>NC_142852.1:26052500-26677500 GCF_061612785.1 Hesperophylax consimilis | reverse complement strand
TTACAAATATTTAACAGTTATTCTCAATTTTTTTGTGAAAAAAAGTGACACTTTTATAGGTACACACACATTTTAAAAGTGATATAATGTCATTAGAAACGATGAAAAAAAACCTTACCTAACCTAACTATCTTAACTTTGGTAATACAGTTTTAGTTTCATCACTTTCCATGACTTTATATCACTTTTAAAATGTGTGTTAAATCGTCAGTATATTGATTTATCCGGTCACCAATCAAAGCCACTCGCCCTGAGGCAATATTTATGTTACTAAAACCAATCCACATATGCGACTTATCTATTTTCATAATATTAACCACCCAATATAAAAATAGGCGCTCACAGCTACCTATCAATTGACGCCCACTGTGGTTTCATAGCACCATATACGTTTGTTGACTCAAAATCTAAAATGTACTTACAGATATTTTATTTATTCAGGGTTTACATTCGTATTCCTTCAGTGTTGTGACACTTTACAACACTGAAACTGCACCTTCAGGGAAGATAAAATTAACAAAGAATAGAGTATTGTTAGGGTAGACAATGGCTTGCTGTCAAATTTACCACTTGTTTCGGGCCTTCAGGTTACGTCACGAGCTCACGAGCGGCCGAATGCATTTTTATTTTCGGCAACTGCCAGTATGAGCCAACCTTATAAAATACGTTTTCTACGAACCTTGAAGAACAACAACATGATGTTATAGTACGCAAGACTAATATTATTGGAATGAATCGACGAGATCGGGTTTTTGAAATTTATTTATTTTTATTTCATTTATTTATTTAACGGCCAGAGGGCTTTTACATGGTTGGTAGTATAATTTTAATTTGACAGATACTTTAAAAGTTACAAAAAAATTACATCTGATAAAAGCTATGCAACAAGTCATACAAACACAAGAAACAAAAACAAAAAATAACAGCTATTTATAGGTTCATATGATGTGTTTAGGAGTATTGTTGAAATAAAAGTTTTAAATGATCCACCAAACTTGCCAAGTTGGTATTGAATATGTCAACATCACCCAAGTAATGATTTCCCATGGCGTGAAGTCGTTGTATCGGAGAGTGGGTAATGTAGTTACTAGCGATGGGCGGAATCGATGAATCATCGATGGTTTACTCGATCTTTTTTACCATTCGAAATATCTCGATTCATTGTCAGAATTAATTCGAATGCAACTCCGAGCAAGGGCGGATCCAGCTTTGGCGCCAGGGGGGGGTCACGTAGTCGTGGTCTGGTTTTTTTTTTTTAAAGAAAGACAAATATTCCCGGGTTACGAATAACCCAACAATAACTCCTACCACCACCACAGAAAGCCGAAAATGCTTGCTTGTGTTGTGATGGAGGACTTAGGTCCGGTCAGTAACAGTTACAAGAAGCAGTTCAAATACGTAAATGTTAAAAACAGAAACATTAGGATTAGAAAGGATTGGACCGATAATAGGCCACATGCATCACATTTAAAAAAAAATCCGGTTTAGGCAAATATTCTAAGACGTTCCGTATTTTTTTTAATCGTATTTTTGAAACCCTGGTGATTTTTTTAAAATTTCAACTCGAAAAATCAGACCATTTTTTATAAACCGGAAAGACGGGACATAATTTTATATGTGCAAAAAACGGTAATTAACTAGCCGAAAGTCATTTAAAAAAGGACGTTTTCCACACGAATGTCACAAAAATGGCATGAAATTGTACGGAGTTCTGTTCATAACATCTGTCAAAACACCGCCATCTTTAGCAAAAAGCAAAAATATACCAATCCACCTACTCATGCAAAAAGTCAAATCAAAGGTTAAGTGGTTAAGTTCGCAGAGAACAAACAATAAATCTAGTGAACGTTAAACGTCAAATTCAAAAATTCGCCGGATATCAAAGTGTTGCCGTATAAAAAAAATAATCAGTGTGGAATTTTACAAAATTAAGGGAACATAATCGGAGACGGAACATTTTCATGTAAATCATTCAAAATCCATCATTAAAAATAATACTATGCATTTCTAAAAAAAATTACTAACGTTTTCGTAATCTTAGTAAAAAAATCTATCCACACTTTTAGCCTTCATTTTAATTGATTCTGAAGAATTTGTTACAAATATTAAAAATGTGTCCACTTCCGAAGTTATTAATTCATCATCTAGAAAAATAAAATCTGGTACTTACCGCTAAGTCCGCTAACTTTATAGTTATACACGGGTTATAAAGTTTTAAAATCGTTGAACGTAAAATATATTAATTGTAAGGTATTGTTTTATTAATCAAAAATATAAATAATTTGCATCCCTCGTGCGGCATAATTTTATTTTTTTTAAATTCAATTATAATTTCGCCGAAATAAATTAAAATGTTAGCCTTGGGCAAAACCTCGATGAACGAGGTTGTGTCTCGCCTTTAGAATTGCTTTAGGAAGTATAGGAAGGCTGGTAATTCGCGCGGGCGCGTTAGACCTGTCCTCCTGTCCAGACCTGTCAAAAAACTTCCGAAAGAATAAGTTCTGTAACTTACTAAAATTACGTTAAGTGACTTTTGGTGTCGTTTACATTGGGAATTTGGCCAAACTCGCCTTCAAGAGCGATTTACAGGAAAAAAACTTACGAGTCTAACCCCAGCCTTAGAACATTAACAAATAACATTTGAGTTTAAACACACATACACTGGCATAATGAAGAAACTGATTAGATTACTTACCATTTCTTGTACTGAATTGAATTTGCAGCAACAATTTTTAAGAACACTATTACTTATATTGGAACTTTTTTTTTTAACTTAGTAAACAAATAAAAGTAAACACTTTATTAATAAAGTTTAGTCGTTCCGATTGAGGTAAGGTTTTGCTAGACGCTAGACGTTAGTCGAAACAAAGCGCGCGCAAGCGTCACACGTGGTTACACGAAATGTGTCATAATAATATGAAAGGTGGCGGCCGAAGCGCGCGCCGGTGGCGGTGCGCGGTGACGCGGTAACATTCGAATTTTCGATGCGTTCGTTCCCGAATAATGCGTTTGCCGTCAAACAAAGTATTATATTAAATTAATTAAATATTGAAAGTACTTAAATAAAATTTATATTGTGACAAAAAATATATAAAAAACATTATGTTTAACAATTTTAATTAGTGGTCCACCTAGGTCCTGGATGGGCCCAGGACCTAGGTAGTCATGACCCCCGTGACCCCCCCCCTGGATCCGCCACTGACTCCGAGACAATCGTTTTGAAACGTCATCGAAAGTCGTCGCTGTGATTGGTCAGAAATAATCGATGCCAGCCAAGCGTTGTGATTGGTCAGAATTAATTCGAATGCACGGTCCGAAATAATCGTTTTCAAATGTCATCGAAAGTGGAATCGAGACAATCGCTCTGAAATGTCAGAAATCATTCGAATGTTAAGTCCGAGACAATCGTTTTCAAACTGTCAGAATTCGTTCGAAAACGCAAATCGATTCTCACATTCGAGAGGTTATATTTCTAGATGTCAAAATATCTCAGATTGCTTGACAAACGAAATATTTTATAAGTACATAGTTGGCTGCCTACCGAAGCATGTTGATGTTATAATCAACCTCGTGTGTGAATTGTAAATTATGAATTAATACTTTTAGGTGACGATTTACGTTTCCAGTAGGTATAGTTTATGTGTAAAAGATTTTCATGGTGATAGTTTTTCACAATTGAAGGTTTAATACCTACCTATGTTATTTTTAGGTTATGTATCATCTATTCGGGACATTCGGGTAGTGTATATTTAAAATAAAATAAACAAATAACTTAGCAAACACCATTTTTATATTTAACCCTTGGGACCTTCTAAGACCCAAATAGTCCCGAATGCCGTGCGCGCATTATACTCTCCTAAGACCATATTTGTCCCAGAACGACCGCACATTATTAAAATGCATATATCTCTCTTCCTCTCATCTAAAAATTAATTATTTCTTTTATGTCAGAAAGAGAACGAAATAGTGCTTGTTATTGTCTTTGAAATATTGAGGCTATTTTACACAGATATTTTACTATCTTGAATCAAAGTGACCGTTTAGTTTCCCGCCCTTTATTGACAAGTACAATCGTGAAGTGTGTGCGTCTGAATTTACAAAAAACCGTTTTTAACAAAAAATACGACGAAATGTCTAGGTAAGTAAACTTGTATTTGTTAATCAATATATTATATACGTGTTTATGTTATATTTGATAGGTTTGATGATTTAAAATGCAATAATTATCCTATAGAAAATTTAAAAAATGCTAAAATCGCCGCAAACGCATTTTTAAATCCATTTTTAGTAATTGAGTTCCCTGTATTTTATGAATATTTTTATGTAAAAAGTGGAAGCATATATTTACATTTAATATTCACGAAACACAGTAATGACTTTCTATATAATTACAAAGTATTGTTCTAAAATGTCAACTCGAATGTCGAAATATGTTTTATGTATCAAATTTCTGAATTGCATAATTTAGTGATGGGGCCAACCAAAATTGAATCGATAATTTATTCGAAGATTTGTGGGTATTAATTATTTATTTTGTAACTGTAATTTTAATTATATTTTTTTTAAAGTAGGTATATTATCGTTATTGTGCATAATCTTTTTCTAAAATTTCTTTAAATTTAAAATTTAATAATAATCTTTATTTTTTTAAATATCAAACTAAAGTTTGTAAGACAAAGTTTTTATGCATAGCACAAAGGATAACAAATTATTATATGCTATATTTAAACGTGTTCGATTCTTGTCAGTTTGAATGGATATTTCAGGCTAATAATGATTGCTTATAATCATTTTTTTTATGTACTATCGTAATAATATTAAATATTGATAATGAATTGGAGAAAAAAAATAACATACAGAAATAATAAATAGGTATCTAACTGTAAAGATTTTTGGTTACCAAAATTCAGCGATAGAATAATACATAAAACTCATTATTGTGACAATTACATTAGGAAATTATGGAATTGCGCAACGGAGGAAGAGCCACCAACCGAGTTGCTGGAATTTCTCGAAACGATGAGTACCAGCAGCGAAGAAGATGACGAAGAGACGAGTGAGAAAGAAATCCTCAACCCGGTTGATGATTTCGAAGAGGTATTCATTATTTATTTTATTTCACACTGCACTTGAAATAATGCGGTGAATAATTATATAATAATATATTTGCTTTATTTACAGGCGTCATCATTTTACGCAAGGAATATGGATGTGGGGATGATGGAAGTAGTTTTCCAGACCACGGACGATGGTATGAGTGCTAGTAAAAATATTGCAGTAATAAATACGTAACATAAAGCACAGTTTTTCTTATGAAGATATCGAGAAATGTACTTGCATTCTAATAGTTTGATATATTTTCAGAATTGATGACAGATGTCAGTGGCGGCGGTACTAGCCAGGCGGGAGGCAGCCATGCAGAACGTAAATTCATTTATATTTATTTTTTAAGATATGTATATATCGATTTATGTACTTGCATTCTAATAATTTTTTATATTTTCAGAATTGATGACAGACGTCGGTGGCGGTATTGCTGGCCAAATGGATGGCAGCTACGCAGAAGGTACATTTTATATACTTTTTATCTATTTATTATTATTTTACATAAACTTTTACAAAATATGACAGAAAGTAATAATTTCTATAACTTCTACCATTAATTTTAGATTTCGAGCTCCTTGTTCCACTGGAGGCGTCACGGGGGGGGTAGACGCGGCCGCGGAAACAGACGCACCCGCGGAAACGGTGTTGGGACCGAAGGCAGCAACATCGTCCGGGCTGCTGTCCAGCAACGCCGCCGGAGGGCACGTCCTGTTGGAGCGGGAGATACCTGGGTATCCGGGAATTTACCAACTGAGGTTTATGCGACGGATGACCAGGTACCTCCCGAGCTCTCGGCTTTATCTCGGGCACAAATGACCCGTATGGCTCGCGGTGGGCGCATTCGCCAAGCGCGAGGTGCACCGTTGCCAGCACGTTCTGATCATCGGCCAACACTTGAGGCAGATGGTGAAGAAGTGGATGACCCCATTTCGGATACCGGTGATCATTTGTTGACCGATAGTGAGAACGCATCGGAGTTCTTTTGGGCTGGCATAAGTACATATGCCGGTCAAAAGGAAACATTTGTGCCCCAGATGTCAGGGCCTACCTCTAAGTATGATACCATCTATGACGCATTTCGAGCTATATGGACTGATGAGATTCTTGATTTTATTGTAGCAGAGACGAACAAATATGCGATGGACGCTCGGCGTCATGACAATCTAAGCCTTACATGGAGGAACACTGACAGACATGAAATTTTAATTGTTTTCATTTTTCATGATGCTAGGAATTATTCGCATGCCAACAATAAATTCTTGTTTCTCAACTCATTGGTTGATGAAAACTAATGTGTTTAGAAAATTAATTACTTACAAGCGGTACGGTGAGTTGGTGAGGTGTTTACACTACAACGACAACGATCGTAGGTACACTTGTCCTGAAGACATGCGGCTTTCGAAAATATTGCCTATAATAAATCACTTGAATACCAAATTTCAAGAACTTTATGTTCCAGGCCAAAATATTTCAATTGACGAGTCGTTAACATTATGGAAAGGTCAATTGGGTATGAAACAATACATTAAAACAAAGGCTGCTAAATTCGGATTGAAGAGTTTTGAACTTTGTGATTCCGTGACTAGCTATCTGTGGTCGTTCTTTGTTTATTCGGGAAAAACAACTGCTGTAGATTCAACACCTGGGGTTTTGAAATCCACATCCACAGTGCTTAGGCTTATAAAACCACTATTGAATAAGGGCTACACGCTTTGGATGGACAATTGGTTCAACTCTCCTCTACTAGCTAGGTTCCTCAAGCGAAATAAGACAGACTGCGCTGGGACATTGCGCACTAATAGGGCCAATGTTCCACCAGAATTCAGTCGTATCGACATGGCTGACGGACATTATTTCGGTCGCCACGCTGGTGATGTCGCCGTACTATCGTGGCAAGACAAGAAGAAGGTGACGACTATATCGATCTACCATGGCGCAGAAATGGAACTTGGACCTTCCAGGGGTAGGTCGAATGTATATAAACCAAAAGTTGTCAGAGACTACAATAAATACATGGGAGGTGTTGACAAAAAAGATCAGATGCTGGAACCCTACTTAATTGAACGCAAGAGGTGCCAGAAATGGTACCACAAGATGTTCAAGCGTCTGCTCAACGTGAGTATTCACAATTCTATGGTGATTTATCGGCAATCGTCTTCATTGAAGGTAACTACTTTGATGCTCAGGACGTCGCTTGTGTCGCAGTTGACGGAAAAGCACCTCCTGTTGGCACAGCTACGGACGCCGGCAAGACGAGTAGTAGTGAACGACAAGTTTGCCAACCCTTCCCGCCTCCGCCCTGGTAACCACTTCCCAAAGACTAATTTCATGACCACTGACTTACAGACTGAAACAAACGACATACAACCTCCACCAGTAAATAAAAAACGGCGCCTCCGGTGCATTTGGTGTGCCGACCGCAACAGGGTTGAAAAGAGAACAATTTTTATTTGTGAAACCTGTGAGGTACCACTCTGCGTAGAACCATGCTTTAAATATTATCATACCTGCCTTTAGTTTCGCAGGTATGGTGTATTTAGAGCGGCGACCTTGTTGTGCGCAGAAAGGAATCTTATTAGTTTATCAAATATAAATAAATCTGACTGAATACTCATATTGTGTCGACAGGGTTATAGTGTTTTCTGCTTGTCGTGACTGATCATCTATTGTTGATTGTTATCATCTGGATGGCTAATTGTGCATATATTTCCCTCCCCCAGGCGGCCCAGTGCCTGCTTTGCACATTATAATGCTATGTTTTCGTCACTCGACCGCCCGTCGTGGTTCTCTTGAGGAAAACTTTGCTACTGCGGAGATTTGAATTACTTAGTCTGTTTAATGCGTGTTTCTTATCAACGTTGAATTCAATTATCTTTAAAACTGCTGCTTGCAATTCACCTGCTATCAACTCTCAAGTAGTTTTGTTTGACGTATGTACATTAGAACGATCACGGTCCTTAGCATGGTCACGGTTTCACTAGTTACTTTTCCGAATCTAGCGACATAATGTTTATATATTTCTGAAAACCAATAATTCGTTTCATCTTGTTACAGGCTTGTTTTTTAAATTTTTGGTTTAGTATTTTTTAGTATTCAGGAATTTGTTGTGGGTTCGCTTTTATAAGTTTCTTCTTTTGATGGCAAGTGTTTTTCAGTCAAGTATTTTTCCTAACGCAATATGTGTCAAAACTTTTGGGATTAAACATGTCTTAGTTGTCGGCTGCTTTTGGTGTCGTATGTTCTTGTCACAAAATACGAACTCAATCAATTTTTTTATTACTGTTGTGATCATTCATGTAGGCTAAGATGATGGAGACACGAACCTTTTTTGATCTGCTACGATAACATTATTTTTTTTTCTTTTCTTATGGCTCGAATAAGTAATACTTTTTTAAATTCTGGTATCCTTCGCACAGGACGTCCCGATGGTTATGTTAGCTATTTCGTTGTGGTCTTATTATTATGAATGTACCTATTTTTAACGTGTTTATTTTCTTGTTGTTTTATCTCCATTTTTTTTTAAATTAAGCTTGACTATAATATGGCATTAACAAAGATTTAACTGTTCTAAAATGGGGAATGTCTTCACATTTAATTTATTTTATGTTATTGTTTTATTATTATTTAAAATCATCAACAAACATTGCCATTGCATAGTGAGTATCATAATTACAATGTACCCAATAAATACAATACTAGACTCCATGCTCCATTCAATGTAGTTGCTTCTTGCACTAATTTTTATATACAGTTCTTAGATATTGTATCGTGTGGGGAATGAAACTTCCTCTGTCGATATATTTCACTCTAAAAACATTGCTTCCGAAGCAAATATATATGAAGATATGCGATAATTCTTAAGTGTTTCCGATTGTTTTTACATATTATGTTATTACATATTTTGTTATTTACAAGATTATTATTCGTTCTCCTTATATTCTGTATAAAAAATAATTTAATATATATTAAAGTAATAATAAATTACTAGTGCGCATAAATATTAAACTTCTAATAAAAATATTTATGCGCACTAGTAATTTATTATTACTTTAATATTTATTATATATTAATATATATATTAATATATAATATATATTAAAGTAATAATAAATTACTAGTGCGCATAAATATTTTTATTAGAAGTTTAATTTTGTACCCCAATAAACAAAGCGAAACCGGTATGTCATGTAAATAAATTCCATGGTTTTTATATTGTTTTATTTAATTGTAAAAAACGAACGCGGGACAAAAAGAATCGATTCGAATCGATCCGTAAATCGATCCGTGTCTTGTAAACTGCACATCACTCATAATTCAAAATGGCAGTTATATTTGCGTGCGGAACGTCGAGGAAATCGAGTTTTTTGCGTGTTCTAATTTGAATATTTATAGTATAAATCGGTGGTTATACCGTTTTGTTTTAACAATTTGATCAATTATGTTATATAAACCAGTGAATGTAAAGTTCTACGTTCATTTTATCGTCACGATTTTTAAGAAACAGACTTTTACAGTGGAGTATTTTTTTTGAGGTTATATGCTTAAGTATTCGTATATGTGATAAATATTCTTTAAATTTTACAGGAAATAAACAGAAGTGATATTAATTTATTATATAAATGCTTTAGGCATAATATATGTGCATCGTAAATATATTGAGAATCAGATTATTCAATCAATGGTTTATGGAAGTTAAAGTTTTCAATAATTTAGATTATTGTAAACATGTTGAATAAAAATATCAAAGTTCAACCCTCAATTTTAAAATAAAATTATATGAAAGCTATAAAAAGTGAAGTGGTACTTTAATTTTAAAAGGTGTTGAGTGATGGAACGTGTTTTCAAAATTCCGAGTTTCGTAAATTTTAATACATTTTTTAATGAAAATACACGGGTAAGTTTTTTTTAAGCCTATTGGCATTTTTGATATCAAAATTTATTTATTTAGAAATAAATATGTTGACTTGTAATACACACATCTCATACAAAGAGTATTTTATCTAGTTTTCAGAACAGTTTTTGTTTTGGCAAAGAGTTACCAAATAACAGTTTTATCTGAATGATTGTAAAATTCAGTAAAATATTGAATCTACGGAAAAAATGGAAGCTTGGAGAATGTTCGATGCGTGCAAATCAACAACGTCTCAAGGGTTAATGCTGATCGGGTTTCACTACAACCGTAGCTTCTTCGGGCAGTATACAATATTTAGTATATATTAAACTCATCAAGTGACATGTGTTCGTTCATATAAACATAATATATCTGCTACCTATGCTACGAACAAATATATTTAATTTATTTGAAATTAACATCGGTGTCTCTTAGTTAGTAATTAAAATGAAACGCTTTCTGTAGTAAAATTACTTTATTTACTTAATAATAATTTGTGAATTTGTGAACAAGGGAATCATTGCCAGGAATGAAAATTAGGGATTGAAATTTCGCTAGTACCTGCTTACCAAAAATTCTGCCATACTAATGAAAATAAATTACAACCGGAATATGCAAACAATTTTTTTTACGATAGGAATAGTCTTGATATTCGAGTTTCTATTTTCGAATCCTACCCCCCCTCCCGCGGAAATTTTTTTAGCCCTGTCCGTAGCTATTGCTCCCGCACTCAGAGCCATTCATTCGAATGGATCATTCGATTCTTTTGATGTTTCGGTTAAAAAAAATCGATTATATAAATATTTCGAACATTCCCATCACTAGTAGTTACGCTTATGTGTGCTGCTGTAGAATATTGTATTTTGTCAAATTTTATTCTTAAATTATAAAAATAATTGTCTATGACTTTACTGTCTATGTTTAACTCATATATTTTTTGACATTTTGCTTTCTTCAACGTCCAGTGTTTCATCCTGTCACCCGCGCAGTTTAACGCATAATCCCATACGTGTGATAGTTATTAAGTATAGTTACGATGGTTGATATTAGTCAGTGATAATTTTTATTTTCATTGCTCTTCATTTTGGTAGCGACCACTGTTCTTATGTCATGCTCAAATGTCTAAAACTATCTAGTTTAACTTGCGCCAATCGGTACCTAAAGCGTAACGGTAATTCCTATTTATTTATAAATATGAGTTATCTGACCATTAACGACGACTTTTTCAACCGTTTTCAAATGTTTTAACTTCAAGGTCAAGGTACACACGTAATTATATCCTAATTTCCAATAATGTGTTATGAATACTATTTCTTGATTTTACAGAATATTACAAGCCTAACCAAATTTTCACAGCAGATACAAAGTGGGGTTCCGTCACAACTATGTTCTTTTTCAGGTATATTTGTTTGGCCGGAACAAATTACCAAACGCTACAACAGCAGTGCCATGGATCTACCAAATCAAGAGACTGTTTCCATCAAAACGGAACCAGGGCCCCAGGAGGAAGGCGGAGATGAAATACCGTATACAGATATAAATTTCGATCTTCCAGATATAAAGAAGGAATGTTTGCAATATGAGGAGAGTACTCAGACAGACGGTTTGTTTTCATTGCATTCGTATAAAATGTAGAATGTTTAATTCGGATATTCGGAATCCATGTCCGTTTCGAAATGTCGTGCAAACAGGACGTATTTACTTTAAAATAAATCTTTGCTATAACTGCTAAACTACAAAACTCTTTTGGCTCAAGTATAGCTCACCATAAACCCTCATTTGTATTTTTACATATATTCGTGTCTATTAACTAAATATTTATGAAAGAAAATATCATTCCATTGACTTATAATAATAAAACCGTGTTCTGAAGGTAGTCAAGAGTAAATGTTTTCCTTCTTGAAACATCGGTCCTTGAAGTAACATCTGGCCTCTTTATTATTTCCTATATTCAGATTAAAGTCTTTTCACCTTATTATTGCTCCTGTGTGGTCAACCAGTGTTATCTTTTGTCGTAAATATTTTACTTTAATTTGAATTTTTTAATTTTAATTTAAAACAAGTTTTTTTGTACATTTATGGTTAATATACTTTATTGTATTGTCTTTCAGGTTGCTTTAATAAAGAGTCTGTTACCATCAAGGCGGAGCTTGGACCCCGAGAAGAAGTTGAAGGGGGATTTCCATATACGGAAATTGACATAGACCTGCCGGATGTTAAAAAGGAGTGCTTAGAACGCTTTGAAAGAATTGTCCAGACAGAAGGTAAAATGTTTTTTCATTCTTAGTAGTCCAGTTAATCTAGACAAAAAAAAACTGAATGCTGATGTTTTCTGGTAAAAAGTCTCCGAAACTAAAACATATGAAAAAATTAATTCCAAAATGGAACTCCTTATATAACTACCTACAAATAATTGTAAGATTGTGATTTAAATTTTTTTTTTGATTTTTATATTTTTTTTTTGAAGCAATTATTTTTCCTTTTTATTTTAAGGTCAACGAAAATTTATCCAAACATAGTATTTGCTTTTATTATTTTCACATATCTAAGGCAGTTAGAAAATAACTTATATTTTCTGGAAAACTGAATTTGTGAAAAAAGATGTTTTCGATGTAAAGATTATGAATATTGCAAAACATAAATTCGCGAATGGAGCTTAAAAGTGAAATCTAAATGGTCGAGTGTGTTTGATTTGGTTGCTGCAGAAGTAATTTCGTAGTAAATACTGACAATTTACAATACAGAAATAAAGGGAAATAATAATTAACATTTGTCGCACTGATTTCCCGTATTCACATAAATTCCTGAAAAAAACAACCGAGCAGAATTGGAGTGTTCTGTTATATGCGGCCTTTGAAATGGTTTATCCTGCAGCAACACGTCTGAAAATACTGATGAGATATTTGAAGATGAATGTGATGCCCGGGGAATGAATATTTTCTGTAGCTAAAAACTATGATCTATGAAAAGTCTTTGTAAGAATAATAATTTTTAATTCTTCACATTACATTGCAAACACTATTTATTAATAAAATTGTTTTAAAAAGTAAATCTATTTAAAACTTGGCGTTTTAATTCAAAGGTTTAAAATAAGTGCACGGCACAAATTAGTCACCTGTTCCTGTGGGAACCTATTTTTGTACTTTTACGTGAGTTCTTTTCTGACACGAAATTAATAAGTCACATGAAGCTTACTAATTATCCTTTTTTTCAAAATTTCGTCAGATCTGAAGACACAATCAACTGAAACCACGGAGTGCCACATGCTGACTCACAGTGGCAAAAAACCTTTTTCATGTTCTGAGTGCAAATATAAGTCGAATCTTAAGAACCTTCTGAGGAGGCACATTTTGACCCACATCGGTGAAAAACCTTTTTCATGTTCTGTGTGCAACTATTCATGCTCGCGAAAGGGAATTTTGTCGATCCACATGCTGACTCACACTGGAGAAAAGCCTTTTTCATGTTCTGTGTGCAACTATTCATGCTCGCGAAAGGGAATTTTGTCGATCCACATGCTGACTCACACTGGAGAAAAGCCTTTTTCATGTTTGAAGTGCAACTATTCATGTTCTCGAAAAGGCTATCTAAAGATACACATGCGGACTCATACTGGAGTAAAACCTTTTTCATGTTTGGAGTGCAACTATTCATGTTTTGAAAAAGGCTCTCTACAGATACACATGCGGACTCACACTGCAGAAAAACCTTTTTCATGTTTGGAGTGCAACTATTCATGTTCTTTAAAAAGCTATCTAAAGATACACATGCTGACTCACACTGGAGAAAAGCCTTTTTCATGTTTGAAGTGCAACTATTCATGTTCTCGAAAAGGCTCTCTAAAGATACACATGCGGACTCACACTGGAGTAAAACCTTTTTCATGTTTGGAGTGCAACTATTCATGTTTTCAAAATGGCTCTCTAAAGATACACATGCGGACTCACACTGGAGTAAAACCTTTTTCATGTTTGGAGTGCAACTATTCATGTTCTCTAAAAAGCTATCTAAAGAGACACATGCTGACTCACACTGGAGAAAAACTTTTTTGTTCTTTGTGCAATAGCTCATTTTTTCAAAAGGGAAATTTGTCGAGACATATGCTGACTCATATTGGAGAAAAACCTTTTTCATGTTCTTTGTGCAATAACTCATTTTCGCAAAAGGGACAGTTGGTAAGCCACATGCTGACTCACTCTGGAAAAAAAGCTTTTTTATGTTCTTTGTGCAAAAGCTCATTTTTTATAAAGGGAAATTTGACGAGACATATGCTGACTCACACTGGAGAAAAACCTTTTTCATGTTCTTTGTGCAATAACTCATTTTCGCAAAAGGTACATTTGATAAACCACATGCTGACTCACTCTGGAAAAAAAGCTTTTTTATGTTCTTTGTGCAAAAGCTCATTTTTTATAAAGGGAAATTTGACGAGACATATGCTGACTCACACTGGAGAAAAACCTTTTTCATGTTCTTTGTGCAATAACTCATTTTCGCAAAAGGTACAATTGATAAGCCACATGCTGACTCACACTGGTAAAAAACCTTTTTCATGTTCTTAGTGCAATAGCTCATTTTTTCAAAAGGGAAAATTGACGACACATATGCTGACTCACAGTGGCGAAAACTCTTTTTCGTCTTCCAAATAATTCTTTTAAGTGCAATTATACATGTACTCAAAAGAAATACTTGACGTGCCACGTGCTGATTCACGCGGGATAATTCCAATACTACAGTAACATTTCCACAAATAAGAAATCGATAAGGATCACGTGGCAACTTAGAAATCCCATAATTTAAAATAAGTGCTTCTTAACACCATTACACTTATCAAAGTTTAATTGTTTTTAGTGCACTTCCACATAAAATCAAAATTACAAAGTAAAACAGCTACTTTATCAACCCAAAGATAATTGTAATATTTATTTTCATATAACGATTTTTTACGTATCTTTTTTATTAAATGTTCGTATTGATAAAATGCAAATTTTAATATTTCAAACTTTGTAAATTAAATTATTTCATTTTATCATTAATTAACAAAAAAAATATTTATATATAAATATATTTTTCTTTTTTTTAACATATCCTCTTGAAATATTGTATCAGAATTCTAACAAACCAATAGCTTATTTTTCGCAATTTATTATGTACCTACTCTTGCAATATTATCAGCTCTGCTTTATTCCAACTGAATAGAATAACTCCATATACTTACCACCTACCACCCGCTTATTAATCAAAATTTAATAATATTATATTTATTTTACAACATCCATATTCATAAATTTATTTACATTTCCTATGTATCTAATTTGGTAACTGCTATATTGGTCTATTTCATTACCTACACTTTTGTTTTCATACTATTTTTTTCTTATTTTATAAATAGAATCTTTCTTTCTTTTCTTTACCTTATGTATATTGTAATGGCACTACTCCCCAACTCAAATACGAGAAACATTTTACTGTGATTAGTTTTTAGAACCATATTCTTTTCTTCTGTAAATCTGTAATATGTATATATTTTAAACGAAATAATGTTTTAGAAACCACACACTTATGAAACACGTGCTGAATCATAGTGAAGAATTTTTTTTTATGATTGGTAACTATTGTGTTACTAATTATTCATGTTCTTATAGGGATGTTAATATTAAAACACTCATCACCTGTGCTTCTCTTACCTCTTTCAGTCATTACTGTATTTGTGTACAACTTACTATATTGTCCAATATAGTGTTCGTGTTCTTGTGACGTTTTTATAAATATTGTATTCGTGTGTACTGGTACATTTTGTATTTAATAGTTTAAAAGTCATATGTTTCTCGTTTATTTATACAATTTTTAATTAGTTAATTTCTTTGTATGGTATTTTCGTGGGGGCATGTGTGTTATAGTTAATGAATTTTATTAATAATTTTATTATGTATTATTTGCTAATCGGTAAGGTTAGTAATGTGTGTGTGTTTCTTCATATTTATATCAGATAATTTGGGTGGGACTGTATTAAGTTAATGTATAAGCCCATCTTTACTTCTGTTGGTAGAAGGTTAGATATTCTACCAAATACATCAATTAGTTGAATGATTTTTTCTTTCAACCTTTCTATGTGCTGTTTAAAGGTCAAGTGTTTGTCAGTTTGTAGCCCCATTTATATTTCACATCTGGATTATGTAGGTTTCTTTCTTTTTTTTGTAATTGTTTATGTTACGACGTCATTCTTTTTGGTGACCTTAAGGTCAGTTTACCGTTTTTTTTAGAAATTAACCGATATTTTTTCAATATATTAAGATCGACTAAAGATTGTTGTAGTAAAATTTCACAGTTTTTGCTTTCGTAAAATATCGCAGTTTCATCTGCGTATAAGAAGATATCGCAATTTAGTCAATTGACTAATATCATATTTGTTCATTTGGAATATGAGTGGCCCCAGTAAGGATCCTTGAGGAACTCCATAGTTTTTACTCTCGAATTATCTCCGATGCTTACATATTATTTTCTGTTATTTTAAAACAATTTATTAAAATAAAAACTCTTTATACACATATTATGGTAAGTAAGTCTCATTCCCAGGTTTCGGGTAGGTATATAGTAAAGGAAAAGATAATCTCAAACATCTATTATGCTGTTTTTCTTAACATACTCAAGTATCTGGTTCACCTGATCGACGCAATATAGTCGGGCGTCCCCGATTTCTTCTACCATTCACCTTCGCGTTATATTTTATTTTATTACGAAGATCATCCAAGTTTCGAAGTTGGCGCACCTGGTGTTTAACAGTACCTAAGTGTGTTTGGTCCCGCATGTTTGTCGGCCATTGTTTTCAGTCACAGTAAATTCTTCCGATAGAGATGTCATCGTGCGCTCCCGCCACCTCACGTCCGTATAAGATCCGCGTGAAATTCTGGATCATTTTGCACAGAAGGGCGAAGCTTTTCTGGACTATATCTTGACGGGAGATGAGACGGGGATGTGCTACTACACTCCAGAATCTAAAATACAATCACTTCTGTGACGTCATCTATCTTCCCCAGCCATAAAATAATTCAAGACGACCCATTCAGCCAGAAAAGTCGACGGGTGGGAAACTTTTTTAGATTGTCTTTGAAATACCTTTACAGGGCTTCATCACGTTATCAGCTTGATGTGATTAATTGTGACCTCAGAACGGGGTATCCCGGTAAAATCACATTTATTTCAAGCATAATAAAAAATCCATAAAAAAAGGTTCGACTTTTTTAAGTGTTTAATTGGGTTATTAAAGATGTCAATTAATGGCATGAATATTTTTTTAATAGATACCTGTGTATGTTTCTAGTGTTGCATACGAATATTAATAAATTATTTTTTTTACTTTTTTATCCTAACGTCTAAAAATAATTTTATTATTATTTCTTATTTATTTATTTATTCAAATTAAATGTGTGAAGATGCAAAATGTGGTCTAGAAAAGAATAAAATGGTTTTCAGAATAACGGTTTAAAATACTGTTACCTTTTCTGTCTAAGAATCGTGGATTCTTTTTTTAAATTATATCAACTTATATTATATTCAGTGAATATTGGATTTATTTTAGTTAAACTGATGTATTGACGATATTTAGAAATATGACATTTTTTTGTAACAAATATTCAATATATCTAAGTTTATTTGTAAAACAGACAGTCGTCAGCGAATAATTTTACTTGAACTCCTTCAAATAAAGGAACTGTAATCCACAAGCATTTTTCGCTTTAATTTTTTATTTCTTTCCCACAAACTTAATTCTCTTTTACCTATGTTTTCCACTACACGATCTCTCTACAGATCTCCCTTACCAGCATTGTTAGTAATAAACGGGATTAGAAAGAAGAAAAAAAACCAGCTTTATATTCGAAAATAGAAGATTACCACAAAATAATCAAAACGTACATCTCTGCAGCTATCAGCATTGTTAGTAATAAACGGGGTTAGAAAGAAGAAAAAAGGGTTTTACGTTGACGCAAGTATTAATCTTCCTGTAACATTGTCCTTGCAATTTTTCTCATCCTATTTTACCTACCTGTCATTATCTGATTGTACCCACGTGTTTGCGTGACATTCTAAAGCAATAAAACTGACTGTAAAATCAGTTTATTGATGAATCCTGTTTCATTAACATCTCTTTGTGATCAGTGCTTTGTATTGATATCAACTCGGGGTAAAAGGCTGTGCAGTAAACATATTCGGTTCCCTCAGTGTGTTTCTTATCCAACCTGGATGTTATGGACGCTTGTGTGCGAAAATCTCCCATCTCCTGTGAGTGAAACCAACCATCAACATCGTTGAATAACATCAAAGGGGTAAGTCGGATTCCTTCCTTACTCCATGTTCACCATCTCAAACTATAGTTGTGTCAACTATAAAGTTCACAATTATTGTTTACAGTCCACTCTTGATTCCCTATTGCAATAACATTTATGTTCAAATATTGAAAATTACCAAAGAATAATCAAAATGTACACCTTTATGTAATCAAAGGTTCCGACCTTTTGTAATAATTTTTGAATAAGGCCAAAAAAAGTGAGGTGGTGATAATCCTTAAAATACATTTGATTAATAAAATAGAGTATTTTTTTCGGTACCCGTAATTTATATTACGGTTTTACACAATTTAACTTAATTAAAAAAAATGAATTTGCACTAAAAAAAGTATTTACAAATTCTATGTTTATGTCTAAATGCTTAGAAAAAAAGTTTTTTTTTTGTTTTCTGATTTAGTTTTAGAATTAAGTTGAAATTAAAAATAACAAGAGAGTTATGCACAAATAACAGATAGAAGAGTAACGGCCGTTGTGGCCAACAATTTCGATGGATTATCAAAGGAATTCTGAGCCTGAGCCAGGCGCTGCTCAATTAAGTGATCGTAGTGATTTGCTCCATTTCGCCTGTAGCCAACATTTTGATCATAACACCTCGTGTGTAGCACTGTTTATTTACATAGACAAAAAAATGACGTCAAATTAGAAACTTTACATTTTAAATTAATACCGAAGCATTAATTAATTGTATTTATTATTTATACAGATAATTTACTTTAAATAGTGTAATACATAAACCGACATTTCATATTTTTAAAACAAACGTATTTAATATGTAAAAAATAAGGTGTTAATTGACTTAACTTTTTTGTTTACGTCAAGTTTGACGTTTTATGCAGTTGAAACTTTAGATTCAAAATCATAACCTATACAAAATGGACAAAGCAAAACGCTCAAAAAATTTCACCCCAAATGAGAAAATGCGACTTGTCGATTTAGTTACCTCGTCGCGGGTCATTTTGTCTAGGTCTACAGGCGGCCCAAATTACGCCACACTGTTGAAATCAAAAGAAACTGCTTGGAACGAAGTGGTTCTCGGTTTTAATAGCAGCAACTCAATTAACCGGTAAGTTACATACTGATTATCTCATATAATAATGTGTTCTTCAAATGCCATTGAAGCTCGATTAAGAAATATGGTTTGGGCACGTAGAATGAACGAACTAAGGAGTGTAAGGAGAGTATATTATTACGCGAATTTGGATGGTGGAAGAAGTCGGGGACGCCCGAGGAAGACACTAGTCCGAATAACAGAAGAGTATGTATGATATATGGTGTGATTGTGGGCGAGGCAAGTGGTTTGACAGACTGTCCTCTCTGCGTAACCTTTCTAGGAAGGGTGCAATGTTTGGTTAATTAGAATTTGTATACATCCCAATTGATTTCTCGTAATATTTTATATATGATTGCAGACCCCTAGCAGCTCTAAAAAAGGCGTGGGACAACTTGAAGCGAGATGCCCGAACACAGAGGGCAAGTGTTCGTTGCCAAATATTTGGAACTGGTGGAGGGCCCAGTCAAGACATAGAAGATCCAGTGCTGCTGAAGGTTGAGGCAGCAATTGGATTAAGTTCCTCCGGGATGGTAAATTCGTAAGTTAAAATATCTTGTTTTTAATTAAATTGGTATTTGGTGATGACTGAACATGTCCACTGAGTCAGCATTAGTACCCGGAGCAATTAGGAATACATTATGTTTACGGTATATGGCAGTAGACCCAGAATTGGCGCACTCAAATAAACCCTCACTTTTAGTACTACCATTACGTAGTGGAATCCAAAAGCTTGTCAATGCATTGTCATTGTAGTTCAACAATAGCTGGAAAGCGCACATTACTTATGACTTGTTCATGTTTTCAGTTGGTGGTTGGTCATTCACTGACCCATAAGGGTTGGGAAATGGAAGGTTAGGTACATTTATAAATTAAACAATCTCTTCTTGCTATACAAATGTCTCATATATTGCAATAAATGAATCCACGCTACTAGAAAAAGCTTTATTCTCTTTGTGGATGGATTTGGCAGTTAATTTACTGATTTTAAATCTATTTTTGCTGTCATGTCTCTCTAAACTATCGACCAATGAAAATACATGCAGTTTTGTTAGGTTTTGATGAGCAAATATTAAATATTCAGTACTCGACGTAAAATGTCTTACGAGGTTGAATTATCAGGAAATTAAAAAAAAAAAACAAAGAAAAAACTGTTTTGTTAATGAAGGTTTTTTGAATCTAAACTCTTAACTGTAACCTTTGATAAAACTACAGAAAAAAACATCATCCACATAAAGATTCAGCATTAAAAAACTAGGCAGAAAGTTACAAGTTTTACATAAATAATAGAATAGTTTACAGTTTATAGGAACATAGTATGTATAATTGATCATAACAGTAAGTAGCAACACCAATAAACCGGAGTGACCAATCACAGGCATCCGGAACGTTGGTGTTGGCAGCTCTCTATGCCGTGAAGGAGCGCATCTAGTGGAGTATCCTTGTTCATCAGAGCGTTTGGAGTGGGATTCGTAACCCTCGGCAACAGAGACTCGAAGATGTGGGCAACATGAAAGCAAACCAAAGAAAGATTAAAAAGTACACATAAAAGGCATTATTGACCAATAAACAAGAATCATAAATCATAAAGAAAATAGTTCCCACAGAGCAAAACTAGCAATTAACAGAATATAGAGAGAATTGTAATATAATTTAACGTGACACACATATTTGTATTCTATTTTGAAAGGTTTGATTGCAATGGTCCTGCCGTCCAAGATGATCAACAGGCATCCACCAGCCGGGAGGAAGTAGAGCAGCCGACTCTGGAATCAGTGGAGCCTGCGGAATGGACATTGGTAATTTTTATTTCATTTATCCTAATTCTCAATAATCGCATTGTTCGCATTGGTGTCTCAACTGCTCCCAACTGCCCGGAGTCAGTGCGGTGAGACTGCGGCATCTCCAATTGGGGTGTGTTGTGAAACTGAAGGTATTAGGGAAGGAAGGGGAAGATGGGTAAGTACTTGGGTATTCAAATCTGGTCACCAAGCATGGCTAAAACCATTTCATTCCATGTTTCAATTCTTTAATGGTGGTGTTACAACAAGGTGATACTGAGAGTATCTTCCACTCTGTAATGTACTGCAAATATACTATTTATTATTTTTAATGAACAGTTTGTAGAATAACACAAAGTAATACAAATAAAATTTACTCGCACACGCCAGGATTTGAACAGGCGACCTCCGGATTGCTAGTCGTGAGCCTTACCGCTCGGCCATCAATAACTTGAAATAACTAACCTGCAAAATATTTTGATGTGAATATTCCTGTTAAATTAGTAATAGATGGAAGTATGAACGGAATTGCAGCTTCACTTTTACATGTGTTTAATAATGAGAATGAAAGACCTATAGGTTTCGCTAGTTGTATTTTAAGTAAGGCAGAATATAATTATTCTATCCGGACATTGAGAAAACGGCGATTATTTTCGGGGTAAAGAAATTTTATCAATATTTATACCGTAGAGAATTTATTTTATCAGTGGATAATCAACCGTTAGTTAGGATTTTTGGTAACGATAAAACATCCAAAGATGGCGGCATCAAGATTGCAACAGTACATAACTTTTCAGACCTTTTAAGTAGATCTCCGATTGATAATAATCCTTCTGATGATAAATTGGAATCTGGTCATATAATTATATAATAAATTATTTCGAAAATAATAGGTCAAATTTGTCATTAGAATTAATAAAAAGCGAAACTGAGAAAGACAATGTATTAAGTCAAATCAAAAGTCATCTTATCAAAGGTTGGTCGAAAAAGATTCTGATGATAATTAAAAAAAAACATTTTTTGGACAAAAGATTAGAGATGTTTTTAACTAGCGGATGTATCATATGTCAAAATAGAGTTGTTATTCCAGAATAATTAAAAGAAGTGGTTGACCGCTATACCGATCTCACATAGGGGTTTTCAAAACTGTGGCGTCGAGAGAATAATCCAGAATTAACTCATTAATAGTAAACAGCTTGACCTACCTCAGTCCTTACAAATTACTACCGAAAACTTATCGTAAACAACGCGACCTACCTTCGACAATACGTCGCAAGTCGGTCTGGCACATAACGCCAACTCGCTAGAAGGTTCTAGCCTATCGCCTATGTGTAATAGCAGCGCCGCCGAAATTTCCCGAAAGGCCCAGACTGAGCAAGTGTCTCCGTTTTATTTGCGATTTTGCCTACCTACTGTTGCCGTCGGCTGTACCGTATAAATAAGCCCGACGCAGCTAGTAGTGAGTATTCAGTCTTCAGACCATCAGCCAAGTACCACCGCGCTAAGAACCTTGACCTAGATATCGTCCGCATTCCATAGTATTGTGCATAGTAAACGCGTAGATATTGTGATTGTAAAAACGATTTTAATTCAACAATAAAAGCTGTATCTGAGTTGAAAGAGACTTTTATTTGTACACTAAGATAACTACAGTAACTACAAAACTAAGGGAAGAGTCTTTAACTAACGGATGTATTCTATATCAACATATAGTTGCTATCATGCTATCAAACAAATCTATTTTCTATAAAACAAATCTAATCCCTGTTGAAATTAATAAATCTTATTATTAAATCAACATTAAAAATGCCGAAGGATCATCTAACAAACCTAACTTTTAAAGAATTTAAAGTATTAAAATTTTATGATCTAGTCCGGAAGAACATGATAATTGAAATAATAATGCAATCATAGTTTAACTGAAAGTCGCACACGACAAAACATGTATTCCCAACACATCATTTGCGTGACATAAGCACAATATCTAGGGATAAAAAAACTTCACAAAAACTTCAAAAAATGACTTGAATTGGATGCCTGGATTTAATCGTGAAGATTATACCTAATACTAATTAAATCAACAAATAAAATACGTATTTCGAATATCGAATTTAAATATTATTTCTGCTAGGTATAGTTCTTGACATATCAGTTATAATATAGTTATAATATTGAAAATGACACTAAGATCCAAAACAAATCCGAGTTCATTGAAGCAGAGCTACTGTCGCCCACAGAAAAACCTTCAGCAAAAAAAAAAAATTATTGTTTTTTTTTTATTATCCTTAATCGATTAATCTGATGCAAATTAAAGATAAAAGCAAAACATATCACTTGTAAAACCATCACTTTTTTGTCACACATGTAGATAATCCTATTCGTATGATGTTTTTTATTCAGCATTGTTTTAAGCGTGTTATTTGCAACATGTTGTATTATTTAGTACACACCACAGTTTTTCAAGAATGCGTCAATGATGTTCTTCTCAGTTTTTTCTTCTTCAATAGAGATTTTTGTCAGACTTCTAGAGCACGACGAGATATTTTTTATTTGCGATGAATCAACAGGTGATTTGATAAATATGACTTTCTTGAATAAGAATAGTAGCACTCGGAACACGCGAAAGCTTTTTTTCCACTGTGATCCACCATGTGAAATTTTAATTCGCACTTTTCGGAACATAACTAGTTGCAGTTGGGACAGGAGAGTGGTTTTTTTTACCACAAGTCAACATGTGTCTGGTTTCGTTGGAGAAATCCAGGTACTCTTTCTTAATATTCCGGAGGTCAATGTCCTGATCTGTATCCGGCATTTCACATCCGTCTATTTCTTCAGTTCCTGGCTCCTTCTTGATGCTGTTTCTGTAATTGCTAGAAAAATCTATAACACTGCTATGATAACATTTAAAAAATGCTGCGATTCTCGCTTACATACTTTTAGTCGCCTGAAAATAACACCAGAAAAAAACAATTAAATTAGAAAAGCTCTAAGCTCTCTTGTGAGACTGAAGGACGTCGAGAAAGATAAAAGACAGAACATGTGAGATAAGCATGTATATGGTATTTCAGATATGATAACCAAACAATATTTGAGACTTTCCAATCAAAGCATTGATTCAAATTATGATACTCGTACGTTTGGACACCTCTTGTTTTTAGTAACGTTACGTAAGTCTCTTAATACGGTGAAATGCGGCTACTTTGATGGATATTGATTTTATTTTAACAACAACTTGGAAATCGATAAAACAAATGGTTGGAAAATGAAACTTAAAGATGACACAATTATTGCTTATCGAATAAGACCTCACCTTGATGTTTGTAGATTAAAATTTATAAAAATAGGGATGTTAAACCCTTTGTGCCTCTATTGACAGCTAGGTCAAAGATAAGTGCATTACTAGACGTTTAGTTTCGACATTTGCATTATCGTAGGTACTGGAGCAACAAAAATATATTTCTGTGACTAATTTCACCACTTTCCAATACACGCGAAACGTAAGAGTTTTTTCAAAGAATTAAAATTATGTTAGTACTATTTCGAAGTATTTTTTTACATTATACCCACAGAGGAGTATGAAGTTTTTTTTTCCATAAGGGTCTGTCATATTTGGGGATGCTGTGTATTTTTAAGGAGAAGAAGTTCAGGGAAGGAAGATGTATGAAGGATGGGTAGGAATCTAATGATTAGTGTGTCCAGGAGCATCTCACAGTTGCGTTACTGACTCACCCAAAATAAACGCTGTGACATCACAACCACATCATGTTAAATAATGTCAAATGTGAATCGTAAAGTTTTACAGAGATGCAAGATAAATACTTATGAAAACGATGTTAAGAATATTGAACAGTTTTTCTCATTTTTTTTGTGAAAAAAAGTAACAATTTTATAGGTGTGAAAAAAATAAAATGTATTGACATGCTGAAAAAAAAAGCGAGCGTATCATTGACATTTTTTTTATGAAAGGAATGTGTTTTCAAACTGAGAAGTTTCAAAGGTTATACATTCGTTTTTAGGTTAAATATGCCGGTATGTTTCTGTAAAGTAAAAATGCATTTTCAATTCCAAAATCTATGTATTTAGAAATAAATATGTTTATTTCTAATAAACACGTCTGCAAGATTATTTTTTCTAGTTTTTGTTTTTGCAAAGAGATGCACATTGAGTAATGTAAGTGTTCTCATGTATAATATACGGGAAAAATTTGGAATTTTGCGCGGGAAGGTACGTTTGTAAAAGAGTACATATTTAATATTATCATCATGTAACGGGTTGGATTATCTCTATCGCAGGTATGTCCAGAGGCGGATTTGCCCTTAGGCCTATGTAGGCCCGGGCCTAGGGCGGCCAGATATTAGGGGCGGCCAATCGTGACAAAAAAGTCACAGATGAAAACAAGAAATTACTTCCTAAGTACCTAAATATTGTACGTACGAAATAGCGATATGCAAGAGCGTGTCCACACACAGCACACAGCGCGCCCCCACGCCCCGCAGCCGCCCTCGCCACACCTATCATGCTCCGTCGCTCGCCCGCTCGCGTATTTCCAATCCCTACCGTGATTCAGTTGCGCTAGTGACTGAACCGCGTTAGGTATTGTTATGCATAATAGCGTGTTCACACACAGAGCTATAATTTAATTTTATTACTCAATTGACAAAACTAAGCCCGTCTGAAGTCGTAGAAAAGGCAAAATCATTGCAAATGATTTATTCTAGTGATTTAGAAGCCCATTTTTCAGAAGAATGTCTCCATTTTCGTGCTCACTGCAGTGTGAAAAATAAGGATCGAAACAATGCTGTCAGTTTGTTAAAATGGTTACGAACTGAAAATCTTCAAACCATTTATCCAAACGTGGATATTGCTCTTCGAATGTGTGTGTGTACTCCCGCCAGTAACTGTTCTGGAGAACGATCATTTTCTTATTTACGACGTGTAAAAAAATATTTACGCACAACAATGGCGGAGCAAAGGCTGAACAATCTTGCTTTGCTTAACATAGAAGCAGATTTTTAAGGAAATTGGATTGCGAAGATCTAATTAATGATTTTGCTGCACTTAAGTGCAGACGAGAATTGTAACTGCCAGATTTTTGTTTTGAGTTCAGTTTTTTTTTTAATGTTAGATAATGTTTTACGTACATTTTTTTACCAACGTTTTAATTTGTATTTTAAGTTTAGTTTTTTAAAAATTTAATAATATAATTATTAAGTTCTGCAAGTATTTTTTGGTTTTTGTTATTTTTACAGCTGTTTCGACTTTCGAGGCCATTTTCATGAGATTAAAGAGAGAGATCACATGAGATCAAAGGTAAAATAATTTTTTTAGATCTAACAATTGGAAAGGATAATAATAAACATACTTTTGAAATATTTAGAAAACCAACTTTTACAGACACTACAATAAATGCAAATTCAACTCATCCTTGGTCTCACAAATTATCAGCTTACCATTCCATGGTACATAGACTCATTAACATTCCCTTGGACAATAAAGCTTATGAGAAAGAAAAGGCAACGATACAAACGATCGCGGTTAGTAATGGATATAACATAAATAACATTGAAAAAATTATAAAAAATAAGAAATATAAAAATAAAATTAATTTAATATATCCGGCAAATAATAAAAATATAGAAAAATTTGCATGTCTCGAATTTATCGGTCCAATATCCATAAAAATAGCAAAAGAAATAAAAAAAATGCGGCCTAAATATAGCAGCTGCTTTATTAGGAGAGTGATTGAAATATTGGTGTTTATATTGTTAAAAAATTGTAACCTTGTTTATATGTTTCAATAAGCTTTCAAAACCAATAATAACATAGGAACAAACCTTAAAAACTCTAAAAGTAGAAATCCTAAACTTAATAATAGTGGCTGATGAATTAAAATGTGACCACGCCGATTGCAACGCTACTTATATCGGACAGACGGGAAGGGCTTTTTCAACTAGATTCAAAGAACATATAAGATGTTATAATAATAAGAGCACATTTTCAAAATTCGCAGAACATCTCTTAGTAAATAATCACGTCCCGCTTGACAACAACGAACTTAAACCCTTGCACATCGAAAGAAAGGGCCTTAGATTAAATTTACTTGAACAATTAGAAATCAATAAAAGAACCAATGACCCTAATATAACATTAATTAATAAAGTAAGGAAAACTATTTATTCCCCGCTTCTTAGTATGTTCACAAAACCTAAACAATACAACACATTTAAATAAATTAATAACTGCTACATCATTATTAAACAATTAAGATAACATTAATGTGGGGAAAACAGACTTCAAAATACCCCCACAGAAAATGAAATCTATTGTCACAATTATTTTTATCAATAAATTGGTTTAACCGGTAATAAATCATTTTAACTTGGGAGGGGGTAAAATAGAATTATATTAATAAGTCGTCAAAACGTGGCTTAACCACAGTTTGAAAATGGCCTTGAAAGCCGAAACAGCTGTAACAATAACAAAAACCAAAAAATACTTGCAGAACTTAATAATTATATTATTAAATTTGATTTTAATTAAATTTAAAAAAAATTAAATTGAGTTCTACCAATTAAACACAAAAACAATAAAAAAAATTAAGTTTAGTTATTATATTCCAATATGTACCGTTGATTTTTATTTAAAAGAGGTGCTGATTTCTTTTATTTGTTTGGAGACTTAATAATAACTTTTTATCCAGCCCGTATCTGGCAACCCTAATTGTAACTGTGAAACACTTATATATTATTGTATGAGAATAAACCTGAAACTAGTTAAATAAATTAAACCTAAAACTGTTTTAAATGTTTTATTCAAATCCTTGAAACCTTAGAAAGTATAACAAACTAGCAGCTATTATAGTTAACTAAATTTCTGAATCGATTTCGATAAAAGTTCTCAATAAAGTTAATTCATAATGTAGTCTATAGTCTATATCAGGGGTCTCCAAACAACTACCCGCCAATGTCATCAATCCGGCCTGCGAAAATCGACAATAATTATACAGTAATTGAACTAGCGAATTTAGCAAGCGTATTTTTTTACATTAATTCCACACAGGAGGCTTTGAGGAAAATATTTTCCCTCACGACCTATGTCATCTTAGGTGATGCTGTGTGGAGGGTCTTTTTAAGGAAGGGAAGGATAGGAAGTTCTGAAAAGGAAAATGTATGAGGGGTGGGTAGGAATCTGGGGATTAGTGTGTCCAGGAGTGACATACGTATGAATGCAATGAAGCAATGTCATTGATGGACTTACTCCAATATAACTGTATACCAAACCATAATGAAAAATACTTAGACCTCGTATTCTACAGTCGCGAAACAAATGTTAAACGTAGCAACAACCCTCTCCTCTCAGAGGATAGACACCACCCAGCCCTTGAATTTGATATATCCTTCGTAATTCAACCAAAAATCAAAAACAAAATACAACGTAGGCGCAATTTCAGGAAAGCTAATTATGCTCAGATTAATGAGGACATTAATTGTATTGATTGGTTATCTGAAATCGCAAATTTATCAGCCGAAAAAGCAGTAGATCGATTCTATTTAAAAATAAACAGTGTAATTGATAAGCTTATTCCAGTATTGGCACGACGAAATGACAAATTCCCCATATGGTTTACTCCAGAACTTATTAGGTTATCAAGGAAAAAAGATAAAGTCTGGCTCAAATGGAAGACATATAAAGGTCTTTCTGACTATCGTGAATTTTCCTTCTTACGTGCTACATACAAAAAATTGACTTATGAAACCCGAAGGTTATTTTTTGACAACATCGAAAGTTCATTCCAAAATAATATCAAAAGCTTTTGGTCATACATATCCTCATTAAAATCGTCTGATGGATACCCTGCTGCAATGTCCTTCGAAGGGCGCAAATCTAACGATGCCCAGGAAATTTGTGATATGTTCTCTGAATTCTTTAAGTCAACATTTGAACCTTCCTCTATCAATGACCCAATTATTAACATTGACCAACTCGAGGAAGTTCAGGACTCTGGACTTGCGCACATTCACACAATTAAACTAACGGAAAAAGAAGTGCAATCGAGTTTAAAATCGATAGACATAAACAAGGGTGCGGGTCACGATGGAATACCGGCGTTTTTCCTTAGATCTGCTGCGTCGTCACTGTGTGTGCCGCTTACCATAATATTTAATAAATGCCTGAGTGATGGGGTTTTCCCTGATAGGTGGAAGTTGGCCTATATTATACCGGTCCACAAGGGTGACTCGCGTCAAAGAGTGGAAAACTATAGGCCAATATCCATTCTCTCGACGATCCCTAAACTATTGGAAAGACTTGTCCATGACAATATATATCCCCAGCTTGCTGCCAAAATTACTGAACAACAACACGGGTTTGTAAAAGGCAAATCTACCACGAGTAATTTACTTATTTACTCAAATTTCTTATTTACTAGCATGGATCGAGGCCACCAGGTAGATGCAATATATTGCGATTTCAAAAAAGCTTTCGACAAGGTTGACCACCTTATTCTTATTAAAAAAATTATGTACAACGGAATTAGAGGAAATTTATTACGTTGGTTCATCTCATATTTAACAAAAAGACAACAAGCCGTATCATTACGAGGACAGACTTCTACATGGGAACCAGTTACTTCTGGCGTGCCACAGGGGTCAATCCTGGGTCCGCTGTTGTTTATTCTTTTTATTAACACTGTTACTAAATGTTTCATGCATTGTTTATATCTTTTGTACGCTGACGACATAAAAATATTTGCCATTGTTCGAAATTTAAACGATTGTCTTCTCATACAAAGCGACTTAGTAAGGTTCGAAACGTTTTGCAATGAAAACAAAATTTACCTAAGTTACAATAAATGTAAACAAATAAGTTTTACTAAAAATCACAACGCTATCAAACACAATTATTGTATTGGTAATTATTTACTCGAGCGCGTTTACTGTATAAGAGATCTAGGCGTACTTTTTGATTCCAAACTCCACTTCGATGCGCACATAGATAATATTGTGAATAAAGCTTACAGCATGCTAGGATTTGTCATCAGAAACAGCCGTGAATTTCGAAAACCTGAAACATATCTTCTTCTTTACCACACTCTGGTCCGTTCTCAACTTGAATACTGCACCTCCATATGGAATCCACTTTACGATATCTATAAAGAAAATATTGAAAATATTCAAAAGAAATTTCTGCGATGCCTCAATTACAGAATGAGCGCACCCAAACGTGGGTACATAAATATGCTCTCGAGTTATAACGTCTCCACTCTATCTAACCGGCGAACATACCTTGATCTCATGACTCTGTATAAAATCTGTAACAACGTTATTGACTGTCCCGACTTACTGAAATTGATAAACTTCAAAGTACCACCCAGAGTAACAAGGCTTAACGACTTATTCCACATTAGTGGGACGCGTACAAATGCTGGTGTCAGGGATCCAATCAGAAGAATGTGCGAATCACTTAATCAGAATCAAAACCTCAAGGACTCTGACTTATTTTTTGATACACGCACTACTTTTAGTAGAAAAATGAAGACTGTTTTCCTACAAAGTTCAAAGTAAACAACTTACATATACTTCGTTTAAATATATTTATATATTTTTTACTTTCTGTTTAACATTGTTTATCTATTTATATACATATATTTTTTTTTGTTTTACCCTCTAAATTTTTTCAAAAATAATTTGTAAATTCTTAAAAGGATATTGCGCATTTCTTTCATATCTCTATTTGTAAAATAATATTCTTATGTATATATTTTTCCCCTATTTATAAGTGAAAATATTTGTAAATGTTTTCTGCTGTTTAAGTTAATTCGTGAGAAATAGTTTGGATGCAGGTGAATTCTCTAGTTGATGTTTCGTATATATTTTTGTCAATTGATATCTGTATCTGTTTTTTCTCCTTAATAAAAAAAAAAAAAAAAAAAAAAAAAATACATCCCTCCAACTGCGGTGCAAGGCGATGGGTCAAGATAGTCCGGCTGGAAAGGTCAAAAGGCCTCCCTCACCCAGTCTCTCTCGATCCGGCCCGCCACGCAGCAGGTGGGCAGATGTATCCGCCGCCAAGACCTGGACAAATCTCACCCCATGAACCATGAATGATAATGGCAGTAAAATTAAAACGGTTTTGACCCTAGGAACTTACTGAAAAGTTTGGATACTCCTGGTCAATATGATGGGTACTGAGAAAGGGGCGGCTACATGGTCTGGGGCCTAGGGCGGCCAAGACTGCAAATCCGCCTCTGGGTATGTCATGAAAACAGTCCCCCTAGCTCTGATGATGAGAGTCTCGTCTCTGCCTGGAATAGTGGCAAACCCTTACTTCAAATCAGCGTTTGTCGCTCTAATAATCAAAACAGTTCCATGATAATCAACATACTGACGATTTAGCACACAAGTGATATAATGTCATTAAAACGATGAAAAAAAACCTTACCCTGTTTATAAAGTTTTAGTTTCATCACTTTCCATGACTTTATATCACTTTTAAAATGTGTGTTAAATCGTAGGAGGGTTGATTTATCCGGTCACCAATCAAAGCCACTCGTCCTGAGGCAATATTTATGATAACAAAACCAATCCACATATGCGACTTATCTATTTTCACAAAATGAACCACCCAATATCAACATAGGCGCTCACAGCTACCTATCAATTTACGCCCACTGTGGTTTCATAGCACCATATACGTTTGTCGACTCAAAATCTAAAATTAACTTATAGATATTTTATTTATTCAGGGTTATTCCTTCGTATTCCTTCAGTGTTGTGACACTTTACAACACTGAAACCGCACCTTCAGGGAAGATATAATTAACAAAGAATAGAGTATTGTTGCGGTAGACAATGGCTGGCTGTCAAATTTATCACTTGTTTCGGGTCTTCAGGTTACGTCACGAGCTCACGAGCGGCCGAATGCATTTTTATTTTCGAAAACTTCCTGTATCAGCCAAACTTATAAAATACGTTTTCTACGAACCTTGAAGAACAACATGATATTATAGTACACAAGACTAATATTATTTGAATGAACCGACGAGATCGGGTTTTTGGAAATTACAACAATAATTGTCTATGACTTTACTATCTATACTCTATACTTAACTGATATATTTTTTGACACATGCGTTCTTTAACGTCCATTGTTTAATCCAGTCACCCGCGCTGTTTAACGCAAAATCCCATACTTGTTATAATTATTAAGTATAGTTACGATAGTTGATATAAGTTAATGATAATTTTTCTTTTCATTGCTTTTTATTTTGGTAGCGACCACTGTTCTTATGTCATTCTCAAATGTCTAAAACTATCTAGTTTAACTTACGCCAATCGGTACCCAAAACGGAACGGTAATTCCTATTTAAATATATCCGACCATTAACGACGACTTTTTCAACCGTTTTCAAATATTTTAACTTCAAGGTCAAGGTACACACGTAATTATATCTTAATTTCCAATTATGTGTTGTTAATATTATTTCTTTGTATTTACAGAATATTACAAGCCAAACCAAATTTTCACAGCAGATACAGAGTAGGGTTCCGTCACAACTATGTTCTTTTTCAGGTAAATTTGTTTGGCTGGAACAAATTACCAAACGCTACAACAGCAGTGCCATGGATCTATCAAATCAAGAGACTGTTTCCATCAAGACGGAACCAGGGCCCCAGGAAGAAGGCGGAGATGAAATACCGTATACAGATATAAATTTCGACCTTCCAGATACAAAGAAGGAATGTTTGCAATATGCGGAGAGTACTCAGACAGACGGTTAGTTGCATTGCATACGTGTAAAATGTAGAATGTTTAATTCGGATATTCCGAATCCATGTCCGTTCCGAAATGTCGTGCAAACAGGACGTATTTACTTTAAAATAAATCTTTGCTATAACTACTAAACTACAAAAATCTTTTAGCTCAAGTATTGCTCACAATGAACCCTCATCTTTTTTGACATATATTCGTGTCTATTAACTAAATATTTATGAAAGAATATATCATTCCATTGACTTATAATAATAAAACCCTGTTCTGAAGGTAGTCAAGAGTAAATGTGTTCCTTCTAAAAACATCGGTCCTTGAAGTGACATCTGGCGTCTTTATTATTTCCTTAATTATGCTAAAAGTCTGTTCACCTTATTCTTGCTCCTGTGTGGTCATTCAATGTTATCTTTTGTCGTTAATATTTTACTTTAAATATAAATTTTTTAATTTTAATTAAAAACAAGTTTTTTTGTACGTTGACGTATAATATACTTTGTTGTATTGTCTTTCAGGTTGCTTTAATATAGAGTCTGTTACCATCAAGGCGGAGCTTGGACCCCGAGAACAAAATGAAGGGGGATCTCCATATACGGAAATTGACATAGACCTGCCGGATGTTAAAAAGGAGTGCTTAGAACGCTTTGAAAGAATTGTCAAGACAACAGGTAAAATGTTTTTTCATTCTTACTAGTCCAGTTAATCTAGAAAAAAAACCTGAATGCTGATGTTTTCTGGTAAAAAGTACCTCCAAAGGAAGTTCCAAGCCATTATGTCTCCGAAACTAAAACATGTGAAAATATTAATTCCAATGTGGAACTCCTTATAAAACTACCTACAAATAAATGTGAGATTATGGTTTAAAAAATTACTTGATTCTAAATAATTTTTGAAGCTTCAATTTTTTCATTTATTTTATGGTCAAAGAAAAAATGCTCCAAACGTAAAATTAGCTATTACTACTATACTATTTCTAAGGCAGTTAGAAAATAAATTAAGTTTTCTGGATGACTGCCTTTGTGACAAAAGATGCTTTTTGCTCATGAATATCGCAAAACATAAATACGCGAATGGAGCTTAAAAGTGAAATCTAAATGGTCGAGTGTGTTGGATTTGGTTGCTGCAGAAGTGATTTCGTAGTTAATACTAACAGTTTACAATTCAGAAATAAAGGGAAATAATAATAAACATTTGTCGCACTGATTTCCCGTATTCACATAAATTCCTGAAAAAAAACCACCGAGCAGTATTGGAGAGTTCTGTTATATGCGGCCTCTAAAATGGTTTATCTTGCAGCAACACGTCTGAAAATACTGATGAGATATTTGAAGATTAATGTGATGCCCGGTGAATGAATATTTTCTGTACCTAAAAACCATTATCTATGAAAAGTCTTTGTTAGAATAATAATTTTTAAATCTGAACATTACATTGCAGTCACTATTTATTAATAAAATTGTTTTATAAAGTAAATCTATTTAAAACTCGACGTTTCAATTCGAAAGTATAAATAAGTGCAAGGCACAAATTAGTCACCTGTTCCTGTGGGAACCTATTTTTTTTACTTTTACATGAGTTCTTTTCTGACACGAAAGTAATAAGTCACATGAAGCTTACTATTAATCCTTTTTTTTTCAAAATTATCATCAGATCTGAAGACACAATCAACTGAAACCACGGAGTGCCACATGCTGACTCACACTGGAGAAAAACCTTTTTCATCTTTGGAGTGCAATTATTCATGTTCTCAAAAGCGATCTTTGACTAGCCACTTGCTGACTCACATTGGAGAAAAACCTTTTTCATGTTGTGTGTGCAACTACTCATGTTCTCGAAAGCATAATTTGACTAGCCACATGCTGACTCACACTGGAGAAAAGCCTTTTTCATGTTGTGTGTGCAACTATTCATGTTTTCGAATGCATAATTTGACTAGCCACATGCTGACTCACACTGGAGAAAAACCTTTTTCATGTTTGGAGTGCAACTATTCCTGTTCTCAAAAAAGCTATCTAAAGAAACACATGCTGACTCACACTGAAGAAAAACCTTTTTCATGTTTGGAGTGCAACTATTCGTGTTCTCAAAAAAGCTATCTAAAGAAACACATGCTGACTCACACTGAAGAAAAATGTTTTAAATGTTTCGAGTGCAACTATTCATCTTTCTATAAGAAATATTTGACGAGCCACATGCTGACTCACATTGAAGAAAAACCTTTTTCATGTTGTGTGTGCAACTATTCATGTTCTCGAAAGCATAATTTGACTAGCCACATGCTGACTCATACTGGAGAAAAACCTTTTTTGTGTTCCGAGTGCAATTATTCATGTTCTCGAAAGGGAGTTTTGACGAGACACATGCTGACTCACACTGGAGAAAAACCTTTTTCGTGTTTGGAGTGCAACTATTCATGTTCTCAAAAGGGATCTTTGACGAGCCACGTGCTGACTCACATTGGAGAAAAGCCTTTTTCATGTTCTGTGTGCAACTATTCATGTTCTCGAAAGGATAATTTGACTAGCCACATGCTGACTCACACTGGAGAAAAACCTTTTTCATGTTTGGAGTGCAACTATTCGTGTTCTCAAAAAAGCTATCTAAAGAAACACATGCTGACTCACACTGAAGAAAAATGTTTTAAATGTTTCGAGTGCAACTATTCATCTTTCTATAAGAAATATTTGACGAGCCACATGCTGATTCACACTGGAGAAAAACCTTTTTCATGTTTGGAATGCAACTATTCATTTTCTCACAAAGGATCTCTGACGAAACACATACTGACTCACACCGGAGAAAAACCTTTTTCATGTTCTGAGTGCAACTATTCGTTTTCTCAAAAAAGCTATCTAAAGAAACACATGCTGACTCACACTGAAGAAAAATGTTTTAAATGTTCCGAGTGCAACTATTCATCTTTCTATAAGAAATATTTGACGAGCCACATGCTGACTCACACTGGAGAAAAACTTTTTTCATGTTTGGAATGCAACTATTCATTTTCTCACAAAGGCTCTCTAACGAAACACATACTGACTCACACCGGAGAAAAACCTTTTTCATGTTTGGAGTGCAACTATTCATGTTCTCAAAAAGGCTCCCTAAAGAGACACATGCTGACTCACACTGGAGAAAAACCTTTTGCATGTTCTTTGTGCAATAACTCATTTTCGCAAAAGGGAAATTTGATAAGCCACATACTGACTCACACTAGAAAAAAAGCTTTTTCATGTTCTTTGTGCAATAGCTCATTTATTCAAAAGGGAAAATTGACGAGACATATGCTGACTCACAGTGCCGAAAACACTTTTTCGTGTTCCAAATAAGTGCAACTATACATGTACTAAATAGAAATATTTGACGTGCCACGTGCTGACTCACGTTGGAGAAAAAAAAATTCATTTCCTTTGTGCAATAATTCATATTCTCTTAAGGGAGATTCTCTAAATTTTAATTTATCAAAGTGCAACTCTTCATTTATTCGAAAGAAAGAATCACGCGCGTTTTCACTGTCCAGAAAGACGTTTTTAATGTTTTAAGCCATTGTGACGAGCCACATGCTGACTCACAGTGGAGAAAGATGTTTTAAATGTTCCGAGTGCAACTATTCACGTTCTCAAAAGTGTTATTTTCCTGATCTGTTTTGTGCCGAACAGAACTATTCATCCCTCAAAAGGGAAGTATTACGGTATAAAAACATTATAAATGTCCTATGTTTAGTTTTTTCATGATCTTTGTTCATTTTATCGAAATATATATTAGACGAAACATATGCTGACTCACCGTCGATAATAAACTATTCATTTTTTTTCCCTGTTATTCTCACAAAGATCATTCGAATACTACAGTAACATTTCCAAAAATAAGAAACCGATCAAGATCACGTGGCAACTTAGAAATCCCATAATTTTAAAGGAGTGCTTCTCAACACCATTACACTTATCAAGGTTTAATTTTTAAGTGCACTCCCACATAAAATCAAAATTATAAAGATTTTAAATCACAAATAAAACAACTACTTGATAAATCCAGTGATGATTGTAAGATTTTATTTTATATAACGATTTTTTACGTATCTTTTGATTAAATGTTCATATTGATCAAATGCAAATTTTAATATTTCATACTTAGTAATAATAAATTATTTCATTTCATCATTAATTAACAAAAAATACATATATATATAAATATATTTTTATTTTTATAACATATCCTCTTGAAATATTATATCAGAATTCTAACTAACCAACAGCTTATTGTCGCAATTTATTATGTACCTACTCTTGCAATATTATCAGCTCTGCTTTATTCCAACTGAATAGAAAAACTTTATGTACCTACTCACCACCTACTTATTAATCGAAATTTAATAATATTATTTTGATTTTACAACATCCATATTCTTAAATTTATTTACATTTACTGTGTATCGAATTTAGTAACTGCTATATTGGTCTATTTCATTGTCTATACTTTTGTTTTCATGCTATATTATTTTTTTTTTCTTACTATATAAATAAATACTTTCTTTATTTTCTTTACCTTATGTTTATTGTAATGGCACTACTCCCCAACTCAAATAGGCGAATCTTTTTTTTTCTCTATTGAATTGATTAGTAACTTTAAAAAGGAAACATTTTATTTTGATTAGTTTTTAAAACCACATGCTTTTCTTCTGTAAATCTGTAATATGTATGTATTTCAAATACAAAAAATAAAAATAAATGTTTATGCAACTACTACGTGATGAAACACGTGCTGAATTAAAGTGAAGAAAATTATCAAAATTTTTATGTTTGGTCACTATTATGTTACTAATTATTCATGTTCTAATAGGGATGTTAAAATCAAAACCCTCTTGACCTATGCTTCTCTTACCACTTTCAGTCATTAAGGTATTTGTGTACAATTTACTATACTGTCTAATATAGTGTTGGTGTGATGTTTTTATAAATATTGTGTTCGTGTGTACTGGTACATTTTGTATTTTGTTGTTTAAAAGTCATATGTTTCTCGTATATTCATACAATTTTCTAATTTTTAACTATTTGATTTCTTTGGATAGTATTTTCGTGGGCGCATCTAGGTTATAGTCGATGAGTTTTATTAATAATTTTACTATGTATTATTTGCTAATCGTTTAGGTTAGTAATGTGTGTGTTTCTTCATATATATTTGTCAGATACTTTGGGTGGGACTGTATTTAGCTAAAGTATAAGCCCATATTTACTTCTGTTGGTAGAAGGTAAGAGATTCTACCAAATACATCAATTAGTTGAATGATTTTTCTTTCAGCTTTTCTATGTGCTGTTTAAAGGCGAAGTGTTTGTCACTTTGTAGGCCCAGTTATATTTCACATCTGGAATATGTAGGTTTCTTTCTTTTGTTTGTAATTGTTTATGTAACGACGTAATTTTTTTTAGAGACCTTAAGATTATTTTACCGTTTTTTTAGATATTAACCTATATTAGGATATCTGATAGGATATTTTTAATAAGCCAGTTTTTCAATTTATAAAGATCGATTTAAAATTGTTCCAATAAAATTTATATAAGTTACACTCGTTAGAGAATAATCCGGCAAATCGTATTCTGCTGTTTTTCTCAACATACTCTAGTATCTGGTTCACCTGATAGACGCAATATAGTTGGGCGTCCCCGATTTCTTCTACCATTCACCTTCGCGATATATTTATTACGAAGATCATCCAAGTTTCGAAGTTGGCGCACCTGGTGTTTAACAGTAAGTGTGTTCGGTCCCGCATGTTTGTCGGCTATTGTTTTCAGTTACAGTAAATTCTTCCGATAGAGATGTCATCGTGCGCTCCCGCCACCTCACGTCCGTATAAGATCCGCGTGAAATTTTGGATCATTTTGCACAGAAAGGCGAAGCTTTTCTGGACTATATATTGTCGGGAGATGAGACGTGGATGTGATGTGATAAAAGTTAAAGACGACCCATTCAACCAGAAAAGTCGACGGGTGGGAAACGTTTTTCGACTTTCTTTAAAACACCTTTACAGGGCTTCATCACATTATCAGCTTAATGTGGTTAATTGTGACCTCAGAACGGGGTACCCCGGTAAGGTCACATTTTTTTCAACCATTGTAAAAAATTAAAAAAAACGACTTTTTTAAGTGTTTAATTGAGTTATTAAAGATATCAATTTATTTATTAATGGTATGAATATTTTTTTGTAGATACCTGTGTGTGTTTTTAGTTTTGCATGCGAATATTAATAAATTAATGTTTTTCCTTTTTTATCCTAACGTCTAACAATTATTTTATTTTTGTATTATTTTTTATTTATTCATTTTGTGAAGATGCAAAATGTGGTCTAGAAAAGAATAAAATGGTTTTCTGAATAACGGTTCAAAATACTGTTACCTTTTCTCCCTAAGAATCGTTGATTTTTTTTTTAAAATTATATCAACTTATATTATATTCATTGAATATTGAATTTATTTTAGTTTAACTGATATATTGACGTTTGTTTTTATTTAGAAATAAGTCATTTATTTGTAACAACTATTTAATAGATCTAAGTTAATTTTTTAAAACAGACAGTCGTCAGCGAATAATTTGAAATGGACTCCTTCAAATAAAGAAAATGTGTATTTTAAACTTAAGCCGAACTATTTTTAAAAAAAAGTTTGTGTTTGCACCAAAAAGATGTATTTAAAATTTACTTATTTATTAGATACAAATAATTACATACATATTAAGGAAACTTTGGCTGTCCAACTAGGAAATTTTCCGTTTTAGGACAGCCAAATTGCCTTGTTTAGTTAACATTTGTACACGCTGCTGTTATGAATTATATTTCCATACTTTACATTAATAGTTAAGCTAGTAATATATAGTCTATATACAAATATATTTTTTAAAGTAATCAAAATAAAAACTTTTTCAGACATATTTGTACACCCGAATATTAGTTTTTTTTTTATGAAAACACCTGATAAATGTTATCAAGGTACATGTAATAATATGCATAATAAAGGAACACTGTATCAGGGTACATGATAACATATTGGATTAGTTCAATTTATAGTTACAATATATGTTCCGTAACGCCAATTGCTTTTGACAGGCCGTGTACTAACCAATCGTATCGTCAGAATTTGAACTGTGTAGTTTAAGTTCGCACACGTCAGCTTAAACCACGGAACCGTGAGCCGAACCAGTTGCACAAAAACCGTTCGACCTGTCAAATATCGATCGCCGGTTGTCTTTATCGAAATAATTACCTTACGTATTTTATCGCAATTTAACTTTTAATAACGAGTGCTAACAACCACGCTAAACGTTCCAGTGCTGACAGATGATGCTCACTATGCAGATTACACCATCTCCTCCCGGTAAGTTGATTGTGAATTAACGTTATGCATTGTGTTCTCGCATCGCCTGTCACAAGCTATATAATTAATTTATACTTTATCTGTGTGGAATAGCCCTGTAAAGGGCGGCTATTCCAACCCCTGTTCGTTCTTCGAACATTTTTGGTGCCGAAACTAGGGAACTTTAAGATTATTATCTATCTATGCCAAAACGGATAGTGCTGTGGAATGTTTCTTAAATTTTGAATAATAATCAATTCGAACAGTAATTAGGTAGGTACCTAGCTCTTGAGTATTTACGACCTACCGCGCATATAATTATAATAGATTATATTATTCTTATTTATTTTTGTTTCGTTTTTGGGTACGTTTCCAATCGTGTTTATTCAACATGGGCCCAGCGATTCAAATATTGCAAGGAAACGGACATTAGCGAATAATAGATTACTCAAGACACATGAAATAGCAAAAAACGCTTTGCACGATGCAACTAAGTGCAACTTACTGTTAGCGCATTATACTACTCTGGAAAAGATAGTTCTTGAATTTGAAACGTCTCACGCGGAAATATTAGCTTTAGATGACACAAACGAAATTGATGAGGATAAAATTCGCGAAACCTTTGACGAGATGTATTATCAAATTGTCGAAATTTACCAGGAGTTAACCAGTCAGCCTCTCGATTGTAAGATCGCGAATGCGTGCACAAACGTTAAATTACCAAAAATAAACATTCCAATATTTTCTGGAAATGTCAAGCAATGGCCCGAATTTTACGACATGTTTAACGCTCTGATTCATGAAAACAAATCTTTATCCAACATCGAACGCATGCAGTATTTGTTCTCATGTTTATCTGGAGAAGCTTTAGGTTTAATTCGGACATTTCCAGTACAAGGAGCTCACTACGTTGAAGCATATCAAAGATTAATCGCGCGCTATCGTAACGCGCGTGAACTCGCATTTACGTGTTGGCGGGAAATACTAAATTTAAATTTTCCGCCCAACGATCCTTTTGAATTCCGTCGCGTGTTCGATGTATTTAATGAGGATTTAACAATTTTAAAAGAATTGGATCTCCCAACAGATAATTGGGACTTCGTGATTTGTTATTTAATTCTGTCGAAATTAGATTCACCTACAAGATGCGCATTCGAACAACTTCAGTCTCCTACCAAGCTGCCTTCATATTTTAAACTCAAAGAGTTTCTTTATAACAAATGCGAAGCTCTTGTACGAGACTTACATTTTTCGACTCGCGATAGCAGTAATATTGACAAACCTCTTGCACGGAACTTTAATCAGGCTGCCAAAAAACGCACTTCAGCGCTTCTTTGCGATCTTAAAAAAGGACAGCCTGAAACAAATAGTTCCTCGAACTCCACCACTTACCTGAAATGCTCCTGTTGCGGGGAAGACCACTCCATTTCCAAGTGCAAGGTATTTGCACTCAAGTCAGTTCAGGATCGCCTACAGTTTGTTCAATCACACCGTTGGTGTTTCAATTGTCTTCATTCTTCTCATTATCTTAAAGATTGTAAATCTTTGTTTACATGTCAAAAATGTAAGCAAAAACATCATACTTTGCTCCATCGAAACGAAAACGCTTCTTTGGAAGATCAGCATCAACCCTCCACGACGTCTACGGACCAGGAGACGTCTTCCGACTCTAAAATTCAGGTCCTCACCAACTTAGGAGACAAGTCCATAGTACTATTGTCAACCGCCAATGTTGGCATTCGCGATTCATCCGGCCGTTTCCAAACCTTTCGCGCATTGATCGATTCGGGCAGTCAAGCTCACTTCATCACCGATCGTGCTGCAGAGCTCGTAGGCATCCCTCGTCAAGCCAGTTCTCAGAGAGTTAGCGGCTTAGGCCAATCTTCCACAACCACGTCAGGAGTCATTCAATTAGAGATCGGTGTTAAGGGACGGGTTCTCTTCAACATCAATGCACTTACGCTGCCTAGTATCTGCGGCAACATGCCAACTGTTCGTCTAGATAAGTCATCGTGGCATCAGGTGAGAGACTTGCCTCTTGCCGATCCTGACTGTCACAAACCGGGACCGATTGATCTTCTTCTGGTTGCTGAGGTTTTCTCTTCTCTTCTGAGACCTGGTAATTTGAATGGTGGTCCACGTCAGCCATCAGCTTTCAATTCTGCATTTGGTTGGCTTCTTCTAGGTTCAGTTGGTTCGGACACTGCTCACGAAACGAAATCTTTCATCGTTACTAACGAAGACCGGCTCCACGAAGAGGTCCAGCGACTGTGGGAGTTAGACACCATTCCCCAGTCTTCACACCTCACTCCTGAGGAACAACTTTGTGAACAAATGTACTACACTGACCACTCACGGGACACTTCGGGAAGATACATCGTATCTTTGCCTTTCCGAGAAAGGGGAAGGGATATCTCTTTTCCAGGGTCGCGTGAGATCGCTTTACGTAGATTCCATTCCCTCGAGCGCAAACTCATAGCAAATCCAACCTTACGTGAACAATATTCTGCTTTCATGACTGATTATTTACACAGTGGTGCCATGACTCGTGTTCCTGGAAAAAAATTGCACAAGGGAAAGTATCACATACCTCATCATTGCATTCTTCGTCCAGGCAGCGCTAGCACTAAGTTAAGAGTGGTTTTCGACGCCTCAGCGACGGATGTGAACGGATCCTCGTTAAATGATACCTTGCTTATCGGTCCAAAGCTTCAAAAGAACCTGCTGGAGCTTTTGCTAAAATTCCGTATACCATCGGTAGTGTTTACTGCTGATGTTCGACAAATGTATCGCCAAATATTGGTTCAAGAACCAGATCGTGCTTTCCAAAGAATATTTTGGCGTTTTCATTCGTCGGAACCCATCCAAGAGTACCAACTAAACACTGTAACCTATGGTGTCTCCTCCGCCCCACTTTTAGCCTGTTGTACTGTCAAACAGTTGACCAAATATGAAGGTTATGATTTACCGCTGGCGCGTCGTGTGCAACTTCGGATATTTACATAGATGACATCGTCACCGGTTGTAACAGCTTGGAACAAGCTCAACAAACGAAAACCGAAGTTATCGAGCTGTTCAAACGAGGTCAATTCGAATTGCGGAAGTGGGCTAGTAACAAACCAGAATTACTCGCCGATCTGCCTCCGGAATACTGCCTCAATGACTTGGTGTCCATGGATGTTGATAACTCTCACATTCTCAAGGTATTGGGATTAAAGTGGGAGCCACGACATGATACATTTTCATTCGAAGTCCTATGCCTCGATCGCGAGTGTACTAAACGCACTATCCTCAGTGAAGTCGCTCGGGTTTTTGACCCTCTCGGTTTTCTATGCCCTTTGACGTTTTTCGCCAAATCCCTAGTACAAAAGTTGTGGGTTCTAAAGGTTGGGTGGGATGACACCCCCCCTGTTGACATTGTTCGTCAATGGGATCGTTATACTAAACAATTACCGCTCTTGAAGTCGTTCAAAATCCCTCGATGGGTGTCATTCCCTCACATGGAGTCGTGTCAACTTCATGGCTTCTCAGATAGTTCGGAACTTGGATATGGCGCGGTAGTTTACTTGCGAATCACGGATGTTGACAATAAAGTCCAAATATATTTGGTTTGCGCCAAATCTCGAGTCGCCCCAACAAAAAAGATTTCGTTGCCTCGCCTTGAACTGTGTGCGGCAGTTCTTCTAGCAGATCTATTAAAATTCGTCAAAGATTTATACGTACCATTGCTTCCGATCTCCAATACCTTTGCGTGGTCGGATTCAACCATCGTGCTCGCTTGGTTACGTTCTCCTTCGTGTCGCTGGAAGACTTTCGTAGCTAACCGTGTCAGTCACATTCAAGATACCCTCGAAGGGACTTCTTGGCATCACGTGTCATCTGGAGATAATCCAGCGGATGTCGCTTCTCGTGGTCAATCTCCAGCCGATCTGATCGATAACACGTTATGGTGGGCGGGGCCTTCGTGGCTGATCCAGTCTTCCGATTCTTGGCCGTCTTTCGATGGCAATGTCGACGAAATTGAACTTCACTCTGAGGAACGAGTTCGATCGTTATTTGTCCAACAGGACGAAAATCTGGTGGACCTATTACTAGTTAAATTTTCTTCGATTCGGAAAATCCAACGCACTCTCGGTTACTGTCTTAGATTCATCTACAACCTACAGAATAAAGAATCTCGTCGTTTGTATCTTCCATTAAACCGTGCCGAAATTCACACTTCACTTTTGACAGTAGTTAAACGCACTCAACATGTACATTTTAATGATGATATCACGCGCTTGAAAAAGGGCAACCTTATGTCGAAACAAATGCGGAAGCTTAATCCCTTCATTGACGACCACGGTGTGCTCAGGGTGGGTGGCAGGTTATCACGATCTGGGCTTGAATTCGAGCATAAACATCCTGCCCTACTTCCTCGCGAATCTAAGCTTACTTCTCTTGTGATAGACGCTGTACATCGAGAACATTGTCACCCAGGCATTAACACAATGCAATATTTCTTGACACAGCAGTTCTGGATTCTGTCCCCCAAGCGCGCCATCAGACATTGTCTGTCAAGGTGTATACAATGTTATCGCATAAATCCAGCACCTCTAGAACCTTTCATGAGTGACCTACCCGCCGCTCGCGTTAATCAGGTCAAACCATTCTCAATTGTGGGCATTGATTACGGTGGTCCGTTTCGTATAAAGGCCGGCAACCATCGCGGCGCTAAGATAAACAAGGCTTATCTTTGTTTATTCGTCTGTTTTACCACCAAGGCTCTACATCTTTAAGTCGCTTCTGACCTGTCTTCCGAAGCTTTTATTGCAGCGCTACGTCGATTTGTAGGTCGACGAGGTCGTGTAAACGTCATACACTCAGATTGCGGCACGAATTTCGTTGGAGCTAAGACTCAGCTCAATTCTTTTATGCAGACTGCTTCACAGTCAGAACAAATTGAGTTCAACAAACTCATCTCTATCGCTTAATCGGTAACCAAACGTTAACTTTCGAGGAGCTGACGACACTATTCGTGCAGATTGAGGCCATGCTAAACTCTCGGCCTCTTTACCCGATGAGTTCTGACCCAAACGATTTACGCGTGTTGACTCCAGGTCATTTTTTGACTTTGGAACCCTTGACTTCCGTGCCGGACGAGGATTATACTAATCTAAAAATCAACCGTCTGAGTCGCTGGCAACTCATTCAACGTTTCCAACGGGATTTTTGGAAACGTTGGAAGTTTGAATATCTCCAATCGCTAACTCAGCGCGCCAAGTGGACCAAAGATTGCAACTCACTGTCTGTGAATGATGTAGTGATAATCCGACTCGAAAATACTGTCCCTTTGCACTGGCCTCTCGCGCGAGTCGACAAATTGCACCCAGGTCCCGACGGCGTTGTGCGTATCGCTACGGTTCGTACATCGAATGGTTCTCTTCTCACGAGACCATTAACCAAATTATGTCCATTGCCTAGTCAATGTGACTAATCATCTTCGCTTCCGCGGCGCATTCTCTCTTATCGATTTTCGTTAGTCTTATTTTCATTATTTTCTTTTCTTATCATTTTCATTATTATTATTAATACATATATTTTTCTTTCTTTTTCTTCTCTCTTTTCACTGTTCTTCATTCACGCAACGTTTCACAGCATTGCCCGTTTTTGGTTTCTACATTTTCTTTAAAATACACGTTGTTGTATTTTGGTGGGCGGAATGTTCCGTAACGCCAATTGCTTTTGACAGGCCGTGTTCTAACCAATCGTATCGTCAGAATTTGAACTGTGTAGTTTAAGTTCGCACAAGTCAGCTAAAACGACGGAAAGCCGTGAGCCGAGCCAGTTGAAAAAACACCGTTCGTCCCGCCGAATCTCGATCGCCGGTTGTCTAATCGGAATAATCCTAAGACGCATTTTTATCGCAATTTACTTTAAAACAACAAGTGCTAAAGAACCACCAGTTCAGTTCCAGTGCTGACAGATGAGGCTGATGCAGATTTCACCATCATTTCACCGGTAAGTTGCTTGTGAAGTAACGTTACGCATTGTGTTTTCGCATTCGCCTGTCAAAAACCATATAATTAATTTATTTGTTATCTGTGTGGAATAGCCCTTGAGTCGGCTATTCCAACCCCTGTTCGTTTTTCGAACAGGAACAGTTAGGCCGTTTAACCATTCCTTAATTAACACCGGTGGAATATTATCAGGTCCAGCATTTTTTCTAACATCTAACAAATTTACATGCTTTTTGATATCATTAATTTCTATGCGTATTTCAGATATATCCAGACTAAGATTTGATGAGAATTGGGGAATATAGTTGATGTGTTCAATGAATGACAAGTTTTCATCGAATATTACACCCAAGTCACGAATATGTGATACTGGTATTAATTTAATATTATTTAATGTATATTAATGTAATATATTAAAACGAGTTTTGGAAAATCGTATTTACTTGACATTTCTGAATGTTCAAAAATAAAGCATTTTGTTCACACCATTGATGAAGTTGTTCTAAATTACTCTGTAAAATTTGACAATCGTATGCATTTCGTATTCTTTTATATATTTTTAAGTCGTTAGCAAATAGCAGAACTTCTACATCATTAAATTGGTCAACAATGAATGATTGATGAATAATAAAAATAATATTGGGCCGAGGTGGGACCCTTGAGGAACCCCACTTGTAGCCTCGAATATATAAGATTGTACAGAATTAATCTTTACACTAAGCACCCTGTACCACGATTTCTTGGTGTAAAATCTGTAAAAGATGTGTAAAACATACATCTCAAGTGTAGTACAAAATTAAGTTAGGAAATCTGAAATTAAAGAGCTGTGTATAATGCTAAGAACAAATTTATTGAGGTTATTTTCCATAATTCTTTATCATCCATTAAATTACAATATTAATCAAGTTAGTTGGCAAGAGACTCTACATTTACTATGAATATCAGGGCATGTTCAGATCGTTAAACTAAATCTGACTAGTGATGCGAATTTACAATTCTAATATGCTAATCTGTGGGAATAAAAAAAATTAAAAGGTTAAAGTTTCAAATCTCAAATAGTAATCTTGCTTTAAATACATAGGGCGCCAGTTCTTCCTAATTATCATATGAAGAACAAATTTATAATTATAGTAAACCATATTGTGAATTCTAAAATAACATGAGGACAATTTTTTATGAATATAGGTTAAATAACTCTTTTTCCACTGAGCTGGAAAAGAACCAGAACTTAAAGAATTGTTAAAAAGTTTATAAAGAGGATATATCAGACTACTAACACAGGTTTTGAAAAATATTGGAGGAATACCATCCGGTCCAGCAGATTTATTGTTGTCTAATTCTTTTATGACTTTTTCCATAGATTCTTTTTTGATGAAACATTGGCTTAGATTTAATACCTCTTCCACTGAAATATCGGGAATCGTATTGACACGAATATCTGTGTCGTAAACACTTTTAAATGAATCAGCAAAGAGATTAACTATTCCTTCGATACTGTCGACAAAATTTTTCTTTTAAGTACATGTTATTGGGAAATCCACAATCATTTTTTTGTTGACTTTTAGAAAAACTCCATAATTTTTTAACATTTTGGTGTACCTCTTTTTCTATTAGGCTTACATAATCACTATAGCATTTTGTTGATAATTCTTTACACTGCTTACGTAATTTAGTAAAAGTTATGTAATCATTAGGATTTCTGGTATGTTTATATAACCTATGGATATGTTTTTTATAATTAATAATTTTTTTAATTCCCTCGTAAACCATTTGGGATAGTTAGATGGTGTGAAGTTGACCCTAGGAACAAAGCGCTCTATCGAGGTATTTAAAGAATTACAAACTTGTCGCCACTGCGCTCTGACAGGACATGATTTTATGGATTGACCCAAGAAAACACAAGCTGCCATCTGCGGGACCTGCACTCGCTTCAAGAAACCAGCAAACTATGCCACGGGAGTCTGCCTTGCACAAAAAGCCGCGATTGATATATAAGTTAGCATGACCGACTATGGCGTCTAATCATACAGAAAAAGATGACGGGTTACTTACTGTTGGTGCATTCATTATATATTTTTTTGTCCTTTCTCCTTCTAATTATAAAAGTCAGAAAGCACACAGTCTTGTCAACCTTTTATCAATTTGTAATTTGTATCAATTCAACTATGTACTCAGTAGAAATGAAAATTTACTAGACCTTATTTTGTCTGATAAAGTTAACATAGATATACATACAGCACCAGGCTTAACCAAATAAGATCATTATCACCCGTCATTTGAAATAAAGGTAAAACAAAATAAAAATAATTTCTTAGAAAATAAAAAAAATGATTCAAAGTATAACTTCAGGAAAGGAAACTATAATAAATGTCAACAAGATCTACTGTCGGTTAGTTGGATAACACTTTTAAAGATAAAAATGTGAATATGATGTTTCTCTTGTTGAAAAATTGTTGGAAATAATTGACGAAAATTTTATAAAAAATGTTATTAAATCAAAAAATTAATATCCTGTCTGGTTTAGTCAGCAATTGACTGCTCTTCTTCAGAAAAAAACAAGGTTAGACTTAAGGTAAAAAAATATAACTATGCATCAGATTATAGAGAATTCTCTAATTTAAGAAAAGTCAAAATTATAAAATCATACATTAACTCTGTTGAAAGTGGTCTGCATGATAAAAGGTATTCTGGTCATACTCAAAATCTTTGCGAAAAACCAATTGCATTCCTAAAGTGATGCATCTTGATGATGGAGAACACACAGCAAACATATTCTCTAAATATTTTTCATCTGTTTACACTAAGTCAATATCATGTACCTACTGATTCAATGCCAAACATTACGGAGCACAACTAAAGCAACCTAGGTATAATACATATTAGTGCAGATGAAATAAAATGTTTTTTGCGTAACATAGACTCGAGTAAAGGTCCTAGACCTGATAAAATTCCTCCATCATTTGTTAGTTGCTGTACAGATTTTTTATGTTTAGTACCGCTGTTCATTATCTTTAATGCATCCTTTAACTACGGGATCTTTTCCTGACTTGTGGAAAGAAGCACATGTGGTACCAGTTTTCAAATCAGGTGACCAATCTTTGATAAAAAACTACAGACCAATTATTATACTGTCATGTTTTGCCAAGGTTTTTTAATCGTTGATATACAAAAATATTTTTTCACATTAAGCCTATTCTCTGCACTAGGCAACATGGGTTTTTTCCTCATAGATCTATCAACTCAAATCTTTTGAAAGTTTGTGATGATGTGTGTAATTCTTTTAATGAAAGATTACAAGTAGACGCAGTTTATACTGATTTCCAAAAAGCTTTTGATAAAGTTAACCATTCCATCTTACTAAAGAATTTAGAACAAATAGGAATACATGGAGACTTATTGCGCTGGATGAAATCATATTTATATAATAGAACACAACTAGTGCTTATTAACGGATACAAATCATTCCCCATATTTGTAACTTCTGGAGTACCACAGGGGTCAAATCTTGCCCCCCTACTTCTGCTATGTTATTAATAAGATTATTTTCAAAAAAATGTCTTTTATAAGAGATGTAGGAATTAATCTTGATTCTAGATTTATGTTTGATTTACACATTAAGTACAAATCACTTAAAATGATGGGATTTAAAACCTTTCAAAGATCCTCTATCAATTCTAACCCTTTCCTATGCCTCAATTAGAAGTAAACTTGAATATGAAAGCAATATTTAGAATCCAAATTATTGCAAGTATGAAAACATTTTAGAATCAGTTAAAAAAAAATGCTTATTATCTTTCAAATGTGGACTAAATGATCATCTGAAATCATACGATGCACGTCGTGAATACTTTAAGATTAATACACTTAAACTAAGAAGGTAATTGACTTACCTAATATGTTTGAATAAAATTATCTACGGCCATCTTGATATCTCATTTTGTCTTGGCAATATTGAAATAAATGTCCCCAATTCCCATCTTTTAAGACACGATAGCATTTTTCACGTATATATATTTAAAAATAAAATCACTTACCCTTCCTATAATATCACTTGCCCTCTGATTCAAATGGGTCGACTGTACAATAAGATTGAGTGTGCTGAAGTAGATATTGTCGTCGATAATCTTTACAAATTCAATAAAAAGTTCTGTTGCTGCTAAATAATATGTTTAGATAACTATATAATGTGTCACTGTAACTCTCGTGTCTCTTGTCTGCTAGTATTATTTGTCATTTTACTGAACTTATGTTTAATTTATATCACTATTTGTTTGGTTTTATAAATGTACGTAACCTGTATTTAATTGCATTTTTCCCTGTGTGTATGTAATTTGTAGATTGTAACTTAACTGAGCTTTTATAACTGGATAGCTCTTACGTAAGTGAGAACATCTGTAAAAAACCAGTATAAATAAATAAATAAATTGTTATCCCGCTGGCGTTGGTTGTAAAATTACCGACCAAAGCGTCATAATATGTTGTCGACTGGTAAGACAAATCTTTAGCAAATGAAGTAGATTCGTTGAGAAACTGAAAGCACATGAAGTAGTCAGGTTAACAAAATCATAAGCAAATGTAGTAGATTTTTTTTATTTAGTTACCTTTTTTAAATAATTTGGTACATTTTTGTATGGCACATGAAAAAATAAATAAAATTAAAACAGATCATTGAAGTCTTCCTCACTAGGAAATCTTGTGCTGAGGGGGACTATATGTGTTAGTATACGTTTTCATCGACTAAGATGATGTTTTTAATATATTAGCTAGTTATTCTTCCGTTATTTCCTTAAGCCAAGATTTGATGTCCTTAATGTAGTTATTTTTCGTTTTCCTTTGTTTGATGTTGAGAGTGAGTTTATTATATAATTTTATTGCTAAAAATTCAGAGCTTCTTTGTCCAAAGGTAGAATTACATTTAGGAATATTTAGTATGTCTCTTTGCTTGGCTCTGGTTTTATGATCGTGAGAGGGGTTTGACTCTGGCATATTTTTTAGGTGATGAACTAGAATATTTTTAGAATAGATTTTTTTGTAAACTTGGAACATCAAACAGATTAAAAATACCAGTAGTAGGCGTCCTTACGGGGAGCTTGAGTTGTCTTTACTTGTTTAAGATGGTTTGATGATGCTGAGCCCCATCCTATTATTCCATATTCCAATAGAGAGAGGCATAGAGCATAATATACTCTCTTTAGATCTGTAGTTGACAAGATATTTCGTAATTTTTTGAAGAAATAGATGAGTTTTGTTAGCTTTTTGAGGTTCCTTTGATGTGTGCATCCCAATGAAGTTTGTAGTCAATTACGATCCCAAGATATTTAATTGTTTTAGTTTGGACTATATGCGGGCAAGAACATTGCGGATATTTGTTTAGACATCATGTAATTTGAGTGTATGCTCATTCGTTGGTTGACCTCTTTTGTTTTTAGAGAATGTTAGATATTTAGTTTTACTCACATTTAATTTTTTCATTTTTTTTTATTTCTTTTTATTTAGGAAGCAAACAGTCGTACAGTAAAAGATTATAACAATAAACATTCATATGTTCTAGACCAATTAAGTTTCATTGAGTTCAAAGTTGATTTAGTATTTTTTACCTACACAACATATTATTCTTCTTCTTTATGTGCCGTATCAGGTCCCCCCGACGTTGGCGATGACTCTTGAAAATGTCTCTTTGTCTTGCGCTGCCCGGAATAGCTCCTCCACACTTCTAATGCCGGTCCACTCTCGTATGTTTCGCAGCCAAGACATTTGTCTCCTACCAGGCCCTCTGCGACCCTCTATCTTGCCTTTCAAAATTAACTGGAGCAAGTGATACTTCTCCCCTCGAAGTACATGACCCAGATATGAAATTTTCCTGATTTTTATTAATCTAAGCAGTTCTCTCTCTGCTCTAGCCCGCCTGAGAATTTCTGTGTTGGTGATCATGTCGGTCCATGGTACTTTGAGTATTCTCCGGTGAAGCCACATTTCAAAAGCCTCTAACCTGTTCATGGTATTTACTTTCAAGGTCCATGTTTCACATCCATACAACAAGACCGACCACACATAACATTTTAGCATTCTCTGCCTTAGTTTTAAGCTGATATTATCATTGCAGAAGAGGGATTTCATTTTAATGAACGCAGTTCTTGCTGCTTCAATTCTGCACCTAACCTCTACATCTGGGTCAAGAGTCTCCGTGAGAATACTGCCGAGGTATCTAAATCTTTCGACCTTTTCGACATTGCAACCATTTAACTGTATCACTGATTCAGAGTGATCTAGTCGTCCAAAAGTCATCCATTTTGTTTTATTGACGTTGATTGTTAGGCCCAGTTGCTCACCAGCATTATTAACAAGATTTAATAGGTCTTGGAGGTCATCGATACAGTCAGCTAGTAATACAGTATCATCTGCGTATCTTATGTTATTAATGACAACTCCGTTGATCTTAAGACCCTTCTCAGTATTACTTAGGGCTCTTTTAAAGACATAGTTGGAATAGAGATTAAACAATAGTGGCGACAGGATACAGCCTTGTCGTACTCCACGCTGAATGGCAATTGCATTAGATCTCTCATTCCCATGTCTTATTTCTGCTGTTTGGAACCAATACAGGTTTTTTATGAAATTCTGGTCTTTGGTGTCAACGTTACAATCCGCAAGCATTTTCATTAGGTCAGCATGTTTTACCCTGTCAAATGCCTTTTCGTAGTCAATAAAACAGGCAAAAACTTCCTTTCTTTGGTCAACATATTATTAAATGGCAAAAAAATAAACATAATAAAGAAATACATAAAATTAAAAACAAATAGAAAAAAAAACTTTTCGCATAGCTATATTATTCACTACGGGTGATAATAATGTAATTTTCACAACAAAAAAATCGAATGAAATAAAAGTATTTTTATTTATTAATTTATTAAGCTGAATTTTATATGTATATATATATATTTTTTTTTTACAGTAATACCGCACAAGAGTCCCAACTGCTCCCGTCTGGAGCCAGTGAGACTATGGCATCCCCAATTGGGGTATGTTGTGAGGCTGAGGATATATTGGTGAGGGGAGGGAGATGGGGAAGAGGAAGGTGGGGAAGTACATGGCTATTCAGATCTGGTCACCAAACACGGCTAAAGCCATTTCAAGCAACGTTTCAATTCTGAATGGTGGTCTTACACCAGGGCGATACTGAGTATCTTCCACTCTGGAACGTGCCGCAAATATACTATATATTATTTTAAATTAATTAATTGTGAAAAAACACAAATTAATCAAATAAAATTTATTTGCGCACGCCGGGTTCGAACCCGCGACCTTCGGATCTGTAGTCAAAAGCGTATACCACATAATGGTTTAACTAGGGTCATCATAAAATAGAAAGCGAACAGCTCTATTTGAAAACTGCCGCTGCTTGCAGTAAAATGTCACTAATTCTTAAATCATAAATGATACACAAACAAGACAATATCTTTATAAAAATACCAGGCCAAAGAATTGTTTTATTGTAGGGTCGAATCTGCAAATGTGGGAAGCTACATTAACTTTGAAAATACGAACTATGGGAACGGGCCTCCTGAAGGCTAAATTTTATTGAGCAATATGTAATAGTCGCATTCTGGAAGATACATACCTCCTCCCGTGAAGATACTTCACAAAATAGGCAAAGAATGCGACTGTTATCTTTATTAGGTACCTACTGCTTGTCTACGAAAATTACCAGTTAAATTTATTAAAATGTCTAAAATACAAATATTTATGCTACTTTTAAAACTAAAAATTCCGTGGAATATGTAAATCTTATGACTAAAAATTGTGTAGTAGGTAATGTCTTAAAACTAGAAATTCCGTAAAAAATGTAAATCTTATGACTAAAAATTGTGTAGTAGGTAATGTCTTAAAACTAGAAATTCCGTAAAAAATGTAAATCTTATGACTAAAAATTGTGTAGTAGGTAATGTATTAAAACTAGAAATCCCGTAAAAATGTATATCTTATGACTAAATGGTTGTAGTAGGTAATTTCGCATTCACCTCCCCCCGTGAATTCATTTCACCTAGCGGATAAAAAGAATGCGATGGTTGTATCTTCAATACTGCTACTTTAGTAGCCGGTCTGCGAAACGTACCGTGATTTGTTTGAATATCTACAACGCGGACTTGTCCATCGGCTCCGGGGTATACTTTTACTACCATACCCTTTGGCCAGGTATTCCGGGGCAACGTGTTGTAACATAGGATAACTACGTCGCCTACCTTTATAGGTGGTATCACGTCATGCCATTTAGAACGTTTTACCAGTGTAGGTAAATATTCTTTTACCCATCGTGACCAAAATTGGTCGGCAAAAAATTGTGCAATACGCCATTGCTTTTTTAGGCATAAATCGCCGTGATCAAAGACCCCTACGATTGGGGTGTCATATTTATAACCTAACAGGAAATGATTTGGTGTTAGACTTTCAAAATCCTTGCTATCGAGAGAAACGTGTGTGAGTGGTCTACTATTAACTATATTTTCTGCTTCTAACAGCAATGTGTGCAAAGTATCCGGGCGTGGTGCTTGCTCGCGTAATATGGCGTAAAACTTAGTTTTAATTGATTTTATTAGACTTTCCCAGGAGCCTCCGTGGTGAGGAGATCCTGGCGGATTAAATTTCCAATTTATTTTCCTTGCCGACATTTCGTTATTTAATTTGTCCTGGTTTAGAGATGATAATGATTCTGATAATACCTTATCAGCACCTCTAAGGTTTGTTCCATTATCACTCCAAATAGTTAGCGGGTAACCGCGCCTAGCAATAAAACGTCTGATTGCTAGTATGGCGGAATCCGTAGTCAGGGAATCCGCGATTTCAATATGCACGGCTCTTGTTGATAAACATGTAAACAAAACACCGTACCGTTTTTCATTTCTGCGCCCTATTGTTACTTTCATGGGACCAAAGTAATCCATGCCTGTGTGTGTAAAAGGACGTATATGATGTTGTAACCTTTCCATAGGTAAACATCCCATTAGAGGTGCCTGTGGTTGGGCTCTCTTATTTTTGCAAGTTTGACATATATATTTAATTTTTCTAATAGACTGACGCGCATTAAGTATCCAATACTTTTGTCTTATTGCATTTAAGACGTGTTCAACTCCACCGTGGCTAGACATCTCGTGAAACTGTGTAATTAATAATTGAGCTAACTTATCTTTATTGTCGAGAATTATCGGGAAGACTGTACTTAATTGTACGTCTTCAATCGCCGCAATCCTACCCTGTATGCGTATTATTCCATTTACATCTAAATACGCACTTAATTGTCTTAATCTACTATCTTTTGGTAATCTTTCGTTTTTGGATAAAATTATAATTTCTCTATGAAACGTTCTTTTCTGAGACTCTTTTATAAGAAAATGTTCTGCTGAAGTTAAGTCATCAGCAGTAAGAGAATTATTTTCTGCTTGTTTGCCTCTACATTTGTTGATGAATTTAAAAACGTACGCTGTAGCTCTTAATAATCTTGAATATTTGGAGAATTTATTTAAGTCTATGAAACATGCCGCCGATGTGGTGAGTAAGATACCCGATGGTTTTAACTCTAATAGTTCTTTGTTTATGCTATCACACTGTTTAGCCAAATTCTCTAGCGGCCATACTTCTGGAGGTGATTTTAGGAATTCGGGACCAGAAAACCATCGCCCCTCTAATCCTAAATCTGTCATCCTAGTATCTCTGGTAGCCTCATCTGCTATATTATCTTTAGTTGGAAGCCACCGCCAGCATTCTGAACCAACTGTTTCTTCCAACTCACCTAACCTATGCGCAACAAAAGGCTTAAAATTTCTTGAATCAGATTTTAACCAGCACATTACGGTTTTTGAATCTGTCCAAAAATGTTTCGAGTTAAAGGTGAGCGTGTGTTCACCGATTATACATTTATATAATCTACTACCTAAAAGGGCTGCTTGCAATTCTAAGCGCGGAATTGACATCGGCTTGATTGGGGCTACGCGGGTTTTGCTAGCAATAAAATTTACGAAGACCTGACCATTAGCATTTTGAACACGACTATAAGCTACACAACACATTGCCTTTTCGCTCGCATCACAGAAAATATGAAGTTGTCTGTCTACGGCGTTTTCACCACCGCATAAAATCTCGTAATACCTAGGAATTTTAACTTTACTTATTGACCTTAAGGCTTCCAACCAATGAAGCCATTCATTAAAATTACGATCATTTAATTTCTTATCCCAGTCAGTACCCGACCTCCATACATTTTGCAGTAGTATTTTAGACCGAACTGTCAGGGGTGCTAAAAACCCGGGCGGATCGAATATTGTCATAATGACTTTCAACATCTGCCTTTTCGTGGGTCTTTGCTTCCCAGAAATAATATCCCCGGGAATTTTTTTGAAGCTTAGATCGAATGACAATGTGTCTGAATTTGGATCCCATTGCAAACCTAATGTTCTCTGTATGTTTTCCTCACCTTGTTCGAAACAAACAACATTCTTCGACCTGTGGGCTACGGGAATGTTTTCTAGCGCCTCTGGCGCGTTACTTGCCCAGCCGGTGATATTAAACCCGCCTTGAGCATGTATGTATGTAATATCTTGTATTAATTTCTTCGCACTTTCTACTGAATTTACACTATCTAAATAGTCGTCCATGTAATGTTTTGTTTTTATTGCTTCGACGGCCTGGGGATACTGAGATAAAAATTGATCCGCGTTTTTATTTTTTACGAATTGCGCCGAACAAGGTGATGATTTTGCGCCAAAAATCATTGAATTCATAGCGTATACAGACGGGGCTACCTTACGATCTTTTCCTCTCCATAAAAACAACTGAAACGGTGTATCTTCATCAATAATTTTAATTTGTAAAAACATTTCTTGGATATCGGCGGTGAATGCAATTTTATTTTGCCTAAATTTAAAAAGCATTCCTAGCAGAGAATTATATAGATCGGGCCCGGTTAAAAGCCTATCATTCAAAGAAATTCCCTTTGATTTTGCCGCCGCATCAAATACAACCCTAAGCTTTCCTGGCTTATTTGGGTTGTAAACAGCAAAATGTGGTAAATAAAATTTATCCGAGCTATCCGGATACCTACCACTGAAATTGAATTTTTTTGCATATCTTTTATCTAAATAATGTTGTATTTTGTTGCAGTAGGCTTCCGCAAATTCAGGGTCTTTGTCCATTCTCTTTTCTAAAGTCTTTAATCTATTTTCCGCAACCTGAAGACTATCAGGAAAATATCTTTCTTCTTCCTTCCACAGCAAACCCGTCTCCCAACGACACCCCTGACTAGCGCGTTTTGAGGTACTTTCTAACAGGGAATATGCACGTTTATCATCTTTGCATATTTTCGGGCTCACTACTCCCATCTCGTCTATCTTAAAACTCTCTTTGATAATTTCATGCAATTCGCTATTTTCGTTTTCCTGAACATGAAAATTGAATTCTACACTATTTCCCGTTTTATTTGAAATATGGCCGAGCGCGACCCAACCAAGCTTTGTGTAAGATAATGATACTTTATTTTTATCTCCCTGAACTATTTTTCTGGAAATAATTAATTCCCAGTTGTTTTGCCCAATTAACATTTGGGGTTTTACATTCTTTTCAAAGCGAGGAGCGTTCTTTAAGTGTTTATTACTCGAAATGTAAGAATTAGATAGCGCCATTTGAGCTGGTATCTTTAAATCCCGAACGGTTCGAGCACTAGCTATGTACGATTCTACTTCGTTTTTACCTTTTATTGTTACATTTATTGACATAGAATCCGCGTTGTTGGAGCTCATTTCATTGACTCCATGCAATGAGAGGTCACTAACTGGTCCAGACAAACCGATTTGTTTGGCTACTTCTTGGTCTAACAATGTGACGGTTGACCCATCGTCTAACAGCGCATGAATATCTCGGCTTCCGAGTGGCCCGTATACCGTAATCGGAATAATTTTTAAAAGTACTTGATTACTTTCCCACGTGTTTGTGACAACTTCATCGGTTTCCACCCGATTGTGATTAACCAATAAATCATGAAATTTTTTGTTTGGTGATTTTAAATTTACTTTACAATTAAAACGGGAATGTCCGTACCCTAAGCACTTGTAACAAACATTATTATATTTAGCAATTTCCCATCTTTGCGTTATTGGGACATTTTTAAATTTTTCACATTGCCAAATCTGGTGTTCTCCTTTGCAAACACAGCACGGTGGTTTTCCATTATTAGTGGTGTGATAAAGGAATTTTTTTGACGTATCGTACGGACGTTCGAAATGATTATTTTTGGATGCATAAGGCCTATTAAAATTTTGTTTATTTTGATGTTGATTAGCTTGCCGTGGATGATAATTATTACTATACTGCTTGAAATGGTTATTGGAAGCGAATTTAGTTTCGTTACTGATTTTAGAATTAAAACTTATTCCTGAGTCACGTGAATTAATTACGATTTCTTCCAGCCAAAGTGATAAATAGCAGAGTATTGGCTGTGTTGTGTTCCGCCTATCTTTGTCTGTAAGCCACAACGTTCGTAGTGTACTAGGCAGTTTACCGATTAATGTCGACAACAAATCTGGATTGTGCAAATGTCCGATATTTTTAAATGATTTTAACATAGAAATTAAATTTTTTTCTTTACAAGAAAATCGAATTATGGCGTCTGAACTGGTATTCTCATCTAATTTACTTAAATTTCGGATCTCACCAATAGTTTTTTGTATGATGTGATCCGTGTTGCCAAAAATATTTTCTAACGTATTTATTATTTCCTTGACATTGCAAGGAGATAATAGAAGGGAAGAAACCGCGTCACGCGCCTCTCCTTTTAACGCTTTTTGTAATCTATATAAATTTTTGCTGTCAGATACTTTTAAGAAGTCTGTGGTATGATGGTATATTGATTTGAACGCAATCCATTCAATTGGATTGCCGTTAAATGTGGGAAGATCATTAACTTTGGGCCTGGTATTATATAAAGACATTGCCTTACCAATTGATTCCGCGAGGCGGTCTTCAGTTATAGCAGGTGTTGGTCCCTGGAATCGGCCCTGCGACTCTGGCCACTGTTGCCCGTCGCGTTGCTCTGCTAAGTTGAATGGCTGCTCTGATGTAGGCAGCTCCCAGCAGCTACTGCTTGCCTGCTGATGCTGCGTCGACTGCAGCTGAAGAGATTGCCCTACCAAGGGCTGCTGATGTGATGTTCCTCTGGGTGGGAGTAGCTCGTACCGCCCGCCCTGCTGCTGCTGCTCCAACCGCTGTCCCAAGTGCAGCGGAAGAGCCTGCTCTGTCCGAGGCTCCAATTGCGATGGGAGAGTCTGCCCTGCCAAGGGCTGCTGCTCTGATGATCCTTTTGGTGGGAGTAATGCGTACCGCCCACCCTTGTGCTGCTCCAACCGCTGTTCCAATTGCAGCGGATGAGCCTGCTCTACCCGAGGCTCCATTTGCGACGGGGGAGTCTGCCCTGCCAAGGGCTGTTGCTGTGCAGTTATGGTGGGCGATTGTAGTGATAACCGCCCATCATGGAGCAGTTCCTGTTGCTGCTCCATTTGAACTCGAAGAGGCTGTTCATCGTGATCTCCAAGTTCTGACGATGAACTATGATGTGACTGGTCCACCCAGTCATTGACTCTATCCTCGAGAGTCCGTTGCGAAGTCCTTGATGCAGCTTCTAAAACTAGCGCCGCATGTTGCTCCTCTGCTTCCAAGACAGACATTGCTGCAGCCATCTTTGCTTCAGCCATCTCCGTAAGTAGGCGGGCCTTTTGTCTCGTGATGTGCACCTTGGTTGTTGAAGCTTTTATTTGAGCCTCCATCAAGCTGCTGCTGGTTCCCGCCTTGCTGCCGCAGACAGATGACGTCTTTGAGTGTTGTCCCGCTTCCATGATGCTGCTGTTCCCTATCCGGCTCGAAGGACCATATGTTTCTGCTATCGTGGTACGAGAACACGCCGTCAGATGGAATGCAGGAAAACACTTCTTCTTCTTGACATATAAATTTATTAATTCACAATATAATTGCAGAGGATCTTATTTTCCTCTGCTAAAACTTAAACTGAAAGAAATAAAGGTCTAGTTTCCTCTATTCTTCAGTTTTCCCTAGGTTTACATAAACCTAGTAATTATCTCACGGCTGACTGCCTAGGTACGCATGTACCTACCAGTTATATCAATACTAGCTCCTGCGTAGGTACGTCTGTACCTACCAGTTATAGCAACACTCTAATACTGTCCTTTTTCTGGGAGGTATCTGTATTTAAACTAAATTCTGAAGGACATTTTACCAAAATAAAGATGTTCCACCCGCTCGTTGGCAAACAACATTCTTAACATAAAATAAAATGCACTTAACTATTCTTAATGATACAGATGTGATTTAAACAATACAAATATTTTAAAGGAATTATTTTAAGGGAGATGAAACTTTATTTGGGGCTTTTATTACTATGGGACAGGGGTGGGAAAGGTATTGGCAAATATTTTTAGGCATAATGGTTTAACTAGGGTCATCATAAAATAGAAAGCGAACAGCTCTATTTGAAAACTGCCGCTGCTTGCAGTAAAAGGTCACTAATTCTTAAATCATAAATGATATACAAACAAGACAATATCTTTATAAAAATACCAGGCCAAAGAATTGTTTTATTGTAGGGTCGAATCTGCAAATGTGGGAAGCTATATTAACTTTGAAAATACGAACTATGGGAACGGGCCTCCTGAAGGCTAAATTTTATTGAGCAATATGTAATAGTCGCATTCTGGAAGATACAATGACAGTGTCACCACCTACAAAGCTCATTATGTCTCCTTCAATGGGAAGACTCATAAGTTCATTAATATAAAAAAGTAATAGTATTGGACCTAATACGCATCCTTGAGGGACACCGTCTTGATTGATAGAGTTTTTCTACTTTTTTAACAACTTGTACATACTGCACTCTTCCAGTTAAGTAACTTTTAAGTAGATTTAGAGTTATTTGTGTTATTCAATTTTTTTATAATTTTAAAAATGGTATTACATGGTCAATTGTATCAAAAGCTTTGTGAAGGTCAATAAAAACTGCCAAGCATTTTTTACCTTCAACCAGTTTTTTATACTTGTATTTGTTATTTTAGCTAAAGCATCACCAGTACCCAAGTTTTCCCTAAAACCATATTACGTCATTGATAATATTATATTTTCATCCAAAAATTAAACTATTTGTTTTTTTACTACTATTTCCAATATTTTCGACAGTGTAGGTACCGCTTTTGTATATTGGAATAATCGTAGCAATTTTAAGACGTGCGGGAAAAATACCTCTTCTTATTGAAAGATTTACAAGGTACGTCGGTGGGTAGATTAGCTCATTTAGTAGATATTTAATTGCTCTGTTTGATATCAGTTCATTTCCCGATGAGGTATTTGCGTTTAGGGAGGCTATGGTATTTTTTATATCTTCACTTGTTATCTTAACTATGTTAAGGGAGTTTTCTTGATTGACTTTTTCATTCCACACTGTTTTTTCTGCAGTAAATGAAGATTGTTTGATTTTATTTGCTAAGTTCGTGCCTATTTTGCAAAAATATTGACCAAGTGATTGGTTGAATAAATCACACAAAGCAGCACACAAAGTTGGCTGGATCTCCAAATCATCAGCTATCGAGGTAGTCTGGCCGACAAAATCATAAGAAAATAAAGAAGACTGGTTAACGAAGTTATTCGCAAATGTAGTAGAATGGTTGACAAAATCGTTAGCAAATAAAGAAGGCTGGCCAACCACCTCATTATTAAATGAAGAAGGCTGGTTTACTAAACCACCAGTAAATGGAAAAGACTGATTGATTAAATCATTAACAAAAGAAATAGGCTGGATGAAATGATCACGAAGCATTTGCATTTCGTTATCTTGTACAATTGATTTGTAGTAATGCTTTTCTTCTCAACAATATATATTTGATAAATGATTCTGCTTCTCAGGAATATTAGGATGTTAGAATTTATTTTTCTCAGATTTCGTCTTTGTGAACTAGACAAATTGTTTTTTTTTATTATTATTTAGAATTTTTTTTTAATTTTTCTTGAAGCACAAACAGGATATTTAAAGTACATTCTTGTGCGAAGTATAAAATAACTTTACATGCAAATACTAATGCGTCTGCAGCAATCACATTTGCACATTCACAGAAGCAAACACAACAATATCAGTATTTTTTTAACAAAGTTTAATATTACAAAAATTAAAAGACATAATAATTTTAATAAAATATGTCTAAATTAGGTATATAATAGAAAATATCAAACCATCAAAAATCGAAAAATATTATTTTTTTTTTTAGGTACAGAGATTGTGGAAATATCTTTTAAAATAAGTTATATTATTTTCGAAAATATCGATACTAGTTTGTGGTTTAGCAAGATCGTTGTATGATCGAGATATTCTTGACATAGGATTAAAATATCCAGTGTTATTAGCGAAAATTTCGATCCAAAATATATCAAGGTTTCTAGTGAATTTCGGCCGGCGTTTAACTTCATTTGATAGATTAAGTTACAATCTACTTGATTATTCACAAATTTGTAAAGCATTACGAGGTCCTTAATGTTTCGTTTTTTAACTAGACTCCCAAATTTGAAATATGTCTTTGTTCGTAATCGTCTAGTACTAGTAGATGGTAGACACCTGATTGATAAGACAAAATCCGTGTAAATTTTCTTTGGACAGATTCAAGTATAGATACCTGTGTAATATAGTGTGGATTACATACTGTTGATCCACACTCAAAAACACTGCGTATTAACGAATTTAATAGAATTATTAGGCTTTTATAATTCTTATTAAAACCGAGTAATTTATTTGATTTACTCAAATGTATTGAATGTGTTGGTTGAGCTTAAGTTTGTTGTCATAACTTTGTACTTAGCAATATTCAGTTCCATTTTGTTGGCAACACACCAAGCACGTAAAGCGTTAAGTCTTTTTTTAAGAGTTTACAATCTTCCATAGATTTAATTGCTTTATATAACTTCCTTCCCATTGAATTCTACGAAAAAGTGTTCAATGGGAAAAAACGGAGATTTTCGTTAGTATTATTGTTATGATTATTAGTTTTTAATTCTATTGGGGTAGGTTTGTAAGCTGCTCCCCAACTGATAATGTCATAATGTAGAATAGACTACGTAAGTTCAATATATTGAGTAAAAGTTTTTTTTTCTCCACTGTGGGTCAGCATATGGCTCCTTAGATTGCTCTTTAGTATACATGAATAGTTGCACTCAGAACATGAAAAAGGCTTTTCTCTATTGTGGGTCAGCATATGGTTCCTTAGATTACTCTTTTGAGAACATGAAAAGTTGCACATGGAACATGAAAAAGGTTTTTCTCCACTGTGGGTCAGCATATGGCTCCTGAGATTGCTCTTTAGTAAACATGAATAGTTGCATATGGAACATGAAAAAGGTTTTTCTCCACTGTGATTTAGCATGTGGTGCGTCAGATATCTCTTTTGTGAACATGAATAGTTGCACTCAGGACATGAAAAAGGTTTTTCTCCACTGTGGGTCAGCATATGGCTCCCTAGAGTACTCTTTTGAGAACATGATAAGTTGCATATGGAACATGAAAAAGGTTTTTCTCCACTGTGATGTGAAGCGTCAGATATCCCTTTAGAGAACATGAATAGTTGCACTCGGAGCATAAAAATGGTTTATCCTTACTGTGAGTCAATATATGGTCCTTCAAATGGCTCTTACGAGTACATGAATAGTTGCACTCGGAACATAAAAAAAGTTTTTCTCCACTGTGAGTCGGCGCGTGGTTCGTCAGATGGCTCTTTTGAGAACAGAAAATTAATGGTTTTTCCACAGGATGCGTCTTTAGATCTGTCGACAAAATATGTGTAAACATATGAATTAAATATAAACGGAAATTGGACCTAAATGAAAAGGAGAAAAAGACATGCGTAAAGATAGATTACACAAACATGCTGTTATGATGCAGGGCTAGACTCCTTTTGTTTTAATATTTTATTCATTAATTTATTCTGCATCATCACATTTATCCTCGCCGATTCTCTAACCTAGTAAGAAACTGGGCGATTGTCGCTGGTATTGGTTTTGGTAAAATTTCGAACCATAATTTAAAATTTAAAATCTGTACCGGGCGGAAACAGAAAAAAACAAAAGACTTCCTTGCCTGCGGAGAAACCAGGGAGTGGGCCTGATCTCTCGGCAGACGACAGTCACAGTTTTCCGGAGTGAAATTGTTTGGGAATGGTTTCACTTTAATCGGAGTGGCGAAGTCTAATTTTATACGCGGAGATTGCATAATAAAATCGTATAAATGGTGTAAAATACGAAGTTCCATAGTGGAATTAGTTCGGTGGCTCGTTCGAATATTGTAACCACGCGGCATCATGAATCGCAAACGGAGTCAGAAGTGTTATCGGGTGTGATCTGCTTGAATCCGACCCATCCTTTATGGGATGAAGAAGCCAGTGGCTTAAAATATTGTGCCCGGTTCCCGGAAACCTAAGGATAATATTCTTTCTCGCGGTTTGGCACTACGTCGACCGCATTTTCACCAGGGCCGTATTGAGGCCTATTTTTCCTTACATAAAGGGAATCCTCGCCAGGATTCACGGATGCGACCGCGGGTACCAGATACCTCTTCCTCAGTCGCCAGATTACACATTTTCCTGCCACGGACAGTCGCCAGGAGGCGGAACTGAATCTTCCTCTTGCTCCGGCTGGAGCCCCCTGGAGCTCAGCCTGAGGAGGTGCTGCTCCAGCTCGAGTAGGATGTTACTTAATTAGCTAGATAGATAAAGCGTGGTCGGAACCTTGGGGGTAAGCTTATATATAACTTTTATTATATTGTTTTCGTTATAACTCACACGGTAGAGTGTATAGACTTATATTGTATTCGAAATAATATACATTAATGTTACTCTAAACCTTCTTTCCTTGACTCTAAATTACACATTGTAACCTGACACATTTCTGGTTTTGAACCCAACCCCCTGAGAACCCTGGGATCACAAACATTATTGTGGGTATCTAACCCTCAAGAATTGGCGCTTCCAGCACTGGATAAAGTTTGTGATTCCACATTCATTATTATAACCTAAAATGTCTGGTGAGTATTGTAGGCTGCACGTAGCAAGTAACCATAGCAACTACTCTACGTAGCAATTGGCGACCCACTTAAAACACGGCTATAAATGTGTCAGATTATAATTGTATAGGGTACATAATTCATTTGTTCACATTGAGGCTTATAAATCTGTATTGTTAAAATAACCTAAAATATTGCTTTGTTTTGAATTGGTATCATTCCGTCATGTTGGTAACAACATTTAACATAACCTCTTGTGTCAAATTGACAGCGGCAAATCATAAATATAACCTGCAATTATTGCATTGTTTTGGTTATCGACAGTAATTATTATAATACTACGAACAAGTATTCCACAAAAGTGTGGGATATTATGATCCCTTGAAAAATATAAATTATTATGTTAGATACTCGACAGCATATTCCAAGTTTTAATAAATAACATGTACTTGTTAATTGATTGTTTACGCTTCGTTGGAAGAACGTTAATATTTGGCGCGAAATAAATAAACTGTAAATAAGTAGTCACGATTAAATAAGTAGTCAAGATTACTGTAAATAAGTAAACTAAATAAATAAGTAGAAATATGTAAACTGTAAATAAGTAGTCAAGATTCGAACTTTGACAGTTGAAGAACTCACTTGTCTTTTTTCCGTTCGAATACGAAAAAACCTAATTTTATTGCCTTTTTTCGGTTAAAACTATATTTTTTGTCCTCTTTGAGTGCCTTTATTGCTGACCAAGTCCAGTAAGTGTTATTTTATATTAATATACATTCCTTTTGCCCCAATGGCCTTTGCCATGGGTAAAAAACCACCAGATCCCGTCCCCCCTGATCCTGACCCTGTTAATTTTGATAATGACATTGCTAGCGAGGTTGAAATAATGACTGATTCCTCTACTCCCAAAAAACGAAAAGTTAGCGTCCTTCCGAAAAAGGAATCTTCTCAGGTTACAGTTCCTGTAGAGACTGTCGCTCCTCCACTCGCTTCACTGTACCCGACTTCAGCAAAAGCCCCCTTCATCGTGTATGTGCAAAACAACACACAAGGCCACTCATTGCATCCCCTTGATTTCGGTAAATTTGTTGGAAAAAAACCACTTGGCATTTCCCCAGGTGGTATCAGATCCGAAGGAAGATTCCGCATTTGTGTAGAGTTCACAACTGCACTCAATGCCAATAAATTTATAAATTCCATTGACTACCTCTCTGCCAAAAAATACAAGGCTTACATCCCTTCATTTAATGTCTCCCGCATGGGTCTAGTGAGAGGTATCCCCACAGACCTATCCGAGGAAGAACTCATCACGGAACTTATTATCCCAGCATCTTCGGGGAAAGTTTTAAAGACTAGGCGGCTGAATTATAAAGATAGAACTTCCGATTCTATAGTTTGGAAACCCTCCCAAACTGTAGTTCTTACATTTGAAGGCCAATCTCTTCCCTCTCATGTGTACCTTTTCCACAACTCTCTCCCAGTGGAAATTTATTCATACCCGACAATTCAGTGCTTTAACTGTTGTCGGTTCGGCCATTCCAAGCAATCATGTCGTTCTTCTCCTCGCTGCTTTAAATGTGCAGAAAGTCATTTAGCAGAGCAATGCCCCTCCCCTTCCAACCCCCCTACTTGCATCAACTGCTCAGGCTCTCACACAGCCATAAATCCATCCTGCCCCGAACTTTCACGCCAAAAAAACATTAAAAGTTATATGGCTTCCAATAGCGTATCATACTTCCATGCTTCTAAAATAATAGCTCCCTCTAAAAAATCTTTTGCTGAAGTCGCCTCTCAACCCCAGTTAACTCAAAACATTATTCCTCCAAACTCGTCATACAGGAAGACTGTAATGACAAAATCTGCTTCTCGTCCTCTTAAATCCCCCGGATATGATCATCTTGGCCATAACTCCCAGCTCTTGTTCCCAAATGGTAACATCAGCTCCCCATTTCCACAAAATACCGTCTTTCCTAACACCAATTCTTTGAACTGCAATTCCTTTATCCCTGATTCAAATCCCAATTCCTCAAACAACATCATTTCTAATGACAATTCTAATATTATTCAAACTCTCATCATGTTACTTATTTCTATAATTAATAACAATAATTCCCTACCGTCCAACGCTGCCTCTATACTCTCCTCCTTAAATTCTCTTGTTTCCAATGGCTGCCCTGACAGCAGGGATTCTTCAGTGGAATAGTAGAAGCGCCTTCTCCAATAAGGCTGACCTCATCCGCCTTCTACAATTACACACAATTTCTATTGCTGCCATCTCTGAGACTTGGTTTAAACCATCTCAGCTCTTCAAGGTGAGTGGCTACCAATGTCTGCGGGACGACCGCATTGATGGGAAGGGTGGTGCAGCCCTTCTAATCAAAAACTCCCTGTCCTTCACCCCTATTTCCATTAAGCCCCCAGATTCATCCTTCCAGTTAGTGGCAGCTACTGTCTCTAATATTACGTTTGTATCCCTCTACATTCCCCCTTCTACCCCATTTGACATTTCATTATGGATCTACATGTTTAGAAAAATATCTTCTCCCCTGGTCATTCTGGGTGACTTCAATGCCCACTCCCCTCTCTGGGGTTCTTCATCAACGGATCCCTCAGGAATCAAAATAATTGACTTTATGGACTCCTTGAACATGTGCCTTCTAAATGACGGATCCCCAACAAGGTTAAGTCTACGTGGGCAGAGCCCTAGTGCGGTGGATATAACTCTTTGTTCCCCAAGTATATATCCAATAATTTCCTGGAGAACTTCATCAGACCCCTGCGGCAGTGACCACTATCCAATTATTATAAATCTGGCTCAAGGGTTAAATACTAACCTCTTTAAAAGAAAGCCAAAATTTATCACAAAAAAAGCCGACTGGTGCCATTTTAGAGAATCTGTCCAGGGTCACACCCTTTCCCTGCCTACACCTTCTTCAGATAACTGCACCTCCTCTTACAAATCTTGGTCTGATTCCATTCTAAAATCTGCAGATAAGTCTATTCCCAAATCATCCCCTGTAAGCACGAAGGCTCACCCTCCCCCCTGGTGGGATGAAGAATGCCTTCGAGTGCTGAAGGAGAGGAAAGCGGCCAATAAGATATACTGCCAACAGATGACAATGGAAAATTTCTTGAAAGCCAAGAATGCCCAAGCTGTTGCTAAACGTACATTCCGTTTTAAAAAAAAAAAACAGCTGGCGTAATTTCTGCACTAATATATCCCCTGCTACTCCAGCGGGGGAGGTTTGGTCCATGATTCGCAGGTTTAGGTCTTCCTTTTCCCTGCCGAAGTCATCTCATAATTCTGGTATTTGGATTTCTGACTTTCTTAACAAAATTGCTCCCCCTTATGTACCTAATCTTGACGAAGTGCCTGTTTTATCTTACTTCCCAAATTCTTCATCTTGGCTAGATGCTCCATTTTCCATAGACGAGTTAAAAAGAGCCACGGAAGACCTAAAAGACTCAGCTCCGGGCAATGACGAAATCTTGAACATATTCATCCGCCACACTGATGACGATTCCCTTTCCTACTTTCTCTCTCTCATCAATATCTTTCTGGACTCTGGTATTATTCCCCCGGACTGGAAAATTCAAAAAATTATTCCCATTTGCAAAAGTACCAAAGATCCAAGTCTAGGCTCAAGTTACAGACCGATTGCTCTCTCTTCAACACTTTGCAAAGTAGCTGAAAGAATGATTAAGAATAGATTAGACTGGTTTGTAGAGAAAAATCATATTCTTCCCCCTTCCCAGTTTGGATTTAGAAAGGGTAAAAGTACCCTTGACAACCTTTCCTCTCTTGTTACAGATGTCAAATTAGCGTTATCTAAAAACGAATATTGTATTGCAGTATTTTTAGACATCTGTGGAGCATACGACAATGTAAATATACCCATTCTTAAAGAAAAGTTACTGGCGATTGGCATTCCTCCTAAATTGGTTCAATTCATTATCAATTTGCTCTCCGAAAGAACTGTTTTTGTAGATGGATCCGAATCCTCTCCCCACATAAGACAAATATTCAAAGGACTCCCGCAAGGGTCTGTCTTAAGCCCGATTCTGTATAATATTTACACATACGATCTGGAAAAATCTATTAATTTTATGTGCAACATACTCCAATATGCTGACGACTTAACGTTTTACAAAATATCCGCCAATCTTTTCATCGCAGCATCAGCAATTAACAACGCTCTTAGAAAACTCTTGGCTTGGTTAAATAGTAATGGTCTTGAACTTTCCCCTGCCAAAAGCAAAGTTGTAATCTTCACTCGTCGACGAAAGCTTCCGGATATTCAGGTAATATTTGGCGATGAAGTGATCCCTATCTCGAAGGAAGTTAAATTCCTTGGAATGTTTTTGGACTCCAAGCTTACTTGGAACTCTCATATAAATCACGTTGTTACAAAATGTGAAAGCAACATCAATCCCCTCAGATTTCTAGCAGGAGTGTGGTGGGGATCCCACCCAGCTTCATTAAAACTTCTATACAATGCCCTCATCCGAAGCCATCTCGATTACGGATCTTGTCTGTTTGATCCAATGTCCTCTTCAAATTCTCATAAATTAGATAAAATCCAGTCAAAATCACTTCGCCTTGTCTTAGGAGCCATGAAATCTTCTCCAATCAACGCAATGCAAGTGGAATGTTGCGAACCTCCCTTACATATAAGAAGGCGATGCCTAGCAGAAAAATATGTTTACAAAACATGTTCAATAACATCCCATCCCTTGATTCCTATACTTCAATCCTTAAAGTATGAGGTTAATTCAAATCACTTTTGGAAAAATCATACCCCTCCCCTTTTTTATGATTGCTACAACTCTTTCCTGGATTTATCTACAAACACCTATCTCAATGAATCTCTTCCCTTATACTCATGCCCCTATGAAAGCCTTACTTTCTATCCGAAGGTCCATCAATTTATAGGAATAAGTAAAAAAAACATTAAAAACTCAACTCAATTAAATAATGCAGAATTTAACACAATTATTGAAAACAACTGGCCAAACTACATAAAAATTTTCACAGATGGCTCCAAATTCAGTCAGGACTCCCATTGCGGGGCCAGTGTCTATGTTCCTCACAGAAAATTGTGTTTCCCACACAAACTTCCCAAAGAATGCTCCATTTTCTTTGCTGAATGCATAGCTATCATAGAAGCTCTTCTACTCGTCAAATCATTAAATATTAAAAACGCACTCATCCTTTCAGACTCGCTTAGCTCACTACAAAAAATAAGCGCATCCCCACTCAATTCCAGTAGCGACTCTCTAATCTGCTCGATCAGGGACCTACTGCATTCCATGTCACTGGTTTATGCATCAGTGGTCCTAGCCTGGATACCGGGACACCTCGGTATTACTGGGAATGACATGGCTGATCATATTGCTAAGGAAGCCACTGCCCATGGTCCATTAAGTGATATCCCTATTCCGGTTAGAGACCATTTCCCTATCCTAAAAATTAAGTACCAACTCCAATGGTCTTCTGAATGGAAAAAATCTTCTTTGATAAAAGGTCACCAGTACTCATTAATTCAACCTTCTATTCCTGTTAAGCCCTGGTTTCACAAATACACTACCCTGCCTAAAAAATATATTTCTTCCTTAACCCGAATGCGGCTGGGTCACACTTGTTGTCTTAGCCATCTTGCCAGGTTCCACATAGTTAGTTCGCCGTACTGTGATTGTGGGTCAGAGGATACTCTGGACCATAATTTTTTTGAGTGTCCTATCAATGACCAATTTCCAAACTTCATGCATGAATTGGTAAAACTTGATATTAAATTGCCTACCAGTATTCCCTGCCTTCTTAGTTTAAACACTCCTGAAATTTACCATTTGTTGGCAAAATTTATTTATAAAAATGTCCTTAATATCTGACCATAATAATAAATATAAACCAAATTTATTTCACTTTCATTTGTATTCACTTGTTCAGGTTCCTATTTTCATCTATTTTTACTAATCCCAACTCTGCATATTTTGACTGAGTTAAAACACTATTCTTTATGCATTTGTATATTTTTCTTGATTCTTTTATTGTATTTGTTTATATTCATATCATAGAACTGTTTTAAAAAAAATAATGCTTCTAATTTTGGAAAAATCTGTTCTTTTAAGTAACAAAAAATGCCCACTACTATTGTGCACAGGTTCCTATTTTTATAATTTTGTAATTACCCATTATTACCAGCTCTGTATTGTTTTTGTCAAGTTATGTTTATGTTACACCCATGTTATGTTTATGGTAGGTTTATGTTTATGATATGTTATGTTCATGTTATGTGCATGTTATGTTATGTTTATGTTATGTTCATAGTATGTTTGTGTTATGTTTTTCTTTATGTTTTATAATCACATTTGTTTACTCCCATATGCTGTGTTTAATAAGATAAGATTGCCAATTTCATAATTCTATTTTTAAAAAACGCTACTAATTTTAGAAAAATCTTTGGTTTAATAACAAAAAGCGCCCACTTATATTGTACACAGGTTCCTATTTTTATAATTTTGTGATAATCTACTGTTACCAGCTCTGTACCGTTTATGTTAAGTATGTTATGTTTATGTTATGTTATGCTTATGTTATGTTTATGTTATGTTATATTTATGTTATGTTATGTTTATGTTATGTTTGGTTTATTTATGTTACGTTATGTTATGTTATGTTGTTTTATCAATGTTGTTTTGTCAATCATGTCAATTTTATCCTGTAATTTGTTGTATTTATTAATAAGAAAAATGTTGTAATGTATGGCCAAGATCACTCTTAATGGGTGAAAGCCAAAATAAAGAATAAAAAAAATAAAAAAAAATAAGTAGTCATTCCTTAACCTCATATATAATGTTGTATTTCTGTCATTCTGACGTTTCGAAATACTATGGATGACAAACGTTTTATTTACACTGGTGTGCCAATCTGTCATCACAATAGATAATACTATGAATAACAAGTGGGTAGTGTTGTTTATTACTGGAATTAACACATAGATATTTCGGCACAGATGTGTCATTTTTTGTATGTCAAAAATAGACTTTCTTCGACGCATGATAGACGTATTCGGAACATTAATCTTGTATCTGTATATCAGATTCATGTAATAACAATGTTTATTAATGGTGAATATTATATTGTTATTATGCTGTTCACGAGAAAATTGCATAGCCATTATTTCTTACGCAAGCAATTCCATAGAAGTTTCAGCATAGATGCATAATTTGTTGTACACAAAAAAAAAATTCCATAGATACTCCAGCGTAGATGTGAATTTGTCAACATTTTAGTCAAAAAATAATTTATGAACTTCAATAGGTACTTACTATACTTGGAACAACCGATTAAGATGACATACTTAACTAAATTTCATCGATTATTTTTATTGATTTAAAAAATTGTATTTTTCAAAAGTTTCTAATATGTTTTTTTTAAATAACGATTCAAATCAAATATACGTTTCAAATTTAACCTCGAGTTTATAGACGATTATCTCGAATTTGGATTTTATTACCACTTTTATAAAAATAATTTATATTAACATTATTTTGGTTTCAATTTAAAACTATAAATATTTTATGAATGTTTTTTTTACATTTGTGTATTTTTCAATGCTAAAAACATTCATCGAACGTCAATACGCTTTCGATTATTTTCGAGATAATTCGAGTTTTTCATATTAGAACTTCGCGTACAATTTGATAAAAATGTCGACTCCAATTGCAAATATTAACAATGCCTCTAAAGAAGACCTTACTAAGGAACTTACAACACGATCTATCGAACCAGCGTCCACCTTTCACGCGCTGCGTTCACAGGCGCGCGAGTACAATAAAACGTTAAAATTAACAGCAATTACAGAAATGGATTCGTCAGATTCAGATTCAGAGACGGAACTAAATACTGTTAAAAACCCAACAATTATTAAACATACAAAAATTATTTATAAAGAATCATCATCATCATCATCATTCATAATAACGATAATTGTTGAAATTAAGTTCAATAAAGTAAATGTCAACGGTGACACAAGAAATTATTCGATAATTACTATCAATTTTTGAAATAATGGACAATTTACACGCGACATGTCAGACTTGGAGAATTAAGGAAAAAAAAAAAAAAAATCACATTTTTTTTTTGTGGTATGGACGATGACGCAACGTTATCATTGGAGGGAGTTGATGGAGGTATATTCGGTCTGATCAACTGGGTCCTGGTATCAACTCGCCATCCATTAGGTTCATGAGTTCCGAATGGTGAGGATGGGTTTGTACCCCAAACGCAACGTATCGATCCGGAGTCGATCACGTTCACCAGACATGACAGACAGAGGGCGAGAGAAGCTTGCTGTCTGATCATTATACTTGGGCTGCTGGTTCAAGTACGGAACACTGTACTGCATCATCAGTTGGAAGGCGGGGGATTCGTTGCCTGTGGACGGTTTTTCCTGCAGGAGGCGAAAGGCCTGTTGTCCTCTGATCTATGTGCGTACGTTAGTATTTCGTAGTGAGATATATGTTTGAGTGGTTCGGGTTGTTCTTGGAGGTTGACGATCAACCCCAACACGACACTTAAAGGCTCGTTCGCATTGGTCGAGTAGTTTAGTCAAGTAGCTCGCTACTCGCCATTTGACTGACCAAAAAGCGTTCGCATTGGTCGAGTAGATTTCACGAGTGAAGTGTCAAATTGTAAGATGAACGGGCTGCAACGCAACAAAGTAAATAGGCTAATTAAGCTGATTGTAATGGATATTTTAGAAGAGGTGGAGGAAGAAATTAGTGAGACGAAAGTGAAAAAACTATGGATACGAAAATGGATTAATAGAAGAGATGCATTAGGAGCTACAAATTCTCTTCTGAAGGAAATGGCATTTGAAGATCCGAAAGAATACTTCGCGACTTTGAGAATGACTGAAAGCTGTTTTAATTTCCTTCTAATGAAAGTGCAGTCACAAATTCAACGCACGGATACCCTTTTCAGAAGTGCAATTCCCGCAAAAACCAAATTACAGGCAGTTCTCTACTTTTTTGCTACAGGATGTAGTTTAAGGACAATCACACATCTCTTTCGACTTGGAAAATCAACTGTTTCGGAATTCATTATAGAAGTTTGTGAAGCTATCTATGAATCATTAAAGGAATTTATCAAGGTAAGATTAAGAGCTGTTTCACACAGCTACAAATATAGTAGATGGCTTATTTCAGCATATCATTCGCCATAAATTCCCAATGGAACGACCACTGAAATAGCCACTAAAATAGGCCATCCCGCTATAATTATAGCTGTATCTAAAACGGTTCTAAATAAATTATAAATATAATTTGAGAAACATTTATTAATTTTCACATGGTTTAAATATTAAAATTTACATTAAAGTTATTCGATGTCATGGTTTTCATGTGTTTCAATTTCATATGTGTCTTCTGGGGGCTCATCTAAATAAATTACATCATCATAATACGAAGTATTACTACATGGAGAGTCTTGCGAATCATTTGATACTGGTGTGACTATCCTGGTGAATCTATTTTGCTCAGTTGAATTTTGAAGGTGTTGGCGTCGAATTCTGTTCATGTACAGTTGAATATATTCCTGGGTTTCAAGTGCCAATAGCAAGGGCAAAGATTTCAGTTGTAAGCCGACGTGTCTGCCGAAGACCTCAAACTCGTCTTCTTCTGTAGAGTTGGCAACCTCAGTTATCTCCTTTAGTTGACTCACCATACTCGAAAGTTGGGAAAGCCGCTTTTTTTTTGTAGGGGGTTTAGATACGGGTTCACGAAAAGAATTCATAGTAATTCTGCTTTCCTCAGTATCTGTATCCGTGTGTATAATGTCTTCCTGAAAATAAAGTAGAATGTTGTTTATATCGAATGTATACATTATTATAAATCTTTTTTCAGGTTCCCGCCACCACAGACTGGAATATCATTGAGAACGGATTTCGAAAAGAATGGAACTTTCCTGGATGCTGTGGAGCAATCGACGGCAAACATGTCGTCATTAAAGCACCTCCTGAATCAGGAAGTTTATACTACAATTATAAAGAGACAAACAGCATTGTCTTAATGGCAGTTGTAGATCATAAATATTGCTTCAGTTATATAGACATTGGATGTAATGGGCGGGTTTCTGATGGAGGCGTATTTCGAAACTGTAGTTTGTATCAAGCATTAGAAAACGGTATTCTGCCAGAAGGGCATGTACTAGTTGGAGATAATGCATTTCCCTTGAAAGAATACCTTTTAAAACCTTTCCCAGGAAATCGATTAACATCAAAGCAAAAAAATTTTAATTATCGATTGTCTCGGGCCAGAAGAATAGTTGAAAATGCTTTCGGTATACTAGCTGCCAGATTCAGAGTGTTTGAGAAACCGATGCCCTACAGTCCTGAGAAGGTTGTTTGCATTGTAAAGGCGTGTTGCGCTTTACATAATTGGCTCAGAGAGACAAAATTACAGAACAAGCAGTTGGAATATACAGTAGACAAAGACAATTTTGATTCAGGAACTGTTATCCCTGGTAATTGGAGGGTGGAGCCAGAGCCTCAAGGATTGGAACCACTACCAAGTTGTCTGTCCAATCGTTCATCCCGAAGGTCTACAGATCTTCGAGAAAGATATGCAGATTACTTTGTGAACGATGGATCGGTACCTTGGCAGACAAGAATGGTACATTAAAAACTGATGTATAAACGATAGAATAGAATTGAAATGTACTTGCCAAGTTGCTTTCACTTTCTGTTAACATTGTATTAATGTTTCTGAGGGATCCATCTAATAGATTAAACCATTTGACTGATGGTGAATATACTGCGTCAGTTCCGGCACCGGAGGGTTTTGACTCCTTTATTTTTTTTAACTCCTGTGAGTAGGTAGATCTGAAAAGAAATTATTAATGATTAATGACTCTGCTACTACTTTAACATAAATTTATAATAATACAGGCACTTGTAATATACCATATAAATAAAAAAAACTTCACTAACCTGATGCTTTTAATTTTCGCTCTTATCTCCCTATCACCAAATCCAGGAATATTCATCCCTTTTTCTAATTCAGCGTATGCTGATTCCCTGATTTGTTTGATCTTATATCGGGGCGACTTTATATTCCACAAGCATTCGTGTTGTAAATACAACGTCACGAATTTGACAGTAGCGTTTTCACTCCAACGACAAGACATTTTGGCGTGTTTTGACGGCTACTAATGCTATACTCGCTATACTGATCACTGACTAATGCAGCCAGTGACAATAGACCATCGATAAACTCTATAAATCTGCCATAGACACATGATGAGGGACGCTACTCGCCCGAAAAAATAGAACAGAATGGATTGACTTGACTAAATCGCTGACTAAACTACTCTACTAAATTTATGGTGTTCGCACGTGTCCAGTTACTAAATTACTCGCTACTTGACTAAACTACTCGACCAATGCGAACGGGCCTTAACACATAAAATTCATAAACTCTATTTGAAATCGAGTTGTATGTTCTCTTTCACACGATAATATTTATAGTGATTTATTGGAAATCACGCTATTATTCTCAAATATAACAAGTCTAAATTATAAACATGCACGCATTTATATTGTCATACGTTATGCTCATGAAAAGAGCCACCCATAAACAAAGTCAAGGCCATTCGATATATAAAAAATCTCATTCATTCAAAATATATGTATCAAAAAGTTTGTGCCATGCACTCACATAAATTATTATATATAAAATAATTTTATCTCAATTCTCATAAATAATACAAACTATTAACAAAAAAATGTCTCGTAACTAATTTTCAATCATAACCATTGATTCCAGTATTAATGCTCGAATTGAATGGATTAGAAATAAACCTTATTAGCAATTGTATTTTCTAACTAAAAATAAGTGTACAGTAGGCATCAGGTGAACAAGTGAATAGTCATGTAATTCGTTGTAATCTTGCATTTTGAGTTACACGTGCATAACAGCATTGTTCGTGTACCTCAAAGTACTTGTGGTAACATATTATTGGATAATATATCCTAATAAGTATTATTTATTTGTCTATATCTTGAAATGCAAGGAGCTATAATCCCACTGTTCCTTTCGTTTCAAGATAGTCAAAATAAGGAAGCATTGTTTTTACTATATATGCATAAATACTGCTTGTTCTTGTTTCATCATTTATATTTGAAGAGATATTATGACATTGCCACATGTCTCGACGGGTACTAGTAATAAATTAAAGACTGCACCAAGCGGTGCACATAAACTTTAACCTCTTCATAACGAAAAGAGCTGTTCGCTATCTTGCTGATGAAACAAGATATATCTTCCTTATTTTCTTCTTAAGTCAAGTGAAAACTTATAATGTGGAACGATGTCCCACCACCGATCCTTCCACATTTTAAGCCACTTCTTTCATATTATGATTCTTGAATCTGATTTTCCTGTATTTTGTCAAGATAAGAACATACGAAGATGTATTGAAACCTTCCGTAGGTTCTGACCTAGGTTTAATCTATAAATGTGAATTTTATTTGTTGCTGATTCTTTGACTTCTCAACAGTCATTTCTGTGTACACACTTGTTGTACTTGTCACAAATATATTTTTTTTTAATTTTAAAAATTGCATTGCATTAAATCTTGCTACCATGTAAGTAACCTGGGATGTTACTTTCCTATTGTTTTAGATTTTTTATTATAAACTCTAAGTTTATTATACATAATTTTTGTTACAGTCCTGCGAGACTTATTATTAACAATTTTTTTTTTGAACAACAGTTTACAGAGAAAACCATAAGTTGTTTCATAAAAATATCGATTACGCCTTCGTTACTGTTGGACGTATACCTAGATCACTGCACTAATAATAGTTGCATATCACTTAACCCGATTGCACCTTCTATATTGATGGCTGTATACTGTATTAATTTGGCTCCATTCTTATGCGATGGTTGTTGACTGCTTAACACTCTTGTTGAATTAAGATTGTGTATTTTGATTAACTGCTCTGTTCTCTTATGGACACCCCCATACGACCTAGTTAGGTAGATTAGGTAGAAACATCGACAAAGTGTTTTCTTATCTCCTATGGAGAAGTAGAGTCAGTGATAAGTGAGGGTTGCTATGCTCCCTAAAAAGTGTTGCCTGACGGGCTTATAACCCTATTTTGGGTCAGTGATGCATTATCGCATTTGGTTGTATAAAATGAATGTGATAGACAGTCAGATATTTGGTTAGTTATAAATGTGGCGTTTGTATTATTTAAGTCTTACTTTTATTAATTATGTACTAATTATTTTTATAAATGTAACGTCAACGGTTGTCCATGACGCTAAGTCAATTAGTCTTCACCCAGCATATTCAAGCTGTGGGTGTTGGCGATTCCCGTTCACGTAACATTAGTTGTTATGTTTAGATTAAGTTTTTTTAAGTTTAGTTCCTACAATATTATAGTTATTTAAGTAAGAATGGCTGCACCGCAATCCTGTTCATCCTGCCTTACGTTCGATGAAGTGCGACCGGATTTGCGGCACGCCCATTCGCTATTCTCACTTTGGTTTAATTTTGTTATATGAATATTTCCTATTGATGGTTATTATTATCTACTGGTATTTTATTGATCACTTTGTTTTTTTCTGTTGTAGTAGACCCTTGGACCGACCTAGAAAGAATAGGGTTAGGTTATTTCGACAATTTTATATGTTTGAGGGCAAACATTTGGTGGCGAGGGGGGTAATGTTATGATGCAGGGCTAGACTCCTTTTGTTTTAATATTTTATTCATTAATTTATTCTGCATCATCACATTTATCCTCGCCGATTCTCTAACCTAGTTAGGAACTGGGCGATTGTCCCCATCCTTTATGGGATTGACCCATCCTTTATGGGATGAAGAAGCCAGTGGCTTAAAATATTGTGCCCGGTTCCCGGAAACAGAAGGATAGTATTCTTTCTCGCGGTTTGGCGCTACGCCGACCGCATTTTCACCAGGGCCGTAGGGAGGCCTATTTTTCCTTACATAAAGGGAATCCTCGCCAGGATACACGGATGCGACCGCGGGTACCAGATACCTCTTCCTCAGTCGCCAGATTACCAGTTTCCTGCCACGGACAGTCGCCAGGAGGCGGAACTGACTCTTCCTCTTGCTCCGGCTGGAGCCCCCTGGAGCTCAGCCTGAGGAGGTGCTGCTCCAGCTCGAGTAGGATGTTACTTAATTAGCTAGATAGATAAAGCGTGGTCGGAACCTTGGGGGTAAGCTTATATCTAACTTTTATTATATTGTTTTCGTTATAACTCACACGGAAGAGTGTATAGACTTATATTGTATTCGAAATAATATACATTAATGTTACTCTAAATCTTCTTTCCTTGACTCTAAAGTACACAATGTAACCTGACACATTTCTGGTTTTGAACCCAACCCCCTGAGAACCCTGGGATCACAAACATTCTTGTGGGTATCTAACCCTCAAGAATTGGCGCTTCCAGTACTGGATAAAGTTTGTGATTCCACATTCATTATTATAACCTAAAATGTCTGGTGAGTATTGTAGGCTGCACGTAGCAAGTAACCATAGCAACTACTCTACGTAGCAGAACACACAAAAATTTTTTTAAATTTTCAAGAATGTATCTTATATCTATTAAAGATTTTTCTAATATTTTTGTTACATGGGTGAAATTCATATCACTGCAGTGGAAAGAGCTCAACCTTTGGACATCAAAATCAAACGTAATTTTTTTTTCTCCAACTGATTTTAGAGACAAATACCCTAACACGAGGTTAATGATTGACGGCACGGAATGTCCAATTAAACGGCCTACACTACCGACTGCCCAGCAAGCAACCTTTTCTACCTATAAAAATACAAATACTGTGAAAGTACTTATCGGTGCTACTCCTAGTGGCCTCATAAATTATGTGTCTCCAAGCTATGCAGGCTCTGCCAGTGATTTGCCAGATCATTGAAAAAAAGCAACCTTTTATCCCTGTGTGATGTTGGTGATTCTCTTATAGCTGACAAAGGTTTTTATGTCCCGGACATCTTCGCACCATATGGTGTCACCACAAAAACAAACAGAATCACTAGGAGTGTTTTAGAAAAGTTGCTAGCAAAAGGGTGCACATAGAAAGAGTAATAGGACTTTTAAAAACATATAAAATTTTGAAATCCCAACTATACCGAGACAATACTTTCATCGGATATAATATTTGTATGTTTCATGTTGTGTAATTTTAGATCAAGTGTAATAGATAAAGATGCTTAATAAATTGTATGTAATAAAATGAGTGTGCTTTAGACCACACGAGTGAAGTAAAACTTAACTAACTTATGCCGGGTACACGCTGTATATAATGCTAAAATACGGTAGTACTCGTTAGCTAGCTCCTTCTCCTTCTCCCGCCTCCGATCACTGTTTGCATCGATTAGCGTTGGCATGTGATTTTTCGTTACGCTTTTCGTAAGGCACCAGTTTACCCCCCAAGTGTCGAGCGTGCGTAAAGAAGTTTTATTTCAAAAACTGTTAATGTAAATACTGTTCAAATTTTACATTATATATTTTAGATAACTTCCCGAAGAGCTCATCCATCAGATTTCTAACTTAACCCTTCTTTGAAGTTCCTTTTGTTATATGTATTAAACAAATATGTTAAGGGACGTACTTGACTTACTTTAACCAGTAATTCCTGACATTATTTAGAATAAAAACCGTTTCTTTTAATTTAAAAAATTCTTTTATTTTTCGAGGTCAATATGAAAAGAACAAGATTACAGACATATAATAAATGTGTCGTAAATCATTTACAAACATTATACACATAGAAGAACATATCAGTACAACGAATAATTAACATTATACATAAATTATTTATTGTTTTGGCATTTATTTTATTTTTTTACATCCTAATATTATATAGTTGTTGTAGCATTGGTCAACGCGTGAGCAACTTTGTGAACAGTCAACCTGTTAAAATAAAGAAAATAAGATTAGCAAATTAAATATGCAACTAGTGCAGAATAAAAACATAAATAAGTAAGTTTGTCAAATCAATGCCTTCAGAAGGCAAAACAGCTGCCATGCATAGTAATAGATACACTTAGTAAAACATTTTAAATCCTATTTTATTTAAAATAATTATATTAAAATATACAATATATTATTTTTCCAATAATAATTTTGGATGACATGTATTTATATGACTACTTATTTACATTCTGTACAGTCATTGGAGGTTGTCCACCACTTACCCGCCCTGGTATAAGTAACATAAGGTAGAACTACAAATACGTGCTTGCAATGTGCATAGCCGGCTGCACACTCACATTGGCATTTCAATATAGTGTTACAATTGTAGTGTATATAGACAGCATTAGAAAGATGTTTCCTTTCCTAAAATATAGGTTGTGCCATTTTCATGTGCACTTCGAACACTCGGCAAATATTGTTCAGAATACATACTTAACGCTTTGTCGGTGTTCTTCAAACTGAAACACCTAATTTATGTAGTTCTTCCCGCGTCAGTGCTGGAATATTGGAGGCCATTGAAATTATGAAGTTTATCATAGTCTTCGAGTCTTAAATAAAACGCATTATGATAATAACTATTGATAAATTAGAAAAGAAATTATCGTAGGCAATATAAATAAGCAATAGTGGTGTATTTACTAACCTTTAACAGTTTTGACATTACGTCCTTTCAATTCTTCCTTCAATTGGAAAATAGTCCACTGACCGTAATTTCTGTGCATTTTACTTACAAATCGAGCAAACTAGGTTTGTTCGAGGAAAACAAATTGCAAATAGCTATCGAAATGACAGATCATTGAAAGAATAGGTGACAGTAGGTCCGGTAAACACCGTGCTGCCATCTCTTGGATATTTTGAAATCACTCAGAAAACGGCCCATTAGCCTATGACGGTACCTACTTGCAACTATGACATTTAAAATGTTCAAAAGGGTTCCATGATATCTCAACACTGTGAAAATTCAACACACTTTTAAAAAGTGATATAACGTCATTAGAAACGATAAAAGAAATAATTTTTTTAACCTAACCTAACCTAATCTACTTAAACCAGTTAATAAAGTTTTTGTTTCATCACTTTCCATGACTTTAAATAACTTTTTAAAAATGTTATGAATTATCATTGTGATGATTTATCCGGTCACCGTTCAAAAGATAAAAATCAATGACGTTACAATGTTAATGTTCATGAACAAATCGGTAATATCAAAAATTGTGAATGGAACTTAACTGTTTTATTTTATACTCAACATCTTAAATGCAAAATTAATTCACCTAGATATTTACTAAATATAATATAATAAAATAATAATAAACCAAAATTTCCAAAACCCTAGGTAGAGTAATTTCTATGTTATAAAGGCAAGCCGAAGGTATTTTTTGAACTGAGAGGAAAACACCTTATTGAAACACTGGGCGGGTTCATTCTGATAATGTTCAGAAAGTTTCAGCAAAAAATGTTTGATCGCGAAAGAAATTTTATATAATTTTTCACTTCAAAGAACCACGTCATTGCTAAAACAAGACACCGTTTTGAAATCCAAAAACATAGATTTTTCATTTATTCATGTTCTCTATAAAACTACAAATCAATATATTATAGAGAAGATCAAAACTTTGAGGTATATGTAAGTATAAAAGGTCATGGGGGCAGTTTTACTATTTTGTAGCATACGTCAAAAGATAGTTGCTAAGCTGTCTGTAAGTTTTCATTTAATTCCAACGAATTATTTGCTAGCTATCAAACTAGGTCTTATCGAATAAAACAATCAAATCAGAGTACAACGTAATAATATTTGTAAAGTGTGTAATATATGTAAAAAGAAAAATTTAAAAAAATACTAACACACAAAGCTTTGAAGTTGTAAATTCTATAATATCTGACAACTGGGTGGAATAAATATGATTGCATTGTAATTTTTTTGTCTTCTTTTATTTTTTCCCAATTTTTACATTAATTACATACAATTTTATATAAATCAATACGAATAATGGGAACCCAATAATACGCAGCCTGTGCGTGGGTAATATGAATAAGTTGTACTGTACCAAGAAATAAACAAACTACAGGCATATAAAAAGAAAAACGAGATTACATTTTGTCTAAGCGGTTTGTATAAAAAGTGGTAACAATAGTGTATAGTGAAGTTATAAGTTATAATAATTTATTATAATGATATAAAAGGTACTAATATAAATAAGTATTTATTTTTCTTGTAGCGATGCTACGAGATTCATCTAGAACATCTCACCCATACATAAAGCATCTTAACCCGAACACTCCAGACATAATGCGAAGCGTTCCTATCTTGCTACCTACCCGTCTACGAGCACCAACTTGCGAGCGAACTACCTACAACAATACGTTGCGAGTTGGACTAGAAAATTACGCGCATTCGCTAGAAGGTTCTAGCCTATTGCCTAGGCATAATTCCAGCGTCAACGAAAGTACCAGAAGTACCCAGACTGAGCGAGTGACCCCTAGTTTACCAGCGATCTCGCGCAGCTACTGATGCCATCGGCCGGGCTATATAAAAAGGCCCAACGCAGCGAGCAGTCAGTCAACGGACTCCAACGGTATCACAGCGCCCTGGCCCCATCGTTCCCGGCCAGTGCTATACCGGATCACAGCGCCCTGGTTCCAGCACATCTGACCAGCGCTACATCCACGCACCTAGACCACGCGGCATCGTCGATGGTCTATGCATCTCCCGCACAACCGCCGACGAGGTCCACCGCACCTTCGGCATTCCCGTTCAGCAATGGAGCACCCGGAAAACCCATGGCCTTCACCAGTACCTGAGATGTACACGAGTCCGGTCACCAGCAGAGGCGTCGACTCACTGACCCGCACATTGACCAACGCTTCACCGCCTGCATCCGGAGTCTTCATCATCGGTCCTAAAATCAACACATATACGGCATCCTGACTCAATAAAACACTGTGACCTTCACAAAATCTTTCATTTCGTGCCTCTTCACGTGATCCTCAAACCCTTGATCGTATTTTATTAGTTATACTAGTTTAAAAAATTACTTTGACCCAACACAAGAGGCCCTGAGGAAAATAATTTCCCTCAAACTTTCCCGCCTATGTTATCTTTGAGGCGCTGTATGGAGGATTTTTATAAGGCGAGGAAGAAAAAATGTATGAGCGGAGGGTAGGAATCTAGGGATTAGTGTGTTCAGGAGTGACGGTCGAATGAGTAGTAATAGATGTTATATAAACAAAATATTCTTTAATTTGTCTTATTTTAGCAATGAATAGGTATACACAATAAATGTCCAATTTCCTTCGCGGCTATATTTTCGTGGATTTGATGAAAAATATGACGCTGAACAAACCCCACTGTTTCAATATGATTGCTTTCTCTCATCATCCCACGAATCGTGGTAAAGACCCGTTCTCATGTGGTCAATCTTACCCGTGGGTGCTCGTGTGGCGTGTTTCCTGACTGCAACGGTACCAACAGGACCAATGATGCTAGTTCCTCGGGGCAACTTCAATTGCAATAACGGTAGAATAAAAACAGTTATCCCACCTGATACCTGTGCTCTTAAAATTGCTAATCGCTAGTTTTGTGGAATCTATTAAAAGGACCGCTCATTTCTGCAAAGGATTTTTTTTAAAAACGACAAAGTCAGTAGAACAGAGACACGAATAGTAGTATTTCATAGTATAGCTATACTCCCCTCAGGTATAGAAATTTCAGTAATACTTCACCTGGTGCGGGTGTAGAATCACTCTACGTCGTTCTTCTATGTTGTCTCATTCGCCGACAGCAAAATCATTTGTCACACGAGAAGTGCCCAATAGTTGCAGTCGTGACAAGAAAAATGTTTTTCTTCACTGTGGGTACGCATGTAAAATTTAAGACTGCCCTTTGTAGAACATGAATATTTGCAGTCGGGACACGAAAACGGTTTTTATCCACTCTGGGTAAACATATGAGTTTTAAGTTGGCTCTTTGTGGAACATGCAAATTCGTAGTCAGCACACGAAAAGAAAACAGCTGCAACTATTACAGATATCGGAGCAGCCGCTAATGAGTCACGCTTGCATTATAGAAAGAGAAGTTAGTTCTATCCGCGCTGCCTTTAGAATTGTACGACTTCAAAGATGCACCGCACGCTAAATACTATAAAATACGAAATCACTATAGTAGATGCACCGCGTGCTAAATACTATAAAATACGATAACACTTTAAAAGATGCACCGCGTGCTAAATACTATAAAATACGAAATCACTATAACAGATGCACCTCGTGCTAAATACTATAAAATACGATAACACTATAACAGATGCACCGCGTGCTAAATACTACATGTTACGACTAGATTGAACATTAAAAACTCTTTTTAAAATACCAAGCTTAACAACAGTTGTAAGACCTAAAACTGATTGACATTCTATATTTGTGACAAAAAAATAATATTATTTGTGACTTCTCCATTACCTCCAAAACCAGACACATTTACATAATCCTTTTTTAAAATAGAAGTTAATAAATTAAACTTTTTAAAGTTTGATAATGACATGACATTTATGTCTACTCTGTATCCAAAATAAAAAAATCTAAAATCATTTCTAAAATTTTATTATAAATTAATAAATCTAAGTGCCATGCTTGACTTGAATTATTGTTACTATATATGTTTCTTATTGTTCCAACGTAATGAACTTCAGAGAAATAAGCACTCTCATCATTAGGGTTTGATGCTTGTAGAAATTACATGACCTGCATTTGACATTGACGGCTGGACATTTATATCTGTGTAGCTGACCACATCTTCCACAGGGTATATGGCCACTTGACGTTGAAGGTTATGATGACTACGACGGTGAGCCGTGACGATTGAATTGACCACTTGACGATGAATTGACGACTTGACGAACATAATGACTTGATCCTCTTGGACTTGACCCTCTTGGACTTGACGAATGAAGCTGCTGCCACACGCAAAGCTCACATCAAAAGTTAATGTACAGCGCATCATCTTTTTTACCGACACACGACGCTATCAAATATTTCTTCCTATGGTAGGAGAGGGGGTCAGTTGAATTCGAGAATTTAATTCTTGCATTATCATTAAGGGTGCTGATGCTGGCTACAAGGAAGAATAACTTCTAACAGATTTGATAAATCGAAATGAAGACCTATAAAATGCCATGACGTCGGAAACTGGCAATGAACCAATTGTTGTTAAAAAAAGCTGAAGAATAAAAAATCTGATAAATTAGCAAAATTTCATTATACAAACAACAGCCAAACTAAGAAAAATAATAATATCGAAAGAAAGGATTAATATTGGATTCACAAGAGCACACGTAGAGGAACGACTGTGACTCATTGATGCAATGCAATCATTGTCTTGGTTACGGACACACCTCACTGAGATGCCTCGAAAACTTGGAGAATCCCAGATGCCTCCACAGTGCAGAAGAGCACAAAATACAACACTGCACCAAAAAACAAGAGCCTGTCACTAACAGAATGAGTTATCAAAATGATCACACAGCTAACAGTCACCAATGTGAATATGAGTGAGTTGTATTTCGCATACTTTATTCCTTATTTCTTTAAGAAGAATGATTTCTTCATAGAGGAATTAGATAACTTTTATTTTTATTTATTTTTTTATTTAAAAATCTTAATATTTCGAAATATAATTGTCATACTTAAAATGATGGTAATCAAAATTTAGCTATACGGATCGATAAAAATTATAAAACAGATATCGAATTTCGAAAAGGACTGTCTTAAAGAAAATAATCTGTCAGTTTTCCAACCTGTAACAACAGATGACATAAAAAACATTATTAGTGAATCAAAAGGTGGATCTTCACCAGGGTTTGATGGAATCACAAAGAAGACAAAAGTAAAATTAAATAACTCACTAAGTGTCGATCAAACTTTAAAATTTTGAATTTCCAAGGGACTGTTATTGGACCAATTTTATTTATAATTAACGTTAACCATGTGTTTAAATTATCACTTAATGGTAAACTTATATCATTTGCTGACGAGACTGCAATAATTATAGAAAAATACAAGCAACAAAATTACCAATGCAGCCAATCATGACATGAAGGTTATAAAAAATTGGTTCGATAAGAAACTTTTCTATATTTTCTACAACATATGAAACATTTTAAATAAGAAAACCATCGAAATTGTCTATTATGCATTAATTCAGTGCATATTGCAGAATGGGATTATTGGGTGGGGAGGGGCTTTTAAGACTTCCTTATAGCTAGGGTTGCCATCCGTCCGGGTTTCCCCGGATTTGTCCTAGTTTAGAAGGCGTCCGGGGAGCGTCCGGGCGGGGTTTCATTTGTAGTTCGGGTTTGCCAATGGTTTGCCAACGTGGAGAGAATATTCTCATTGATTTCACAACAATGGACAAAAGAAAGAAATTTACTAAACGTAGAAACAATCTCGCCAGTAATTAAAATTAAATTCAATTTCCAAGAATACAGCTGCATTGATTTTTACAAATTCCTTTTAAAAAGGGAAGATATTCTAAAAGCTATCGGAAAGAGTGATAAATACAAAAAAAACTGAAAAGTAAAAAGGCAAGAGGCTGAGGAAAAATCTTTAATAGCTAGATAATCAAATAATGTACTTACAAGTGCTATAATTTCTATTCATTTTTGTAGTTAAAGTAATGATTGTTCTTATTACGTAAAAGAAATGTAGAATTTTAATTTTAATTTTTTATTATTTCATAGATTTCTTGAAATTACAATTGTTATGTTTTTTTTACAACCATACTAGGCTAATGCCCGTGTTAAGGTAATATGGCTGTTGATTAAAATTTAAGGTGATATAAATGAAAATAGTTTTGGATATTATATGTTATAAAAAATTAATAATGTAACTTACATTCCAGTAAGTCTAAACTTTAAAAAGGGTCAGTTTTGTTGCTTAAGATTTAAGAAGACTGAATTTAGTTCATATTATGTTAAGAGGTATTTTGTTATGTAAATGGCTGCTGATACAAATTTAAAGAAGATAATTATTATTCAGTTAAAAGAGTTACCTCAAAAATTGTAAGACTGAATACTAAAATGGTCTCAGTATTTTTATGATTTTTGTTTAAAAATTTAATTGAATTTTGTTAAGTTTTTTTATTTTAATAAGGCTTAGTTTTCATAACAGTATTTTAATAATTTTTGTTTTATTTTAAGAATGAAAAAATTCTAACTGATTATGAAAACAATGTGTAACAAACTGTAATAAGATTCTGTTTTGTTATGTACATTTATAAAGATGACAATATTCAATTTTAAGGTCTGAAAATAAATAAAAAGGTGATTTATGACATTTTAAACTGTTTTTATTACACTGATTGTGTTTAAAAAAACCTGTTGACATGTCCGGGTTATGGGCTCTAAAATCCGGGGTTTTCACGCCTCTTGTCCTAGTTGCCAAATTTTAGAGATGGCAACCCTACTTATAGCCCATAATTACATTTCAAAGAATAATTATAAAAATCATTCTTAGGAAACCATACGCTATCCCTACTTTAGAGTTATGTCGGGAATTTAATGTAACATCTATCACATCATTGTATAAGAAAATCGCCTTATATCAAATTTATAAAGAATATTTTATACATAAAATTCACCCCTCAGATAGCATAAGCAATATATTCAAAACTAATGGCTTAATTGGATGGCCCTTTGCATAGAACGATCACGGCTCGGCACCACTATTTGTATTTAGGTGTGAGATGGTACAATATATGGTTGTCCAAAAATAAAATTAAGGTAACAAAAACTTTGAATTATGAACAATTCAAAAAGTTAATTTAGTCCCTAAAATTGGATTATGTTATATTGTACCCTTAATTTTATTACGCTTACTTAATCTGAAATAAGATAGGTATATTATTTTAATTGACTTTAAAAAACAATTTGATAATTTGTGTCCCTATGTTAATATTGTGATTGTATTTATCTCATAAGTTTTAGATTATTGTTCAAAAAAATCATTAGAATATTTTTATTACTCTAAAGATAAATACTTAAGACATGATAAGACTGATTTTTAAAAACATGCCAAGCTATTTATCCCTGTAATTGCACACTTCATAAACTAATCATTGACATAAGCCACATTTCTGAAGAACTAAAATATAGTGTTGTGAGATTTATTTTAAAAACAGATAATCACTCCATAATTAAAAAGCATAGGCCAATTTCCAATATATGTTTACCGATAAATTAAGATAAATATATTTAAATAATTTATGTATTATCGATGATCATACTTCATCTTCTGAAGTCACCGATAACATGTATCACAAAAACGTTTCCTCAAGTGATGGTCAGCGAATTTGCAATATGTTTTATGATTATTTCCAATCTGTTAAATCTGATAAATCTACTAGTACCTAATACTTCCTTTAATAATGTCGAAATAACCAATGATGATAAAATGAATACAATTAATTTCAAAGCAATTGATATAATCGGGTCGAGAATTACCTTGCCGGCGGAACGCACGTATTACGCCGCGCGCCGTTTGTTTTGAATATTTATTCGGGATACTATTACTTTGCCAAAAAATGAGCGATCTAAGTGTATTAATGAATGAGCTTCAAGTGCTCACTAATATAGTAAAAGTGTTGAGCACCAAAGTAGACAGCTTAACAGCTGACGTTAAAGAATTTAAGTCAGTACTACTAGTCGGTAGTAAGTCAAATATTAATCAAAGTACCTGCGTAACGAAGCATGGTAACGAGAAGCCGATTCCTGAAATTCAGTGCGACCCGCCTCCCCGCGCCCGCACTGTGCCTTCTACCATAATTACTACTACTACTGAAACAATTGTGACTGCAGCTATTACTAACACTAGTATGGCACCTATTGCGTGTACAACTCTCGCGACGGCCGGCTCGCCCCTGCCCCCCTTCCCGCCGCGCCTCATGCAGCCCGCTCCTGTTTCGCAATGCGAATTACCGCGAGCGAGAGTTACTCGCTCGCAGGCAAAGGAATCGAAGGCCAAGCCCGAAGTTGCACAGATACCAGATACTGTCAAAGGTACTAAGGCCAAACCTATCCCTTTGCCATCAACATCATCTGTCCAACCACAATTTGAGGTGCAGAAAAAACTGGTACTTCAATCATCACCATCACCATCGGCCGTACCCGCTGACCCATTGGAATCGTCTCCTGCGGCCGAACCCGCCGAACCCGTCGCTCCTGCCACGACTGATAGCTCTACCGATAATACGACTCCCAACATATTACAACCTAAAAGGCTATCTGATCAATGGACAAAAGTTGCACGCAAGCGGCGTGTCACCGTACGGGGTAATCAAAAGAGTGAAAAGGAGCCATCAGTATTGAACTTCTTTCACTGTTATCCCTTCCATCCTGATACTTCTTGCGATGACATGTCGCATTACCTAACGTCACTATATGGCGCCGCATCATATAAGGTCGTAAAAATTAAAACTCGGGGTGAGTACTCCTCATTTAAGATTGGCGTGCCTCAGCCGGCTGTTGCCGAAGTTTTGAAAGCAAAACACTGGCCGCGCCGCACATTCATCAAGGAATGGGAAGTAAGGCTGACGGCGCCTCGTCTTCCAGCGGTTGCGGTCGGCAACAGCTGACTCAACTCGCACACAAAAAAGATCATTTACTACCAAAATGTCAGAGGGTTGAAAACGAAATGCTCGCATTTTTACCATAATGTCGCGGCCGGTGACTGTGATATCATAGCACTGACCGAGACATGGCTAAATGCTGGTGTTTTGACCTCTGAACTTTTTGGTGGTGACTGAGCGCTTTGCAGTTAAACTCAAAGCGAAAACGTCATTTGGACCTGATTTTATTCCGTCATTTTTATTAAAGGGTTGTATAGAGCCTTTATTAATACCCCTACCTAAATAATAGGAAAATAGCCTTGATTATCCCGATCTTAAAAAATTATTTCTCAAACTATCTATATACGGTCGGTGGCCGAGTTGACATCGCGTTTGGGTCCAACCCAGGCGTAGTGTGTTCAATTCCTCGGCTGGCTAAGTCCTCCATCACAACACAAGCAACATTTTCATCTTACGGTGGTGGTAGTAGGAGATTTTCAAATATTGCAAGGTTATTCGTAACCGGGGAATATTTGTCTTTCTTTAAAAAAATATTTTTATACATATATATATATCTAAATTATCGATTTTAAGTACAGTATTGGGAAAAATTTTTTACTATCAAATTATATTCTACTTAAGATATTAGACGTTTTTAAAGTGTGCTATAGTAGGACAGAGGCATGATAAAACTTGATTACGTTCTTTGTACGATCGATTGCTTGGAATTTAAATAATTTGAGAGTAAAGTCATTCGTCTGATCTCTTCGGGATGTCAAGGAAACGTCAAACATTTTGTTTAACTGATTTAAAGTGTAGTGGGTCAAAATTTGGTTTTTCAGATGCTGCTTTCGAGAACATGAATAGTTACATTCGGAACATGAAAAACGTTTTTTTACAGTTTGATTATGTGGCTCGTCAGACTTCTCTTTTGATAAAACGAATAGTTGCACAAAGTACATTGTAACGTCGATTGTCACCGCATGTATTAATCTTACCATATTCCGGTGAATTGATCGACCATAGCTTGCAGCAAACATGGGAATTGAAATGAACACTCGGAATATCAATTGAGATATAATAATATGTTGTGAATTTAATTTAAACTTTAAATACAAGAGCAACGACTCACATTTAGAAAACAGGGGTGGTTGGCTATTTGAAAGCATAAACGTAATATGAACTTGGCCACGACATTTACTTGTAAAATTATATTATCTAAACATCTTAAAATAAGACATCACCAATGAGCGCCAGTCTATAAACTATTCTAAACAAATTTATAAACATGATGATATCTTTAAAATTATGTGTCTATTTCATAAGGATTATTAAAATGTCTCACGTGCGTGAATAATCTCCCGACAATCAAGCAGCTCGCCCTCAGGTGTGTTCCCCACCAGCCTCGAAAACCAACTGACGAATTCTCTGGAACTCAATGCGCAGAAAAAATTGTGAATCCTCCGAGTGACAGCTGTAATTCAATGCCAACGCGTGTCTAGAAGTCATATTATGTGAGCGGACGGTTCCTACCGCTACAACATGAAAAAGGTTTTTCTCCAATGTGAATCAGAATATGTCTTTTCTTTTGAGAAAATGAATAGTCGCACTCGGAACATGAAAAAGATTTTTTCTCAAGTGTGAGTCAGCAAATGTCTCGACAGTCTGCCCTTTTGAGAAAATGAATAGCTGCACTCAGAACATGAAAAAGGTTTTTCTCCACCGTGAGTTCGCATGTGCACCATCAAACTTACCTTAACAGTGGAAGAATAGTTGCACTCAGAGCATTTAAAAAGTTTCTCTCCGGTGTGAGTCAGCAAGTGTCTCTTCAGAACGCGACTTCGAGAACATGAATATTTGCACTCGGAACATGAAAAAGGTTTTTCGCCAGTGTGAGTCAGCATATGGCTCGTCAGACTGCTCTTTTGAGAACATGAATAGCTGCACTCGGAACATGAAAAGGGTTTTTCCCCATTGTGAGTTCGCATGTGTACCGTCAAATATCCCTTTAGAGTACACGAATAGTTGCACTCAGAGCATTTAAAAGGTTTTTCTCCAGTGTGAGTCAGCATGTGGCTTTTCAGATGGCTCTTTTGAGTAAATGAAGCATTGCACAAAGAACATGAAAAAGGTTTTTCTCCAGTGTGAATCAGCATGTGGCTGGTCAGACTTCCCCTTTGAGTAAATGAATTGTTGCACAAAGAACACGAAAAAGGTTTTTCTCCAGTGTGAATCAGCATATGGCTGGTCAGACTTGCCTTTTGAGTAAATGATTTGTTGCACAAAGAACACGAAAAGGGTTTTTTTCTACTGTGAGACAGCATGTGGTTCGTCATATCGCTTTTATGAGAACATAAATAATTGCACTCGGAGCATTTAAAAGGATTTTCTCCATTGTGAGTTAGCATGTGTACCTTCAAATGTTCCTTTAGAGTACACGAATAGCTGCATTCAGAGCATTTAAAGGGTTTTGCTCCACTATGAGACAGCATGTGGCTTGTCAGATTGTGAGTCCGCGGTTTTACATCGGTTTTACCTGGTGTCTGGGTAATTCTTTCAAAGTGTTCTAAGCATTCCTTTTTAACATCTGGCAGGTCTATGTCGATTTCCATGTAAGGAAATCCCCCTTCATCTTCCGCTCGGGGTCCTAATTCTGCCTTGATTGAAAGAGTCTCCGCTTTAATGCTACCTATAAAAACAATAAGAATGGTGAACATCGAAAAACAACAAAAGGTTTTTTTGAACGATTGAAGATAGCATTGATTAACAATGTAGAAGCATTAATTTGGATAGGAGACTTTAAAATTAATTTAAGTAATAGGAATGACCGAAAAGTTCTGCTTCATGGACCGATGCTTCAAGAACGGAAAACTATTTGCTCTTGAGCAACTTCCGCCTAGTATATCCCACTTTTAACTTCTTAAGATACGCTCAGTATCGCCCGGGTTAACACACATAAGAAAAACAGATATAATATAACTACAAAAGTACACCAAATATTCATAGTTATATTCCTAGAAACACAATTCTCAAAATAAACGTGGCTAAAATGGCTTTGGCCGTGTTAAGTGACCATATCTAAAGCCAGTTGCTTCTCACGTTCCACTTATCTACCTCCTACTATCCCTTCTACCATCAGCCTTACAAATACTCAAATTGCTGATGTAGTTTGGCTGTTTCCGGCAAAGACACATTTTATGTGAAAATGCCAAATATATGTATGTAATGTAAGAGAGGACAATTCAAAACGTACAGAGATTTTCTGGGAACGAAAAAACTTTTTTTTTTTAAATATGCAATGCAACTAACTGGCAGTCCGAGAAGTCTCCGCACTTTGCCAACATTCTATCTTTGCATCTGGGGCATCAAAATCCATTTCCGTATACGGTATTTCCCCTCCGCTGTCTTCTTGGGGCCCTGGTTCCGTCTTTATGGAAACTGTATCCGGATTTTGTAGATCCATGGCACTTGTGTAGTAGGATTTGGTAATTAGTACAAGCCCAAACAAATAAACCTGAAAAAGAACATTGTTGTAACGGAACTATTATTTGAATGTGCTCGGAATATTCTGTCAAAACAATGATATCGTATGAATAACGCATATTTGGAAATAACGAATTATCCTATTAATAACCATGACAATTTTGACGTTGAAGTCGACATTTGCAATCGGTCGAGAGAATTGTCGTCAGTCGTGTATAACTCAATATATACTATATAAAGTTAAACCAGTAAACCGTTCGTTGAGTTCGCCATTATACTGAATATTGACATTTTAAAGTTCCTCAAGCAAAACGCCAATGGATTTCCTAACTTAGGTACCGATTGGTGTAAGATAAGATAAGTTGCTTTAGACACAGCGCCGTTGTGCATTTGAGTATTATATAACACAAATTAAAGGAAATTGGTCACTCAGTTTGATTCAGAATAACGGTAGCTACCAAAATTAATAGCGATGAATATAAGCATGAGTACTTACCAATAACAATCACAAGTATGGGAATATAAATTAAGCTGCGTAGGCTTAACAGTTGAAGGACTATAACGCAGAATTAGAGATTAAAAATATAATGAAATCACTGGCACTAAGGAAAGCGTACGTCAAATAAAATTTTTGAGCATAGAAATTAAACAATTATGAGTCATAGACAATTATTCTCCTCTACCTATATATATATATATACATATATATATATATATATATATATATTTGTATATATATTTTTTTCGTTATCATTATTTTTCAATTTTTATTTATTTTCGATTTCGTATGAAAAGTTTTGCCATTCGAGAAGAAATAATATTTTGAGACGGTACTAAATCGTCAACAAGTGGCAATTACTTGAACATAAACATATATCACGATCATGAAATCCTGTCACTCATATGCGAGCTTTGTTACGTGCTTTGTCGTCGCCCAAACGATATTTTTGTTTGCTGGTTCGTTTTTAAATCTTTGTCATAATGATTTGTATAGGTACCAATTCCTTAGCGAAATTGCATATATGATCTTTGTATCTTGATCAGTATGATATTCGATATTATTTATTCGATATATGATATTATTTTATTATATGTTATTTTTATTATTATTATTATTTGTGGTAGAACTACCATAACACAGCAGCTAAAATACCGAAGCAGCATATCTCAGAACCCTCTCTCCATAAATAAACCACTCGCCCTGTTTCTATTTTATTAATTAAAAAGGATGTTACAATATCAAGTTAACAAAAATAGGTATTATTTCATAGTGAGGGAATTTAAATATCATGTTAGCACACATAGGGCTGCCTGCAAAGATTTCTTTTGAATGTCGCACGACTGTCCGAAAAGGGCGTATTGGTGTAACCAGCGGCGGGCCGTGCCGTTGTAGAAAATATTCCTACAATTGAGATTTCACTCTACTATATACGTTAAATACACACGAGAGGTACGCGTTCTTCTGTGCTCTTCATTATAAGTGATAGATTTATTTATTTATTTATACGCCCATTGGGCTTTTACATACATAGTTCATAAAAAATAATATTCTGAAGATTGTAAGTACACAATATTGGATTATAAAAGGTCCACAGCTTAAACATTTGTTCAATTCGAGCCACATACATTATTATGTAGAGATATGAACCAGCGCATCACCTAATTATAATACGTATTTACGCATTTATCCACGATATTGTGTTTCATTGTTAAATACGTGTCGATTTATTTATGTGGGTAGGGTATATAGTTTTGTATAGTAAGATCTCGCATTATTTAATTTAATTAAACGATTTATTGTTATTATATTATTTATCGTAAAAATGACTAACGAAACGTCAAAAGTAGAAATTAAGTTATTGGAAGCTTGTCAAAATTCATTCTTTACAAGAGCTCAGAGAATATTTGATAGCATGAAAAATTTCAAGACGACATCGTCAAAAAACACTTTTTGCGCAAATGCCACATTGTTACCAGAGATTGGGAAGGAATTTTCGGAAATGGTTAGTGAAATAAACATGCTCAACCTTACAATAAATCCGGAATATATTCCCAATTTTCAAATGGAACAATCATTTGACGAACTGTACGCCATTATTCAACTAACAGCCAGGCAAATAAATAATGAAAATATGAAACAGTCGTCATCTACTACTCAACCAAAACATAATATTAATTTACCAAAATTAACGCTACCCTGCTTTAATGGGAATTTACTGAACTGGAAAATTTATTATGAAACGTTTCTAAATGTAATTCACGAAAACGCAGATCTCTCTAATGCAGAAAAAGTTCAATATTTGGTCGGTTCATTGTCTGAAAAAGCATTACATATTTGTGTTGGGATTCCAACAACAGCGGATAGTTATGAAATTATTTGGAATGCTTTAATAGAGAAATATGAAGATAATCGAACACACGCAGCGTATTATTTCGATCAAATTTTAAACATTAAACAAAGAACTATTCCAACAGCATCTAATTTAGAAGCGTTTATAGATCAGTTTCATTCGTAAATTTCGGCGTTACAACAATTGAAAATTCAGAATTTATTACAATATTTCTCCCTTTATATAGGAACTCAAAAATTAGATAAGGAAACAGCTTTGGCATTCGAATCGTCAGTAAGGAGATTTGAGACACCCTCGAAGAGTTCGTGATTTTTTTGCGTGAACACGTAAAAATATTGCAACGGACATCTGCATTACCGGAATATAAATCGCAACAGCGTATGGAGAAAAACTCACAAGAAGCAATATAGCCAAGCGTTTGTTAGTGTAACAGACAGAAAAATAAAACAATACGAGTGCACTGTGTGCAAATCTATGCAGAAATTGTCTTAGTTAAGCTTGTCTTAGTAAAATGCACTTTGCTAATAAATGTAAATCGGAAAACCGATGCAAATATTGTAATCAAAATCATCACCCATTATTACATTTTAATACAACAGCATCCGACTCTTCTCACTCTAATGAGCAAGATTTAGCGGAAAATTCCGAGCGTGAATCTGAAAATCCATCCGATAATGTCACATTGTGCACTCTGAATAATGAAGATGCAAACGTTTTTTCTCCAAATCAAACCATACTATTAGGTACCGCATCCATTAATGTTCTTGATTTTAGGAATAATTATCAGAAAATACGTGTCCTAATCGATAGCGCATCGCAAAACGATTTCATTACAACGGAATGTTGCTAACGTCTTGGCTTACATTTATTCCCAAATCGCAATCACGCCACGATTAGAGGAATAGGGGATGTTGCTCAACGCGTTAAAGGAGTTACAATCACGCCACGATTAGAGGAATAGGGGATGTTGTTCAACGCGTTAAAGGAGTCACTAATATGAGTTTTGAGTCTCGTTACAACAATAAAGTGTCTTTCTCCATTCGACCTTTGGTCGTAGACAGCATCACAGCTCACCTTCCAGCATCATCGCTAAATCTAAACGCTTTATCTTATTTAAATTAATTACCAGTTGCCGATGACGAATTACACACCCCAGGGATCATAGATGCAATCATCGGAGCCAATTAATTTGGCCAAATAATATTACCAGGTAAGGTAAACGGCACACGGTTATTACCAAGTGCCATTGAGACCAGCTTAGGATATATAATAATAGGAAATGCACCTACCATCGATAGTTCTTATTCACTTGGTAACTCATTTTGCACAACGACAGAATCATCGATTGAAGAACTTCTGGCAATTGGAAGAGGTCACGGTGAACTGCTTTCATCGGAGGAAAAAGAATGTGATACGATTTACGATCAATCTACCAGCAGAGATACCTCCGGTAGATATATGAGCTCCATTCAAATCCTCCTCCTCCAAAAATTCTAGAAGATTCTTATCAAGTAGCCTCACGTCGTTTTCTGAGGCTAGAAAAAAGACTAAAAGCATCTCCATCCCTGAGACAAAAGTATAACAACGTAATAATGGATTATCTCGAAAAGGTTTATCTATCCCCTGTTAATCCTGACAGGCTGCTGGAAATTAGTTATTATATTCCACATCACTGCATACTACGAGATGATAAAACAACCACTAAACTACGAATAGTTTTAGACGCAAGCTGTAAGACTAGTACTTCGTATTCTTTGAACGATATATATTACATTCGGGAAAAAACTTACAATTTGATTTATTCAAGTTATTAATTAATGTTCGTTTGTACCGTATCATTGATCTCATATTTGGGATTTGTATCAATCAACCATAACAGATCACTTCTCAGTAGAAATTGGCCTGATGCACAATAGTCCTACTACCGGAACGTCACGTAATAGTATAAAAATGAAAAAAATTGAGAAACTAACTTCTAAAATTAAATTAGAAAATTGGCACTCTACTCTAAATTCCAACGATCTGGACATTGCTTTAAATACCTTTTCTTATATCCTTTTGCAATATATTGAGGATGTCACCGAAGAATCCAGTTTGAATAATTCAAAAAATTAAAAAAAACTGAAACCATGGATCACTGATGTCCAAATTTTTTGTATTAAAAAAAGGGACAAACTTCACAAAAATCTACTCAATAATCTGGACACTCAAGCCACAATATTTTATAAAAAATACAGAAATGTATGCAATAATATCATCAAAACCACAAAAAAACTACTACAAAGAGAAACAGTTCAGAGCCGGTAATAATAACAAAAAAATCTGGCATATTATCAAACCACACAATGAATTACATCAACGGCCATGACATCTCTTTAAACTTAAAAACAGTTTGATAATGCCTTCAGAGGGCGAAACAGCTGTCACACGTAATAATAATTACATAGCAGAAATTGTTTATAAATAAACTGTTTTCATAAATATTTTTTTTTTGTTCCGATCATATTATTAGCGTGAAAATTTGTGAACATCACAATATCCCGTTTATCTCGCCATTTCAAAGTCAATACATTTTCCGAATTATACGCTATGACCTGTCCAGTGTCCATTTCTTATTTTCCTATCCAATTTAGGCATTTGCTTCCGATTGGTTCTTGCTGTCCCACAATAATTAGTTTTGTTTTCAAAAAGACATTCAAACAAAGCGGGTGAAGTTTACCAATTATCTACGTAGAGTCGATGCCCACAGCCAAGATAATCTTCAAGTAAAGTCATTGCTACAGATCCCGATATTCCAACGCTGGTGGCTTTCAATGTCTGTTTCATTTCCGGTGTAATAAACATTGCCTGTTTTTACGTCACAGCAAACAAAAATTTTGATGCAAAATCTGTGCCTTTTTTGAAGGTATACCTATACATTTTAAAAGAGAGCCGTCCTTTCCACAATAATAACCTCTCATCAATACTTAAATAGGGATAAAAAGTTCATTCATTTTTTTTTTTAACGGTTCTAAAATGCTCCTAATCTTGAAAAGTCTGTCATTATTGTAGCATTGACTTGCACAATTCCTCAAGATAAGTAAAAAAAAGATCCTGGGAAAATAATGTTTTAGAAAACGGTGTCTCTATTGTAGGATTATTGGACCAATATTCTTTGATACAATTTTTTCCAACCAGACTCAAAAGAATTATGGTAGATGAGAAACGTACATTTCTTCCTTCGTAGTGTCGACCCATTTTTCAATTTTTGACGACGCTGATACATTATGGGATGCGGATTTTGCGTAAATGTTTGTTTTGGAAACAATGGTGTTTATAATTTCTTTTATAAAAAACAGTTGGAAAACTTGCAGTTTAAGATAATCATCGTCCAAATAAACGTGTGTTTTTATTCTGGACTGGAAATCATTGAAGTTGTGCAGTGTTGGGGTGAAGTTTGTATCATCCCATATTCTAGCTTCCTCCCGTCTCCGATTAGCACTAGGTTGCGATTCTACTATAACCACAGACATAGGAATTAATAGACGAGAAGATAATGGCGAGGGGTAAAATCAAATGTTGAAGAACGAAGGGAGTAAGGCTGACTGTGATTCGTCAATAAATCAATCTGACAGTAAATAGGCATCTCGTATTGTAATATGTATCACCATTTGGTTCTTAAAAGTAAAATCTGCTTTTGAATGAATAGACATTTCTACATGGGAGCGCAAATTACTCGCCACGTTATGAACTAATTTGCGAAGTCCAAATTCGGCAAGTAAGGCAGCTTCTATTTTCAGAGTCGTAGTTAGTTTCAGAGTATTTAGTTAAGACACTTTTACAAATGTCTCATAATTTACTTACCCCAGTAAACAACGATGAGCACACTTGAGAATCGCTACACTGTGATGTGATAGTATATGTTTCTAAAACTGATCCATATAATACGGTGTGAATAAGCTTAAAATAAAGTAAAATAATGCTTACTTATGGAATGTATTACGACAGTTGGGTTTATTCTCTTTTTCACATCTATTTTTACAAGTTTTCATATCACAAGTCAACATTTTGCCGTGTTATTTCGTAAAATGAACCGATGATGCCTCGACCATAGTTCGCACAAGAATGATGACGTCACGTTTTCAAATTTCACTTGAGGCCATATGCGAGCCCAGCCGGCTTAATGGAACCGGTATGGGGAGTGGGGATAATACGCTTTTAATCACTTAGGGCAGGTCTACTAATATTCATATGTCTATGACTATAACCGTTTCCTCATCATCAGTAGAAAAATCATCGGAGAATATTGATAGATCGTCAGTGGTTTCAATACTTTCGTCTTCATCATCATTATTTTTCATCAAAATATCGGCGATTTCATAATCTCCTAAATCCATGAGGTTTTTGATGTTTTAATAGTACACTTTGAATCACTAAAATCACCAAAAATATTGTAATTTCCGGCTAACAAACACAAAACACAAATAATAATTTTAAAAACGTATAAACATATGAATCACAATACTCAATATATCACAAAACCACGAAAAGGGTATTTTAATACGGTTTTATATACGGTTAGATCACAAGAAAAGTTTAAAAACTAAGGAATTTACAGTTTGACATAATACTACACATTGTACTGAACATCTATGCAAGTCTGTCAATCTGTCAATCGACTGTAAAATGCCGGTTTCCTCTCTGCGGTACCTTAGGGAAGGATTTGCAATTGATACACAACTTTGCGAATGTCGTCGGACAAATGACTGATTGAGCCAGTTGTTTGCATATTTATTGAGTTAAAATTCAACAGTTTCTACACGTGTTAATATTCAGCAAGTATTTTTTATCCCGAAATAGGATGCATGAGAGCAGGAACCAAGAAAAAATAACCAAAATTTAATTACTTCGGTTAAATCCTATTTGACACATGATACGTGTCCGGTGATAAGCATCATAAAAGATTCGGCGCGGCGTCGTAAAATTTCAATGCCATTGTTTACGATTTGTTCTTTGTAGTAATTTGCAAGTACCTAAGCAGGTCGAGCTGTTTACTATTAATTAGTTAGTCTGCATTCTTCTCTTGACGCCAAATATCTAACAACACAACATTTCTTGATTTCAAAAACAGTCAGAATACACAAATGAAACTTTAAACAGCTTTATTGCAAAAATACAATACATGCACATCTGACATGGTTTTTCGGGACTGTCGATTTGTTAGGTTTGTTATTGAATATACTCACATTTAAACAAAAGTTTTAAAAACAATGGCAATGGACGAAAAAGTTATGGGACAGTAAGGACAGGATTGGTCTCGTCGAAAAAGAATCACAAGGAAATGGCTCTCTGCAAGTGTCGATACCTGCAAATAAATACACAAACAAAATATTTACATAACAACGTCAAAAACAAATAAACAATTTACTTGCAAATATCACGAACATGTTCACATTAAAACTCCAAATTATTTAGTTGCTTTTCTGCTGAAACTCGGAACACAAATGAAAATTTAATTAAAATTTATAATAACCCTTATCAAATCAATAATTAACCAGGTAAAATAATGGAACTGTTTTGTTGAGACTTTGAGGCAGAACTAACTTTCACTCTCGTGGAATGACTCGCAAATTGTGCTGAATATGAAATGTTCTTAAAAATCATTATTCTTAGTTACGATCGTTCTTAATAATAACCGTTCTTATTAATTACCGTGATTAATTATCATATGATGATTTTGTATGTTAACAATATATTATGTATGTGTTCAAAAGTCAAATGATGAAAATGTTTTTTTTTTTAGTTATCTGGTCGCCATGATAATTATAATAATTGTCTATGACTTCATTCTTGTCTATGCATAACCTATAATTATTTTTGACAAGTGCTAACAAGTGCTTTCTTCTCCGAGAGCCGTTTCTTCCTGTTAAACATACTATCCCACTCCTGTGATGGTTATTGGTAAAGTAAGTACTTATTCTTATATTCATCGCTATTCATTTGGTAGCTGCCGTTATTCCAGTTTAGTTAGGGAATCATTGGGCGTTTTGTCACAGTAGAATGTTTAAACTGTCAATTTGACGTCTACCTATTATTAGATTAGCATTTCGAAGGCATTTATTACAATGATCACAAAAAAAACATATTGTTAACAGATATTTTGTTAAAAGCGGAATGGCGGTAAACATTGTAAACATATATATAGTTTTCCCACTATAAACAACGTTTCTCTTAACCGTTGTCATATCTTCAAGGTTTACAAATGTGTTTTGGCTACGTCTTCGTTATTTTAACAGGATATTCCAAGCGAAACCACATTTATTTATTTATTTATATTTTTTTTTCTAGATAAAAGAAAATTACATTTTCACTTATTTAACTAGAAAAAACTATTACATTTTTTTTTACATTATTTTTGGCTTTCACCCTTCAAGGGTGTTCTTGGCCATCATTTAAAATTATTGAGAAATAAAAGGTGAAATTAAATATTAATTTTATTTAAATAGGCAAATTTAAAAATTATAATGTCAATTGGAGTCGAGTTCAGACTTAGAAGAGATGAGATGTTGAATGGAGGGGAGGCAATTTTAGATAAGGCTTGATACAAGAGAGGATATTTGTTTAGAGAGGGACAACCAAAAAATATGTGATCTAAAGTTCCCACTTCTAGACCACAAAATGTACAATCTGGGGAGTCAAGGACGTGAATTTTAAAAAGGTGGGAAGGAACGGAACAATGTCCGATCCTCATTCGAATGAGTGAAGAAATTTATTTTTTGGAAAAATGAGGGAATTGCTGAAACCACGGTTTTGATGGAATAGTCCTTTGTATTGAGGCATAGCAGGCTCCCTTGGATTGGCTAGCAATGTGCCAATACTCTGCCCAAACATTGCGGGATCTATCTTTGATGATGGAAAAAATGTCAGATAACACATTAATATATTACACAACGATTTTATTCACGATCATTGTTTTGTTGATTGATCATAAAACTGAACAACTTTTTAAAAAATTAAACTACACTTTTTTTTCATTTTTAATTTCGTCTGGGAGGCAATTATGTATGTTGCTCCCCTCGTAACCAATGGATTGCTTGCCGTAATGAGTATGTATGGTGTTTAAATGTATTTTATCTTGTTGCCGTGTGTGTGTGTTTACTTGGTACGTTTTAATGATTTCTGTATTTGGATGTATGAGTTTATTATTTATTTTTCATATAATGAGACATGTATTATATTCATAAAAAGTTTCTTAATTTTAATAGTTTTGTTTTCATACATAATTTTTCTGTTGATGTTCTAGGTTTGAAGTGAAATAGCTTTTTGATTACTTTGTTTTGTTTTACGTGTAGTTCATTTATATATGTTTCATATGCATTTAACCAGATTTCAATCAAGTAGTTTAAATGTGAATGTACGAGGCTATAATATAGACCTTTTTTTAAATTTTATCTAGTAACAGATATGATATCCGGCTAAATACGCTAATTAAAGGGGTGATTTTATCTTTAATATCTTGAATATGCTATTTAAAAGTTACGTGTTCATCAATGCACAGCCCAAGATAATTTTCCCGTATTAGAATTTACAGGTTGTTATATTCAATTTTTAAGGGTACGTAAGGAGGAATGATTTAACGATTTGAGCTAAAAATCATGTATCCTGTTTCAATTTAACTTTTAAATTTTATCATTTTATTTTATTTTAACAATGTTCTGTTTCAGATATATTGTTTGGGGTTAAACCAATAACCAATCTCTACCAAAGCAGACCATGGATCTACTGAAGCCAGATACTACATCCATCAAGACGGAACCAGGGCTCCAGGAAGAAGATGGAGGTTAAATTGCATTTTCAGATTTAGATTTCGACCACCCAGCTGTAACGAAGGAATGCTCGCAATATGCGGAGAGTACTCAGACAGTTTGTTGCATTGCATACGTGTTAAATATAGAACTTAAAATTCGGATGTCCGGAATCAATTTCTCTTTTGAAATGTCGTACAAACAGGACACACACTTGTGCACACCATCCTTTCTTATAAAACATGAGGTGTATTGGGTATTTACCTTAATATGTGTCCTTGCCGGAAAATACCAAAATACAGCACTCATTAAACTTTATTATATTATTCATAGTAAGTTGTCGGTTCCTCGATTTTCACCTTATTTTATTTGAGAAATGATGTGAATTACACGTATTATACGTTAAAAATACATAAATATTGATTGTAAAAACAATATTTCTTTGACCGAAAACAACCAATTTTTCAATTTGGTAGGCGGGAATGGGTACCGCCGCCCTGGGAACCATTTATTGGATTACCAACACCTCTGCCACAGGTCACCCCAAGTGGTTCGCTACGTTTGGTGACTTAGCAGGGGTGCCCGGGTTCATGGGTTAAGGTTTGCCGGGTCTTGGTGGCGGGTGCGTCGGCCCACCTTCTGCGTGGCGGGCCGGTTGGGAGATGCTGGTTGAGGGAGACCCTTTACAACCGGTTACCGCTGTCCGGGCCGCTCGATAGTACAGGGGCCCGACCCTCAGGCTCACGACTAAGGGTGGGCTGCCCCATCAGCGAGTGAAAAAACCCCGCCACTGCTGTTGTGCCGGTTCGTGACCGGAGGGGACCCAGCAGCAGCGTTTGGGGCGCATTGGATGCCCTCTCCAGCCGGACTCTCCCAGCCTATCGCCTAGCACCGCAGTGGGTGGGCTGGAACCAAACGCTCATCACTCCTGGATAGCCTGAACCCCAGATTCCTACCCACCCCTCATACCTTTCCTTTCCAGACCTTTCCTTTCACCTCCTACCCTTATAAAAAAAAAAAAAATAAATAAATAATAAATAAATTCATGAACATACAACACAACAATTTTAACATCGTTACAGCGGCGAGTAGCAGGCGTCCCCGGTGCGGGCCAAAACTGTTGGTAAATTTTGCCAACATTCGCGGCCTGCACACAAATTTAAATTCCGTCCATCACCATCTTTTGTCCCAACGTCCCAACCTTCTTTTCCTATCCGAAACTCAGATAGCCGAGCCGCCAGACTCCTCCTATCTGGACTGCCCGGGCTTTACCCTCGCAAGCAAATTCCGACTGAAAGGAGGAGTCTGCCTCTATAGTCGAGCTGACGTCAACTGTGTGCGACTATTGAGTCTGGAAAACTCCAGATTCGACGTAATGTGGGTGCGCGTCAATCTTGCCAGTACGGCAAGATTCTACGCATGTCTATACCGCTCACCGAACCATAGCGAATCAGACACTTCCGAGCTCTTCAAACATTTGAGCGATACTATTGATGATCTCTTGCCCCGCTACCCTTCGGCCGAGTTTATTGTTCTGGGGGACTTCAACGTTCATAACGAGCCATGGTTGAAGTTCTCAGGCCCAACGGACTCGGCTGGCCGACAGGCGGAATCCTTTGCCATTTGCTACGGATTAGAGCAATTGGTTCAGGAGCCTACAAGGGTTCCTGATGTCCAGACTCACCGCTCCAATCTGTTAGATCTTTTCTTAACTACTGTGCCACACGGTTATAAGATTGACGTCACAGCGCCTCCGGGATCATCTGACCACTGCCTAGTGACGACATCAATCCCCGTTAGCCTCAGACCAACCAATGAGAGGCTGAGGAGAAAAGTGTGGCACTATAGGTCAGCAGATTGGTTCGGTATGCGGGCCCATTTCAACGCTTTTCCGTGGTCAGCTGTTTGTTTTCGGACTTCGGACCCTTCAAGATGTGCCCAGGAGATTGGTGAAGTCATCAAATCGGCGATGGATGGCTTCATACAGTCGACTACTAAAGAAACTGGTGTGGGCTCAAAGCCGTGGTTCAGTCGACAATGCTCCGAAGCAGTCCGACGAAAAAACGCGGCTTACCGAGCCTACAACACATCTCGAACGCCCGAAAGCAGATCAGCATACAACAAATCGGCAAAGGAATGCAAGAGAATCATCAATAGGTCGAAATTCGAACACGACCTGCAGATCAGCAAAAAGCTGGCTGCCTGCCCGCATGGCAGCAGAGCATTCTGGTCGCTTGCGGGCTCAATAGGTCGAAATTTTTGCAAACCCAGTTTGCCACCTCTTACCAGACCTGACGGCTCACTAGCAAACACCGCCACCGAAAAGGCTAACTTATTAGGGAAAATGTTTGCGGAAAACTCGACCCTCGACGACGGGGGTGCTATTCCGCCGTCGGTTCCTCACTGCGGCTTCTATATGAAAAAGCTGAGGATCCGGCATCGGGATGTACTCCACGTCATACGGGGGCTCGATGTTAACAAAGCTAGTGGACCTGATGGAATACCTGCCCTGGTATTGCAGAGGTGTGCTGCGGAAATAGTTCCAGTTTTGACAAAGCTCTTCAAAATGTCCCTGAAGTGTGGCACTGTGCCCTCTGGTTGGAAAAAAGCGGTCATTCACCCTATTCCCAAGAAAGGTGACCGCTCCAACCCGGCCAACTACCGCCCCATAGCGATCACATCAGTTCTGTCCAAAGTGATGGAACGTGTGATCAACGACAAACTGCTCACATACCTCGAGAAGAACAAAATTATCAACGACCGTCAATACGGATTCCGGCGGAACCGCTCGTGCGGTGATCTTCTCGCGTATGTGACGCATGTTTGGGGGCGGTGCCTGGAACGTCACGGTGAGACCCAAACGGTCGCACTAGACATATCCAAGGCCTTTGACCGGGTCTGGCACCGAGGACTTGTCAACAAATTGCATTCTTACGGACTTCCCGCATCCCTGTGTAACAGGGATTGCTGACTTTTTAAGGGATAGGTCGATTCAGGCGGTTGCTGACGGTTTCACCTCTTCCTCGCACTCCATAAATGCTGGCGTCCCACAGGGATCGGTTCTGTCTCCGACTTTGTTTTTGTTGCACATCAATGACCTTTTGACATGTGCACCGATTCATTGTTACGCGGATGACAGTACAGTTCATGATAGCTTTTTGTTTGACAAGCCCCCAAAGGGCACACAAACTCCAACGGCTCGGAGGGCTTTGAAGCAGAGAATGGACGGTTATCTCGAGAGTATTTCCTCCTGGGGTAAAAATAATCTCGTCGAATTTAATGTTTCAAAGACCCAATCCTGTCTGATTACGTCTAAAAGGGATCCAAATGATAATCTAGTCTCCTTCAACGGAAGCAATCTTCCGAACAGGCCTTCCATTGATATGCTTGGTGTAACTATAAGTGACCAGCTCAGGTACGGGGGCTCCATCGAATCCAGAGTAAAGTTGGCCTCTCAGAAGCTGGGCGTACTGTACAGGGCCCGCAGATACTTTAATAGTACACAACTGCTCACCCTGTACAAATCGCAAGTGCGCCCTACTGTCGAATTTGGCAGCCATCTCTGGTCTGGAGCCCCAAAATACCTGAAAAAAACCCTTGACTCTGTGCAGAAACGGGCGGTCCGTTTGATAGATTCCCCAATCTTAACAAACGGACTGCAATCTTTAGAGCACAGGCGTCAAGTAGGTATGCTGTCCTTGTTCTATCGGTATTACAATGGAAGATGCTCTGAGGAACTAGCGTCATTGATCCCTTCGGCACCGGTGCGTAGTCGGGATACACGCCAAACGCGCGCCCAACTTTGTACACAGTTGACACTTGTCACATGAGAACGGGTCGCTTCTACGATTCGTTCTTAAGTTCAACAGCTCGGCTGTGGAACGAACTGCCGGCCTCTGTGTTTCCTCCCTCCTACAACATGGGACTCTTCAAGACCCATGTTCACTCCTTCCTCTCCAAAAAAAGACCCTCCACACAGCATCCCCAAAGATGACATAGGCCCCGAGGGAAATTATTTTCTTCAGGGCCTCCTGTGTGGAGTAAATGTAAAAAAAAAAAAAAAAAACCAAACTCTCTACTACAGGTGCTCTAGAGAAAGGTTTTTCCTTCTTGAAGAATCGGTCCCTGAAGCGGATATCTGAGGTCATTTTTTATCTGACATTGACCTTGTTGATCAATGGTATTTATTCGTAAAAGAATAGTTTATTGTTTTTCAATTAAAAAAATTCTCGTCAATATCAATTTGACGAAGATACAGGGCTGGCTCTATGCGGGCGCAATTAGTGCAGTTCGTCCCGGGCGTCCCTGGGTACTTAACCTATCACATCGCCCTTTATATTATTTTTGATAAATACCGCTCTGCAAAAAAACCCAAATCATCATTTTAATTTTGGTATACTGCCTCGGCGTGTACTATTTTAGACTGTGAGGGCAGCCAAAATTAATCTTGCGCCTGGCGCCGTTTGATTCAGGGCTGGCCATGAAAAGATTCATTATATTTATTGTCCTTTTTTATTCCAGGAAACATTAATGTGAAGACAGTCACCATAAACGCGGATCTTGGACCCCAACAAGATGAAGCGGCGCTTACTTATATGAAAATTGATATAGACCTGTTGGATGTAAAAGAGGAATGCTTAGAACGCTTTGGAAGAATTTCCAAGGAAGCAGGTAAAACCAATTTTTCACTGTAAACTTGAACGATTTGGACTCTCCTATTTTTTTATCGTTTCTACGAACTTACTTCGCTTATTTACTCTAAGTTTAGAAAATAAGTTTAACTGAGTCTTTTTCATCCATGTTATTTTTCAAATTTGTCGACAGATCTTCAGACGCATTTTGTGGAAAAGGGATTCACTCCTCCCCATCACAACTACTCCTCCTCTCCTAAGTCAAATTTTGCAATAAACGTACGCACCTATGCAAGAGAAAAAACTTTTTCTTGTTCCAAGTGCAACTATTCAAATGCTCAAAATAGAAAGTTAAAGAGGCATATGCCGACCCACAGTGGAAAAAAACCTTTTTCATGTTCCGTGTGCAACTATGCGTGTTGTCGAAAGGATCATCTGAAGAGGCATATGCTGATTCACATTGGAGAAAAACCTTTTTCATGTTCGGAGTGCAACTATGCGTATTGTCGAAAGGATCATCTGAAGAGGCATATGCTGATTCACATTGGAGAAAAACGTTTTTCATGTTCGGAGTGCAACTATGCAAGTTATCAACCAGGAAACCTGAAGACACACTTGTTGACTCACAGTGGAGAAAAACCATTTTCATGTTCCGTGTGCGACTATGCATGTAATCGAAGGGTTCAACTGATTAGCCATATACTGACTCATAGTGGAGAAAAACCATTTTCTTGTTCCGTGTGCAACTATGCATGTTATCGAAAAAGCGATCTAAACGTACACATGCGGATTCACAGTAGAAAAAAACCTTTTTCATGTTCCGAGTGCAACTATACGTGTTGTCAAAAGGGTCAGCTGAAGAGGCACAAGCTGACTCACAGTAGAGAAAAACCTTTTTCATGTTCGGAGTGCAACTATGCATGTTATCAAAAAAGCGAACTAAACGGACACATGCGGATTCACCGTGGAGAAAAACCATTTTCATGTACCTTGTGCAACTATGCATGTTATCGAAAAAGCGAACTAAACGTACACATGCGGATTCACAGCAGAGAAAAACCCTTTTCATGTTCCGAGTGCAACTATACGTGTTGTCAAAAGGGTCAGCTGAAGAGGCACAAGCTGACTCACAGTGGAGAAAAACCTTTTTCATGTTCAGAGTGCGACTATGCATGTAATTGAAGGGTTCAACTGATTAGCCATATGCTGACTCATAGTGGAGAAAAACCATTTTCTTGTTCCGTGTGCAACTATGCATGTTATAGAAAAGGTCAGCTGACGAGACACGTGCTGATTCACAGTGGAGAAAAACCTTTTTCATGTTCCGTATGCAACTATGCATGTTATCAAAAGGGCCATCTGAAGAGCCATATGCTCTCTCACATCGTAGGAAAACCTCTTTAATATTCCGTGTGCAACTAAACATGTTATCTGAAGTGCAACATGCTAACTCACGGTGGAGAAAAACCTTTTTCATGTCCCGTGTGAAACATTTCATTTTATCAAAACGCCCATCTAAAGGCCCTCATTCTGTCTCACAGTGGCGAAAAACCTGTTTTATGCAAGTGCACATATTAATGTTATTATAAAAGCAATATGAAGCGCACGTTAAGTCACTACGGAGTCAACATTTTCTTTTTCCTTGTTCATCTATGGATATTCTCAAAACGCACATCTAAAAAGCCACATGCTGTTTCACAGTGGCAACAAACTTTTTTCATTTTCCAAGTGCACATATTCAGATTCTAGGAAAGGCCACCCATATAGGACATTTGTTGGAACACATGCTGACTCAGAGCGGATAAAACCACCCTTTTCTTGTTCCTAGTGCAACTATGCAAGTTATCAACAGTGTTCCTTGAAGAGAAAATACTTAATGACAGCTGAGAAAAAACTTTTTCGTTTTCTGGCTGAAGAGAGATTTGAAAAAACGTGTGCGCACTCACAGTTTTTTTTTCGTATTTAATTATGCGTTTTCTCGAAAAGAATCTTTGACTGGACACTTTTCTTGTTCCTTGCGTTAACATTCACCTTCACGAAAACTATTTACAAAATAAATTCTAGTATTAGATATGATTTGTTTCACCAGAGAGTTTCCAGTATATAAAATAAGTATAATTTTAAAATGGTCAAAATGTTTATAACCTTTTGATTTCCTTGAATTTCTTCTGAATCGCATTGCAAAATATTTGATTTTTTTTTAAACTTAAATGTACTTGTAAGTTAAATGTAAATGTATGTGTAAAAAAGATAATTATGTCATGCTTCTAACACGAATATCAAAATATATGTGAATATGTTTACAGTAATATGTTTAATTATTTTTTCAAATAATATTTTTACACTTCTACATTCACTTTCTAAACTGTAGAACTGTAGAAGCAGCTACTAGTGCATTCTAGAACATTTTCTTTTTTGTTTACTATGCGGAGATCGCACCTTGTACCTACTAGAATTATTTGGTAAACACAACCGCTAGGTACTTCAACCGCTCGAGAACGTACTACCTGGGTAGACAGAAAAAATTCCAGTGATTTGACTGATGACAATTTTCCTCTGATATTTTAAAATGTAAGTATTTTTCTCCTTACATAACTGAACCGACAAATCATAACTTAAGATTTTTTTTAAATCTTTACTAATTGAAAATTGCTGTCGAAATGGCTTCACGCAATCATACATTTCGTTACGTGCTTAAAGCAGATATAATTCCGTTAAAACGTAATCAACAAATTCGTACATTTTTGTACTTTGACAATAGTTATTAAGATTATTCTGGTAAAATACATTGCTTGTAGAGAAAATTAGGACGAACTGCGGCACGAGAATCAATTAAGTATTGATCCTGTGTAATGTAGTAAAGCAGGGAACAGAAAACAGTAAAGAGGGGTTTGTAAGGGCTGCAATGCCAATATATTCTATGATTTTATTGGAAAAAACGAAAACGCTTTCATTTAAAAACAAAGTTGAAATATTCTTGTTTTTGTAATTATTTGAAGTAAATACAGATAACTACTTATTCGCTACAATTTTTCATTTATATCTAACATTACGTTGCTTACCGTAGTTAACATTTGAACTCTCACATTACTGAAAATTAAAAAACATAATTTTTTGATATTTTTTTCAAGAACTCTTTTAGACCCAGAAACCTAATAACGCGGTTTAACTATTAAATTTTGATATCCTTGCCTAGTTAAGGGTTAACGACTAATAGGATAGTAATGTGTTTGCCCTTAGTTTTTAAAGTGATTTTAATCCTTATGTATAAAGAAACTGAAATAAAGGTAAGTGTCCAAATCGCTTGCACTAAATTTTATTTTAGAAACAATGATTTTTTTAATTTTGTGTACATATTTTACTGTGATTTGTTAGTAAGGTTCCGGATTTCCCACAGTCAACAGGTTGAAGATCTGCTGCCCCAATAATGTTTATAATGCCCAATTGTTCGAGCTTTCTTATGTATTCCATAATAGCCAAGTTATATATATTTTTTTTTTTATAGTGAATACCTCACAAGAGTCCCAACTGCTCCCGTCTGGAGCCAGTGAGACTATGGCATCCCCAATTGGGGGATGTTGTGAGGCTGAAGGTAAGTGGGGAAGGGAAAGAGGAAGGTGGGGAAGTACCTGGCTATTCAGATCTAGTCACTAAACACGGCTTAAGCCATTTGGAGCAACGTTTCAATTCTGAATGGTGGTCTTACACCAGGGCGATACTGGTAGTATCTTCCACTCTGGAACGTGCCGCAAATATACTATATATTATTTTAATTAATTAATTGTGAAATAACACAAATTAATCAAATAAAATTTATTTGCGCTCGCCGGGTTCGAACCCGCGACCTTCGGAATGGCAGTCCAATGCGTTACCACTGGACTATGCCGGCCGTCAATATATATGGTGTTAAAGGTGGATCATCTTAGTCTAACAACTTCTTACTGGATCAACATACTATGGGAAGAGGTCAATATATATTTTTAGTTATACTAGTTTAAAAAATTACTTTGACCCAACACAAGAGGCCCTGAGGAAAATAATTTCCCTCAAACTTTACCGCCTATGTTATCTTTGGGGTGCTGTGTGGAGGGTTTTTATAAGGCGAGGAAGAAAATTTGTATGAGCGGAGGCTAGGAATCTAGGGATTAGTGTGATCAGGAGTGACGGTCGAATGAGTAATAATAGATGTTATATAAACAAAATATTCTTTTCTTTTATGTCTTATTTTAGCAATGAATATATACAATAAATGTCCAATTTTCTTCGCTGTTATATTTCCGTGGATTTGATGAAAAATATGATGCTGAACAAACCCCACTGTTTCAATATGATTGCTTTCTCTCACTATCCCACGAATCGTGGTAAAGACCCGTTCTCATGTGGTCAATCTTACCCGTGGGTGCTCGTTTGGCGTGTTTCCTGACTGCAACGGTAGAAAAAGGACCAATGATGCTAGTTCCTCGGGGCAACTTCAATTGCAATAACGGTAGAATAAAAACAGCTATCCCACCTGATACCTGTGCTCTTAAAATTTCAAATCGCTGGTTTTGTGGAATCTATTAAAACGACCGCTCATTTCTGCAGAGGATTTTTATAAAAACGACAAAGTCAGTGGAACAGAGCCACGACTAGTAGTACTTCATAGTAGTAGCCATACTCCCCTCAGGTATAGAAATTTCAGTAATACTTCACCTGGTGCGGGTGTAGAATCACTCTACGTCGTTCTTCTATGTTGTCTCATTCGCCGACAGCAAAATCATTTGTCACACGAGAAGTGCCCAATAGTTGCAGTCGTGACAAGAAAAAGGTTTTTCTTCACTGTGGGTACGCATGTGAATTTTAAGACTGCCCTTTGTAGAACATGAATATATGCAGTCGGGACACGAAAATGGTTTTTCTCCACTCTGGGTAAACATATGAGTTATAAGTTGGCTCTTTGTGGAACATGCAAATTTGTAGTCGGCACACGAAAAGAAAACAGCTGCAACTTTTACAGATATCGTAGCAGGCGCTAATGAGTCACGCTAGCATTATAGAAAGAGAAGTTAGTTATATAAACGCTGCCTTTAGAATTGTACGTCTTCAAAGATGCACCGCAACTATAAAATACGAAATCACTACAATAGATGCACCGCGTGCTAAAAACTATAAAATACGATAACACTATAACAGATGCACCGCGTGCTAAATACTATAAAATACGAAATCACTATAACAGATGCACCGCGTGCTAAATACTATAAAATACGATAACACTATAACAGATGCACCGCGTGCTAAATACTACATGTTACCACTAGATTGAACATTAAAAACTATTTTTAAAATACCAAGCTTAACAACAGTTGGAAGACCTAAAACTGATTGACATTCTATATTTGTGACAAAAAATAATATTATTTGTGACTTCTCCATTAATTTGACATACAATATCACATTGCCCAATAATCGGTATTTTATTACCTTCAAAACCAGACACATTTACATAACCCGTTTTTAAAATAGAATTTAATAAATTTAACTTTATAAGGTTTTATAATGACATGACATCTTATGTCAACCTCTGTATCCAAAATAAAAAAAAACTAAAATCATTTCTTAAATTTTATTATTAATTAATAAATCTAAGAGCCATGCTTGACTTGAATTATTGTTACTATATATGTTTCTTATTGTTCCAACGTAATGAACTTCAGAGAAATAAGTACTCTCATCATTAGGTTTTGATGCTTGTAAAAATTACATGACCTGCATTTTTCATTGACGGCTGGACATTTATATCTGTGTAGCTGACCACATCTTCCACAGGGTATATGGCCACTTGACGTTGAAGGTGATGATGACTACGACGGTGACCCGTGACGATTGAATTGACCACTTGACGATGAATTGACGAACATAATGACTTGATCCTCTTGGACTTGACACTTTTGGACTTGAAGAATGACTGTTGACATTTTGACTTTGATAAGGTGACCGTGGCTGTCTTGATGCACTTTTATGCTGACAAATCTCTCGCAATTTCGACTGTTTTTTTTGTAGCGATAGTGTTGAATCTTGCAGAAGACGTTGACGTATGTGACTTAAATTTGAGCTCATATTTGCAATGAAAATTTCTCTTACTAGAGATTTGCTGCATTTGCACTTTGGACTAATCCTTTGAGATCTAGTGATGGCATTATCATAGTGATATGACAGCCATGACAAAGTAATGGTATCCGGATTGAAGAATCTTTCTTAGAAAAAAATAATTCTTTTAATACAATCATTTCGCATAATTTAAAAATATACAATATTCGTGTTCCAACTGTGATGCAAGAATATATAATATTTATAAGTGTTCAAACTGTGAATGTATTTTCTGTTGATTGTAATCCTATTTTTACTATTTCTTTCTCATATTCTAACTTGTGCAGCAAGTCAAAGCCCCACGGGCGTGAAATGAACGCAATAATAAATTAAAATATTAATAATTGCAATCGGAATATGTGTAGAGTTTTTCTCCTGTATGGGTAAGTGTGTGATGTTTTAAATTTTCTATTAGAGAAAATGAATAGCTGCAATAGGAACATGTAAAAGGTTTTTCTCTGCTGTGGGTGAGCATGTGACTCTTCAAATATCGCTTTCGAGAACATGAATAATTGCAGTGTGAACATGAAAAAGGTTTTTGCCGCTGTGAGTCAGCAAGTGTGTCATCAAATCTACCTTTCGATAACACGAATAATTACATTGGGAACATGAAAAAGGTTTTTCTCCACTGTGGGTGACAATGTGTTTCGTCAAATATCTCTTTTGAGAACATATAAAACTGCAGTGAGGACATGAAAAAGGTTTTTCTCCACTGTGAGTAAACATGTGTGTCGTCAAACTTTCCTTTCGAGAAAATGAATAATTGCAATGGGAACATGAAAAAGGTTTATGTCCACTGTGAGTCAGCATGTGTCTTTTCAAATATCTTTTTAGAGAACATGAATATTTGCATTGGGAACATGAAAAAGGTTTTTCTCCACTGTGGGTGACCATGTGTTTCGTCAAATATCCCTTCCGAGAACATGAAAAATTGCATTGGGAACATGAAAAAGGTTTTTCTCCACTGTGGGTGACCATGTGCATCGTCAAATCTGTCTTTCTACAACTTGAATAATTGCAATGAGAACATGAAAAAGGTTTATGTCCACTGTGAGTCAGCATGTGTCTTTTCAAATTTCTTTTTAGAGAACATGAATATGTGCAGTGGGAACATGAAAAAGATTTTTCTCCACTGTGAGAAAGTAAGTGACTCGTCAAACTTCTCTTTCGAGAACATGAATAATTGCAGTGGGAACATGAAATTTTTTTTTCTCCAGTATGGATACGCAAGTGATGTTCTGACTTTGACTTGTAAAAGCAGGAGTAGTTACAATAGGTACAAGATATTGGTTTTTCCACATGATGCGTTTTGAGATCTGTCGATAAGTCTGAAAAAAATAATGAATCAAACTAAATAAGTGCAACTGGTTCATAGAACTATTAAAAGATTATGAAATAAAAGAGTATGAATGTTTTAATTTATAACGGACAACATTAAATTTACCTGTTTTCTGGGTACTTCTATGAAAGCGATCTAAGCATTCCTTTTGAACATCCGGAAGGTCAATGTCAATTTCCGTATAAGAAATTATCCCCCCGTCTTCTTCTAGGGATCCTGGTTCTGCGTTGATGGGTACAGTTTCCACAATAATGTTACCTGTAGAAACAGAAAAACAATATGCAAGTATTATATACGTTGATATGCTTAGACGAATGTGAGGTTCTAGTATCTGAATACTCGCAGGAAGGTTTACCACACTAAATGTAGAGCAAATGAAGATAAACGCTATGCAATTGTAGTAAAGGAGAAATTTCACCCAATACCGAAAGCAATTTTTTTTTTTTTTTTTTAAGATATGGGTAGTCCCACAAAGCTGTGACAATCAGCTTGTCTGTAGGTTCTACCATTTAATGTTATAACATAATACACATTAGCTTAAGTTTAAATATTAATACCAAATATAATGTTTAGGATAGATAAACGTTTTGTTCATTTATTAACCACTTTTTTGTCAGTTTAGGGCAAGGTTCCTCATTATTTTTAAAGTTAAAGTTTTTGTTAAATTTGTTATAAATCACAGGTATCAAATAGTCAAAAATAATAATGTCTCTACTAATGTCTTCAAAAGAAGACATAGCTATCTAGGACAGTTTACTGATTTTGTTCTCAACTCTATGCATAGTGGTAAACAGATTGATTCCATTTACACCGATTTTTCAAAGGCATTTGACAAAGTAAATCACGACATAGGTACTATTAAATAAGCTCTTGAAAATCGGTGTATGTGGAAATCTTCTCAGATGGTTCTCTTCTTATGCCAAATATGCGCAAAACTATTTAATAGGAAAAATAAAACTCACAATGCCTTACGAGATGTAGACATTTTCAAGTATAACCTTAAAACATATAAAATGCATTTTATTTTTTTGGTAAACTAATGTTAAAGACAAGATTTTTTATGCATAGCACAAAGGGTTACAATTATTTTTATATGCAATAATTATTAGCCTGAAACACTCATCCACTTTGAAAAATCTCCTGATAACAATCGTCCCGTTGGCTTCATGTATCTTTTATCAGGAGATTTTTCAATGTGGATGAGTGTTTCAGGCTAATAATTATTGCTTTTAAATATAAAATGCAGCTTACTAAACTGATAACTTTATTTTGTGTAATATTCCTATCATCTTAGTTTATTTTATTGTTTTTATTATAATCATGCGAAAACTGTATTACTACTAACTGTCTTTATTTGTTTTTATATCATTTTGTCATTCCTTATAATGTTTATTCTTTATATTTCTTTTTCATTTATAAATATATTGCATAGGTGGAAATATTGAATCAACGACTAGAATTAATGGAACATTATACATTAAATTAACACTAACCATACTTATAATAAAAAATACATGAGTCAAAATTATACAAAAAAATAAAATAGGAATACGCCTTAATAATTTAGAAGAATTAGAATTAGTAAAATCAAATAAAAATAAAAGTAATTCCCCAATTTAAATAAATAGTTAAAACAAACCACGAGTCCAATTTTAAAGTTGTTCCCTTTCTCCCTATCTAACCCCCACCCTTCCCTTACCCCTCTACCTACCTGTCTCTGACGCCCCCCACCCCTTCTCTAAACGCTTTCTTTTTTGTTAACCTCAAAAGATTTCTCTGTACTATATTTAGTTTATATATTTATTGTCCTGAAGAAGGTTGGGAACAACCGAAACCGGTGGACATAAATAATAAAATAAAGTGGTTTAAAACAAAAAATCTTTTTCATTTTGTATATTGTCAAGCCACAAAAGTGTTTGCTTTCTTCGACAGTTAAATAAAAAAATAAATAATAATATAATATAAAATAAATAATAATAGGTCATCTTTAATCCCTGAATGCATACTGTAATAATTAATTTAAGCCTTTGGTTTACAGAAAAAACATTATGAAATTCTGGAGGTAAAAAATCATAAATTACAGGATTAATAATACGTTTCAATGATGTAGAAGTTCTGCTCTTTGCTGATCACATCAAATTAAACAAATAAACATCCATTATTAAGGACTACCTTATTTTACAGTAAAATATCGACAAATTACCCAATTGGTGTATCGCTGACAACTTATCCCTCAACGTCGATAAATGTAAGACAATAAAATTTTGTCAAATCATGTTCTCATTATAATGTTACCACGCAATCGCTGCCTCAATCGTGGCAGTATTTACTATACTAGTTTTTGTACAGAATGTTTTATTGGTAGGCGAAGTCCTCGTTTACGAATTTTATTTATTCATTGGGTGACGCCATGAACAAGTATGCGTCCTGTCCGCGAAACATTCTAAAACATTTGAAATTAACATTCAAATTTTTCTTGCTTTTGCAATACTACTTACTGGCTGTCGGAGTAGTCTCAGAATACTGCAAGCATTCCTTCTTTACATCCTGGTGGCCGAAATCTATAACCGTATACGGCATTTCACTTCCATCCTCTTCCTGGGTCCCTGGTTCCACTTTGATGAAAGCGCTCTCTGGGTTGGGAAGATCCATTGTTTTCTGTGATAGTGTTCTGTTTTATAACGGACATTGAACCCAGTTCAATATAAATATGTACTGAAACAACGATTGAAAACATTTAAATTCGATTTGAGAGAACCTTTTATTTGGAACATAGAGTAATTCTGGCGGATATATTTATAAAGAATATTAAGGAATACATTTGACAGGATTCGTATGAGCAACCAACAAAAAAACTTGTTGAAAGCGCTATAAGGTTGCAAATTCATATCAGCCGAGCTGTAAGGGGGTGACAGATTACATCATAACTCCATATTGCTCGCCATACAATCCCATACAGGCCTGTCACACATAAGTGTGGACGTAGCGAGGATATACGCCGTGATCTGCTAGCCAGGCTTTATTTTAAAATAATGCGACCCCCTCTCCTACCAACCGCATGAGAAGGGGCCTGAAAAAGTAGCGAAGAGCCGTAATTACAAAGTGACAGCTCCCATACATGAAATGACATTCCGCGGCAGTCCCCCAATTGATTTGACATACTTTCCTAATGAAGATTTTAGCGTAATGTATCAACACAACATATAATACGTCCATGCCACGCCCAATGTATGCGCACATAATGTGTCTCAGACCTTATGAGCAGCTAAAAACGTGACGTAAGTGTAGAAATGTCAAAATAATGTCGACGTAGTTTTCGTGGGTCGAACCAGTTGTGAAAAATACAACAACCTCTTGGTGTCTTGGATTGACATTTGGTAAACTCAACAAAAACTATGCTATAATAATGGAATTAATATAATGGACGTAGGTAAGTATTTCGTTTCGTGTAATTATTCAATGAAGTGGAAATGTAAATAAAATATGTAAACCGTGTTTTTAAGGGCTTCTCAGGAAGTTGCATAGCAAAGCTCATAAAAATTCCTGGACATCTTGAGGTTGATTATAGAGTTAAATGAGTCATCATTGTATTACTCATCAGCGTATCAGTTGTTCCTGAAGTCATCTAATGAGTGAGAGATTTTTTTTTTACACTTCGGGAGAATCCGGAATTTCCAAGCGGTCCGGGAGGTTGGGCCGGACAGTTTCAGGTTCTGGATCCGAGGCCATGGGCATCAAGCATATTTTGGTGATGGGCCTCACGAAAGTTCCTTGAGAGGTTTTTAGAGTGACCACTCTAACTATACCATCAGCGCCAGGATGAGTAGCCAGGACAGGGGCGTACAACTCCCGTCTGACCTTGTAACCCTGATGGGAGGAGTTATTCCTAACCCAAATTCTTATAAACAAAGCTGTTGTGGCTGAAAGCACAGATCTCATTGGCTCAGAGCAAAAATTGTAGTTTGATCTCTCGCTCTCTACCATAGCGACTTATGAAACAGAAAGAGAAGCTAAGCATGGGTGATGCTGCGATAAAAAATAACGGTAATTTCCAAGACGCCATTTCGAAAGTTGAAGCATGAAGTCAGTTGAAGTTTTTAGCGTAAATATTTTGAATTTTCTTTCAACCATCTAAAAATAATGTTGCGTGCTAGAATTCTTCAAGGTGATAAATTAATGCTGTGTTGTGTTAAAGTGTGTTATCCGGTCTATCTCCACCAATTTAAAGAAGGACCCGAACCCGTTGTTAAATACATGTACTAACCTCTCGTTCTTTGATACAATGTTCCTGATTCCTGAATGTACTTCATTGGCTAAAAATTAAATTAATTTTCCTTTTCAGACCTATCCGTATTCCGACGCGATACTATACCACGTATTAGGATGATAAAACTGCTAAACAAAGCCACGATTACATCAAACAAGGTCATTTAAACCTCTCCAGAATTGCATCATGTAAGTACCTTATTCAGATTTTCAGCATTTTCCATAATGTTTGCTGACGACAAAGCTGTGGAAATTATATGAAACCCTTGCAGGAGAATTTGAATAACTTCTAGTGCTGTGGCAATAATAATTAACACTTAAATTTGTTACTCTTTAACTAATATTTATAAGATGTAAGTCACCTACAGTACGCTTCAACAGTGTGGAATCCTCATTTAAAGGAATATTCTGAAGGTATACACCTAATTTATATTGCAGTGAAACACGCTCAAGAAGTTTTGTTTTCGCTCCCTACAAATTCTGCAGAAACTGCATAAAACGCGATTTTTTCCCATACAAGAAAGTTCAACAGTGAATTAATCCATCACCATAAATGTCCCCCTTTTCTTAAAATATTTTTAATTAAATTTATCCATGAAATTTATTAAATATGTTTACAATACTAGAATAGTGTAATCATTGGTCTCAAATTTTGTCTTTTTCTAGGTAAGACGAAGGGCATTTTGAGCTGTGTTGGTCCGACGGCAGCCCTTTCTCCCAGGAAACAGAAGACGCACAAGAGGAGATTTTGGGGACCAGACGGCAACTGCGATATGTATAACATTTGTATATATATATATAACAGACTTTTCTGTAGGCCCTTTTAAGGTATACAATTCCGTAGTACATTATTTTGATATTCTCATAAAGTCTCGCCAGCGTTAGCAATGTAAGTGGCCAAAAATAATCTTCATATCGACTTTTCTCTGCTTTTTATCAATATGTGTCAATGTATGTGTTATTTATCTAAACCTTACGGAAAAAAATCTCTAAATGATGCTGAAAACCTTATCGAAATCAGTTGCATAGTTAAGAAGAACTAAGCGCACAAACAGACAGACGCTAATGTCACTTTATTTTATACTATTTATAGATAATGGATTCCACCACGAATTGTCAGTATCCAAAATAAAAATATTAAATACATGTTCTTAAATTCTATTTCATAAGATCTTTTGTTGTTTTACAAGCTATATTTCTTTACAAGCTTTTATTGTGTACACGATTTTTATTTCTTATATTATGGTTTATGTATTATGATTTAAATTATACCATGTAAAAGTCAAAAGGCGTTAATATTACTTGACATAATGAATATCTTTCAACACGTTGAATATGTATTTTATTTATATAATTTATTCTTGTATTTTTGTGCAAGGTCAAATTAAATACTATTAAGTTGTTGCAGTACGACAGAAATCCTGGGTTCGATTCCTAGTTGAGGCCGTTACTTTTTATTTTTCTGTGTCTTGTTCTGTTTCATGTTTTGTTTAGATATATGAGTATTATCTTCTACTTCAATGATAAATCAATGCTCAATACATCGGTTGTACTGACCCTGTTTTGTATTACTGTCCATTGTCTTTTTGAAAATAAAAAATATTTTGATGTGTAGCATAGCTGTGGGTTTTTTTTTTATTTTCCTTTTCCTGCATTCCAATATGTATGTATTTTTATTTTTAAAATATATAATTTTTTCGGGCTAGTGAATGAACGCTGTTAGCTGGGTGTGATATGTCCCTAGGTATCTACGTGACTTGAATTCACAGCAAGACCAAAGCGAACACGTGCTCCCGCATCTGTCTCTGTAATTTTACACGCAGATGGAGGCGGCAGTTCGAATTATTAGACCTTAAGTATTTAGTGAATAGCCTGGCCGGAAATCGCAATAAAAATTTAGAAAGCCAACATAGAAATACACCCATTGGTCGGCAGATTTAGCTCTAGACCCTCATCAAGTGGTAATTCTGAAATGGGTGTATCGTTAAGCCAGCGACCCGGCAATAAAAAACCTTCGCCCAAGGCTAGGCTTAATTGTAATTGTTTGATGGTCATATTTAAAAACGTAATTTTAAAATATTTAACACTAAGCATAAATCTAGATGTAAGAGTAATTGTCAACTTAGATTAGAAATTTAATTGCCACCAGATATTAATTAAGTGTATGCCTGCATAATGTTAAGATACTTAAATATATATTAAGATTTTTGAACCGTAAGTTAATCAGACTCAGCCAGACAGCGCAATCTAGCGGTGAGAATGGCGATGCCAGCGCCACGGACTCAAGACAACGCACCGAAGTGGTGTAAAGCGGAACCACTATAGTTCCAGCACCGCACCACAGGCGTGCCACAGTCGCCTAATCACGCGGGTGAATACAACTGATTCAGCTCTAACAGTCACGCTCTCGCCTCTCAGGAGTCACCATCTCGCGTCCGCCGAGAAACCTCTTGCCCTCCCCCTTGGAGCGGTCACCGAGGCTCTTCCCGTAACCCCGCGAACTTCCGCCCAGGAAGCCAGAGTGGTCGCCAGACTTCCGCCCAGGAAGCTGCCTTCTCAGAAATCGCTGCCTGCCGACTCCGCCCTTCGGAGCCTTGGCCCAGGCTGAACTGATTCCGCCCTTCAGAACCAGCCCAAATTGCCGCTTTTGTGTATCAGTGATAAGTGCGAACGTGGAGTACGCGGTTCCAGAATCATCGTAAAGGGAAGTGCCTGAACAATTTTTGCATATTTATTTCGTAATGTGACCCAACTTTTAAGACATAGAATGAACAATAATTTAGGATAAAGAAAAACGACAATTAATTTTAAGAATTACAATTTAAAACTATCATTAAGCTAAATTAAGACTAACCCTTCTTTATACATTTTTTTAAATAAATTTTAATCGTGTTCGAACTTAAGTAATTTTTTTTTGTACTCGTTATTCCTTATCTTTTACATGAATAATATTAATTATTAACTTCCCTTGAGTAGAGTTATAACAGGTGCAGTTATATTGTCTATGTTTGCAATTTTTTTTAAATGGCCTTGAGTATTCCTTATGGTCCACCATATATTTACCTATCTGGACCAAACGACCGTTTTATCTGAGGTCGTTTGTGGTTTAGGGGGTGACAAAAATGGGGCCATACAAAAAGCCCGAAGATATCGATCTAGAGAGTGGTTTATTTATGTGTCTATGTTTAACTCATATATTTTTTGACACATGCTTTCTTTAACGTCCATTGTTTCATCCAGTCACCCGCACAGTTTAATGCATAATCCCATACTTGTGATAGTTATTAAGTATAGTTACGATAATTGATATTAGTTAGTGATAATTTTTATTTTCATTGGTATTCATTTTGGCAGCGACCATTGTCCTAATGTCATGCTCAAATGTCTAAAACTATCTAGTTTAACTTGCGCCAATCGGTACCCAAAACGGAACGGTAATTCCTATTTAAATATAAATATATCTGACCATTAACGACGACTTACAACCGTTTTCAAATGTTTTAACTTCAAGGTCAAGGTACACACGTAATTATATCCTAATTTCCAATAATGTGTTATGAATACTATTTCATTGTTTTTACAGAATATTACAAGCCAAATCAATTTTCACAGCAGATACAAAGTAGGGTTCCGTCACAACTATGTTCTTTTTCAGGTATATTTGTTTGGCTGGAACAAATTACCAAACGCTGCGACAGCAGTGCCATGGATCTACCAAATCAAGAGACTGTTTCCATCAAGACGGAACCAGGGCCCCAGGAAGAAGGCGGAGATGAAATACCGTATACAGATATACATTTCGATCTAAAAGTTATAAAGAAGGAATGTTTGCAATATGCGGAAAGCACTCAGACAGACGGTTAGTTGCATTGCATACGTATAAAATTTAGAATATTATATTCGGATATTCGGAATCCATGTCCGTTTTGAAATGTCGTGCAAACAGGGCGTATTTACTTTAAAATAAATCTTTGCCATAACTGCTAAACTACAAAACTCTTTAAGCTCAAGTATTGCTCACAATAAACCCTCATATGTTTTTGACATAAATTCGTGTCTATCAACTAAATATTTAGGTAAGAAAATATCATTCCATTGACAATAATAAAACCGTGTTCTGAAGGTAGTCGAGAGTAAATGTTTTCCTTCTTGAAACATCGGTCCTTGAAGTAACATCTGGCATCTTTATTGTTTACTATATTAAGCTTTAAGTCTTTTCATCTTATTCTTGCTCCTGTGTGGTCCGTCAATGTTAACTTTTGTCGTAAATATTTTAATTTAATTTAATTTTTTTAATTTTTATTGAAAACAAGCTTTTTGTGTAGATTGACGGTTAAAATACTTTTTTGTTTTGTTTTTCAGGTTGTTTTAATATAGAGTCTGTTACCATCAAGGCAGAGCTTGGACCCCAAGAAAAAAATAAAGGGGTGTTTCCAAATACGAAAATTGACATTGACCTGCCGGATGTTAAAGAGGAGTGTTTAGAACGCTTTAAAAGAACTGTCGAGACAGCAGGTAAAATGTTTTTTCCCTCTTAGTAGTCCAGTTAATCTAATCAAATAACCTGAATGCTGATTTTTTCAGGTAGTAAGTACCTACCAAGGGAGTTCTAAGCCATTATGTCTCAGAAACTAGAACATTCGAAAAAATTAATTCCAAAATGGAACTCCTTAAATTAGTGAGATTGTGGTTTAAAAAAATTATTTGATATTTTTATTTTTTTTGAAACTATAATAATTTATTTTTATTTAAAGGTAAACGAAAAAGTATCCAAACATAGTATTTGCCAATACATTTCTAAGGCAGTTAGAAAATAACTTAAATTTTCTGGAAGACAGAATTTGTGAAAAAAGATAATTTCGATATAAAGCTTATGAATATCGCAAAACATAAATACGCGAATGGAGCGCAAAAGTGAAATCTAAACGGTAGAATGTGTTTGATTTGGTTGCTGCAGAAGTAATTTCGTAGAAAATACTGACAGCTTACAATACAGAAATAATAATAAACATTTGTCGCACTGATTTCCCGTATTCACATAAATTCCTTAAAAAAACAACCGAGCAGCATTGGAGTGTTCTGTTATATGCGGCCTCTGAAATTGTTTATCCTGCAGCAACACGTCTGAAAATACTGCTGAGATATTTGAAGATGAATGTGATGCCCGCTGAATAAATATTTTCTGTAGCTAAAAAACTATGATCTATGAAAAGTCTTTGTTAGAATAATAATTTTTAATTCTTTAGATTACATTGCTAACATTATTTTTAAATTAAATTGTTTTATAAAGTTAATCTTTTGAAAAGTCGGGGTTTCAATTCAAACTTATAAATAAGTACAAGGCACAAATTAGTCACCTGTTCCTGTGGGAACCTATTTTTTTTACTTTTACGTGAGTTCTTTTCTGACACGAAAGTAATACGTCACATGAAGCTTACTATTAATCCTGTTTTTTTCAAAATTATCATCAGATCTGAAGACACAGTCAACTGAAACCACGGAGCGCCACATGCTGACTCACAGTGGCAAAAAACCTTTTTCATGTTCTGAGTGCAGTTATACATCTAATCTTAAGTACCTACTGACGAGGCACATGTTGACCCACATCGGCGAAAAACCCTTTTCATGTTCTGTGTGCAACTATTCATTCGTTCGAAAAAATTATTTGACGAGCCACATGCTGACTCACAGTGGAGAAAAATGTTTTAAATGTTCCGAGTGCAACTATTCATCTTTCCATAAGAAATATTTAACGAGCCACATGCTGACTCACACTGGAAAAAAATGTTTTAAATGTCCCGAGTGCAACTATTCTTCTCTCTATAAGAAACATTTGACGATCCACATGCTGACTCACACTGGAGAAAAACCTTTTTCATGTTTGGAGTGCAACTATTCATGTTCTCAAAAAGGCTCTCTAAAGATACACATGCTGACTCACACTGGAGAAAAACCCTTTTCATGTTTGGAGTGCAATTATTCATGTTCTCAAAAAGGCTCTCTAAAGATACACATGCTTAACCACATCGGTGAAAAACCTTTTAAATGTTCTGTGTGCAACTATTCATGCTATCGAAAGGATAATTTGATTAGCCACATGCTGACTCACACTGGAGAAAAACCTTTTTCATGTTTGGAGTGCAACTATTCATGTTCTCAAAAAGGCTCTCTAAAGATACACATGCTGACTCACACTCGAGAAAAACCTTTTTCATGTTCTGTGTGTAACTATTCGTGCTCTCGAAAGGGAATTTTGACGAGCCACATGCTGACTCACACTGGAGAAAAACCTTTTTCATGTTCTGTGTGCAACTATTCATTCGCTCGAAAGTATCATTTGACGAGACACATGCTGACCCACATCGGTGAAAAACCTTTTAAATGTTCTGTGTGCAACTATTCATGCTTTCGAAAGGATTATTTGATAGGCCACATTCTGTCTCACACTAAAAAAAAGCTTTTGTTTGTTCTTTGTGCAATAGCTCATTTATTCAAAAGGGAAAATTGACGAGACATATGCTGACTCACAGTGGCGAAAACACTTTTTCGTGTTCCAAATAATTTTTTTAAGTCCAACTATGCATGTACTCAATAAAATTATTTGTCGTGCCAATTGCTGACTCACGCTGGAGATTTTTTTTTTCATTTTCTTTGTGCAATAATTCATATTCTCTAAAGGTAAATTTTTCGAGACACATACTGACTCACCGTAGAGAAAAAATTTAATTAATCAATGTGCAACTCTTCATTTATTCGAAAGAAAGATTCACGTGCGTTTTCACTGTCCAGAAAGACGTTTTTCATGTTTCGAGCCATTGTAACGAGCCACATGCTGACTCACAGTGGAGAAAGAAGTTTTAAATGTTCCGAGGGCCACTATTCACGTTCTCGAAAGTGTTTTTTGCCTGATCTTTTTTGTGCCGAACAGAACTATTCATCCCTCAAAAGGAAAGTATTACGGTATTAAAACATTTTAAATGTCCTATGTTTATTTTTTTTCACAATCTTTGTTTATTTTATCGAAATATATACTAGACGAGACATATACTGACTCACCGTCGATAGTAAAAAATTCATGTTTTTTTTTCCTGTTATTCTCACAAAGATCATTCCAATAATACAGTAACATTTCCATAAATAAGAAACCGATCAAGATCACGTGGCAACTTAGAAATCCCATTATTTAAAAGCAGTGCTTTTCAACACCATTACACTTATCAAGGTTTAATTTGTTTAGTGCACTTCCACATAAAATGAAAATTATAAAGTTTTTAAATCACAAATAAACTACTTGATCAACCCAATGATAATTATAAGATTTAATTTCATATAACGATTTTTTACGTATCTTTTGATTAAATGTTAATATTGATCAAATGCAAATTATAATATTTCATTCTTAGTTATAATAAATTATTTCATTTCATCATTAATTAACAAAAAAAACATATGTATATAAATATATATATTTTTTTTACATATCCTCTTGAAATATTATATCAGAATTCTGACTAGAGATTAGCTTATTGTCGCAATTTATTATGTACCTACTCTTGAAATATTATCAGCTCTGTATTATTCCAACTGAATAGAATAACTTTATGTACTTACCACCTACTTATTAATCGAATTTTAATAATATTACTAGCTTTTCGCCCGTTGCAGGCAACTAATGGGTAAAAATACTTTTGAATGTATTTTTTTTTTTATTTTTTTTTTTTTGGTACATTATTTTGTTACAATTTATGTTTTCCAGTAATGTAGGCCTCACTGGGTGGCTTGCCCGTGCTGAGGCCTTCATTTTATAATATGAAAATCTTATCTACATATTACATTTAAAGAGAAGATAGTAAATTTGAAAAGAAAATAATAAATTTAAAATAAAAAATAAAAATACATAATAATACATTTAAAATTAAAAAAAATAATACAATGAAAATAATCTTGTGTGTTTGTGAGTGATGTGTGTTTATGTTGGTTTTGTGTGTTACGTGTAGGTTTTATTTTTATTTTATGCTATGACATTTTGGTAATATTGTCTTTTTTGTTGTTTAATCCATTTTGTAATTTTGTGTGTGAATTTATTTTTATTTTCCTCAATTTTAATTTCAATTTTTAGACTGTTGAAAGCTTTTATAGCATGGTATTGGTAGTGTCTTTGTCCAAATGTTGAATTTACTGTTGGAGTTTTAATGTTTTCTTTGTACGCTTGTCTAACTGGTCTGTTAGTGTTATTTTGTGTATGTTGAAATTTATTTTTTTTGTTAAAAATGTAGTTTAGTAGTGTTTTAACGTATAATTGGCGTATATCTAGTACGTCACAGCTGTTGAATATTTGGTCTGTATCGGTCAGTCTATGTTTTTTTAGTATTACCTTTAAGATCGTTTTCTGTGCGGTTTCTATGTAATTGATAGCCGAGTTTGTTGCTCCTCCCCAAGCAATAATTCCATATTCTTTTATTGATTGGCAGAGTGCAAAATATATTGTTTTCAATTGTTTTATTTTATATATGTTTCTTATGTTAAGGAAAATGTGGATTGTTTTGAGAAGTTTATTTGTGATATGTTTGATGTGAGGTATCCATCTAAGGTTATGGTCAATTACGATTCCTAGATACTTTATTTGTTCTGTTTTTTCTAGAGGAGGGCAATCGCAGATGTTGGTGTTTAAACATTCGTGTATTTTTATGGTGTTTGTATTGTTTTTTGGCTGTCCCGTGCTATTTATACTGTATGTTGTGAATTTTGTCTTTGATATGTTAAGTGTAAGTATGTTTGAGTCTAGCCATGTTTTCACTTGCGAGATTCCCAAATTCGCTATGTTATATACATTATTCCAATCCTTAGATTTGAAAAGTAAAACTGTGTCATCAGCATAGCTAACTATTTCACCGTCTATTTTCATGCTGCAAAGTTCATTTATGTAAATAGTAAAAAGAACGGGCCCTAGTATGCTTCCTTGTGGAACTCCATATGTAATCGGCAGTGGTTTACTAGTATGGTTGTTAATTTTGACTTGTTGAGTTCTGTTACTCATATAACTTTTAAATAGTTGAAGTTCCTTGCCTTTGATACCCATGTTTTCTAATTTTTTAAAAAGTGAATTGTGGCAGATTGAGTCAAAGGCTTTAGCTAAATCTAGATATATCGCTATGCATTTGTACCCTTGATCTAAGTTGCTATGTATATAATCTACTGTACATGCTAAAGCTTCTTTTGTGCCTATTTTGTCTCTAAATCCATATTGGTTATCCGAGATTAATTTGTTTTCTTCAAGGTATTTTATAATTTGGTTTTTTAATACTCTTTCGAAAATCTTTGATAGCGAGTTTAACAGAGTGATTGGTCTATAGTTAGTTATTTCCATTTTGTCTCCGGATTTATAAATGGGGATAACTAGTCCTTTTTTAAGAGTACTAGGAAAGCAGGAGTGTGTTATACTAAGGTTGATTAAGTGTGTTATAGGTTTCAAAATTTCATTTTTTAATATCTTAATGCAATCCGTTGTTATCTCATCTAATCCAGGAGCAATTCGGTTTTTTAATGTGTTTATTATTTTGTTAATTTCCTCTTCCGAGGTTGTTTTTATTGTAAATCTGTGTTTTGTCGGTTTTTTATTGATATTTGATCTATTTGTTTGTGTTAGTGTGTTTGTGTTATGCAATTTACGGTTCGCTAAAACTTTTCCTATATTTGCAAAGAAGTTATTCACATGATTTGCTATAGTTTCTGTATTTGTATTGACATCTAATTTTTTGGAGTTAATATTTAGATTTTCAATAGTATTTTTCTGTTTGTATTTTTGTGTGTATGTGACTTCTTTTAATATTTTCCATAATTCCTTTGGGTTATTTGTTTCTTTTTTAAGTTTTTCGCCATAATATAATTCCTTAGCCACTCTAATAATTTTGGTGCAGATGTTTCTATATCTTTTATAGTAGTTAAGTTGTTCCATGTCGTAGGGTGTATATTTAATTTGTTTGTGAATTTTGTCTCGTTTACGAATACAGTTTAATATTCCCTGTGTTATCCATAGTTTAATTTTTTTAGCTTTGTGTGTGAGTTTTACTTGTTTTATGATAGTGTTTTTATTTATTTCTTGTGCTAACATGTTATGAAATTTATCCCAGGCCTCCTCCACGTTCTCTATTTGGTATATTGTACTCCAGTCTATTTGTTTGAGTTTTTCTTTCAAGTTTGAGTAGTTAATTATTTTTTTTGTGAATATTTTGTCTTGGTTGGGTTTTGTGTTTTCGGTGTCTATTGCTATCATATTCATGTAGTGATCTGTGATAGTGCTTTCAAGTACTACGGTTTTGGTTTTTAGTTTTGTTTTGATCATTATATGATCTATACAAGTTTTTGTGTTTTATGTGACTCGTGTTGGAATCTTTATCGTTGGCTCCAGTCCATGCTGTGCTAGTAGTGTTAGGTATTCTATGTTTTGTGGGTGTCCGTTTTGTAAGATGTTTATGTTTAGATCTCCAATGATGATGATATTTTTATTTTTGTTGATTTCTTTTAAAGTATTGTTAAGTGCAGTTAGGAAATGTGTGATGTCGTTTTTGGATGGAGATCTGTACATCGCAAGAATACACGTTTCTTTATCATATGCTATGTGTATGCAGTTGGAGTCTATTATGAGTATTTCTTTGACGATTGTATTTATTTTATCATTGATGTATATGACTATGCCATCATTTTGATTTTTGTGTTTTTTTGTGTGGTGTGTGTTATAGTTTTCTATTGTTTTTGGTACATATTTATCGTTCAACCAGCATTCTGTCAGCACAATTATATCAAAATTATTATCAAGCTGTTGTAGGTATATCGTAAATTCATCAAAATTTTTATTAATTGACCTAATGTTTTGGTGTAATATTTTGATTCTATTTTTTTCTTTTGTGATGTTTGTCCATATATTAAAATCGTTTGTACTTACACAGTAGTGTTGGTTGTCCGAGTCTGTATATTCCATGTAATCCGCCATGTTGGTGATTAATTGTGAAAGTATATGATGTGAAGTGTATTTACGTGTGGAGTTGTGTTTTTTTTTTTGACCTTTTTTTCATCTGTTTACAAAAATGTCCAACCAACTCTCAATATTGACTCTACCCTTCACACTGTACAGATTGGGCCCTCATTCGACCTGGTCAGTATTTCAGAAAAAGATGTTAAGGAGGCACTCTCAAATTTAAAGAAACCTCACTCCATCGGTCCTGACAATATTCCAACATTTATACTAAAGGGTTGTTCCGACCTTTTAATACCACCATTATGTCATCTCTTCAATGTTTGCCTAAAAAACGGGATTCTCCCAGACATCTGGAGATTAACTAAAATAACCCCTATCTACAAGAAGGGAGATAAACGCGATATCCGGAATTATCGACCAGTTGCCGTTCTATGTTCCATCATGAAAATATTCGAGAAAATTCTACATAAATATATACTTAATCACGTTAATCCAATTCTTGATGACCGTCAATATGGTTTTAGACCCCAGATGTCAGTAAAATCAAACCTCTTATGCATCTCAGATTTCTTATCACAAACTCTCGACAATCGGGGACAGGTGGATGTTGCTTATTTCGACCTGGAAAAAGCATTCGACAAGGTTGACATCGACATTCTTCTAAATAAGCTAGCTTCATTTGGTTTTTCCAAAAGACTACTCTGTTTTTTTGCTTCATATTTTCGAAATCGTAGACAGTTTGTTTATTATAAGGGTTCCAGTTCTTTGGAATTCACAGTTTTTTCTGGAGTTCCTCAGGGGTCTATCCTTGGACCACTTCTGTTTCTGATTTTTATCAACGATATTGGTTCAGTCATCACACATTCGCTGTATTTACTATTTGCAGATGACTTGAAACTATATCGTTCAATAAAAAACCATCTTGACTGTATTCTCCTTCAACGTGACATTGACTGCGTCTCAAACTGGGCCAAAATAAATGGCTTGAACTTCAGTACACCCAAGTGCAATATCGTCTCGTATACAAGATCAAAGAAACCGCATGTATTTGAATATACAATCAATGAAATTATTCTCCAACACCTAAATCAAATCAAAGATCTAGGAGTTATTTACGACAGCAAACTAACCTTTCACCAACACATCGATGATTTAATAAGCAGAGGATACAGGCTTCTCGGCTTCGTAATTAGAAACTCATATCCGTTTCGTAACACAAAAACACTGACGTTATTATATAACACACTAGTCCTAAGTGTACTTGAATCAAACTCGATCATCTGGGCTCCACATGAATTAACATACACTTTACGCATTGAAAGAGTCCATAAAAAATTTTTAAGGTTTTTATTCTCGCGGCTCTATGGACGTTACCCTTGGCTTTACCCATCGATTTATATATTAGGCATGACCAATTACCACTCCCTAGAGACACGTAGAGGTATTGCTTTGCTTAAATATTTTTTCCAACTAATAAACGGTCACTTATCTAATAATGAGATACTGGCCCAATTAAATTTTTTTATACCAGAGTCTCACTCTCGAGGACGTCATCACAATCTTCTATATAGTAGAGCAAGCCGCACTAATTTATTAATGAACTCACCTGTGGGGAGAGCTACGTGCTTTTGAATGCGGTAGATAAGAAATTAGATTTATTTTTTGTGTCCTATAGCGTATTTACGAGATTTTTGGCATTGCATATACACTGCATAAATGGTACAATTATAACGTCTTAGGCTTTATTACCTGTAATTGTTATAAATAAATGTACAAATTATATATATAAATAAATAAATAAATAAATTATGTTAGTTTGTTAATGTCATCACAATGTTTAATATTTAAAATTTTGCCTTCCGGGGTCTTCCTGGTTAATAGATGGCCTCTTCGAAACCATACAAATTTGTAGTTAATTATTTTTGCATGGTTTTTTAATTTCCACATTAGTTGCTTGTAATATGGCGTCATTACTTCTCCAATGTAAATGTTTTGTTTTCCGGGCTGGTGTATTGCCTCCGTGGTGAGACCTTTTCTTGATGATAGTATGGCATCCCTTTTATTTTTGTTATTTAATTTGAAAGTTATTTTCGGTGGGTGGTTTGGTCGGCGATCTTGGATGTGATTTATATTCGAAATTTCTGTGTCTTCAGTTTGAACTCCGCACGCAGCAGTTATTTCCTTTATTATGTTTTTTGTCATTTTAGGATCATTATTTTGGATACCTGATATTTCGAGATACTCTTCCAGTGTCGCCTGTTCCATTTCTGTTGTTTTTACTAAAATACTATTGAATTCTATGTTTTTTTGTTCTAGTTCATTTTTTATTTCAGATATTTCTTTTTCTAACTGTGGAATTTTTTCAATAGATTTTATTAATGTATCGTATTGGTCGCTTATAAATTGAAGCGATTTTTTATTGTCCGCAGATTCCGTTTCTATCTTGTTTAAAATCACTGTTTTCATTTCATCGAATTTTTTGTCGATGTAATTTATAATGTAATTCATATTTTCTGGGTTTTCAGTGTGTGTTGAGTCGGAAGGCCGAAAGTTCTTACTAGAAGAAGGAGTGTAATTGGATTGTGATTGAGTTTTAGGATCCAATGTTTTACATTCTTTGCATTTCCAGTTGTCTCTGAGTGTTTTTGACATTTTTTTAAATTTTTCTGCGGTGCTATTTATGCAGGTGTAATGAAATGCATTTAAGCATATGCTACATTTTATGCTCTTGTTTGGACTAATAATATTATCGCAACTATAGCAGTCCATTTTTGTTATTATTTACGTTTATTGTAATAATGTATTTATTTATTCGGTTTCTGTATATTTGTCTTTTATGCGAGGTTTCTTGATTTTATTTGATAATGGTTATTGATTTATTTAATAACAGTAGTAAAAATATATTAAATTAACACTGTAGTGACATCTATTGGTTTACTTCTAGTTTTTGAAAGATATTGCTCGGTAGGTGACTGGTTTCGCTTGGTCCATTTGTCGATAGATGGTGTAGTACGACAAATTATAAATAATTATTTAAATTATAACGAATGATTTATGATTTTTTTTTTTAAGTGTCGCTTTTTTATATTGTTATTGAATGTATCAGAATATAATTTAAGATCACATGGATTTTGCTTTGAGAATCACTTTTTGCGATCTATTTAATATATGAAACACTATTTGACACTAGATAATGTTCTTGATCAGTTTTAGGGTAGTTAGATAAAGTTTTTAATTGTTATTTTATTTTATTTATGTTGAATTTATCAGGGAAACACTGTTTTGTTCATTTCTACTGTTGTTTTTTTTTTGTTTTTGCACTATTTTAAACTGAAAACAATGGTGTTGACAAATTAGATATCGGAAGACCGTTAGGTTTGTTGAGTAAAGTTTTTGAATTTTTATTATTGTTTATTTGAAATTCACTCTTTTATGTATTAAACTTTGATTATTCACTATTAAAGTTTTTTTTTTTATACGTTAAATGACTTCAATTTAAACTAAAGATCGGGAGATATTTTGACAGGTGTTAGTCGTTGACTTACAGTTGACCGCTCAACTTTTAGGTTAAGTATTATTGTACCAGGTTTTTATGCTGTTAAAGGGACTATTATTTGTTTTTGGAATTCACTGATTCACTTTTTAAATGTTAAATGTTATTCTTTAGATTTTACAGGATTTTTGTTGTTAAACTGTGGAGGTATTTTATTCCCTGTTGTTCGCGCAACGCAACTCACTGTATGATTTGGCGTTGAATGCGGTTGGAGCGAGAGGTGTGTGCCTACTTTTATATTTATGATCTGATGTAATCCGTAAAAATGTGGTGTAAATATTAAATTAATATATATATATATATATATAACCTAACCTTAATGTGATTTTCTATAACAAAAAATTGCCCCTTTAATAACGCCTGCTCGCGTCCCCTTTAGAGTTACATCCCAGTTTTCAAATAGTATGTGGGCTACGCTAGGTTTGTATAGCCTGGTTTGAGATTTAATTCTAATACCTATTTTCCATGCTATTTTCTGTAACAAAAAAATGCCCGCTTTAATAACGCCTGCTCGCGTCCCCTTTAGAGTTTCATCCCAGTTTTCAAATAGTATGTGGGCTACGCTTGGTTTGTATGGGCTGGTTTGTGATTTACTTCTAATACCTATTTTCCATGTTATTTTCTGTAACATAAAAATGCCCGCTATAATAACGCCTGCTCGCTTCCCCTTTAGAGTTATATCCCAGTTTTCAAGTAGTTTGTGGGCTACGCTAGGTTTTTATAGACTGGTTTGTGATTTAATTCTAATTACTTTTCCCATGTTCTCACCTAACATGTATGTTTGCATATGAATGAAACAATGAGTGTGTGACCACAAATGTATTAAATATATATGTATGTTTTGAAAGAAATGGATATTTTGAGAAAAAAATGTGCCAAGGAGCTTACTGATCAATTTTTCACCGAGCCGTTCGGGTTGTGTAGGTCGAGACGCGTAATTTGATACCCATATCGCATGTACGGTTTTTGTCACCGACATTCTTCAAAAGTCCCACCGAGTTTTATTTTGGAAAAAAACATTGCTCTATAAACACGCAAAATGTAAAAACTTTTATTGGAAAAAGTATGTAAAAAACAACAATTAAATAATCCGTTTTTAATAGTAAATAACTTTGCCAAACTTCTGTGATCCTGGTAGAATACAGATTCCTCGAGGTAATTTTTGGCAGAAATGGCTTTATAAGAATTATCATTATGGAGGAAAAAAGTTGTCATTTCAAACTTAATTTATTAAAAAATAAATTACGGAAAAAATATTTTCATAACGCAATTAGGTACCTACTCGTTAAAAAATATAGAGATAAAAAATGAATAAAATGAATGGCTCCCGGGGCAACGGTACCCATGCCCGCCTCCCAAATTTAATGATTATACTACAAACACTCAAACTGGAAAATACTTTTGATTAAAAAAGATGTCTATTTTACAAATCAATTAACGTCGCTTCACCCTATTAACTTCTGCGCTCCTGGTACAAATTATAAATTTGCGTGACGCTATTGATGTAGTTTTTCACTACGGGGCGACGGTACCCGTTCCAAATTATTTTTACCAAACTTCATTTTATTTCGTTCAAAAGCATTATCGGTTTTAAAAAGATAAACTGCCAAAGTAAGTACCTACACAGATTTTATCGTTTCTTTGAATTAACATCACTATGTCATAAAACATCCCTACGGTGCTAGTCTATGATTGGCTGATTTCTGATTGGCCAAAAGCCCGACTGTTTTAAAATGGCATTTTTTTTGTTCAAATAGCTAATGTCAAAGCTTTAGCCGGTTATTGTGAGACATTTTGAACCGAGCGCCATATATAGGACGGCCGATTAACGTTCCTAAACCTTCGGACGATGATTTTTTTCGAAAACTTTAACCGTAGCCTCCATATTTTCGACGGAATTCAATCATTAGGTTGACCACGTAGATTTGATAAAAAAAATCGTACCACGTGGTTTTGAATGACCACGCGACTATTTTTTTTTCAATGATACCATTATGCAAAGAAAAACATTTCCACTTAAATTAAACCACTTTCCCTAAAACAGGGGAAATTTCATAAAATTTTGGGTGAAATTAAAAAAAAATAAACAACAATACCTGATTAAATCAGACCCGACGCTCGATCAAAATCAATCGTGTTCTTAATTTCCGTTAGAGTAATGCGAAAAACGAAACATTTTCGAGCAAAAGAGGCGCACGAAAAAAAAATTAATCATTTTGCGTTCGGGGTGCGTTCGAAATTGAATAAAAATATAAACGGTGAAGGAGAAAAAGTTTTACAGATCGATGGCGATCGATGAAAACGAAAAATTGCGAAAATGCACCAAAATTTGGCCGTTTCGAAACTGTGCGTGTGGCAACACTCGTGATTCCTCGCCGGGAAACGTCGATTCCCAAACGGAAAGCTCTGCCAATTAAACGCCCGCAAATCAACTTTTTGCCAGAGTGGGGCCATCCCGGCGGCAGGAAAGCGCACTGAGGCGCCTCAGTATGGCGCGCCTCGAGCGCTTCCAGTTTCTGCCGCCAGAGGTTCCTCAAATTTTTGTCGACATCGAGCCCCGAACGAATCCGGTCGAGTTAATGCGATTTCGCACTGACTCGCTTTTTCGGTTTTTGCACGCCGAATTGAACCTCGGCTTCTGTGCCGACAGAGAGGCGTCTCGGTCGCTTTTCTCCTGAAGCCCGAAACAAATGAAAGGCAACTTTTTTCCGAAAAGCCACGCAAGCGAAAACGAACCTCGAGTCGTATCGACTTAAGGGGGAGAGTGGTCGCTTTTCGCCTAAATGCTCCCGAAAAAAAACATAGAAACTGAGTATTAATATATGTATATATTTTTGTCTTACAACATCCATATTCTTAAATTTATTTACATTTAATGTGTGTCGAATTTAGTAACTGCTATATTGGTCTATTTTATAATCTATACTTTTGTTTTCATGCTATATTAATTTGCTTTTTTTCTTACTCTATAAATAAAAACTTTCTTACTTTTCTCTTTTTTTTATATGTGACACCTCACAAGAGTGTCTCTGCCTGTGCAGTGCACAGACAGGGGAACTATGTCACCGCCCGGTTAGGTGGCGTTGTGAGGCGGAATAAGGTAGGGGCTGTAGGAAGGGATTTGTTAATGCGGGCCTTGAAGAGGCTCGGATTATAGGAGGGAGGAAAAACAGATGCCAGTAGCTCGTTCCACATACGAGCCGACTTACACAAAAACGAGTCGTAAAAACGGCCCGTTCTCATGAAGCTAACGTCAACCGTGAACGGGTGTTCAGTTCGTGTCCGTCGAGTTTCGCGCAAGTGCACCGGTGCATCAGGAATCAATGCTGCTAGCTTCTTGGAGCAGGCTCCATTGAAATACCTGTAGAACAGATACAGCATGCCTACATTGCGTCTATGCATTAGAGAAGGCAATCGGTCTGTTAACAACGGATTGTCAATCAGACGGATCGCTCTCCTTTGCACAGATTCAAGCAGGTTTATCAAGTATTTTGGGGCACCAGCCCAAAGGTGGCTCCCAAATTCAATAGTTGGGCGGACTTGAGACTTGTACAGGGTCAGCAGCTGGTCACTGTTGAAGTATCTCCTAGCCCTGTACAAGACGCCCAACTTTTTGGAGGCCTGATTTACTCGGGCTTCTATGGATTTCCAATACTTGAGCTGGTCTGATATAGTAACTCCAAGCATTTCAATGGAGTCTTTATTGGGGAGAGTGCTCCCATCAAATTGCACCAGACAGTCATTGATCTCCCTCTTTGCCGAAATCAGACACGCTTGGGTTTTTGAGACGTTGAAACTGACCAAGTTGGCCTTACCCCAGGCACGAACCATCTCTAGGTGGTGGTCAATTTTTTGCTTCAAAACTTCCCGAGCTGTTCGGACATCATAGGTGGAAGGGGGCCTGTCAAAAAGATAACCCTCGTGAACGGTGCTGTCATCAGCGTAGCAGTGAATTGGTGCACATTCAACGAGATCGTTGATGTGCAATAAAAACAGCGTCGGAGACAGCACAGATCCTTGTGGCACCCCCGCATTGATTTGGTGCGGTGAGGAAGAAGAGCTGTCAACCACGGTTTGAATTGTTCTTCCCCTCAGAAAGTCCGCAATCCAACTATGCAGGGTTGGGTGGATCCCATACGATGGTAACTTCCCGATAAGCGCCCGGTGCCAGACTCTGTCAAAGGCTTTGGAGATATCCAACCCAACGGTTTGGGTTTCACCAAAACGTTCCATGTACCGCCCCCAAATATGCGTTACATATCCGAGTAGATCGCCACACGATCGGTTTCGATGAAATCCATATTGCCGATCGCTTAGGATATTGTTATTCTCGAGATATGTGAGCAATTTGTTGTTAACCACCCTTTCTAATACCTTCGAGAGTATGGAAGTGATGGCTATGGGGCGGTAGTTAGAAGGGTCGGAGCGGTCCCCCTTTTTTGGGATTGGGTGGACGATTGCCTTTTCCCAAAGATCTGGCACCTTTCCACCTTTGAGAGAGAGCCTAAATAATTTCGCGAGCACTGGAGTCATTTTTGCAGAACACCTCTTGAGGACCAAGGCAGGTATTCCGTCCGGCCCACTGGCTTTGTCGACTTTCAGTTCGTTCAAGACTCGGAGAACCTCTCTGTTCCGGATCTTCGGTTCCTCCATTTGAAAACCGCAGTGCGGAATGGAAGGGGGAGTCTCTCCGTTATCTTGAAGAGTTGAGTTTTCCGCGAAAATTTTGCCTAATAATTCAGCTTTCTCTCTACCTTATGTATACTGTAATAGCACTACTCCCCAACTCAAATACGGAAACTTTTTTCTCTATTGAATTGCGTAGTAACGTTAAAAAGAAAACATTTTATTGTGATTAGTTTTTAAAACCACATGCTTATCTTCTCTAAATCTGTAATATGTATGTTTGGCCTTTCTTTTTTAAATCTGTTATATTTGTGTATTTCAAATAAAAAAAAATTTAAAAAATGTTTAAGCAACTACAACCTGATGAAACACATGCTGAATCAAAGTGAAGAAAATTTTCAATTTTTTTATGTTTGGTAACTAATCGCTGTCCTAGTTCTTGTATGTTCAATAGACCTTTTTTTGCGAAAGTGAGTTATGAATGCCAATTTGCTCATTAGCCTATTGCGCATTAACACTCCCGCACCGGACGGGGGGAACACACTTACACTAACGAGAGTTTTATGCTATATCTAAGTTGTTTTTTACACCACATACTCTGTAATTTAGTTAATTCTAAAAAAAACTATTTGGTCATCGAAAAATATATATTTTCTTTCTAGTTTCTTAGATATTAAATAATAAGTACAAAATTCCTGTCCTCTGTCCCGCACCTCAGCTTCGTAGCTTCGGCTAAAATTCCCCCGTCTCCATCTCTACTCCCCGCTCTCCACCGAGAACGATCCAGCAAGCCAAGAACTGGACCGTAAAAGTTGCATTTTATGGAAAGGGCTAACTCCCAGTCGCGTACACTGCACTACTGGTATTTCCTTTTGCGATGCTAAAATGTTCATTTGAAGGACTAAGATCGGCCTGTCTGGCGTGCATCTGGTAAATTTCTCATGTTTAGGGACAAGAACAAAATTAGGTCTCTCTCTGTTTCTCAGATGGAAAAGAAATCGGTCAGAAAGAGACACATATTTTGTTTACATTTTTAAGTAATTTTAAGGAACTTGAATAAAAACAGAGTACTATATGGTTAGAAAGTCTATCGAAAACGTCTGTTAAATTGTATTTTGGGTTTTCGTGGTAAATAATTCTCTGTAAAACCGGACTAGTTTCTCTCTGCTATGGGCATCTTCAGACTGGTAAGCAGTACATTCACACTTACAATATGGTGTTTATAAATTAATATCCATTTCAGGGTTGTAAAGTATTTATTCTGTACATACAATATTAGAATTTTCTAGTTTATCACTTGACTTTATTGATAGTGACATGTAATCAGTGGGCATGTATTTATTGCAGTTTATTACGGCATATTATCAATGTTTTAAATTAGATCAAAAAATTCTATGGTTTTAATAAATTTGTGTGAATACCGCACAAGAGCCGGTGGAACAGTCCTAGCCGGTGGAACTATGGCATCCCCAATTGGGGTATTTTATGAGTGAAAGTAGTGGGGTTGGGGAGGGGGAGGATATGGGTAAGACAAAGGTGGAAGTACATGCATATTCACATCTAGTTACCATATAGGCTTTAGTCATTTCAAGCAACGTTTGGATTCTACATAGTGGTCTTTCACTAGGGCAATACTGAAAGCATCTACCGCCCTGCAACTTGATATTATATATTTTGTTCTTTCATAAATATTACAGTATCCGTTGTCGAGGGGTGAGGCTCTAGACTAGTAAACCGGAGGTCGCGAGTTCAAATTCCGGTGTGCGCAAGTAAATTTTAATAGATTACTTTGTTATATTTCACAATTAATGTCCAGAATTCATTTCAAATATTGCTTGAAATGACTTTGACCTTGTTTGGTGACCAGCCCTGAATAGCCAAGTATTTACCCACCTTCCTCTTCCCCATCTCCTTACCCTCCCCACTACCTTTAGCCTTACAACATACCAGTAGCGGCTCGTGACTTTTGGGTCTACTATTAATTGTGATAATATCACTCTAGTACACCTAGAAGTTACGAGCCGCCACTCCAACATAACCCATTTGGGAATGCCATAGTCTCACTGGTTCCAGATTATTAGGAGCAGTTGGGACTGTTGTGGTGTATTCACATAAAAAATCAAAAACATTAATATCTGTGGTTACAATAAAAAATAATTAACTCCACGTTTAAGTTTTAAAAATACCTTGTTTTTCACTATTTTCCAAAAATTCGTTTTATTTCGAACCCCTCGAAATACAAACGAACCCATTATTTATGGTAAGGCAAACATTACGATTTGACCCTAAATGTAAATATACTATATAAAATCATAAATTAGGAATTATAACTTTCACTTACATCTAAATATTCCATAATATTCGAAATAACATCCGTACCTAGTTTAGTAGTCGTAGGTTTTTAAAACTTAAAAAATGTATTGTAAAAGAAACAACCGACCCCGGACACACTGGGAAGATTCATAATATGCTGCGGGTGGCCACACTGGACCGGCTGGAAGGGTAGCTGGGCTCTCTACCCTTGGTTGGCGGTCTCTTCTCGACGCAATCTCTGACAAATACGGATCTCTTGATATCACCCGCCATTTTCCAAAAGTGTAAAACATTAATAATACACGAATCTCCAAGAGTGTCCAAGACTTTAATTTACCCCGTTATAATATATTTATAAATATATCCGTCATTTACGGACCACCCTGTGCAACAAACTAGCTACGCTGTAATCGCCAATCGCCAGTCGAGATCGAGGAGTTATGATAGTTATCCACCTGCCTTCCCTGTTTTATATGTAAAAAGGCGCATTATTATATAAATTCATTAGAATATTAACTACGACTTTATTTATGAAATTATTTAGATAATGACTTCTGAAACACTTTGAATATACTCCCCCCTAATTATTACTAAAAAAAATACACAAGATTATGCTATTAACATCCTTTAATAAGCAAAACAAATTTGGGGGCCCTAGTGACCCCCCTTCGGATCTTATGTGATGTTTTTCTCTCCGGGACGAAAAGGTTAATGAAGCTCAAAAAAACGATATTTTTTGGTTTTTAAGTGACATTTTAAGCATTTTTCGAGTGCCAATATCCACTCACGGAATAATTTTTCAGTTCTTATTTGTTCAATCTCCTGGATATTGAACATTCAAACACTCAAAGTTATGAATATAATATTTTTAAAAAGTTCATAGATATTTGTTCAACATCCCGCAGAAGGTTGAGGTCTTGAATGTTCAATCTCCACTGTCAACCAATCAGGAGCCGGCTAGTTAAAATGTGCGGCCATGTTGATTTTTAGTTGTTTTCTAACAACGAAATTGTTCCACTAAAAATACGTTTAATTGCGAATATATACTGTTATTGAACTAAAAAATGACTTCACCGACCCCAGAATCAATAAACCTAAGAACAGTAGCTCAAATAGAAATGTAAATCTTAAAATTATGTCAATTATAGGCTTTTTCACCATATTTTACATGCACTTCTTGAATTTGCTAGGAAAATATACAGGATGCTTCATTTATTATTTATTTATTCAATTATTTATTTACAAACTTAGGACTTTTACATTAAATGAGTAATAATAAATTATATTAGTGCATTAAAACTTATTTTTATTCAAGAAATACAACAAAAGAGCCAGGACATGGAAATGTGCAAAAAGTCGACTGTCCTCATAGTCTGATTGAAAGACATCTACGACACATATTTTGTCCGTTATCACTTCTGAGATCGTTGATGAAAACGAAGTACAAATATTTCAATTTTGAATTCATTCAATTAAAAGTTTCTGATTTTTTTTGTTTTTACTAAAGTCACATAAAAAACATTAAACATATTCTTATGTAGGAACTACAATAAATCCAACTAGGCAAACGACTAACAACAATAAATGTAATGTTAAATAGCGCACACCCATAACCCAAATCGCGGAATATTATAATTTTAGGATTTTAAGAGCTGAAAGTATTTAAAATAATAATATTTTACTCACGATAATCAACATAAATAATAAGCTCACGGCAAATAAGACCTTCCGAAAGAAAAAAAATCTTTCTAAAGTAAGTATACTTAAAAAATTACATTTATGAAATGTAGGTAACGAAACAATAAAAAAAACAAATTTTCAACAGAAAATTGAACTTCAATAATTTTACTCATCGGTCGGGATTTTTTTTATGGAATACCGCACACAGTCTCAACTGCTCCCAACCATCTGGAGCCAGTGAGACTATGGAATCCCCAATTGGGGTATATTAGTATATTGTGAGGCTGAAGGTAGTGTGGAGGGGAAGGAGATGGAGATGAGAAAGAGAGGAAGGAGGATGAAGGAGAAGAGAGATGGTATGTGAGTATCTATTCAGATCTGATCACCAAACACGGCTAAAGCCATTTCAATTCTTATGGTGGTCTTTACACCATATCTTCCTCTCTGGAACATGACGCAAATAGACTATATGTTATTTTAAATGAATAATTTGTGAAATAAATTACATAAATTAATCAAATAAAATTTACTTGCGCACGCCGGGATTTGAATCTGCGACCTCCGGATTTCTAGTCAAGAGTTCCCCTAGACCACGAAGGCCGTAATACGTACGATGTAAGAATATTTCACATCACGCATGCACCGACAACCGATAGTAGTATATTAGCGGTAGGTACCTTTGTACTTGTGCATAGTTTTCAAACTTCCAAAATATTGGATGATTTATATGGAGCAGTTTTTGTGAAAAATCAACTCAATGACTCTGTTTGTATATTTTAAAGTAATACTTTAAGTCAACTACTAACTAAGATAAAAGTAAAGTATTTGAAATCTGAAAATCACCCTGTATATACAATTTACCACTAATTGGCTAATTGAACAAAAAATACCTCAAAATTATGGGAGCCGAATTGTTCAATCTCCAGACGATATGTTCAATATCCAAAATAATCATTTTCAAGCCATGTTCAACGTCCACCGTTAAAGTCATAATATGGGCATATTATAGCTTCAATCTTCGAAAAATGATCTTTAATAATTTCCTGTTACACATATATGTATTAAACGAAATGACCAAAATCGAGAATTTTTTAGAATTTGCCTGTAAAAACAAAAAAAAACGTCTCCTGTCAAATTCGCTAAATGGTCTATTGAACATACAAGAACTAAGGCAGCGACCTGTTATTATCTTACTGTACTCACGTGTTTGCGTGACATTCTACAACAACAAAACTGACTGTAAAATCAGTTTATTGATGAAGCCTGTTTGATTTACATCTCATTGTGATCAGTGCTTTGTATTGATATCAACTCGGGGTAAAGGGCTGTGCAGTGAACATATTCGGTTCCCTCAGTGTGTTTCTTATCCAACCTGGATGTTATGGACGCTTATGTGTGAAAATCTCCCATCTCCTGTGAGTGAAACCAACCATCAACATCGTTGAAAAACATCAAAGGGGTAAGTCTGGTACTTTCCTTACTCCATGTTCACCATCTCCAACCATAGTTGTGTCAACTCGAAAGTTCACAATTATTGTTTACAGTCTATTCTTGATTCGCCTATTGCAATAACATTATTTGGTCCATTTCGATCCCCTATTGAATAAGAAATTGTAAATTCATTTGATTCAAAATTATTATTGTCGTAGTGTATTGGTTGTTTTCTGTGTTAAATCATCAATTTTCCAAATGAGCAAAATGGCAGATAAGAAGGTCGTTAAATTGAAGGCTCGTAGAGATCGTATGTTGGCAAGAATTCAAATTACACATCAATTCATTCCTTTTTTAGACCAAGATGAAAAGAAAACGGAAATCTTTTTAAGCCGTTGTGACAAAGTGTCTGAATGGCTAGACGAGAGAGAGTCATTACATAATGAAATCCAAGCTATATTAATCGAATCAGACAAAGCAGGCGATTGCCGGAGATTACCACAATTTCCGGTGAATTGGATGTATTGTATTTTGAAATTTTATCTGAAAAAGAAAACCGTAAGAATTTAAACATTAAATTAGAATCAAGTTCTGCAAATAATATTGACAATTTAAAACTACCTGCGATTCAAATTACACCTTTTGATTACAATATCAAAATTTTGCATTCGTTCCGTGCATTATTTTCGAGCCTGGTATACAATAATATGATGTACACAGATATTTAAAAATTCTACCATTTGATGTCGTTACTGCGGGGAACCGCATTAAAATTAGTAAAAACATTACCTTTAATTGCCGAAAATTATCCAATTGCTTGGAATATTCTCTTGCAGAAGTTTGAATATAGTAGATTATTATTTATATTTTATGTAGACGAGATAATGAATTTTAAACCGTTACCTAATGAATCGATTTAACACATCTCTTAAATACTTTTTAAGAGAATTTATCTGCTTTGAATGCAATGAAACATAAAAACTTATTTGGCGAATATTAATAATTCCTGATTAGCACATCCTTTCGCGCATTTCACAACATTAACCAATGAAAGATTATGAACTTCTAACCGTAACCTACGGTTTAACATCTTCTCCGTTTTTGGCCATTTCGACTCTACGTCAATTGGCCAGATATGAGAGGGAAAGCTATCCTGCCGCTTCGAGGGCACTGTTAGAATTTTTTATGTTGATGATTTGGCGACTGGGGCAGATTCCATTGAATCGGCTCGCCACCTCAAAGAAGAAATTGTAGCCATTTTAAAATCGGCCAAACTAGAACTCAGCAAATGGGCAAGCAATTGTTCAGAATTACTCGAGCATAATTCTGAAACTCAACCACCATTAATGAATTTTAAAAAACTCAATTGAATGTTAAAATATTTTGCGTTTATTGGAATCCTGTAGTTGATTATTTTTCTTATCACATTTCGATATCAAATTCGGCAGTATATTCAAAACGGAATATATTGTCAACCCTTGCTCGGATATACGATCCGCTAGGGTGGTTGTCTTCTGTAATCTTCACTGCAAAAATATTATGCAGGAATTATGGAAGTTGAATGTGGGCTGGGATTTCAAAGTTCCACTCCACATCCTTTCCACGTGGAAAAGCTTTGTTGAACAACTTCCATTGCTACAACATTTACGAATCCCACGTCATTACCTCACGACCCTAGTTAGTCATTGTAATCTCGTAGGATTTTGCGATGCATCCCAACTAGTTTATGCCGCTGTGACATATTTAGTTGTTCAAAACGATAACTCCAGCCACTTGTTGATGGCCAAATCCAAGGTCGCACCTTTAAAGTCAATAACAATCCCTAAACTTAAACTTATCAAATATATATTGTCGTCAGTACATTTTGCCACGCAAATTAAAAAATTTATTCTGTTTACTGACTCGACGATTGTCTTTTCCTGGCTCAAGACGTCACCACACTTATTAAAAACTTTCGTAGCGAACCGAGTTGTTCAGATCCTTGACAATACGCCAAGAACAATTTGGAACCACGTTACTTCAGAGGATAACAGTGCTGACTATGGGTCCCGAGGTACCCTTTCCTTTCATTTTATAAAACATCAATCTTGGCTTTCAGGTCTGTCGTGGCTCCGTAATCCATTCGAGGATTGGCCTATGGCGAGGCCACAATCTATTCCAGTAAGTGAATTACTGGAAATTCAACCCCCTAAACCTACCGATTTTAGTGTAGAATTAAAATCATTAGAATTATTCTTCATTATCAAAATTAAAGAAAGTAATTGCTTGGATTCTTAGGTTCATAACAAAGTCTGTCTGACGTATTGCAAACGGTGAAACAGAGCCTGAATCATGCGGTACTTACTATTTAAGAACTTGACAACGCACTAATGAAGATGATCAAACTCGAACAGGAAGTCTATTTTAACAACGATCTTATTCAATTAAGTTCTAATCAAATGTGTCCTTCTGGTCTTCAAAAATTGAAACCTTTTATTGACCACCATGGTATTTTCAGGGTGGGCGGTAAGTTAACCAATTCTGCACTTCCATCCGAAAGTAAACATCACATTTTACTACTTCAATCTGGTCATTTGACCAGGTTGTTAATTGATTACTATCACCGCGCATATCTTCATATCGGACCGCGCACTAGCGTGTGTCGCTCTCCATAGAGAGAAAAAATTGCCTTATTTTTAAACGCCTTGGGTCTCAAAAGTTGCGTATGATCTGTAGCTATTCGAAAACGTAAAAATAAATGAAATTGGTGTTCACTATTAGCTCGCTAAAATGGCCGGAAGTTTTGAAAAAATTTGATTTCGTGATTTGGGAAAAAAATAAAACAATGGGTCCATATTTTATATTTTGTAGCACACTTAATTTTATTTCCATAACTGCAGTACAAAGAACGAAAAATAAATATTTTTTTAAACATATGTGATGTGTTTGTTAATAAAATAAAAGGGAAAAATAACACTTTTTATGGTTAAATTCAAGATACTAAACAATAACGTACAAAAACATTTTTGACCAAAATATAACGAATAAAAAATAATGGATGCTCAAAATTGAATGATAACATATTGTGAAAACAGTAATTACTTCAAATCTTGCTTTGAATTAAAATTTGGCATTATGTGTCTTGAATGTTGCTTGGCGTAAATATAACCTTTTCTAGCATTGTAACCAGCAACAGAAGACGCCTCTGTGGTCAACTTCACACACCTTTCCACTGATTGTATGTGGCAAGGAAATTTAGGAAAATCGAACTTTTTTACATTTCCTTCATCACACAAGTAATTCGTCCGTTTTTACGTTGCTCAGGAGTGGAGGTTCTGTCAAAATTAAATCTGTGGCCTGCCAGTCAATTAATTCTATGTAGCTATTGCAGTTGAAATTAATTTTTGGAATTATGAACTCTCTCACTCCTGAAGTTTGAAGGGCCCTATATTTAATGATCCATCTATATCTACATCCTAGTTCCCTTATACATTTATTATCATCGGTTAACATTGATATAATAATGTTTTCCGAGTGTGCAAAATATGCGTTCCTCTGAATCACGTGGTCGACAATAGCTTTCAATTCTCCTGAAAGATATCTGGAAATGCTAACCATTTTCCATAGATTACGGGCTCCATCTATACAAGAACTATTGCACTTTATGGTAAACCATGTTGGAGCATAAACTCTCACAATAAAGGTGGCCAATATCTGCAAATTTTCTGTTGGGTTTTCCGTTGCTACATATAGCCGTAATATTCTGTTTGCAGTTGTTAGCCACCTGGCATGAGACATTTTCCCTTGTTGTTTCCTTGCAAAATCTACAGTTAATATCTAATCATACCTTTTGACACAGCCAGACACATATGTAGGGTCCGCTAGTCGGTCCATCTAATGAAGATAGCAGATGTCGCAATGGTAGTTCATTGGCGTGCAGCCGGCAGATAAGCCATTGCAATGGCTTTCCAAGTCTCTGTTCCATTCTTGAAATGATTCCATTTTTCCTGCCAGTGTTTGTATTTGTTCCGTCACAACGAACTCCAACAATTTTCTCCATTTGACGATTTTCCTCTTCCAAAAGAGAACATTTGGCATTTTCGCTGTCTTTAGCAGTACCAGATGATGGCGTAGCGCGTCCGAGATACACTGATCCTGGCTCATGCATAAGCGTTATGTGTTCTTCAACTTTTATTCGTCGATAAAATTTTCTTCCTTTCTTGATAATAAACATTGTTTTTTCCTTGCGCCCATCGAAAAATAAACTTTCGATATTTGTCAATTTACGGCTATTTAATAACATATCTCTAGTTTGCTTTCTAGCTCTTCATAATCTAATATGATCTGTAACGAAAGATGGACCAGCTTCATTTACATCTTTTAAAACCGCAGAAGCAATGGCAGCTGCTGCTCTGTGTGATACGCCGTATCGATCACAAATTTGAGATAACTTCGTCCAGGGATTCTTCATCTTCGAATATTGTATATTTCGAGGAGATAATGTATCATTAGCCACTGCAGATTAATGATCTTCACTTAGCGCTGGTTCCTCATCAGAATCTGAAAAACTGTTGGAAAGAAGCGGAAGAAGAGTAGATGGTTTTTCTAAAGGTCGTGACTTATTCGGATTTACAATCCTTTGCGCCCTTGTATATTTTTTACGAAGTTTTTGCGTAGTATTGAAATCGATATTCCCCATAATCAATAATCTTTGACTACGTTGATAAGTCCAATAATTGAAAATTAAAGCAAACTAAATGGCAATGGAAAAAGTTTTAGTGGATTTTTATAATTTTTTTGTTAATTTCGGTATTCTTGTAGATTTACTTGCATTAATAAAATTGATTTTTTTATTAAATTTTTGTCAACTATACCTACGCAGTTTTTAATAATAAACAAACGTTAAAAGGTTAAATTATTGTGAAGAAAATATTAATTACCATTATTTAAAAATTCATGTTTTAGGTTTTTTTTCTGTTTTTCAATGCATTTTAGCGAGCTAATAACCATTTTTTAAAAAATAATTTTAAATGTAGTTCTCATTTTCTTTGTAAGACGCAACTTTTGAGACATCAGGCGTTTCTGAATTCAAAAGTTGAAATAATTGACACACCCTAGTGTGGAAGAAGCTCTCCTCACATGCTCTTTCTTCATGGCTTCTATGTTTTACAGGAGCTAGTTCCTCTATTTTCCAAAAGCTTTCTAATTGCTTATGTAATAAATTTAAAGATAAATGACAGTAATTTACTGGCCTTTTTGGTTTCGGAGTGGCGATAGGTCAAGCCATCCTAATTCGGTCCTTTGTAGTGTGAGTCCTGCTTCTCCAATTCTCATTTGATCGGCATGCAAGACTTCCCAAAATACCTCCGCTCCCAACAGCATATCTATCGGGCTGGTAATGTTGAAGTTTGGATCAGCTAATTGGAGACCGCTGGGGATCCCAGTGTCTTTTTTTCTGAAAGGAAATTTGCGGCAGATTACTGGTCACTTCAGATATTATCAGGCATTCTATCTTCTTTTCGTATTCGGAATAGCTTGAAGTTATATTTAATTCAACTTTAGATCTTATATTTCAAACCTTATTGTGAATTCCCGTGACTGGAATATTGGCCCTTTTCGCTTTCAATTTTAATTTATTTGCAAATTTCTCACTTATAAAGTTCGATTGCGCCCCAGAATCTAGTAAAACTCTGGCTTGAATTGACTTTCCGGTATTGTTTTATATGTTGATGATGGCAGTGGACAATAACACGAAATTTGATTCTACCTTCGCGGCATGATTTGATACTAAAGGCGTTTCCGTAGTGGAAGATGTTGATGCCCTTTTGTGTTTTGAATCTTCTTCCTTCTTAAAATGAAGTAATGTATTGTGATTTTCACCATCGCATTTACGGCAATTGAATTTAGATTTGCAATCCTTTATTTTATGACCGAGGTTTAAACATTTTAAACAAGCGCCTAATTTATGTATTTTATCAATTCGTTCTTTCGGTTTTAATTCCAAAAATTTGCGGCAGTAATAAATCTTATGATTATCGTTGTAATGTAAACATTTTAATTTTTGTGCGGATAGTGACACCATAGTTTCTTTTTTATAATTATGCGGATTCGCTTTTCCCGGATTAAATTTTTTATCATTATTCGCCGATGCTTCTAGTACCTGGGCCCTTGCATACAAACATTTAATAAATTATTCGTAGGTAGGCAGATTATTTTTTGTTGGGTATTGTTCCCAATGAGCTCTTGTATTTGAGTCTAGTTTATTTGATAACAAATAAATTAAAATTACATCCCAATTTTTAGTAGCTATATTTAAATTATTTTTTAGCGATTTTAAATGCAATTGCGCCTCGTTCAATAAGATTCTTATTGCGACGTGATTTTCTGTCTTTACGTCCGGTAATTTAAACAACGCGTTTACATGATTATTTATAATTATTTTTGAGTTTTCATATCTGTCTGTGAGCATCTCCCAAGCTGTAGCATAATTGTCCATATGCATAGGTAATGCAGTGATTAGCTTAAATGGTTCTCTTCTGAGACAACTCTTCAAGTAATAAAATTTCTGGATGGCATCTAAGTTAGGATTGCTGCCCACTAAAGATATAAACGCGTCTCGAAACTCCATCCACTCACAATAATCCCCTTTAAATTTCGGCAATTCGATTATCGGTAACTTAATATTATTATTTGTCCGGATTAATGATTCCTTTTTACATAACCTTTCTTTCGCGCTGGCTAATGTATTAAAATAATCGTTTTCAAAGCTCGCCCGGTCATTTTCATCATCTTCGGGAGATAGTGCTTCAATTTTATCCTGAATCCCTTCAAAGTCATCTAGCAAAGGTTCGAAACGATTTATACGTAATTCTATTTCACTTTGCGTCGTAGAGTCTTTGGATAAAAAGTCCTTGAACCTAGTTAGTTTCCCTTTACAAATTCCCCGTTGAGCGATTAGCGATTTTAAATCCATTTTGATTCAATCAGGCGTTTACTTACAGTTCACTGAGTTATCCAATTATCACATTCACTATAAATACACCTAAAACACACTGATAACCTCCCAAAAACGATCGTTATTGACTTTCAAACCCGTTACAATTTGACAGTTATGCACAATGACAATGACTAAGCGGTTTGGTTAGTTCGCCCATAGGGTATTTCTTTAAAAAACTGCTTTACCGGCTTCGCGGGTAATTCAAATAAACATTATTTTAATCTCGGAACCAATAATATTACTGTAGTTTTTTCGCAATAATCTTATTACCTACATAACTGCAATGTCGAATTATTTTTTGTTAGACTTGATCATACCGGCTTGCAACAATTTTTTTATGAGTAAGCACAATATTGATGTCATTAATTTTGCTTCTTTTTTTAAGGATTTTAATTGCAAGGTAGGTAAGGTATATGGATTGGTCACTCGCCCATTTTTGTTGCTGATGTCTTCTGCTGCTTGCTGGATGCTGGAAGCTGCATGTTGGCTGGATGTTCCTTCTTCAGTGCTGGTTCATTTTTATTAATTTAATCACTCGCGTTAAATCATCCGGCTCGAAGGACCATATGTTGAGTTTTATTTATTTTATTTTTTAATTTAAGTTTTATTCCAGCAGGACTGGGAGGATAGTGCAATCCCAGTCTGCCATATTACATGAAATAAAACAAGGAAACAATAAAATTAAAGTAAAAAAACAAATTATAAAAATGGAAATATGATAAAACAAAGAGAAAAATAATAATAATATTAGGCAGGTACCTAAATATAAAATAAAAATTTATTTATTTATTTATTTATTTATCAAAAGAAAGTACATATTACATATTGGATGCTTTGCCTGTCCAACTAGGAAAGTTTCCCGTTCTAGGACAGACAAATTGACATGTTTAGTTCATATTATTACTGAAATGTACATAATTACATAACAAAAACCAAAAAAAAGTTTCATTTTTCTCTGAAACTAAGTTGTGTAATAAAGAAAATGTATATAATAAATATAAGTACACATACATTGTTTTGTGAGAAGTAGAAAAAATTAATCTGGTAGCATATATTATAATCGGATTTACCGAATTAACCTGGTAACATAAAATATTAAAATTTACAGAGTATGAGGTAAGCGTTGTAACTAGAATGTGTAATAAATTATGTGCATGATTGTTTTCACTGAATTAAAACATGAATTCAGAACAAATTATATTATACGACAATACGAATATACACCGCGCTCATTTCTTGAACTACTGCTAAAATGTAAAAACAATTTATATAGATAGAAATATAAACTATGAAACATAAACTATGAATATAAATACATAGTACCTGATTTAGTGCTACTTTGGTGAAATTGGTGCATTACTTCGTACGCCATATTGTGTTATGTATTTATTATAAATCATTACCGTAGTAGGTACCAAGTTTCACACAGAGTTAGTGTGCGACGTACAAATGTGATACGCTTTACAGTAGTGATGTACCTAATGAGCAGACAGGCTTCAGGGGCGCATAACCATAAATCTTAGGTTGAAAAACATCAGAAGGTATAAAAACATTGCGGAGCAATATCAGAACTCAATGAAGTGTGGTAGGAATTTTGGTCTAGTGATCAGGAAAGTTTGGTGATTTTGTTTAACAGTTATACAGCATACGTTCACTTTCGACTCTCCCTAAGTTTAGAATCCAATCATTGACTAATTTACGCAGGACGCTTCCACTTTTCAATTTCCAAGAACCGGGTATAAGGTTGAACATTTTTGGACCTAGGTAAGAATATTGTCTTTGAGCAAGGGATGTCATAGTAGCAAGTGGAACTATTGGATTCCTCCCTGCATGTCGGGTGTTGTGATAATGTTCTACGGAGGGGAAGAGGTGACGATATTTTTGTGTGTATAATATAACTTTTCTTATAAATAGTTGCCTCACATCCAGAACTCCTATCTCTTTGAATAAATCATTACTGGGGTATCTAAATGGTTTTTTAAGTATGACCCTTAGTAGTGATTTCTGTGCTTTGGCTAAGGGGTCCAGAATTGATTTGGTACATCCTCCCCATCCTAAAGATGCATATTCAAGTAAAGAGTTGCACATGGCATAATACATTAGTTTTAGATCTTTTGCGCATAGAATATTTCTAATCGCCATGAAAAGATGCGTGAGTTTTCTGACCTTTGTGGAGATTGAATAGATATGTTCATTCCATCTCAGATTCTTGTCTACAATATTTCCTAGATATTTTATGCTATCCACATACTCTAAGGTATTGCAATTGCAAGTGTTTGGGTCATTGCAATGGTGTATAATAGTTCTTTGAGTTTCTCTTGGTTGTCCCGCTTGAGTTGCACTGAAGCAAATGAATTTAGTTTTGTCAGTATTGAGAGTGAGAAGATTATTATCTAGCCATTGTTTTACCTTGTTAATACCAATTTCTGCATTACTATGAACTTCATTCCAATTTTTGCCTTCAAATAATAATACTGTGTCATCGGCAAAGGTGATAATATGATCGGCAAATGAACTGTTACATAATTCATTTATATAGATATTGAATAAAAGTGGTCCTAGAGTGCTTCCTTGAGGTACACCAAAGTTTATATCAGCGGGATCGCTTAGAGTATCGTTAATATTCACTCTTTGGCTCTTATTTTCTATATAACTACCTAACCACTTAAGTAGCTGACCCTGAATGCCGATGCGCTGTAGTTTTTTCAAGAGAATTTTGTGTGAGATAGTATCGAACGCTTTGGCTAGATCCAAGAAGAGCGCAATGCATTTTCTTCCTCTATCTATATTGTTGGGGATGATTTTCGTCAGGTTTGTAATGGCATTTTCAGTGCTCAATCCTGGTCTGAAGCCATACTGTCTATTGGAAAGGATATTGTTTTTTTCAAGGTAATGACTTAGACGATTCTTTACAATTTTCTCAATAATTTTCGAGATTGAATTGAGCAAAGAAATTGGCCGGTAATTGTGTATCTGCGATTTATCTCCATTTTTGCGAAGCAGTATAACAATAGAGTGTTTTAAATGATTTGGAAATTTTCCTGAATTGAAGCTTAGATTGGAAATATACGCGATTGGAGTTGCTATGAAGGATTTAGTAATTTTTAGCAGAATTGATGAAACGTTATCAGGACCACAAGCATTCGATGACTTAAGTTCGTCAATTATATTTATGACTTCGTTTGAAGTTGTTTGGATGTTGTCTAATTTATGACCGAAATTAGAGATTTTTAACTTAGCGAGATCGGATTCTGTTGTATTAAGATTGTTGAGAATTTTTTTCGCAAGTGTGACTCCCACTGACGTGAAATAATTATTGGCAAAATTCGCAATGATTTTTGGGTCTGAGGTGTTCGCGTTATTGATGTTCAGTGATTTAATATCGGAAGATTTATTTATTTTTGTTTTAGTTATATTGCGAAATGCTTCCCATAAACGTTTTGGAGTACAGTTATTTTCGTAAATTATTTTTTTATAATAATTTTCTTTGGCCGATTTTATTAGTTTTTTGCAAAAGTTCCTATAATTTTTGTAATGAGCTTGTACTATAATATTTTCCGGGCACCTATTCGCCTTTTTATGAAGTTGGTTCCTAATGTTAATCGATTTGATAAGGCCAGGGGTGATCCATGGCGTAAGTTTTATTTGTTTATGTGGTATAAGTTTATTGCTTGTATGTTTAGAAATATATGAATGTAATTTAGTGATAAATTCATTCATCGATGAGTCGGCATCAGTTTGGTCTAGAACATTTTGCCAGTTTTCTGGGCTCAAGTCTTCAATTAAGTTATTATAGTTTATTCTTGCAACATGTTTAATTTTAGCAGGATTAGGAGGTTTGTTTTTAAGGCAGAGTGCTGTTGTATAGTGATCTGAGATTGTAGAGTGAATGACAAATGAATCAACATGGTTAATTTTTTGACGTTGATGTGGTCAAGACAAGATTTACTCATGCCCTGCTCACGAGTAGGGCTAATAATTGTCTGAATGAACCCATTTTCAGTTAGCAAACATAGGTAATCGTTGGATTGGCGGTGGTATTCGGTAATTGTATTGATGTTGAGGTCGCCTATAATTATTTGCCGTTCTATATTTTTTGAGCTGTTGATAATTGATTGGAGTGAATTCAGAAAAGTGTCAATATTTTGAAAAGAAGGTGATCTGTATATTGCAAAAATACATAGATTATTATTCAATACAATTTTCAGGCAGTTGGCTTGTGATAAGAAAATTTCATCAACTTGAGATTGAAGTCCGTCTCTGATGTATACAACGATCCCGCTAGACTTATTAAGATATATGTTTGTGTGGTGTTCAGAGTAATTGTGAATAACTTTTGAGGTGTAATCTTTACTAAGCCAGCATTCCGATAAAATAATAACGTCGAATTGGTAATTGAATTGATCCAGAAAAATTAAAAAATCGTCAATATTAGAAATGCTTCTTATATTTTGGTGTATAATTTTAACGCCGTAAGCACACCATTTATAGTTATTTAGATTGTTCATATCATCAATGACATTCATGTTAAGATCTATGCCGGAATCATTTCCGGTATCATAATTTAATTGAATCATAAGTATGTGTTGGTTGTGTGTTGTATAGAAGTTGGTTCCCGAGTAATATATAATTAAATGCGATTCCAAATGTAGTTAAAATGGTAAATGTGCTTAGTATAAATAATATAGTACAAATGTTGTAGTTAGATGTAGTACTATTAATGAGATAGCAAGAAGTAAAAACAAAATGGTAGCAAGAATTGCTTGATATCAAATGAATTAGAAAACGGTAGTAAATTATACAAATATGAGTAATATATAATAATATAGTATAAATAATGTAATTAGATATAGTACTATGAAAGAGATAGCAAGAAGACAAAACAATAATAATAATAAAAATAAGGTAGCAGGAACTGCATAACATACATAACAAATGAATTCCAGAAGGGTAGGAAATGAAACAAATATGGAGAAATATAGAGCGAGACATAAATGCACGGGTCAAGACATACCTCGAAAGAATAGCCATTAATTCAAATTTATCAAAGCGCATCAATTTGCTTTCGTCTGAGATAACAATGGCATTAGTTCCCTTGTTTTTACGAAGATAAATTTGCCCCCGTTTAATCCAAAAAAAGCGATATTGTTTCTCCTTTGCCGCTGTTCGTGTCTTGTACCACAGCTGTTTACCGCGAAATGTTAGTTGTTCTGAAATGAAGATCGGCGAGCAGGAACCAGCTATACCGATGTTTGAGGTGTTCAATTTGTCTTCTGGATTCTGTTTGTTTTTGTTGAAAGTTTTTACGTCTGTTAACAGGTTTTCTCTTGCTATGTTCGTTTTGAATTTAACAATGATTTCTCTCGGATGACTCTTGTTGTTTTTTTTTGCTGCGCGATGAATGGCATTAATGTCCTTTGTATCAGTGGAGGACTTTGTTGTTTTGCAGATATTGAAAAAAACGTCTTGCAGATTTTCTCCTTTGATTTCTGGGATGCCTCTTATTTCTATGTTGTTCGCTTTGAGTTCCCTTTCCTGCATGTCCACACATTTTTCCAAGACATAAATCCTAGCTTCCAGGGTTGAGTTCTTTTTAGTAAGTTCATCATTTTTTAGTTCGATGTCACGGATTCTAGCCATGAAATCCTCATATTGAGAACTCATAAATTGAATACTTTCAAGTATTTTGTTATTCTGATCTAGAATATCATTTTGTGTTTTTTCCAGATTGGACGTCTTGTTCATGACTAGATCTTGAATATCTTTAAGATTTGTCGGTGTCTGAGCGGCGAGCGCTGAACTAATATCCGTAACTTTTTTAATCTGCTCCAAAGGTTCAGTATCACTGATTGTCTGCAACGGGCTAGCAGCGCCGGGCTTGGCTGAATTGCAATGCTTGCAAACTTGTTGAGATCGCCGTTCTTGATTAAGTCGACGGTATGTGTTCTCAATAATACCTCCGCAAGCCAAATGAAATGCGCCTTTGCATGCGGCACACGTGAATTTTAACTCATCAGTACGTAGAGTTACTGAGCACACTCGGCAATGCATCTTGAATTAATGTTTTAATGTTCGTACTACCCGCGTAAAAGCAAATTGTATTGTTTATAGTTTTGCTGATTTAATTCGGAAGGAACTTTAAATCACTCGGATATTATAAAAATTATTTTAGAACTTTGTATTACGAACACGTAACACTCCGAGTAACTTTTAATTTGAGCGTTATAGTTTTTAAAATACACTTTACTACGGAGCAAGTTAATATGAACTATTCACAGGTATAGAATATTGATGAATGATGAATATAAATCAAAAATAAAATTGGTAATACAATAAGATTAAATTTAATTAAACCGTCCATCAGGGAGGTCGCCGCATCATCTGCATCCATCGCTCATTGAGTGGGGAACTGAGCCACTCGGATGCAGCCACAACGATGATGCCTTGAAAAGTAATTTTCTGACATCATCGCTACAGTGGTAGAACCGCCTTGAGAGCATTCCGGCCCGTATATTGATTGCGCTTCTTTGTCGTTCCATGTCTTCTATATCCGTCATATCTTCGGTTAGGATATGTCCCAGATATTTAACCTGCGAGGCTACAAGTAGTTCTTTTCCGTCTAACCAGATTGGAGGAATATTTATTGGCTCCTTGTTGTATTTAAAAACCACGATTATTGACTTTTTTGCATTGTACAGCAGGTTATGTGAGATTGCATACTCTTCGCATATTTGAACAAGTCGTCTCATCGCTTTAATCGAAGGCGCCAACAGCACCATGTCATCCGCGTAATTAATGTTGTTACTGCCTTGACCGCAGATATGACAACCAATTCGTGTATCATTCAGTTCTTGTAAGAGGTCATTAATGTACACATTAAATAGAATAGGAGACATATTACCCCCTTGCCTGACTCCGCTTTTTAGGAATAAGGGTCTTGAAGAAGCTCCTGCCCATTGAACGTAATTTTTCTGCTGTCCGTACCAAATAGCCAACATATTAACCACTGCTGCTGGCACATCTCGTTTTATGAGTTTTTCCCATAATAATTTATGAGAAACACGGTCAAAGGCCTTGCTTAGGTCGAGAAAGCATCCATAAACGGTGGTTTTTCTTTTTTTGTAGTATTCTATTATTTGTTTAACTCCATAGATGGCCATATCGGTTGATGAGGAGCTTTTGAAGCCGAATTGGTTATCTAGGGTAAATAGCTTGTCTTTTACTAGCGTGAATAGAATTTTTTCAAATAGTCTTGAGATCATTGTCGCTAGGGAAATGGGTCAGTAGTTTCCTAGTATCTATGCATCCAGTTGGTTGGATTTTAAGATTGGTATGATATCAGCTCGACTCATGTCCATAGGCATATGTGTGTGTCGTAAGAGGCTTGAGTACAGGGCGGCTAGAATAATATGGAGATGATTTCCTGTGTACCTTATGTGCTCGATACCAATACCGTCGTATCCTGGACTTTTACCGAGGGCGGTTTGCTTAATCGCGCATTTGATCATTTCAGGAGTAATGTTCATGATCAGGTCATCATTTGCCGCAGGCAAACATGTCATCATATATGGTTTCATGCTATCTCCTTGATCCGCGCTTAAAGAAAAAAAGTTTCTAAATTCGTTAGCAATGTTTTCATCCCCCGTGATGTTGTTGACACTTAGTGGAGCTTTGATCTTGGCTTTCAGCACAGTTGAAGTTTTTTGCCAAATTTTTTTGAAGTCTTTGTTGTGCATAGCCGTAGCTATGCTATCCATTCTTGCTTGATTTTCCGAGTGCTGACATTTTCGGAGTGCAATTTTAAAAGATTTCTTACATATTTTCTTTCGTCTGCAATACGACCTTCCGTAGGCTTTCCGGCTTGGACCCAACAAAGGAATGCATGCCTTGAATGGCGATACAGAGTTGATACTTGATCATTCCACCCTGGAACAATGTCACACTTTTTTTTGGGTCCTTTATTTTTGAATGCTTTTATGGCGGAGTTTCTCAGTGTTTTCACGATAGTGTCGTAGAGAGAATCTAGTTCCATTTTGTGAACTCTGTTATCACAGTTAAATCTCTGACATCTTATGGCATCTGGAGGTTTTATTTTGGGCAATAATTTTTCCGCAAAGGCGTTGTAAGTTTTTACATCATTTTCGGACTTTGCCGCCCATTTTCCAAAATCTCTTGGTGGATTTTGTCTGTTAGATATAATAGGGATTAGATCCATATCTATTTCGACATTTAGTGGGAGATGATCTGACCATGTCGCATTGGCTGTGATGTTCACATTCCTCACTGCACTGCTCAACCCCTGTGTCATAATACAGTGATCAAGCCATCTGGTGGTTCCATGGGCATCGCTTACGTAAGTGAAAGTATCAGAGCTTAGATGCACCATATCAGTGTATGTATAGTTATTCTCTGTACAAATTGTGCAAGTTCACGTCCAAAAAGAGATCTCGGATCTGCATTAAAATCTCCTATAATAATTGAATTGGAACTGTTTTGTTCCTCAATAATGGCGTTTATTTTTCCCAAACAGTTTGAGAATTCCGGTAAGTTTTCGGCTGAATTGATTGGCATATAAACTGTTACTATAAGGAGAGTTCCATTGGCTGACTCTATTTCAATAGCCGCGATTCGAGGTTCTCTACAATCAATAAGAGTAGTTTTAATTGTATTGCGCCATAAGATACCAACGCCTCCGTAGGGGCAGCCAATTAATGGACCGTCAGAGAGGTTAACAGCGGATGTCCCATGACTGGAGAATTCCGGGTGTATTGACGACAGATATCCTAAGTCTGTAGGTAACAGCCAGGTTTCCTGCAATACAATGGCGTCATTACAAGTACATAATTCCTTTATGAAGTGCTCTGTTCGACGAATTGATCTACAATTGAATGATACAATTTTCAGAAGCTTGGTATTTGTAATATCCATTTTTAATATTATTTTACATCATTTATTTGCGTTTTCGGCATTCGGAAAATGTATTTTCTCACAACCGAGAATTTTGGCCAGATACTCGCATCCATAAGTTTTTCGTATGCTGACTCGGTGGTCCCAACTTTAAACGCTCGATACTCGCCAGATTTAGTTTGTAGTTCGTAAACTACTGCATCAATACCGCTTGTCTTAAGAAAAGAGATCACATTTTCACAAGTTGTGGTTTTCTCAAGTCTTGTGACGAGAGCATATTTCATTCTCTGCAGGCCTTTGATTTCTGCATTTTCGTTGCTGCCCAAAATCATGTTTTTCTTTTTTAATGAAAGTTGTGTTTTTTTGTAGGTCTTTTTCCTTACGGATTTCCATCCATGCCCGTTGTGATTTTCGTTTTCACCCGAAGGGTTGTCGTTAACGAAATCTGCAAACGATTTTGGGCGATCAATTGGTTTTTCGGCCTGAAGTGGGTAATCGTGTTTTGACCTTGTCTCCATAGATGGCGTTGAAATAATTGCATCTTCCAAAGTTTTGGCCTTGATATGAAGCTTCGGCGGTTCATTAGTAGATGGCACTGCACTGTTTGTGTTTACTTTCGTTAGTTCATTGACAGTAGATTTCAGATTATTTATCTCCGAAGTTAATAAATCAATTTGATCTTTAATTGCCAAGTTCTTACTATGGTCGGATTCATCTTTTAGTTTCTGAACATCACTTTTGATTATTATTAAGTCTCTCAGAAATGCAGTTGCGTCAATATAATCGAATGTGACCGGCGGTAGTTTGTTAATGTTTAAAACCGCAAATTTCGGCATATTGTTCGGGTCGGTTTCTTTGAGGATTTTTATTATATCCGTTATGATTCGTTTTTTCTTACCATCGCCAACTCTCCTGGCAATGGTTTTTTCCGGTACGCATTTGCACAAAACACTTTTAGCGGATTCGATGTCGTCTTCAGTAAATGTTTTATCACAAATAATGTTCATTGTTTGCTCGTCCATCACGTCCATTTTTTGTTGGATGAACGCAAGGATTTCATTGACTATAATCCCGCACGGGCAGTCCCCGATTGGAGACATTTTCGGCACTTTTCGTATTGTTTTTTTTAAATATTTTTTTAATTATATTCCTTTTTTTTCGCGGAGTTATTTTTGTTTTTTTTGATTTATTTTTGAATGGAAGGAACTTGAATTGATAACGCAGAAGAAACTTTAAAGGACTCTTGGTGTTTTATTGCTCTATCCCCAATTACATTGTGAATATTCCGGAGACCCAAACTACCCAAGGAGACCAAGGAGGCTTGTTTTTACTATTAAAGAGTTAGCGAAGAAAGAGGAGGTAAAATGAAATTCAAGTCTTTTTATAATCTGCTTGGGAACTTGGATCTACCGACATCTATGAATGATTTCTATAACTAATTATCTTGACTACATTTATAATGCAATTTTTATCTACTTAGAGAGGTGTGAGTCCTAGATAACAAACTGTATTATTCAATTTTAAACAATGTGCTTATGCACATGATTATAGTGAAGAAAAAATTTTATGATTGGTAACTATTGTGTTACCAATTATTCATGTTCTTATAGGGATGTTAATATTAAAACACTCGAGACCTGTGCTTCTCTTACCACTTTCAGTCATGACGGTATTTGTGTATTTTGTATTTGTGTACAACTGACTATATTTTTTCTTGTGAAGTTTTTATAAATATTGTATTCGTGTGTACTGGTACATTTTGTATTTAATAGTTTAAAGTCATATTTTTCTCGTTTATTCATACAATTTTCTAATTCTTAATTAGTTAATATCTTTTTATAGTATTTTCGTGGGGGCATGTGTGTTATAGTTGATGAGTTTTATTTATAATTTTATTATTTATTATTTGCTAATCGGTAAGTTTAGTAATGTGTGTGTTTCTTCATATTTATATCAGTTAATTTGGGTGGGACTGTATTAAGCTAAAGTATGAGCCCATCTTTACTTCTGTTGGTAGAAGATTAGAGATTCTACCAAATACATCAATTAGTTGAATGATATTTTATTTCAGCTTTTCTATGTGCTGTTTAAAGGTGAAGTGTTTGTCACTTTGTAGGCCCAGTTATATTTCGCATCTGGAATAGGTATGTTTCTTTCGTCTGTTTGTAATTGTTTATGTAACGTTCTTTTAGGTGGCCTTAAGATAATTTAACTGTTTTTTTTTATACTAACCTATATTAGGATATCTGATAGGATATTTTTAATAGGCCAGTTTTTCAATATATTAAGATCGATTTAAGATTTTTCTCATAAAATTTCACAGTTTTTGCTTTCGTAAAATATCGCAGTGTCATCTGCATATAAGAAGATATCGCCATTTAGTCAATTGACAAATATAATTTTTGTACATTTGGAATATGAGTGACTCCAGTATGGATCCTTGAGGAACTCCATAGTTTTTGCTCTTGAATTTTCTCCCATGCTAACATATTATTTCCTCAAATATGATTTAAGATTTTCACGGCCAAAAGTATTTTTGATATTAATTTGTTTTTGGGGTGTTATGCCGTGTTGCGCTAACTCCTTCTTTAACCAACGTTTCGGACAGCATTGCAGTGTCCATCATCAGGGCAGATGTGTTATTTTGATCAAAGTTATTTTGATCAAAGGAAAATAACACATCTGCCCTGATGACGGACACTGCAATGCAGTCCGAAACGTTGGCTAAAAAAGGAGTTAGCGCAACACGGCATAACATCCCAAAAACAAATATAAAAAAAAAAATCCTGTTATTTAAAAACAATTTATAAAAATAAAAACTCTTTATACACATGTTGTAAGTATGTCTCATGAATAGGTTTCGGGTAGGTATATAGTAAAGGGAAAGATAATCTCTAACACGTGTTTTTCTCAACATACTCAAGTATCTGGTTCACCTGATCGACGCAATATAGTCGGGTGTCCCCGATTTCTTCTACCATTCACCTTCGCGTTATATTTTATTTTATTACGAAGATCATCCAAGTTTCGAAGTTGGCGCACCTGGTGTTTAACAGTAAGTGTGTTCGGTCCCACATGTTTGTCGGCCAATCTTTTTCAGTCATAGTAAATTCTTCCGATAGAGATGTCATCGTGCGCTCCCGCCACCTCACGTCCGTATAAGATCCGCGTGAAATTCTGGATTATTTTGCACAGAAGGGCGAAGCTTTTCTGGACTATATCTTGACGGGGGATGAGACGTGGATGTGCTACTACACTCCAGAATCTAAAATACAATCATTTCAGTGACGTCATGCATCTTCCCCAGCCATCAAAAAGTTCAAGACGACCCATTCAGCAAGAAAAGTCAACGGGTGGGAAACGTTTTTCGATTGTCTTTAAAAAACTTTTACAGGGCTTCATCACATTATTAGCTTGATGTGATTAATTGTGACCTCAGAACGGGGTACCCCGGTAAGGTCACATTTTTTTCAAGCATTTTAAAAAATCAATAAAAAAACGTTCGACCTTTTTAACCTTTCCTCATCTGTGGTGTGTATTTACTACACATTGGTTCTAATAACTTTCATAACTCTATAAATATAATTAATTCTGGGTTCAGATTTAAGGTATTCCTCCGTTATACATTTATGCACTGAATTAAAAAAATAATATATTACATATTTTTCAAATTCAACTAAAAATCAGAGTTTTTTGTTAAAAATCGGTAACAAATACACCGATACAATCAACCGTGTGATACTAAATACGCGAAGAGTGTGCGAGGAAATGACACGCTATTGATGTCCCGCTTTAATTCGCTATGCGGGAACATGAGACATCCACACTTCTGCAGTTGTAGTTTTGATTTAGACCATCGATACCTACGACCGCACAGCTGTGTCTGTGCCAGCCACCAGTCGCGCCGCTAGCCAGTTGGCCGCGAACCGTCGTTAGATGTGGACCTCTCGCACGTTTCTTTAGCATCTGCCGATGGTTTTTTCATGTTTTCAGCAATTAAATTACAATTATTATCACTTTTGATATAAAATATAATAAACATAATCGATTAGCTATGAATATTCATATTTTTCCGATATTAAATCGCTTACTTTGAGATGTGTATTGACTACACAGCACCGTAACGCGTGTATTTTTTTAGCACAGTAAGGGAAAGGTTAAGAGTGTAATTGGATTATTAAAGATATCAATTTAATTATTAATGGTATGTATATTTTTTTGTAGATACCTGTGTATGTTTCTAGTGTTGCATACGAATATTAATAAATTAATGTTTTTACTTTTTTATCCTAACGTCTAACAATTATTTTATTTTATTTTGTATTTATTTATTTATTAAAATTAAATGTGGCCTAGAAAAGAATAAAATGGTTTTCAGAATAACGTTTTAAAATACTGTTACCTTTTTTGTCTAAGAATCGTTGATTCTTTTTTGAATTATATCAACTTATATTATATTCAGTGAATATTGGATTTACTTTAGTTAAACTGATATATTGACGATTGTTTATATTTAGCAATAAGTCATCTATTTGTAACAACTATTTTATAGATCTAAGTTAATTTGTAAAACAGACAGTCGTCAGCGAATAATTTGAAATGGACTCCTTCAAATAAAGAAACTGTCATCCACAAGCATTTTTCGCTCCAATTTTTATTTCTTTCCCACAAACTTAATTCTCTGTTACCTATGTTTTCCACTACACGATCTCTCTACAGATCTCCCTTACCAGCATTGTTAGTAATAAACGGGGTTAGAAAGAAGAAAAAAAACAAGCTTTATATTCGAATATAGAAGTTTACCACAAAATAATCAAAAAGTACACCTCTTTCTAACCAAAGGTTCCGACCTTTTGTAATCATTTTTGAATAATACGAAAAAAAGTGAGGTGGTGATAATCCTTAAAATACATTTGTGTAATAAAATGTATATTTTTTCGGTACCCATAATTTAAATTCCGTTTTTACACGTTTAAACTTAAGCCGAACCATTTTTTAGAAAAAGTTTGTGTTTGCACCAAAAAAATTATATTTAAAAAATTATATATATAAGAGAGTTATGCGAAAATTATAAAAATACTAACAACAGATAGATTATTCAATTATTTTGAAATGAATATTCCTGTTAAATTAGTAACAGATGAACGGAGTTGCAGCAACGCTTTTACATGTGTTTAATAATGAGAATGAAAGACCTATAGGTTTCTCTAGTTAGGCAGAATATAATTATTTTATCCGGACATTGAGAAAACGGCGATTATTTTCGGGGTAAGAAAATTTTTCAATATTTATACCGTAGAATTTATTTATTAGTGGATAATCAACCGTTAGATAGGATTTTTGGTAATTATAAAACATCCAAAGATGGTGGCATCAAGATTGTAACATTACATAACTTTTCAGACCTAGATGTCCGATTGATAATAATCCATCTGATGATAAATTGGAATCAGATAATATAATTATATAATAAATTATTTCAAAAAGAATGGGTCCAATTTGTCATTAGAATTAATAAAAAGCGAAACTGAGAAAGACAATGTATTACGTCAAATCAAAAGTCATCTTATCGAAGGTTGGTCGAAAAAGATACAAAAGATTAGAGTTGTTTTTAACTAACGGATGTATTATATGTCAAAAAAGAGTTGTTATTCCAGAATCATTAAAAAAGAGGTTTACCGTTATACCGATCTCAGTTAAATCATGGAAAAAATAATGAAATGGTACGCAAAAATATACTCACGTGATTTTTTTTCTCTTACCACAAAAACACTAAATACAGCACCACACGTTAATTCGCCTGCGCAGCCGGACAAGTACCAACTTGTTTAGTAGCATAAAGGAACACCTACCTAAGAGCCGAACACACATGCAAACACACTAAGAACTTTCGAGATATTGGAGTGATCCACTGTACCATACCGATCCACTGTAGACCAGGTCACCAACATACGGGAAAAATTGGGAATTTTGCGCGAGGAAGGTACGTTTGCGCAAGAGCTCATATTTAATATTATCATCATGTAACGAGTTGGATTATCTCTATCGCAGGTATGTCATGAAAACAGTCCCCCTAGCTCTGATGATGAGAGTTCGTCTCTGCCTGGAATAGTGGCAAGCCCTTACCTTAAGTCATCGTTTGGCACTCTAATAATCAAAACGGTTCCATGATAAATCAACACACTGACGATTTAACACACATTTTAAATTGTTGGAATTTGCTCCGAGTTTCAAACCAATTATAATTGATATAGAGTTATTGACTTAGAATATAGATGGCGCTAGTTTACTCCTTCTTTAAAGGCAGCGAAATTATTTTATTTAAGTCCCAATTTTAATTAGGGAACTCACTTCTCTTCAATAGTTTCAAGCATAAATAAACCACTTTCTAGACTAGATCGATATCTTCGGGGCCTTTTTGTACTGCCCCATTTTGTCACCCTCTTAACCACAGATATAACGGTCGTTTGGTCCAGACAGGTAAATATATCGTGGACCATAAAGAAATCTCAAAGCCATTTAAAAAAGTGCAAACATAGACAATATAACTGCACCCAGCTAACATCGTTCATTCACTTGCCCAAAAAAATTATATTTATAAATAAAAATATTGGAATACAGGAAAAGGAAAATAAAAAAACCCACAGCTATGCACACATCAAAATATTTTTTATTTTCAAAAAGACAATGGACAGTAATACAAAACAGGGTCAGTACAACCGATGTATTGAGCATTGATTTATCATTGAAGTAGAAGATAATACTAATATATCTAAACAAAACATGAAACAGAACAAGACACAGAAAAATAAAAAGTAACGGTCTCAACTAGGAATCGAACCCAGGATTTCTGTCTCACTGCAACAACTTAATAGGATTATATTTGACCTTGCACAAAAATACAAGAATATATACACACAATACATATTCAACGTGTTGAAAGATATTCATTATGACAAGAAATGAAAAAAGAATTAGAGGCAGGGCCGACCCTGTGCGGGCGCAATTGGAGCAGTCCGCTTCAGGCGCTGAATTTCCAAGTGTGATAATACCTAAACTAACGTAAGATTATCTTTCACAAAAACCACGCTACGCATACATACAAATCATCAAAATATAATTGATTACAGTGATCGCCTATCTACTACCTAGGGCCTAGGCATCTACTGGTTTTGACAAGGAGCGCTAAAATTTTACTTGTGCCATGCGCCATTTGGCTCAGAGCCGACCCTGACTAGACGAACAACAATAGTAACGCCTTTTGACTCTTACATGGTATAATTTAAATCATAATACATAAACCGTAATATAAGAAATAAAAGTCGTGTACACAATAAAATCTTGTAAAGAAATATAGCTTGTAAAACAACAAAAGATATTATGAAATAGAAGTAAAGAACATGTAATTAATATTTCTATTTGGATAAAGACGATTCGTGGTGGAATCCATTATCTATAAATAGTAATAGTAATAATAAAATAAAGTGACATTTGCGTCTGTCTGTTTGTGCGCTTAGTTCTACTTAACTATGCGACTGATTTCGATAAGGTTTTCAGCATCATTTAAAGAATTTCTTCCAGAAGGTTTAGATAAATAACACATGCATTGACACATATTGATAAAAAGCAGAGAAAAGTCGATATAAATATTATTTTTGACCGCTTACATTGCTAACGCTGGCGAGACCTTATGAGAATATCAAAATATTGTACTACGGAATATACACCTTTTCACATTGGACGGTGTAATAGAAAAATATCATGTAGAATTGCAGAACACAAGGTGGATGTCACTAATAAACGCTTAACTTCATCCATAGTGCAACATGTCCTTAATGAAGGTCATAAAATGGACTTTAACAATACCACAACAATAGCTAGCATATACAATGAGCCAAAAAGAATTTACCGCGAAGCAATTGAAATTCATAAACATAAAAATAATATGAATACCAGAAATGACTCAATTAGAATTCCCAACACCTGGAAAGTTATAATTGACCAAAATAACCCAAAACCGGCATTTCCAAAATTCTCAGAAGCACTTCCAACAAGTTCAAAGCAACCCAATCAGGTCGCTACACGCATACTGCTTGATATTGCCAACCCCGCCCCCACCCCCTCTACCGTCAAATCACTATCAACACGCATACTTCGTCCTAGACATAAGAATTGATAAGCACCCACTTGTATCTTGACTTCTGGACCGAACAGACACGCGAAAGCGTTCAGTTTGAAACGAAATTCAGGACATAAGGCCTCTGAAGATGGACAGTGATATCTGTCCGAAACGTCAGAAATTAAAAAGTCCTTTTAAGGACTACTTTACGCGGGTAGACCGAGAACATTATTCTACATCTTACACCCGTGAAAACCTTAACCATAACATATATATATATATATTATAAATAAACATAAATATCTAAAAATACCATTTCAAAATATCTAACATGTATATATATCTATAAACACACGAGCCAGGATCCACCGTGGGAACAGCAGTGAATTTTAAGTCATCCGTTTGTAGAAAATGATTGCAGTTGGAATATGAGGAAGGTTTTTCCCGAGTAAATCAATGTGTGGCACTCGTAACAGGAAAAAGGTTATTTTCTACTGTTCATTTTATTCATAAATATGAAAAGTTAAACATGGAACATGAAAATGGTTTTTCTACACTGTGAGTCAGCATATAACTTATCAAATTTCCGTTTCGAGAAAAGTCGCAATCGGAACATGAAAAAAGTTACTCCTTTTTGTGAATTAGCATATGTTTTGTCAAACTACTATTTCGAGTAGATGAATAGCTAGACTTGGAAAATGAAAAAAGTTTTTCTCCAGTGTGAGTCAGCATATGGTGCGTCAGATATCTCTTTCGAGAAAGTGAAAAGCTGCATATGAAACATGAATAAGGTTTTTCTCCACTGTGGGTGAGCATATAGCTCCTTTGATGGCTCTTTCGAGAAAATGATAAGTTGCATATGGAACATGAAAAAGTTTTTTCTCCACTGTGGGTCAGCATATGGCTCCTTAGATTGCTCTTTAGCAAACATGAATAGTTGCACTCGGGACATGGGAAAGGTTTTTCTCCACTGTGGGTCAGCATATGCCTCCTTAGATTCCTCTTTGCAGAACATGAAAAGTTGCATATGGATAAAACGTGGTTTGGTCTGCAGTCTGGGAAATGCTTTCAAAGCGTTCCAAGTAGTTTTTTTTAACATCGCGAAGGCCACGGAAATTTATCAACCTTCATCTTTTCGGGGTACAAGATCCGCCTTGATGGTTAACGCCTTTTTTACAGGTTGCACATTTATGCAACCTGTAAAATATACGTACATTGCTAAACCATACCGGAGAGAACAGCGTGATACCAGATAACATAAGCACTTTGAATTCATAAAAACGTAAAACATTGGAGAGCACGAATTGTTTGACGTGTTCTCAATAATCGGTTTTACCTGCTGTGTGGGTAATTCTTTCGAAACGTTCTAAGCATTCCTTTTTTATATCCGGCAGGTCAATGTCGATCTCCACGTAAGGATATCCCCCTTCATCTTCTCGGGGTCGAAGATCCGCCTTGATGGTAACTGTCTCCAAATTAATGCTACCTGGATAAACAAAATAACAATATTTATATCGATAATTGATGTACATCAAAACGTAATTGTTTTAGTAGAAAGATTTAAATAAAATAAAAACATGAAACAGAACAAGATCGAGACAAATAAAAAGATAAATATCACTGAATTCAGGATTAACACAACGTTTTGAAGACTTGTTTTTATTAAGGACGCCTGTCCCAGTAATACAAGAGATCCTGGGTTCAATTGCAAGTTGTGACCGTTATTTGTTTATTTTAATATCTTTTTCTGTTTGATTATATGTTATATTGATAATATATCACGAGTAAATCTTTGAAAATAATTGGATTTATACAAAGAATATCGAAGCCATTCAATAATCCCCAATCCAATATAACCTTGTACCATTCATTGGTCAGAAGCAAATTGGAATATGGGAGTGTTGTCTGGAACCCACACTACTTGAAATATTCAAAAACTATTGAATCTGCACAAAAAAATCTAAGATTGTTATTATTTAAACTTGGACTAAATGTACGGCATTTAGTCCAGTCTTACGGGGAACGACTCCAAAACTTTAACTTTACGACCCTGGATAAAAGAAGACAATGTGCTGACTTAATATTTCTACACAAAATTGTTCATGACAAGCTTAAAGCAAGTCATTGTCTGAGCAATATTCTTACTATTCCTCATGGACGTAATTTAAGAAGGCAGAATTTATTCCATCTAGAATTTTTTAAGAACAATATAGCATACTTCAATCCATTGTCTCGAATTTGTCGTCTGTACAATTCTATTGAGTGTAACTACATAGATATATATGCAAATAGTCTCGCTTATTTTAAAAAGAAAATTAGCAATAGATTGTGAATGTTTCTTGTTTTTTTTATTAACTGTGAATGTTTCTTTGTTTTTTATTTCTCTATTTGTTTTCTTTTTTTTCCTTTGGTTTTTAGATCACATATTGATCTATATGTTTAAAAAAAATAAATTATAACTCTTTTTTTGCCTTGTTCACGTTTTACTGTTATCTTTTCTTAATACACAATGTAAAATGACACTTAAACTGTGCATGATATGAACATTTTTAAGTGGACTGTTGACATATGTTTTTTTTCATGTTTATAGTCTGTAAATGTTCCTTAACAATAAAATAAATTAACTATAACCTTCAAAATAGGTAAATATAAAAATTTACATGATATGATATTTATAGGGTTTATATAAGAAATAAGAGACACCAAGATGTCCGCTTCAAAGATTCTTCCGATTCTTCAGCATAAAAAAACGTTTTTTCTTGAGCACTTTCAATGTGGAGTATGGTAGTGAGGAATGATGTTTTCTTCCATCAAAATATGTGTATTTTTAACATACAATAAAGAATGTAACTTAAATCATGTCACAAATAAATTTTCGACACGACATTTCAAAACGGTCATGAATTTAGAACATCCGAATTTAATGTCCTAAATTTTTAGCATATGCAACTTACTGGCTGACGGAATTCTCTCCGCATATTGCAAACATTCATTCTTTACATTTTGGAGGTCGATGTCTATAGCCGTGTACGGTATTTCACCGTCTTTTTCCTGGGGCTCTGGTTTCGTCTTGATGGAAACATTATCTGGATTTAGTAGATCCATGGCACTGCCCTGTGGTAGCGATAGCTTCAAGCCAAAACAAACATACCTGAAAAGATCAGTGATAATGGAAGTGAATGACCTTTAAATTTATTTATTTTTTCAAAAGTTTTTTTCAGACATAAATACAGGGGGAAATAGGGGAACAATTTTTTTTGTTACTGATATCTCTAACATATTTCTTGAAAGTGTTATATCATTAATGCTTCTGCTGGTGATTTTCCAAAGTAATATTTACCTTAGTGGGTATAGTGGTGTTCGGAAACTGAAGTGTTTATTTTAGGGCATGCAAATATGTATTGGATAGTACTATTTTCAGTAATCAATCAGAAATTTTCTTATTCTATAAAAAAAAATTGAATACATGTTTGAATTTTTCACAAATAACTGAAATTTGAGAGAATTGCCACCAATCGTTCAATAACCTAACAAATAATACATTACAATATCTATCTCTAAAGATACACCGGTATAACCTTTTCCGCTTTCAAGAGAATATCAGAAATCCATATATTATTTATGTGAGTATTTTAATCAATGCAAACTAAACACCGTAATCCGCTTATTTAATATTGCCACGTATTTACAGACGGCTGCGTAGATGTTATTTGTATTAATGAGTGTATTGTTAAAGAATTCGTTTTACATTCGTACACCATAATGGACTTTGTCAATACACGACATGAGAACAATGGATATTACTATAACTGACGTATAAGCAATCAGAGACTTGGATTAGAGGAAGAAAGAGTGAGCAGATATACCGTAGCATTAAACTAAAAGCCCTGGACAGAGCATTATAGCGATTTTTTATGAATGGCATTGAAGCCATATCCAAATGCCTGGCAACCATCTTGTATGACATACTTTTGAAATTATTTATAAGCAAACTGGCGCAAATGGTATGCAAATTTAATGAATTATTTTTATTTAATTTCTGGATCATTAGTGCAATTAAAACGGCTCATAAATTTGGATTGACGACTGGATAACTAATCAAAATGAAAACTCAACTTACATTTTTTTAAAAGTGATGGAAAGCTATGAAAAGTGATGCAAAAACTAGGTTAAATATCTAGCCTAAATTTTGTTTCATCACTATTATTGACCTTATATGATTTTTAAGAGGTGTGTTGAATTGTCAGTTTGATGACTTGGAATCATGGAAGCATATAAACAGTGTTGCTGTCTCACTTTAATAGTGCTTAAGTCAAGGTTGACATCTAATTATTCTACTTATGTTACATACATGCATACATTACATGCTACATAAGAAACTAGGTATATCATATAGAAACTACATCGCGGTTGTTTGTTTTAACCTGCCATAGCTCAAATTAAAGATCAGTGGTCGTTCAGTTACAATTGGAATAACGGCTGCTACCAAAATAAATATGAATATTATTACTTACCAATAACTATCACAATTATGGGATGATAAATTTAACTGTGCGGGTTAAACGTTGAAAGGGGTATTATGTAGAGTAACAGATTCGAAACATGATGGAACAACTGGCAGTGAAGAAAGGATGTGTCAAAAATATTGCTACGTTGTACATAGACAATAATGAAGTCATAGACAGTAAATTATCTATTTGCGTTTATCAAATAATTTGAGTTTTTTTGTATGTTTATTTAGATATTTTTATAAAAATGTTACATAAATATGAAAATATTTTAACGCTATCGTTTGGACGGTTTCTGCCCTCTGAATACAATTTCAAATCGTATGATTCGGGAGAATTCCGCATAGCCGTCGCGCAAAATACATAAAACGGTGGTCCGGTGGTACATATTATATAATATGACTATACGAATATACACTGAGCTTACGTCATTGAAACACTTCCTGCTAAAATATAAAAAAATAATAACTCTCAATATAAATAAAAACAATAAACATATATAAATAGTACCTGATTCAGGGCTACTTTTGTAAAGTGATTATTAAGAATATTTATTAAGTGAAATTGTGTTATGTATCGTTTATTTAATATAAAACATCACCGCTATAAGGTACAAAATTTCACACAGCGAGACAGTTTCGTCGGTTTCTTCACTGGAGAAACCCTCCAGAAGCAGGATCGTCGATATGTTCTGTGAGATCTGTCCACAATACGTCCTCCAGCATTTCATGTAGGGCAGATTGTTTCTTTCTAAGGAGTGGGAATCTACCTCATAGGCGATGTCTGGCGTTGATGGGTTTGTACCGTTAGTCTTTATCGGAAAATAATTTTATTTGGAGGTGTTTTACGACATTAACTAAATCATTAATATATAAAATAAAAAAATATCGGACCGCATTTGAAGACATCGTGTTTCATCGTTGACATTTACTACACGCAAGGCAACAGTCGGGTTTCACATATCAGATTTGATGCGAAAAATCAACCTTTGTTCTCACAATAAATTAACTTAAGCCAATGAAAAATATTCACAACCATATTTTTTTATAAAAAATCGAAATAATTTTCGAAACTCACGGTGTAACGGTGTGTTACAAGACGTTTTATTACAAGAGTGTATTAAGTATAATATATGAAGTTACCCAACGAAACAAGAAAGCATGTAACCCACGTATACCAAGAAACTAAAACAAGTGGGGAGAAGGTAATAAAGCTTAGGCTTAAGCTAAGGTAGATTCGGTGGAAAATATTTTCGAATTTCGTTTTGTTTCAGATAAAATCGCTTCTTGATTGTGAAGAATATTTCATAAAATTGCCCAAGGAGTTTTTAACTTAACTTTACATGAGAATGAATTTATTTTCGTTTTAAGACAGTATCCGTGTTCCACCAGGATCATACAGCACGTATTTTGATGCCCTCCAAGATCATGACTACACCCTAAAAGGTATTCTATACTGCATCAGCCTATAATAATAATAATATGTTTTGTTAATTCGGTTAATGTAATAATTATATTTATTTCAGAGCGTAACATCTCAACCAGAAGCGTACCCGTTGCTGCACAGGGGATGCTAGTAGTAAATGAAGGTACATATCTGTTTTATATTACTTAAAAGTGAATAGTATTGTTAGTTTTGTTCGTCTGATTACTAATATGTCAATCTTTACTTCAATTTTTTCAAGAACTGATTTTTTTTCCAGAAATAAGTGCAGGACCCAGTCATGTCTTCTCTGCAACCAGCAGCGTTGCTCTTGCTGAACAGGGGATGGCAGAACATAGATGGAAAATATCTTGATCCATATGATCCTACAAATTCATCAATCCTAGCAAGCGAGTACCGTCCCACAGAGAGGTTTTGCTTAAATTGTCCCACTAAGAAATTTGCTATCAACGCTCTTGAAATTCATTATTTCGTCGAGTATGTACTAAATCATAATTGCATAAATTTATATCTTGTGCCCGTTATTAAAGAAACCATTGCCAAATATATTTTTTTTTGATTGGCTTAATTGTAACGAACATAAAAAAATGATTCAATTCATAATCAAAATTACTGTACTTTTATAATTAATTCATGGTGTTCCGATGTCAATAGAAAATTAATTGGCAAGGATACACGACCATACAATGGACCTGACTCCATGAAGAAAATGGCAGTACTGCTTCAAAATATATATAAAGAACACAATTTTAAACTTTTTTCCACTTGTTTTTTATTTGACCGTGACCGGTTTCAGCCTGTTAGGGCCATCTTCAGACTGGTACAATTTTTGTCTTAAACTAGGGTTTATATACATAGGCAAATTACATTGAGGGGAGGGGTTAACATAGTAGGTTGATTTGAATTATGAGGGGTTTTTCGTGAAATATGATATTTCCCAAATAAGTATTGTTATTAAAATCAAATGAATTTATCTGTAGAACTATGATAATTATGCCTATTAGGACTATCAATTTAAGGATTTACCCAACATAAAGCTATCGGTAATCTATTGTGTGGTTAGGAAACATATTTTAATGGATTTTATATAATTCAAATACATATTTAGGATAGGTGACACACTGATTATAATGGGTATAGCAACGGAGATTTAGCAACTGATTCTAATTTTGTGTTCATAACATTGTTGGAGTTTACTTTTTTAGTTAGGCGGGTTATCTCTAATGACTCTAGCCTATCTAATTTATGACCTTTGTCGCAGGTATGTAAAAATTTTACATCTCTTTCCTTGTCAAGCGAGTGTTTATTCTCAAGTAAGTGTGCCGCAACATTCGACATTTCGCCTTTGTCATTTACCCAGCTTGAAAAATGTTCTTTTATGCGGGTTTTGAATGATCTACCTGTTTGGCCTATATAGTAAGACGGGCAATTGGCACAGTTGATTTGGTAAACTCCTGAGTTTTCCATTTTATCCCTTTTATCTTTATTATTTATTAGGATTTTACCTAATGAATTTACATTATAGAATGCTGTTTTACAATTGTCTTTATTGGTTATCCTAGATATTTTGTTGGATATATTACCAATAAAAGGTATTTTGTGGTGTCTAGATGTGTTATGTATAATGTTGTCGCTGTATGTTGGTTTTCTGTAAATTGTAAATTCTAATTTATTATTAATTATTTCAATACCTATGTCTAAAAAATTAATTTTATTTCCCCCCATTTCCATTGTAAATTGGATGGCTTTGTTGATTTTATTAATTTCTTCTAGAAAATTATCTAATTGTCTGTGAGTTCCCGTCCAGATAATTAAAATGTCATCTACGTATCTACGATAGAAGGTAACATTTTTAAATGATTTTAATTTTTCTATCTGTTCTTCCATGTGATCCATGAAAAATTCGGCCAGCACCGGTGATATCGGGCTGCCCATGGCTAGTCCATTAGATTGAATATAAAAATTATCATTAAATCTAAAGAAGTTTTGTTCTATACATGTATTTAGTATTTCAGTTATTTCTTTCCGTTCTATCAAATTAGTATTACGTTTTTCCATGTAGTTGTTAATAATTATCTTTAATTCGTTTGTCGGTATGTTAGAAAATAGGCTGACAACATCAAACGAAACCAGAGTGGCATTGTTAGGTATGTTTATGTCTTTGATGAGGTCTATAAGTTGTAGGGAATTTATTATGCCGTATTTTGATTTAAAATTGAGAGTGTTTTTGATGATTCTATTTCCAAATTTTGCTAATTTATAGGCAGGAGCTGAATTGTATGATACTACTGGTCTTACTGGCATGTTATTTTTATGTACTAGGTTGTCCATAAAGGCGTGGGCATTGGGGGTTCATAACAGATAGACTATTTTTATGGAATTTGTTCTTAATAAGGACTTTGCTAGAGTTTAAGATTGAGTTTACATCAGATGCGAATTTCGAGGTGGGGTCCTTTTTCAATAGGGTTACTTTACTAGTGTCCAGCACATCTTGGACTTTTTCTATGTAATCTGATTTGTTTAAGATTACTGTACTATTTCCTTTATCTGCTTTTGAGATAATAAGGTTGTTTTGTTTGATTTTACTTTTTAATGATTTTATTGTGTGTGCTTCGCTTGAAAATTTACCCTCAGTCGTTGCTTTTTTAATTATTTTAGCGCATAGGTATTTATTGCTATAGTCTGACGTTGCTATATCTGTGTCTATAGCTAGATTCTCGAGATCTTTTAATTGAAGTGGTAAGTTTGGGCAGTATTTTAAACCTTTTTCAAGCATTTTAATTTCGGTATCATTAAATTCTACATCGGTTGTATTTACTACCTTATCGTAAAATAATAGGGTGGGTGAATTTACTGTCTTTTCCGTAGGTGTTAATTTAACTTGTTTTTCTGTCCAATATGTTAGTTTTTTAAGTTGTCTTTGGTAAGTTGCGTGTATTTTATTGTTAACCATAAGGGTAGTATCATTAAAAAGACAGTCAAATTCTACGGGGTGTAGTTGTGATGTGAGTGCAGTGTGTACATAATATAAATAGGTTAGGTAAGGTAGTAAATACAACCGATGTAGAATTTAATGATACCGAAATTAAAATGCTTGAAAAAGGTTTAAAATACTGCCCAAACTTACCACTTCAATTAAAAGATCTCGAGAATCTAGCTATAGACACAGATATAGCAACGTCAGACTATAGCAATAAATACCTATGCGCTAAAATAATTAAAAAAGCAACGACTGAGGGTAAATTTTCAAGCGAAGCACACACAATAAAATCATTAAAAAGTAAAATCAAACAAAACAACCTTATTATCTCAAAAGCAGATAAAGGAAATAGTACAGTAATCTTAAACAAATCAGATTACATAGAAAAAGTCCAAGATGTGCTGGACACTAGTAAAGTAACCCTATTGAAAAAGGACCCCACCTCGAAATTCGCATCTGATGTAAACTCAATCTTAAACTCTAGCAAAGTCCTTATTAAGAACAAATTCCATAAAAATAGTCTATCTGTTATGAACCCCCAATGCCCACGCCTTTATGGACAACCTAGTACATAAAAATAACATGCCAGTAAGACCAGTAGTATCATACAATTCAGCTCCTGCCTATAAATTAGCAAAATTTGGAAATAGAATCATCAAAAACACTCTCAATTTTAAATCAAAATACGGCATAATAAATTCCCTACAACTTATAGACCTCATCAAAGACATAAACATACCTAACAATGCCACTCTGGTTTCGTTTGATGTTGTCAGCCTATTTTCTAACATACCGACAAACGAATTAAAGATAATTATTAACAACTACATGGAAAAACGTAATACTAATTTGATAGAACGGAAAGAAATAACTGAAATACTAAATACATGTATAGAACAAAACTTCTTTAGATTTAATGATAATTTTTATATTCAATCTAATGGACTAGCCATGGGCAGCCCGATATCACCGGTGCTGGCCGAATTTTTCATGGATCACATGGAAGAACAGATAGAAAAATTAAAATCATTTAAAAATGTTACCTTCTATCGTAGATACGTAGATGACATTTTAATTATCTGGACGGGAACTCACAGACAATTAGATAATTTTCTAGAAGAAATTAATAAAATCAACAAAGCCATCCAATTTACAATGGAAATGGGGGGAAATAAAATTAATTTTTTAGACATAGGTATTGAAATAATTAATAATAAATTAGAATTTACAATTTACAGAAAACCAACATACAGCGACAACATTATACATAACACATCTAGACACCACAAAATACCTTTTATTGGTAATATATCCAACAAAATATCTAGGATAACCAATAAAGACAATTGTAAAACAGCATTCTATAATGTAAATTCATTAGGTAAAATCCTAATAAATAATAAAGATAAAAGGGATAAAATGGAAAACTCAGGAGTTTACCAAATCAACTGTGCCAATTGCCCGTCTTACTATATAGGCCAAACAGGTAGATCATTCAAAACCCGCATAAAAGAACATTTTTCAAGCTGGGTAAATGACAAAGGCGAAATGTCGAATGTTGCGGCACACTTACTTGAGAATAAACACTCGCTTGACAAGGAAAGAGATGTAAAATTTTTACATACCTGCGACAAAGGTCATAAATTAGATAGGCTAGAGTCATTAGAGATAACCCGCCTAACTAAAAAAGTAAACTCCAACAATGTTATGAACACAAAATTAGAATCAGTTGCTAAATCTCCGTTGCTATACCCATTATAATCAGTGTGTCACCTATCCTAAATATGAATTTGAATTATATAAAATCCATTAAAATATGTTTCCTAACCACACAATAGATTACCGATAGCTTTATGTTGGGTAAATCCTTAAATTGATAGTCCTAATAGGCATAATTATCATAGTTCTACAGATAAATTCATTTGATTTTAATAACAATACTTATTTGGGAAATATCATATTTCACGAAAAACCCCTCATAATTCAAATCAACCTACTATGTTAACCCCTCCCCTCAATGTAATTTGCCTATGTATATAAACCCTAGTTTAAGACAAAAATTGTACCAGTCTGAAGATGGCCCTAACAGGCTGAAACCGGTCACGGTCAAATAAAAAACAAGTGGAAAAAAGTTTAAAATTGTGTTCTTTATATATATTTATAATGGAATTCCACCACGAAATAACAGTTTCAAATATTAAAATATTAAAAAGTACTGCTTCATTTAAAATATGCTGAATATATGAAGAAATGGTTGTCGTTACTAATTTATTTTAAGAGGGTAAAACCAATTTGGACAATTTTTTGTTTCCTATAAGCGTATTTTAAATATCGTAATACTGCCATGCTCCTCATCAAATCAGGTCCATTGTATGGTTGTGGTGTATCCTTGTCAATTCATTTTCTATTGACATCTCTATATGAGTAGTAGAATAATAATGAAAAAATAAATATGTAAGTCAAATATTGTTATCGTTTGTAATGTTAAGCCAAATATTTTCTGATTTACATTATTCAATTTGGCCGTATTAGTCTGCAGCCCATTTTCAGTCACCGACTAGTGTTAATAAAAAAAGTCAAATTAGTTTATTTTATATGTCTAGTTTATAAATAGTTCTACTTTTTTATTACATACTTGACATCAGAATGGATATTCTCTCAACACCTTCTTTCACGTAATACCCGGAGGTTCAAAATTAAACACATGCGGCGATGGTGGGTCCAGATTGACCCGGCTGAAATGATGAAATTAAAAGGCTTTTTAAACAAAGTCACAAACAAAAATCGCAAAAATCACAATACTAGAAATGTGCCCGAATGGTTGACAACATCTGCGCGGGACTGTGAGAGACAAAGACGGAAGGACAGAGCAAGAGATATGCTGTTTCGTCGGCTGCTCGAATTCAACTGAGAAGAAATGGAATTTTTGCGTGTTTTTATACACAATTATTCTAATAACTTTTTTAAAACGTGTCCGATTTTAATCATTTTTGAGTCGAAATGTTGGTAAATATTTGATGAAAGTATAGACAAAAGGGAATTACCCTTAACGAGATATTTGCGGCAAAATCTTTTATTTAAAAAAAACACTGGGTCAAATCAGACCCATCACCGGAGTCGAGGTGTTTAATTTATTTTGTTGTATTTGGTGTTTTTATTGGTTATTTTTATACCCTATTTATTTATCAGGTGCCAATATGTATTGTTAAAACAATAACCTGTTGTTAAATTTACTTTACTGTTTACACGGTTACATTCTTTATGTTGTGTAGGTACTATTCCTAAGTTAAAAATATCAAAAAGGCATAATAAAGATTTTAAAACTAAAAAGTATCACAAAAGTATATACTTACTATTTATATTTGAAATTTGTAAATATTTAAGTAATAAGATAAGTAATGCTCTAAGTAAGAGGGAAACAAAAAAAATAATAATGTAATTAGACGCTAATACAGCTAAAACAGTGGGTTGAATCGTTAACTGCCTTATTGACAATATTTTTTTCAATAGTGTTGGATGTTGAAAGAAAATAACTATCATTTCCAACAGCTAGTTACATATTGACACAGTTATTTCTTCTAAATTCACCTTATAAATGTGTTTTGTGCTTATATTATACAATAATTTTATTTAAAAAATAAAATTACTGTACATGTAATTATGAGTTAGTTTTTCAGCTTCCTTTTGATTAAAAACGCTGTCCTGAGCAAATGAGCCAATGAATTGGGTTTTCGGTAGGTTCCGAATCAGAATTATATTGTTTATAGTTGCGCCTTTTTAAAATTTCCTCTTTCCTTTGTCGATGGTGTAGTATGACGTCACAGACGCGTGGTGTCTTAAAATTTGACAGATCTATGGTTAAAACTTGACGAAACCAATCGTATGGAAAGTGGGTGGTGTTATCAATCTATAGATAGGTTGTCTCTGTGAGAAGTTCGTAAATTGAACTTCCAAACAACTGCCGTGAGCATTATTTACGATAAGTTGGATGCACATGTAAGCGCTCCTGTGAGTAACTTATCAAAAATTTACGAAAGTCGTAAATTTTACTTACAAGTGTAAACCCAGCCTAACGGCAGCCTTAGAAAATGTGTTTGGTCTTTTGTAAGGAACTGTCAAAAATTTAAGAATACTGTTTTGGAGGCATTGATTAATATAATCACCGATTTTAAAAACCACAGATTACCGATATTTTGTTAAAAGCGGAACGGTTATACCGATTTATTTATAAATATAGAGCAATCTGACCATTGACGACGACTTTTTCAACCGTTTTCAAATGTTTTAACTATTAGGTCAAGGTACAAACCTAATTATACTCTAATTTCCAATAATCTGTTATGTATACTATTTCATTGTTTTTACAGAATATTACAAGCAAAACCAAATGTTAGAAGCACATACAATGTAGGGTGTCGTCACAACTATGTTCTGTTTGGGCTAGAACCAATTACCAAACCGACAACAGTGCCATGGATCTACCAAATCAAGTGACTGTTTCCTTCAAGACCGAACCAGGGACCGAGGAAGAAGGCGGAGATGAAATACCGTATATGGATATAGAAGTCGACCTTCCAGATATAAAGAAGGGATGTTTACAATATGAGGAGAGTACTCGGATAGACGGTTAGTTGCATTGCTTACATATATATTTTATAATGTTTATTTCGGATGTTCGCAATCCATGTCCGTTTCGAAATGTCGTGCAGAGAGGATGCATTTACTTAAAAATATATCTTTGCGATAACTGCTAAACTACAGCACTCTTTTAACTCATGTATTGCTGACAATAAATTCCCGTTTCTTTGTGGCTTCACCTCATCTGTTTTTCACATATTTTCGTGTCTATTAACTAAATTTACATAAATATTTATAAAACCAAATATCATTCCATTGACTTTAAACAATAAATCCGTGTTCTGAAGGTCGTCAAGAGCAAATAGTTTTCCTTCTTGAAAAATTGGTCCTTGAAGTGACATCTGGCATTTATTATTTCTTAAATTAAGCTTTAAGTCTGTTCACCCTATTCTTGCTCCTGTGTGGCTAATCAATGTCTTATCATTAATATTTTATTTTAATTTAAGTTTTTTTTTTAAATTAAAAGAAACCTTTTGTACATTGACGGTTAATATACTTTGTTGTATTATTTTTCAGGTTGCTTTAATATAGAGTCTGTTTCCATCAAGGCGGAGCTTGGACCCAGAGAAGAAGATAGAGGGGGATTTCAATATACGAAAATTGACATAGACCTGCCGGATGTTAAAAATGAGTGCTTAGAACGCTTTGAAAGAACTCTCAAGACAGCAGGTATAGTGTTTTTTCATTCTTAGTAGTCCAGTCAATGTAGAAAATAATTGAATGCTGAATTTTTTCAGGTGAAAAGTAGCTAAAAACTAAAATCTATGAAAAGTTTGTGTTAGAATTATAATTACTTAATTCTGTACATAATATGTTGCAAACACTATTTATTAATTAAATTGTTTTTATATCGTTAATCCATTTATAACTCGGCGTTTTAATTCAAAGTATTAATAAATGCAAGGCACAAATTAGTCACCTGTTGCTTTGGGATCCTATTTATTTACTATTATGTCACACGTAGACTACTTATAATCCCCTTTTTCAAATTACCGTCAGATCTGAAGACACAACCAGTGGAAACCACGGAGCATCACAATTCATATTCTCAAAAGGGAAATTTGACGAGCCATATGCTGGCTCACAGTGGTGAAAAATCTTTTTCATATTCTGAGTGCAATAAAACGTCTTCAATTAGGAGCCTTCTCACGAGGAACATGTTGACCTACATCCGTGAAAAACCTTTTTCATGTTCTGAGTGCAACTATTCATGTTCTCGAAAGAAATATTTGAGGAGCCACGTGCTGACTCACAGAGGAGAAAAATGTTTAAAATGTTCCCAGTGCAACTATTCATCTACCCAAAAGAAATATTTGACGAGCCATATGCTGATTCACGGTGGTGAAAAACTTTTTAAATGTTCAGAGTGTAACTATTCATTTTATCGAAAGAACAATTTGATGAGACACATGGTTACTCACAGTGGAGAAAAACCTTTTTCGTGTTGCGAGTGCAACTATACATGTACTCAAAAGACAAATTTGACGACCCACATGTGGACTCATACTGGAGAAAAACGTTTTTCATGTTCTTTGTGCAATAATTCATTTACTCAAAGGCGTAATTTGACGAGCCACATGCTGACTCATAGTGGCGAAAAACCATTTTCGTGTTCCGAGTGCGACTATTCATGTATTAAGAAGAAATATTTGTCGATCCACATGCTGACTCACAATGAAGAAAAACCGTTTTCGTGTTCCGAGTGCCACTATTCATGTACTCAAAAGAGATATTTGACGGGCCACATGCTGACTCACACTGGAGACAAACCTTTTTCATGTTCCGAGTGCAACTATTCATGTTCTCAAAAGTGCTACCTTAAGAGACACATGCTGACTCACACTGAAGAAAAAACTTTTTCGTGTTCCGAGTGCAACTATTCATGTTCTCAAAAGTTCTTTCTAAAGAGACACATGCTCACTCACTTTGAAGTTAAACCTTTTTCGTGTCTCAAGTGCAACTATACATGTACTCAAAAAAGATATTTGACGAGCCACATGTGGACTCACACTGGAGAAAAACCCTTTTTATGTTCTTTGTGCAATAATTCATATTCTCGAAAGGTATATTTGACGAGCCACTTGCTGACTCACAGTGGTGAAAAACCTTTTTCGTGTTCCAAGTGCAACTATTCATGTACTCAAAAGAAATATTTGACGGGCCACATGCTGACTCACACTTGAAAAAAACCTTTCATGTGTTCCGAGTGTAACAATTCATGTACTCAAAATAATTATTTGACGATCCACTTGATGAGTCACAGTGGAGAATAACCTTTATCAAGTTCCAAGTGCAACTATTCATGTAACAAAAAAAAATATTTGACGGACTGCATGCCTACTCGAAATGAAGAAAAACGTTTTAAACGTTCGAAGTTCGACTATTATAACTAGCTAATATAAAAAGGAAAGTAATTTTGGGTATCACCTTCTCCCCACTTGTTTTGGTCTCTTGGTATACGTGGATTTCGTGCTTTCATGTTTCGTAGGGTAACTTCATATATACTTAACACATACCTTTACCGCGTTAAAATAACCTCGTCATGCCGTCTTGTAACACAACATTACACCGTGAGTTTCAAAAATTATTTCGCTTTTTTGATATTTTTCATTGGCTTAAATTAATTTATTGTGAGAAAAAAAGGTTGATTTTGTGCATCAAATCTGAAATGTGAAATCCGACTGTTGCCTTGCGTGCGGTAAATGTCAATTATGAAACACGATGTCTGCAAATGCGGTCCGATATAGTTTATTTTATTTACTGTTTTCAAGTTTAATTTGTAGAACTCCATTTTAATTTTTATTATTTATATATTTAATAATATTTTTATTGGGTTTATAAAAACAGTTTGTTTTTAAACAAGTTCTGCTGTTTAATTATTGTTACGCGTGACAGCTGTTTCGCCCTCTAAAGGCATTATCAAACTGTGGGTAGCCCACTTACAGACGATACATTTATATTATTTCTAGATAGGTATTTTAATTTCAATTACTGATTTCTTAATTGATTTCTGAGTAAAATTTTAGTAATTATTAATGGTTATGTAAATGTTAGTAATTATTAATTATTAATTATTAAATGTTAGTAATTACCCCAGTAAAGTTTCCCCATTTACTGTAATGTTTAAATTTGACTGAAGGTCTTTATGTTAGTTATTCCCAAACGATGACTCATAGGGTTATTTTAATAGCATAATTAAGTACTTCATAATGCACTCACATTTGCACTAGGTTTGAGGATATCTAGTAGGGGTGAACGAATTAAATTTTTAAAAATTCTCTCAAACTTGTAAATAAGATAAAAAACATAAATCTACCACACAATTGAAAACATAAATTTTTAACAAAATAATGTACCAAATAAAAATAATAAAAAATAAAATTGCCAGTTCATATCTTTAGACGTAGTAAGCCTCTTAGCAATATCCCTATTCAAGAATGCCTTAAAATCATTGAAGATATTTTAGACGAATCTAATATAAACCCAGTTATGAAAAAAGACCTATTCGATCTATTCAAAATTTGTGTGGAAACCAACTACTTTGAGTTTAACGATAAATTCTATCAACAAAATGACGGATTACCAATAGAATCGCCCCTCAGTCCACTTCTTGTCGAAATATTCATGGATTACATTGAAAAACAAATTTTAAATTCAATCTTTAGCAAATAGGCTTTCTACGTCTTAAGATATGAACTGGCAATTGTGTGGTATAATCTAATCTTAATGCTACCAGGTTATGCCAACATGTTATCAGGTACCTGGTTTACACCGTTCAATACTACTAACTTACCTCATACACTGTAAATCCGTATATATTATATGTTAGCATGTTATTTCGGTAAATTCCGAAAATAATTTATGCTACCAGGTTACTTTTCTGCTTTGTCACAACTAAAAATAAAAAATCTCTATTTCTACTTTTCGTAACTACTAAATACCTAACTTATATAGGATTTACAGTATAAGAGATACTGTAAATCCGAATATAATATATGTTTCCATGTTAATCTTTACAAAGCCACGACTACTGTAAAAATAAAAATTTAAAGTTTATATATACATAGATATATATTTTTCTTCATTGCACAATTTAATTGCAGAGAAAAATGATTTTTGTTGTTATGTAATTATGTACATTTTTTAAGGAATAATATGTACTACACTTGTCGATTTGTCTGTCCTGGAACGGGAAACTTTCCTAGTTGGACAGGCAAAGCTTACTAACATGCAATTTTATTTTCTTTTGTATCTCTCCATAAATAAATTCTATAAATTGCATCAATTAATTTTTTAAACTTTAGATTATTATATATAAATGCGCACTGCAACACTTCTCACCATCGCCACTTTGACTGGATCCAATATGGTTATGATTTCTGTTTCCGCCACTCAACCAATTTTCGTTTAGGCAAGGAATATTACTTTTTTTTTTCAAAATTTATTCCTGCAAACCACGTTTTTTTTTTCATTTCTCAAAATTGCTAAATTATGTATTGTAAATTTGCGCAGGATTACTTAAATACTAAAATGATTTGTCAAGTATTAAAGCTTATATAAAAAAGGATAGTAATTTTGGGTATCACCTTGTCCCAACTTGTTTTGTTCTATTGGTATACGTGGATTACGTTCTTTCTTAATTTTTATTTTTTTGGTAAACTAATGATTTAAGACAAGATTTTTTATGCATAGCACAAAGGGTAACAATTATTTTATAAGCAATATAGGCTAATAATTATTGCTTATAAAATAATTGTTACCCTTTGTGCTATGCATAAAAAATCTTGTCTTAAAACATTAGTTTACCAAAAAATAATAATTAATATTTGACAAGTTCTAGTATTTTCACCGAAAAATGTAGACAATTTATCTCGACGCCATCTAGTGAAAGAGTTAGCACTTACAATGCCTTTCTCATATAAAATATTGTTGGTTGTTTCAGGTGGAAAAAAATGTAACAAGCAGAAAAAAAATTAACAAGCAGTAATTGTTGAATGAAACACTAGTATATATTGATTTATTTCGCGGATAAGGGATAAGCCGCCATAGCTCAGTGGTCAGAGCTGTCAACCGGAAATCGAAAGGACACGGGTTCAAGTCCCGTTGGCGTCATATATCTTTTATCAGGAGATGTGGATGAGTGTTTTAGGTTAATAATTATTGCTTATAAAATAACGTTCTTTCTTGTTTCGTGGAGTAACTTCATATATACTTAACACATACCTTACCACGCAATAAAAACACCCTCGTTATGCCGGCTTGTAACACAGCGTTTAACCATTGAAAATTTTGAAAACTAATTCGCTCTTTTGTAAAATTATTTTTGTGATTATTTTTCATAGGCTTATATTAATTTATTGTGAGAAAGGGAGGATGATTTTGTGCATTAAACCTGAATTGTGAAACCCGACTGTTGCCTTGCGTGAGATAAATGTCAACGATGAAACACGATGTTTACAGATGTGGTCCGATGTTATTTATTATTTATATTTTTAGGGATCTGGTGAGGGGCACGAAATGAAAGAGGTCGTGAAGGTCACAGTGTTTTATTGAGTCAGGTTGGCGTGATGAGAGATGACTTAGGATTGATGTTGAACACTCCGGATGCAGGCGATGATGTGCTGGTCAAGCGCGGGTCAGTGAGTCGACGCCGCTGCTGGTCAGGAACTGGCGAAGAACGTGGGTCTTCGGGTACTCCAGTGCTGACAGGAAATCCGAAGGTGCAGTGGACCTTGTAGGCGGTTGTACGAGAGGTGCAAAGACCAGGGAGGATGCTGCATGCTCTAAGTGCGCGGATATAGCGCTGGTCAGATGCGCTGGAATCAGGGCGCTGTGATCCGGTGTAGCGCTGGCCAGGGACGGTGGCCGGGGCCAAGGCGCTATGATTATTTCCCGATGGAGTCGATGGCGGGACCGTGCAGAGCCGGGAATATTGTCCTACGCGCTCGATGCCGCCAAACACCTATTGGCCCTCCACGCGATGTCCACGGTGATACTCTCGTTTTCAAAATTTGGATTCGTCTATTTCGACTGTTCTTCCTGGACCCCCCACTGGTTCCATGTCAGTCATGGCCCACTCCTCCATAACTTGCCGAACAAACTTCATCCATATGCCGACCATGTTACGGTCCAGAGTTAGCTCATGAGCGATGTCTTGGAGATCCTCTTTGCAACGTACAAGCATGTACGTAAGCTTTATCATTGTACCTATTGGCATCTTTGAGTTGTCAAACCAGGTGTTTTGGCGCATTGTGATTCGAGTGTCACACACTTTAGAAGCTTTTTTAATTCTTTTCACCATCTTCCGACATCCAAATTAAAGAGCTGGTTTTGGTCCAAACCAACACCTTGTCTTTTCATGAAGGACACAATTTAGTTTTCGGAAGGACATTTAACTGTTGCAAATACCTAATGGTTTCCCATTCATCTTTAACAAACTCGTGAATGAATAAAAGTGACGGAAAAGGCCGTAATGTAGTAATTGACATTCTCAGATATGTCAGATCTGTCTTGATTGACTACACGTGAGAAACCACAGAGTAGGTATATAGTAGAGAAACGTTTTTTGAATACCCGCCTGTGAAAACGCTCATGCGCAGACTGCACAGAGCAGCCTAGCACCGAGCGCAAACATCTTGGGTTTATTGTGGAGAGGTTGGTAGTTGGCAGGAATCAAGTTCCCGGCAAAAAGTACGATGTAAAATGGCCGCGAAGTGGTATATTTTGATAAATATGTCATATTTATTTTGAGTGTAAAAATGAAACGAAGTGAAATTTGTTCTAAGTGAAAGCTTTGCACCTGAGAGCAATACCACGGGCAAAGTTTGAGATCATCAGGAATTAGTAATTATGTCGGGAAAGTTTTAAATTTTATTGGGCACTCGTAGTCAGCGTATACCTATTTTAACAGCAACTTGGAAATCGATAAAACAAATGGTTGGAAAATAAAACTTAAAGATGACACAATTATTGCTTATCTAATAAGACCTCATCTTGATGTTGGTTGATTTAAATTTATAAAAAATAGGGCTGTTAAACGCTTTGTGCATCTTATGACAGCTAGGTCAAAGATAAGTGCATTACTAGACGTTTAGTTTCGACATTTGCATTATGGTAGGTACTGGAGCAACAAAAATATATTTCAGTGGCTAATTTCACCACTTTCCGATACACGCGAAAAGTAAGAGTTTTTTCAAAGAATTAAAATTATATTAGTACTATTTCGTAGTGTTTTTTTACATTATACCCACAGAGGAGTATGAAGTTAATTTTTTTCCAAAAGGGTCTGTCATATTTGTGGATGCTATGTATTTTTAAGGAGAGGAAGTTCAGGGAAGAAAGATGTATGAGGGATGGGTAGGAATCTCAGGATCAGTGTGTCCAGGAGCATCTCACAACTGCGTTACAGACTCACCCAAAATAAACGCTGTGACATCACAACCACATCATTTTAAATAATGTCAAATGTCAATCGTAAAGTTTTACAGAGATGCGAGATAAATACTTATGAAAACGATGTTAAAAATATTGAACAGTTATTCTCAAGTTTTTTGTGAAAAAATGTGACACTTTTATAGGTATTAAAAAACTAAAATGTATGGACATGCTGAAAAAAAACCGAGAGTATCATTGCCATTTTTTTATGAAAGCAATGTGTTTTCAAACTGTGAAGTTTCAAAGACTATAAATTCGTTTTTAGGTTAAATATACAGGTATGTTTTTGTAAAGTAAAAATTCATTTTCAATTAGAAAATCTATGTATTTAAAAATAAATATGTTTATTTTTAATAAACACGTCTGCAAGATTATTTTTCCAAGTTTTTGTGTTTGCAAAAAGATGCTGATTGAGTAATGTAAATGTTCTCATGTATAACATAAGGGAAAAATTGGGAATTATGCGCGGGAAGGTACGTTTGCACAAGAGTACATATTTAATATTATCATCATGTTACGGGTCGGATTATATCTATCGCAGGTATGTCATGAAAACAGTCCCCCTAGCTTTAATGATGAGAGTCTCGTCTCTGCCTGGAATAGTGGCAAACCCTTACTTTAAGTTAGCGTTTGGCGCTCTAATAATCAAAGCGGTTCCATCTAAAATCAACACACTGACGATATAACACACATTTCAAAAGTGATATAAAGTCATTAGAAACGATGAAAATAAAAACCTTACCTAGCCTAACCTTCTTAACCCTGTTAATAATGTTTTAGTTTCATCACTTTCCATGGCTTTATATCACTTTTAAAATGTGTGAATCGTCAGTGTGTTGATTTATCCGGTCACCAATCAAAGCCCTTCGTCCTGAGGCAATATTTATGTTAACAAAACCAATCCACGTATACGACTTATCTATTTTCACAATATTAACCACCCAATATCAACATAGGCGCTCACAGCTACCTATCAATTTACGCCCACTGTGGTTTCATAGCACCTAATACCTTTTTCTACTCAAAATCTAAAGTTTACTTATAGATTTTTTATTTATTCAGGGTTATTCCTTCGTATTCCTTCAGTGTTGTGACACTTTACAACACAGAAACCGCACCTTCATGGAAGATATAATTAACAAAGAATAGAGTATTGTTGTGGTAGACAATGGCTGGCTGTCAGGTTCAGGTTACGTCAGGAGCTCACGAGCGGCCGAATGCATTTTTATTTTCGACAACTGCCTGTATGAGCCAACCTTATAAAATACATATTCTACGAAAACATGATGTTGTAGTACACAAGACTAATATTATTGGAATGAACTGACGAGATCGGGTTTTTGGAAATTATAAAAATAATTGTCTATGACTTTACTGTCTATGCTTAACTCATATATTTTTTGACACATGCTTTCTTTAACGTCGATCAGGGGCATTTAACTAAGCTTTGGCCTTGAAACTCATTTGAAACCGCTACGCCCACCTCAAAATTCTTATAGAAAACGAATAATATGGCTAAAAGCTCAGATCTCATTGGTGAGAAAAGACGGATTGGTTTGATCTCTCGCTCTCTACCATAATGACTCGAGTAACAGAAAGAGATGACGGAATTTTGCCGTTTGACAGTTTCAAATCATTCAAACAAAATGAGGGTGGTTTATTTATACACGCGGGTTGTCATTTGCTGCCGAAATACTATCATTTCCGTCGAAAATATTGCGTGTTAAAGTTGTTCGTGATAAAAATACAATATAAGCCAGTATAGTGTTAGCGAGTTACAAACATATATTCAACCTACCTACGTAAGTTCAAGTTTAAAGTGAATTGACAGTTTTTAGGTTATATCGATAAACTTATTCATGTTATTGATTAGTGTTATCCTGTGTTATCTTATTGTTTTGGTGAAATTAAAGATTTTTAAACATATGTAACCATGAGTTCATGAGGCTGAAAAATGTCGGAATTCTTCGTCGTATTGTCGGACAATCATGTTTTGGAAATTTTCTTCAGTGTTTTTGCAAATTTCTTGTCATTTTGGGTTTCTTCTTCTCAGATTAACAAGTTTCATCTTAAGGAAATGCACTGTAAAAGTTTATTTTCTTAGTCAGATGAACCTTGCCCTTGGAAAACATTTCGACATTTTTCTGCTTCAAGGACATTTTTATTTTTATAATAGTTTTTTTGGGCTAGTGAATGAATAAAGTAGGCTGAGAGCAATTATGTTGTCTATGGTCGCATCTTTTTTTAAATGGCCTTGAGTTTCCTCTACCTTGTCTACTGTTCTGCTCCGCACGGTAGGTACTGCTTGTATGCTGCTTGTATATCTGTGGTTAAGTACTGTATAATTCCGTTACATACAAAAAGCCCGAAGATATCGATCTAGAGAGTGGTATATTTATGACGTCGATTGTTTCATCCAGTCACCTGCGCAGTTTAACGCATAATCCCATACTTGCGACAGTTATTAAGTATAGTTACGATATTTGATATAAGTAAGTGATAATTTTTATTTTCATTGGTATTCATTTTGGTAGCGACAACTGTAATGCTTAAATGTCTAAAACTATGTAGTTTAACTTGCGCCAATCGGTACCCAATACGGAACGGTAATTCCTATTTAAATATAAATATATCTGACCATTAACGACGACTTTTACAACCGTTTTCAAATGTTTTAACTTCAAGGTCAAGGTACGCACGTAATTTTATTCTAATTTCCAATAATGTGTTATGAATACTATTTCATTGTTTTTACAGAATATTACAAGCCAAATCAATTTTCACAGCAGATACAAAGTAGGGTTCCGTCACAACTATGTTCTTTTTCAGGTATATTTGTTTGGCTGGAACAAATAACCAAACGCTACCACAGCAGTGGCATGGATCTACCAAATCAAGAGAATGTTTCCATCAAGACGGAACCAGGGCCCCAGGAAGAAGGCGGAGATGAAATACCGAATACAGATATAAATTTCGATCTTCCAGATATTAAGAAGGAATGTTTGCAATATGCGGAAAGTACTCAGACAGACGGTTAGTTGCATTGCATACGTATAAAATGTAGAATATTTATTTTCGGATATTCGGAATCCATGTCCGTTTTGAAATGTCGTGCAAACAGGGCGTATTTACTTTAAAATAAATCTTTGCCATAACTGCTAAACTACAAAACTCTTTAAGCTCAAGTATTGCTCACAATAAACCCTTGTATGTTCTTGACATAAATTCGTGTCTATCAACTAAATATCAATGAAAGAAAACATCATTCCATTGACTTATAATAATAAAACCGTGTTCTGAAGGTAGTCAAGAGAAAATGTTTTCCTTCTTGAAACATCGGTCCTTGAAGTAACATCTGGCATCTTTATTATTTCCTAAATTAAGCTTAAAGTCTTTTCACCTTATTCTTGCTCCTGTGTGGTCAGTCACTGTTAACTTTTGTCGAAAATATTTTACTTTAATTTAAATTTTTTAATTTTAATTGAAAACAAGCTTTTTGTGTAGATTGACTGTTAAACTACTTTTTTGTTTTGTTTTTCGGGTTGCTTTAATATAGAGTCTGTTACCATCAAGGCGGAGCTTGGACCCCGAGAAGAAAATAAAGGGGTGTTTCCAAATACGGAAATTGATATAGACCTGCCGGATGTTAAAGAGGAGTGCTTAGAACGCTTTGAAAGAACTGTCGAGACAGCAGGTAAAATTTTTTTTTCCCTCTTTGTCCAGTTAATCTAAACAAAAAACCTAAATGCTGATTTTTTCAGGTAGTAAGTACCTACCAAGGGAGTTCTAAGTTATTATGTCTCCGAAACTAGAACATGTGAAAAAAACTATTCCAAAATGGAACTCCTTATAAAAAACTACCTACAAATAATTGTGAGATTGTGGTTTAAAAAAATTATTTGATATTTATATTTTTTTTGAAACTATAATAATTTCTTTTTATTTTAAGGTAAGCGAAAAAGTATCCAAACATAGTATTTTCCATTATTATTACTACATTTCTAAGGCAGTTAGAAAATAACTTAAATTTTCTGGAAGACTGAAATTGTGAAAAAATATGTTTTCGATATAAAGCTTATGAATATTGCAAAACATAAATACGCGAATGGAGCGCAAAAGTGAAATCTAAATGGTAGAATGTGTTTGATTTGGTTGCTGCAGAAGTAATTTCGTAGAAAATACTGACAGCTTACAATACAGAAATAATAATAAACATTTGTCGCGCTGATTTCCCGTATTCACATAAATTCCTAAAAAAAAAACAACCGAGCAGTATTGGAGTGTTCTGTTATATTCGGCCTCTGAAATGGTTTATCCTGCAGCAACACGTCTGAAAATACTGCTGAGATATTTGAAGATGAGTGTGATCCCCGCTGAATGAATATTTTCTGTAGCTAAAAACTATAATCTATGAAAAGTCTTTGTTAGAATAATAATTTTTAATTCTTGACATTACATTGCAAACACTATTTATAAATAAAATTGTTTTATAAAGTTAATCTTTTTAAAAGTCGGGGTTTCAATTCAAAAGTATAAATAAGTGCAAGGCACAAATTAGTCACCTGTTCCTGTGGGAACCTATTTTTTTACTCTTACGTGAGTTCTTTTCTGACACAAAAGTAATAAGTCACATGAAGCTTACTATTAATCCTTTTTTTTTTCAAAATTATCATCAGGTCTGAAGACACAATCAACTGAAACCACGGAGCGCCACATGCTGACTCACAGTGGCAAAAAACCTTTTTCATGTTCTGAGTGCAGTTATACATTTAATCTTAAGTACCTACTGACGAGACACATGTTGACCCACATCGGTGAAAAACCCTTTTCATGTTCTGTGTGCAACTATTCATTCGCTCGAAAGAATTATTTGACGAGCCACATGCTGACTCACAATGGAGAAAAATGTTTTAAATGTTCCAAGTGCAACTATTCATCTTTCTTTAAGAAATATTTAACGAGGCACATGCTGACTCACACTGGAAAAAAATGTTTTAAATGTCCCGAGTGCAACTATTCATCTTTCTATAAGAAAGATTTGACGATCCACATGCTGACTCACACTGGAGAAAAACCTTTTTCATGTTTGGAGTGCAACTATTCATGTTCTCAAAAAGGCTCTCTAAAGATACACATGCTGACTCACACTGGAGAAAAACCTTTTTCATGTTTGGAGTGCAATTATTCATGTTCTCAAAAAGGCTCTCTAAAGATACACATGCTGACCCACATGTGTGAAAAACCTTTTAAATGTTTTGTGTGTCCCGAGTGCAACTATTCATCTTTCTATAAGAAAGATTTGACGATCCACATGCTGACTCACACTGGAGAAAAACCTTTTTCATGTTTGGAGTGCAATTATTCATGCTCTCGAAAGGATAATTTGATTAGCCACATGCTGACTCACACTGCACAAAAACCTTTTTCATGTTTGGAGTGTAACTATTCATGTTCTCAAAAAAGCTATCTAAAGCAACACATGCTGACTCACACTGGAGAAAAACCTTTTTCATGTTTGGAGTGCAACTATTCATGTTCTCAAAGAGGCTCTCTAAAGAAACACATGCGGACTCACACTGGAGAAAAACCTTTTTCATGTTTGGAGTGCAATTTTTCATGTTCACAAAAGGGAAATTTGAAAAGCCACATGCTGACTCACTCTGGAAAAAAAGATTTTTCATGTTCTTTGTGCAAAATCTCATTTATTCAAGAGGCAAAATTGACGAGACATATGCTGACTCACAGTGGCGAAAACACTTTTTCGTCTTCCAAATAATTCTTTTAAGTGCAATTATACATGTACTCAAAGAAATATTTGACGTGCCACGTGCTGACTCACGCGGGAGAAAAACTTTTTTCATAATTTTTGTGCAATAATTCATATTCTCAAAACGGAAATTTGTCGAGACACAAACTGACTCACAGTAGAGAAAAAAGTTTAAAATGATTCAGGTGCAACTCTTCATTTATTCGATAAAATGAATCACGCGCGTTTTCACTGTCCAGAAAAACCTTTTTCATGTTTCAAGCCATATCTGAAGTGCCACATGCCGACTCATACTGGAGAAAAAACTAAATATATTCCGAGTGTAACTATTCATGTTTTCGAATTGAAAATATAAAGAAACACTAACCTAAAAACACTACATTCTGGTTACAAGGTATCTCAAATCAATAATTTTGAAATCCTAGAAATAAGAAAACACGTTAATATGAAAGCAGATATTATTAATAAACAAAAATTTTTTATTAACCCCATTTTAAATATTTTCCCAATTACCCGGTCTTTCCCGTCTAATGACATTTTAATTCCTTCTTTGAATAACCCTCCCCCACTCATACCCCTCCCCGCTCCTTCTACCTCTTCTTTCTAGACCTAATTTTAATTATAACTTTAGTATACTTGTGCTCCTGATGAAGTGAACTTGGTTCATGAAACATGTTGAGATTTTGTATCGAAAAAAAGTGATGTAAACAATATTATTTGTGTTTTAATAAAAAATAAATAATGCCATCACAAAGTGAAAAGCAGTTAGAAGAAGTTTTCTTCGAAAAATTACGTTTTAAATGTTCCGAGTGCAACTATTCACCTTCTCGAAAGTGTTATTGGCCTGATCTGTTTTGTGCCGAATAGAACTATTCATCTCCTCAAAAGGGAAGTATTACGGTATAAAAACTTTATAAATATCCTATGTTTAGTTTTTCATGATCTTTGTTCATCGAAATATATATTATACGAGATATTTGCTGACTCACCGTCGATAGTAAAGAAATCATGTTTTTTTTTTTCTTATTATTCTCACAAAGAACATTCCAATACTACAGTAACATTTCCAAAAATAAGAGACCGGTCAAGATCACGTGGCAACTTCGTAATCCCATAGTTTAAAATGAGTGCTTCTCAACACCATTACACTTATAAAGGTTTAATTTTTTTTAGTGCACTCCGACATAAAAGCAAAATGATTAAGTCTTTCAATCACAAATAAAACAACTACTTGATCAACCCAATGATAATTATAAGATTTAATTTCATATAACGATTTTTTACGTATCTTTTGATTAAATTTTCATATTGATCAAATGCAAATTTTAATATTTCATACTTAGTTATATATTTTTTTTTCATTTCATCATTAATTAACAAAAAATATATATAAATATACTTTTCTTTTTTAAACATATCCTATTGAAATATTATATCAGAATTCTAACTAACCAATTGCTTATTGTCGCAATTTATTGTGTACCTACTCTTGCAATATTATCAGCTCTGCTTTATTCCAACTGAATAAAATAAATCCATGTATTTACCACCTACCACCTACTTATTAATCAAAATTTGATGATATTATATTTATTTTACAACATCCATATTCTAAAATTTATTAAAATTTACTGTGTATCTAATTAAGTAACTGCTATATTGGTATATTTCATTATCTATACTTTTGTTTTCATGTTATATTAATTTGTTTTTTCTTACTTTATAAATAAAAACTTTCTTTCTTTTCTTTACCTTATGTATACTGTAATGGCAATACTCCCCAACTCAATTACGAGAAACTTTTTTTCTCTATAGAATTGGGTAGTTACGTTAAAAAGTAAACATTTTATTTTGATTAGTTTTCAAAACCACATGCTTTTCTTCTGTATATCTGTAAATAAAAAAATGTCTAAGCAACTACAACCTGATGAAACACATGCTGAATCAAAGTGAAGAAAATTTTCAAAATTTTTATGTTTGGTAACTATAATGTTACTAATTATTCATGTTCTTATGGGGATGTTAATATTAAAACCCTCATGACCTATGCTTCTCTTACTACTTTCAGTCATTACTGTATTTGTGTACAATTTACTATATTGTCTAATGTAGTGTTCGTGTGACGTGTTTTATAAATATTGTGTTCGTGTGTACTGGTACATTTTGTATTTTGTAGCTTAAAAGTCGTATGTTTCTCGTTTATTCATACAATTTTCTAATTTTTAATTAGTTAATTTATTTGGATAGTATTTTCATGGAGCATCTAGATTATAGTTGATCAGTTTTATTAATAAAACATTCTGTAATATTTGCTAATCATTTAGGTTAGCAATGTGTGTGTATCTTCATATGTATTTGTCAGTTAATTTGGGTGGAACTGTATTAAGTTAAAGTATAAGCCCATCTTTACTTCTGTTGGTAGAAGGTTAGAGATTCTACCAAATACATCAATTAGTTGAATGATATTTTCTTTCAGCTTTTCTATGTGCTGTTTAAAGGTCAAGTGTTTGTCACTTTTTAGGCCCAGTTATATTTTACATCTGGAATATGAAGGTTTCTTTCTTCTGTTTGTAATTGTTTATGTAACGAAGTCATTCTTTTAGGTAACCTTTAGATAACCGTTTAACCGTTTTTTTTTTAATATTAACCTATATTAGCATATCTGATATGATATTTTTAAAAAGCCGGTTTTTCAATATATTAAGATCGATTTAAGATTTTTATAATAAAATTTCACAGTTTTTGCTTTCGTAAAATATCGCAGTGTCATCTGCGTATAAGAAGATTTCGTAATTTAGTCAATTGACAGATATAATTTTTGTACATTCGGAATATGAGTGGCCCCAGTAAGGATCCTTGAGGAACTCCATAGTTCTTGCTCTCGAGTTATCTCCCATGCTAACATATTATTTAACGTCTAACAATTATTTTGATTTTGTATTATTTTTTATTTATTGTTTACCAGCGACTCTTTATTTAAATTAAATGTGTGAAGATACAAAATGTGGTCTAGAAAAGAATAAAATGGTTTACAGAATAACGGTTTAAAATACTGATACCTTTTCTGTCTAAGGATCGTCGATTCTTTTTTTAAATTATATCACCTTATATTATATTCAGTGAATATTGCATTTATTTTAGTTAAACTTATATATTGACGTTTGTTTATATTTAGAAAAAAGTCATTTATTTGTCAAAAATATTTAATACATCTAAGTTAATTTGTAAAACAGACAGTCGTCTGCGAATAATTTGAAATGGACTCCTTGAAATATAGAAACTGTCATCCACAATCATTTTTCGCTTTAATTTTTATTTATTCCCACAAACTTAAATCTCTTTTACCTATGTTTTCCACTACATGATGCTACAACGCCAAAGTAACGTTTATACTGTCGCAGTACTTACTTTATAAGACTAATGGACTTAAATAAGTACACAAAAAAATATATATATGACAGTGACAATATAACAGAGTATGTAGCTTACTTTGAAACAAGTGTTCAGGTAAATCTTCTTCGAAATCGTGTGCAGTAATTACGAAAGGAATCCCTCGTTTTCCGAGTGTTTATTGTTGTAAAGATAATTTACAATTGAAGTGTTTGTTTTTTCAATCTAAGACATGCAGAAATATTTTCAGCTCCTCTTTTCATTACGCTATTAGACCATTTCAAAATCTTTTTAATTTCAGTACCGTTACGAAATATGATATGTTCTTATAAAAATCATTGGATCTCCCTTACCACCATAGTTAGTAATATGAACTGAACGGGGTTAGAAAGAAAATAATACAAGCTTTATATTCGAATATGGAAGTTTAAAGAATAAATCACTGAACGCACTAGCACCGTCATACTCTGATATCGGCGCGAGGGACAATCGTACCGTTAAGGTCGGCCGAGTCTGGCCTTCGAACAGACTAGTTAAACCCTCACATATGAATGTTGCATAGTTTGGGACACATTAGCACAAACCTTTTACTGGCATTTAATTTTTTAGAAGACAGTTAAAAACAAGTTCTTTTATCATTTATAAATTATTATTGATTGCGACCTTAGAACCGGCAACAAAAGGTAAATGAACCAGTCTTAACTAGAATATATTTATTTATATTCAAGGTGTACCAGCAGTGAAGGATTTTAACCGGCGATTCCTGATCACATATTTATTTATTGGATAATTTTTATAGCGCCGCTTTTGTGAGATATCACCTTAGAGGCGCTTTACAGTTGATGCAGGTATTACAAAAAATATAAATATTAAAAAAACAAAGTGAATTTAAGTTAATTAAAATGAAGTATAGGAACAGGTGACACGAAGATAGAAGATGGATACTCTGCAGGAAGAATCCTAGGTGGTAAAGAAACTGGTCCAGCTCGAGTCCACCGCGTCCACCAGCACGAGGTTCGTAATCTGTCTAGGTATGTGTCTCGCGCTAATAAAGCGCTGACACACTATCCTTTCACAGATACCAGACCTTGGCAGCACCGTTGTGACGTTCGACGAAGATAGAAGATGGAGACTCTTCAGCAAGAATCCTAGGTGGTGAAGAAATTAGACCAGCTGCTGCAGCGGGGGAGTCCACCGTGTCCACCAAAAGCGTCCAGGTATGCGTCTGCTACTAATAAAGCGTTGACACCTCACATAGAAAAGAGAACCTGTCAGCACTGCTGTGACGTTCGGCAAGTCCATCATTCATCTTCATGTAGTTCTGTTCCTGGTGATTGTTGAAGTGGTGCATTCTGTACTCAATAAAAAGCGACGGTCGGAATAATAAATTACCCTGGGCTTAGCAAAAAAATTGCCAGGGCCTTCAGATATTCCGAGAATTCCATTGAAAACATCTGAGGTGCATTTACCGATCGGTGTTCGTTTCGAATGTCCAATATTTTTGAGAAAAAAATCCGAATATTCACTTTTAAAACTCAAATCACATATTATAAAGTTCTAATAACTGGTTACTTTATTTTTATTTAAGTTAAAATGTTGATTGATTGATTTTAAAAATAATTTCAAAGGGATGTTGCCTCATTTCCCTTGAAAATACTAAAAAAAAACACAAAGCGGTTGGAGGACGCGTTAGGGTGCATCCTGCTGCCATGAAGGGCGCTATACAAATTATGTGTTGTGAAGCAATCTCAAAGCTTTGCTACTTACTTATATTCTTTTTTTTTTAAACTTCCGAATTTATTGTCCGGGTTAAATCTTCCCATAACCCTTCCACACACTTTTCCACAAATGATCATCTAGTCAATCAACATTATGTAAGTGCATTACATAAGCAAAATAAATACAAAACAATACAAGAACAACATGTCAACTCACCAGAGATCAAATGGGAAAATAATTCACCGACTCCAGATATTTTCATATCAGAGGGTTCGGCTCGGTAGAACTTCTAACAGGGCCTATAAATCCTACTGATCCCTCAACATAAATATTTAAAAAAAATTTCGTTATCCTACATGTATTCAAAATGACCGACTTTTGCATCTTTATATATAAATTTTTTGATAGATCTAATACACCTACATTTTAAATGAGGGAGCTAGGTATAATGCCAGTAGCCGAAATAACGAATGGTGATATTTTTTTAGTATGAGAATGCCAAATTCTTTTTATTTCATTTCCTAAATCTGTGTATTTTCTTATTTTTTCATTAGCAGATTTTTGAATACTACAGAAATTTGGAATAGCGACATCAATGATATAAATTATTTTTTAATATTGTCATGTAAAACTATATCGGGTCGATTATGACTAATCGTTTGGTCTGTTAGTATAGTTTTATCATAATATATTTTATACAATTCATTTTCTAAAATTGAATTTGGTTCGTATTTATAATATGGTATTATATTACGGCAGTCAATCAAGTTATGTTTAATTACCAAATTTTGGTGAATTATTTTTAAAACTTGATTGTGCCTAAATGTATACTCGGACGGTGCTAATATAGAACATCCCGATATAATATGTTCTATAGTTTCCGGAAAAGCCAAACATTTATTACACAAATCATCAATTTGATTTGTATCTTTGATTTTATGTTTTCTATAATTTTTAGTATTAATGACTCTATCCTGAATGGCAAGCATAAATCCTTCTATTTCTGCGCTCAACCAATCTGACTTATACTGAATACTGGTGTACTGAAATACCGGCACTACTCAACTATTTTTCATCCAATATTTTTATTTTAATTGTTAAATATAATAAATACACATGTAATTTAATACATTCTGAATTATGATATGTTTTATTAACTATTGTAAGCAGTCTTCAGAATCCTAATATAAGTTCTTTTGTGGCGTCTCTCTGTAAACTCATTTGAAATACAATTATAGATATGCATAATGTCGGTGGTCGGAGAGTAAAAGTCCACACTGATAGATACTTTTAATATCGCCCTGGTAAACAGCCAGGTACTTGCCACCTTCCTATTTCTTATCTCCTTCCCTTCCTTACTATCTTAAGTCTCACAACATACCCAAATTAGGGATTCCATAGTTCCACTGGCAACAGATGATTGATCATTTAGTTGGAGTCTTATGCGGTTCCACGGTGCGGTGTTGACATTCTCTTGAGAAAAATAATTTCCCTCTGGGCTTATGTCACCTTTGGGAATGTTGTTTGGAGGATCTTTAGGAGAGGAAGTTCTAGGAAGGAAAACAGTATAAATGGTGGGAATCTAGGGATCAATGTGTCCAGAAGTGACGGACGAATGATCTATCCCTTCCGTTGTGGCGCAAGGCGATGGGTCAAGACCGATGAGACCATTTGGAGAGGTCAAAGGGTCTCCCCACACCAGCCTAGATGAATTCAACAGAATTAGTTGGTTTGGTGACCACTGATTTTAGGAATTTACCAAGATCAGTGACGCAGCAGCAGAGTTAAATAGAAGGCAAAATTGCCAGCTGCGGTAGAGGGCAACGAGTCTTCCCCATCAACAACTTATATGTGGAAGATCAAAAGGAAATTATACTAAACACATAGAATGGTTAATATATCCCTACACTTATCGCACAAGAGATGCGAAAGTTTTTGTTTCTTTTATAATGGTTTGTGCGAAATTGAAAACAATTTTTTTGTAATCTCATAAAAAATGTTAATTTTTGTATGCATAAAACTTCACCAAATCGCCCAAAACTGCCTTTAACTTTAGTTTATGGAGTTCCATAACAAGGTAGGCTTTAATTCCAGACAGAACTCATTAATTTCAATTCATTAATATGTATGTATTATTTTTAATTAGCAGTTTAAAATATTCTAACCCCAATCAAATTGGTCCAGAAGAATTCTATAGAAACCCTCCACATATTCAACAGAAACGCTATTCGCAGATTTCAGGGTGCCCCGAGTACAGGATATCTTCAAGAAAAATGCAATTATCCAAATTTCCAAAGATAATATCATCAAAAACTTTAAAACCCACATATCAAAAAGATATCAATACAACATCAAAATACCAAACTAATGCAAAACAATTATATCTATTTAGGAATAAAGTTTTGGGGATCTGGTGAGGAGGCACGAAATGAAAGAGGTCGTGATGGTCACAGTGTTTTATTGAGTCAGGTTGCCGTGATGAGAGATGACTTGAGGACCGATGATGAAGACTCCGGATGCAGGCGGTGAAGTGCTGGCCAAGCGCGGGTCAGTGAGTCGACGTCGCTGCTGGTGACCGGACTCGTTGACTGTCAGGAACTGGTGAAGAGCGTGGGTCTTCCGGGTGCTGAAGTGCTGAACAGGGAAGCCGAAGGTGCGGTTGACCTGGTCTGTGGTTGTGCGGGAGATGGCATAGACCGACGAGGATGCCGCATGGTCTAGGTGCGTGGACGTAGCGCTGGTCAGATGTGCTGGAACCAGGGCGCTGTGATCCGGTATAGCGCTGGCCAGGAACTATGGGGCCAGGGCGCTGTTATCCCGTTGGATGTTGTTGGATGAACCTTGCAGAGCCGGGTGTAAGTATCGGAGGACCAAGGTGCGGCGGGGAGGGGCGCAAGTCACTCGCGATATTGCAGATTGTTGGCTGACTAATGACTGACTGACTGACTGCTCGCTGCGTCGGGCCTATTTATATAGCCCAGCCGATGACAACAGTAGCTGCGCGAGATCGCGGGTAAAATGGAGACAATTCGCTCAGTCTGGGTGCTACTGGAATTTTCGTTGGCGCTGAAATTATGCCTAGGCAACAGGCTAGAACCTTCTAGCGAATGCGCGTAATGTGCTAGACCAAATCGCAACGTATTGTCGTAGGTAGTTTCAGACGTCGGTAGCCCGTAGACACGTAGCTCGTATTGTTTACAAAGGTAAAGAGCGAGACAATCTGGATGAATCTACGATCGCTACAAAGTATTTCAACAACCTTCTGATTGAAATAAAGAAATTAAAAGAAATCAACAAACTGAAGTTGAAGCTCCTTGAGCTAGTCCTAGTTACTCAGTGATTGTATCTACAATCGTTATCAAGTTCCACTGTTCAGTAGAACCTAACGTGTATTATTGGAAAATACCCATTTTCCAGGAGCGTCTTAGACTGGAGATAAGGGCCCAGTCTAAGAGAAAAATATCTCTGGAGAGATACTGTTCGAGTACCCACTGTGGTATGTTACAGTAACAAAATCGTATACTCATATATGTAAACTTACACATATAGATGATCCAGAAGTTTCAATTGTTTTAATTATATATATATATATTTGTATAAAGCATACTTTGAGCCACATTATATACACTTTTTTTTAATGCCATTTTGTTTAATCAACCCTTAAAAACTACCCCCTCACAGCTATATACGTCTATGATGTACCGTTTAAAATATATATCGATACATACATCTAGAGCATACTTTGAAGACATATTTTTATTCTGTACAGACGATAGTTTGAAGACAGTCCTCAATGTATGCGTTATATATAATTTCCCGTCGTGGTCTCAAACAATGCTTTTCACAGAGAGGTGTTTCGTGTACATATAGCATACTTTCGACCTATGGTAAGTAGGAAACTTCCATTGGAATAATGTGTAATTATTAATATTCTTGACGCCAGATGGCACAAATAATAATATCAAATATGTAGATATTTACGCGCTGTGAATTTGGTACATTATGATAAAGTAATGTTTCGTCTTCAAGTCAAATCCTTTATGAAACTTATTCGCTGAGTTTTTCGAAAGATAAAAGAGTGAAAAATTTCATCCATCTCGAAAAAAATAATTTTCAATACTTATTGTTAATTTTAGCTTTTTTATGGGTACCAACAAACTTTTACCCATAGATAATAGAAACAAAGCGGATATGGCATGGAAGCGTGCCAACTGTCATCGAGCTTAGACCATACTGCACGGGTTGTACGTTTGGTGACTATGTAGGAGTGTAGATGCAGGGTATTGTTAAGTTATATGATGTTGGCGACACTACACACAAACTATCAACGATTAATGGCCTATCTTCCCTGTTCCGTTACAAATTTTGACTTATCTGTTAGGTAGGTACCTAAATGGCTTTACCCATAGATAATAGAAACAAAGCAGATATGGCATGGAAGCTTGCCAACTGTCATCGAGCTTAGACCATACTGCACGGGTTGTACGTTTGGTGACTATGTAGGAGTGTAGATGCAGGGTATTGTTAAGTTATATGATGTTGGCGACACTACACACAAACTAACAACGATTAATGGCCTATCTTCCTTGTTCCATTACACATTTTAACTTTTGTGTTAGGTAGGCACCTAGATGGTTTTATCCATAGATAATAGAAACAAAGCGGATATGGCATGGAAGCTTGCCAACTTTCATCGAGCTTAGACCATACTGCACGGGTTGTACGTTTGGTGACTATGTAGGAGTGTAGATGCAGGGCATTGTTAGGTTATATGATGTTGGCGACACTACACACAAACTAACAACGATTAATGGCCTATCTTCCTTGTTCCGTTACACATTTTAACTTTTGTGTTAGGTAGGCACCTAGATGGTTTTATCCATAGATAATAGAAACAAAGCAGATATGGCGTGGAAGCTTGCCAACTTTCATCGAGCTTAGACCATACTGCACGAGTTGTACGTTTGGTGACTATGTAGGAGTGTAGATGCAGGGCATTGTTAGGTTATATGATGTTGGCGACACTACACACAAACTAACAACGATTAATGGCCTATCTTCCTTGTTCCGTTACACATTTTAACTTTTGTGTTAGGTAGGCACCTAGATGGTTTTATCCATAGATAATAGAAACAAAGCAGATATGGCGTGGAAGCTTGCCAACTTTCATCGAGCTTAGACCATACTGCACGGGTTGTACGTTTGGTGACTATGTAGGAGTGTAGATGCAGGGCATTGTTAGGTTATATGATGTTGGCGACACTACACACAAACTAACAACGATTAATGGCCTATCTTCCTTGTTCCGTTACACATTTTAACTTTTGTGTTAGGTAGGCACCTAGATGGTTTTATCCATAGATAATAGAAACAAAGCGGGTATGGCATGGAAGTTTGCCAACTGTTATCGAGCTTAGACCATACTGCACGGGTTGTACGTTTGGTGAATATGTAGGAGTGTAGATGCAGGGCATTGTTAGGTTATATGATGTTGGCGACACTACACACAAACTAACAACAATCAATGGCCTATCTTCCTTGTTCCGTTACACATTTTAACTTTTGTGTTAGGTAGGCACCTAGATGGTTTTATCCATAGATAATAGAAACAAAGCGGATATGGCATGGAAGTTTGCCAACTGTCATCGAGCTTAGACCATACTGCACGGGTTGTACGTTTGGTGACTATGTAGGAGTGTAGATGCAGGGCATTGTTAGGTTATATGATGTTGGCGACACTACACACAAACTAACAACGATTAATGGCCTATCTTCCTTGTTCCGTTACACAATTTAACTTTTGTGTTGGGTAGGCACCTAGATGGTTTTACCCATAGATAAAAGTAACAAAGCAGATATGGCATTGTATTTTTTCACAATTTATCTTTAAAAATAATATAAGGTATATTTGCGATACGTTCCAGATTGGAGGGTACTCTCAGTATTGCCCTGGTGTAATACCATTATTCAGAATTGAAAATTTGATTGAAATGGCTTTAGCCGTGTTTGGTGACCAGGTACTTCCCCACCTTTCTCTTCCACATCTCCTTCCTCTCTCCAATACTTTTAGCTTATCAACAAGCAATTTCGAGCTACCGGCATCTGTTTTTCCTCCATCCTATAATCCGAGCCTCTTCAAGGCCCGCAATAACAAATCCCTTCCTGCAGCCCCTACCTTATTCCGCCTCACAACGCCGCCCAACCGGGTGGTGACATAGTTCCCCTGTCTGTACACTGCACAGGCAGGGACGCTCTTGTGAGGTGTTACATATATGTATATAAAAACATCCCCAATTATTTGGGATGCCCTCACTGCAATCTCACTGGCTCCAGGCGGTTGGGAGCACTCGGGACTCTTGTGATTTATTCACATAAATTACTATTATACCATCGTTCTACCATAGCGACCATCTGTAAATGTATCTTTACTACGAATCATTTATGTAAGTATCTCTATTATTCGACTCGGTTTACAAGGTGAACACCAATAAATATGCTTTTGATAAAGTTTTTCCCATCCTTTTGCTTGAGTGGAATTAACATAATATTTGTTCAATTACTTTGTATCATTGTATAATTTTAAAATATAATTGTAAAATACTAAAAACTGTATTTTATCATAAGAACGCACATGAGTAACTAGGTACTTAAAAACACACAGAATTATGGCTAAGATTATCTGTGACAAAAATTAACTTTTTGTCTTTCTTATAAAGATGCGCTGAGGAACCAGCATCATTGATCCCTTCGGCACCTTGTCGTTTCGTTTTTAACACTGGTTCTTGAGTTCAACAGCTCGGCTGTGGAACGATTTTATCAAATCAAATTTACTTGCGCACGCCGGAATTCGAATCCGCGACCTCAAAATGCGTAGCCAAGGATCGTAATCTCAACCTCATACTATTAACAACTATTTTGAAGTTTTTAAAATATTGCATTATTAATTTAACATGGCGATACTGAAAGTACCTATTTTCATTCTTCAACATGCCGCAAATATACGATATAGTTATTAACGTATTATTTTAAACTAATAAATATTGTGAAATTATACAAATTTATCAATTAAAATTCACATTCGCACGCCGTAATTTGAACCCGCGACCTCCGAATTCATAGCCAAGGATTGTTATCTCAATCTCAAAGGAGAAACTGGTAACAGTCATTTTTGTATTTTCTGTTTCGTTCGGGCTTTAATAATAGACATTTGTTTCAAAAAATTGCCGCAAAAGAAACCCAAATTAGATAATTATTGTAAATATTACTTTTTGAATAATAATATGATAGTAGGTATATGAGGCTGGCTGGGCACTACATGGGCCGATGCGCGACGACCGGATGTGCAGATGTTTTTTTTACTGTTTTTTTCGTTGTTGACATTTTTTGTATACAATTATTATTAGTTCTCAAACTGTGAAGATATGTTCGTGTGTTTTTTTTAAATATTATTTTTTTATACTTTTAAATACACCTTCTTGAATTTCACATGCGTTTTCTTAAATGAATGTATGAATGAAGTGGATATTCATCCATTTTCCAACATCCAATAAAGCTGAAATTTGGCAGATAGACTCGTTGTTGATTACAATGAACTGGCGGCAATCACGTGAATACACGCGGACATATTTGTCCGCGTGTATTCCTTGGAGAGGAAGATTCAATCCTTAATCAAACAAAAAAATATATTTTCAAATACATCTTTTGATAAATACAGATGTTTCATATATTTAGTAGACGAACTTTTTACGGGTTGATTTTGAATTATTGTTGCTTACTACGGAGGTAGTGGGAGAATATAAAACATTGTCAGGTTATTCGTATTTGGTGTTCGTCTTTCTTTTAAATTAAACATAAATAAATAAAATTGTAACCGTTGTATAGTGCAAAAAGATAAGAGATTATTTCAAAAATTTAGAAAACATAATATATATCCGAAGATAAGATAAAAAAGAGCTATTATAAGATTGATGCCAATTGCGGTATTTTCGTTCCTTTCCCTAATTCGTGGTTCGACTCGATAAAACTTTGCCTGTTTATACGCACCCTTTTACTATACATTGTAAAATATAATAAATGTTGGTTTTCCGTATTAAAATAAATTACAAAAATTTAATTTTATAAAAAAAAAAATATTAATCAGTAATCCTTAAAGTTGGAGAATTATCGGCAGTTAAAAGTAGACGCGTTCTCGACCGCGAGTTGTCAAAAACCACCGGTAGTTAAAAAGTCCACCTATTAAAAAGAGTTAGTTTCAGTTAGTGTTCGACGGGAGATCCCGCCTGGCGCTTTTTACTTATTGCAGATGAGTACTCCATTATTTTAACATGACTTGCCCCGCGCAGACTAGACAAACCATACGCATGGAAACAGAAGCTCGTATGTCACTATATCAAAAAAATACGGAAGAGGTAAGAACGAAAATATTTTTAGCGTCCATTCCAGGCAATTTTTTGAAGAATCAACTATACTTTCCAGAACCGAAAAGCACCTTGCTTGGAAACATATAAGCAATGTATAAAATGTTTAGTATTTATATTTTCATGTTTTGCTTTTCTATTGCTAAACTAACTTACCAACCATCTCGCCGTTTCACCGCAGGGGTAGGCAGAGAGGACGGACCGCCAAACAACTCGGTCTTGGCACACACTTCTTGCCTCATTCACATTCACACATACTCTTCTATTATTCTGAATCTTTACATGGCCCGACTCTAGTATCTGATTCACTCGATCGTGCCACATCTTCCTCCGGCGTCCCCGACTTCTGCTACCATTCACATTTGTATCATATATTCTCCTTACACTCCTATCTTCGCTCATTCGCTCTAATGCCCAAACCATCTAAGCGTCCATTTCTTGATTTTACTCATTACACTTACATCAGCTTTACACTATTTGCGGATCTCCACATTTCTCACACGAGTATTCATGGTTTTACCACACAAACTGATTTCTGTTGCAGCAGCATTAGCTTCCAAGCATTTTTTTAAATTTATCTTTTGCAGTAATTACCACTTACTTCTGTAAACTGCAGATCGAAACATTTTTTATTGCTGTAATTTAAATAATTTTTTCATTAATTTTTAACGTTTTTCAAATTCTTGAAATGACCTGCCATTTAATCTATTTTTTATTTATGTTAATATTAACCCGCATAAGAGCCCCAACTGCTCCAAACCATCTGTAGCCAGTGAGACTATGAAATCCCCAATTGGGGTATGTTGCGAAGCTGATAATAGTGGGGAGGGTAACCAAACACAGTTAAAGCCATTTCAAGCCACGTTTCAAGACTGGTGGTCTTACACAAGGGTGATACTGAGAGTATTTTCCACTCTGGAAAGTTCAGAAGCCATCTGGTTTGAAAAAGATAATAAAAGTACTAGAAGAGGCTACCAATAAATAATACTGTAAGTGCCATTGAGGTGATTGAATCACAGAGCGGCTATGTATTCACTGGCGAATTGTAATAATTACCACTAAATAATGAGTTTGTAGTCTTATATTTTGAATTATGATGTCACATCACAAAGTATCTGCTTCCTATTTAAATATTTTCATTAATTACTCTTTGTAAACCTACTTATACAAAATTTGATATTTTTTATTTATTTAAAATGAGATAAAAATTATTTTCTTGTCTGTCAAATCATTTTTATTTTATTTTATTTGCGTGTTAACAATAATAATACTAACCATAAAAATGAAGACATAAGTATAGGCCAGTAATTTTCAAAATAAAATCACTGTGCGCCCGTGAGCGCATTCTGTAGCAAAAAATAATCACGCGTATTTTGCGTGTCAGTTGGTTTCACAAAAAAATTATCACGTCTTCGGCGCGTGATCGCTACGGCTGGATGTAAGTACCTATCTACATGTACCTACATATTTGGTTGAGACATGTAGTTACAAGTTCATGCTAAACAAATTCGGGAACGGACATTTTTACCAAATTATAGAAATGATAATATTATATTACCATAAGTAGGTACCTATTGATAGGTGCATATTATCTCATGGTCCGATGGTTTCATGATTTAGATTATATATTTTACGACAATTTGTAGGAATGTAGTTATGTTACAAACGTTTACTAGTACCTGGTACGGGGAGGGGAAGGGGATGAGAAAGAGGAAGGTAAAGAAGTACCTGACTATTCAGATCTAGCACTATTATATTTTTAATTATAATGTCAAAACACAAAGTATCTGCTTCTTATTAAAATAGATCTATCTATATATGTAATAATTACCCTTTAGGTCTGAGTCCCACCCAGGCTTAGTGAATTCAATTCCTCGGCTGGCTAAGTCCTCCATCATGACACAAGCAACATTTTCCGCTTACTGTGATAGTAGTGGGATATATTTAAAGATTGTCAGGTTATTGGTCACCTGGGTATGTTTGTCTCTGTTTAAAAAAATATTACGTGGGCCCCACTGTTGTACAAATCGCTAGCCAAATAGCCAAGAGCCTTAAAATAATTGAAAAGACCTTTTTCCCTGTGCAGAAAACTATCTTTAGAGAACAGCCGTGAAGTATGTGTGCTCTTATTGATCTACCGGTATTACAATGAAAGATGCTCTGAAGAACCAGCATCATTGATCTCTTCGGTACCTACGACTGGTTCTTGAGTTCAACAGCTCGGCTGTGGGACGATTTGCCGGCCTCTGTGTTTCCTCCCTCCTACAACATGGGTCTCTTCCAGTGCCTTGTTCAATCCTTCCTCTCATCCAAAAGACCCTTCATACAGTATCCCCAAAGATGTCATAAACCATGAGAGAAAATATTTTCCTCGGGGCCTCCTATGTGATATTAATGTTAAAAACAAGTCTGAGCGGAGCGCATCATAGTAATAAAATATGGATCATTTTATTTATATTGCGCTGTTTTTGTGAAAGATAGGCGGTATTCAAAAAAATCACTCAAGAGTCTGCTCCTAACCGCCTGGCGACACTGAAAGTACACATTTACAAATGTTCCGAAAGAGCCTGTGCAAAGTGAAAGTGCCGGAAATATACTATAGTATATGTACCAACGTATTAAGTCAACTTAATAAACTGTTAATTACACCTATTTACCAAATATTTTTTTCTTGCGCACGCCGTAATTTGAACCCGCGACCTCCGAATTCGTAGCCAAGGATCGTAATCTCAATCTCAACGGCGAAACAATGAACAATTATTTTGTAGTTTTTTTAAATATTGCATTATTCACGTAACATGGCGATACCGAAAGTACCTATCTACCATTCTTGAACTTGCCACAAATATACCATATAGGTACGAAGGAATTATTTAAAACTAATAAGTATTGTGAAATTGTACAAATTTATCAAATAAAATTTACTTGCGCACGCAGTAATTTGAACCCGCGACCTCCGAATTCGTAGCCAAGGATCGTAATCTCAATCTCAACGGCGAAAAAATTAACAACTATTTTGTAGTTATTTAAAATATTGCATTATTCACGTAACATTATGATACTGAAAGTACCTATCTACCATTCATGAACGTGCCGCAAATATACCATATAGGTACTAACGAATTATTTAAAACTAATAAATATTGTGAAATTATAGAAATTTATCTAATAAAATTTACTTGCGCACGCCCTAATTTGAACCCGCGACCTCCTAATTCGTAGTCAAGGATCGTAATCTCAATCTCAGCGGCGAAAAAAGTTATTTAAAATATTCCATTTTTCACGTAACATGGCGATACTGAAAGTACCTATCTACCATTCTTGAACTTGCCGCAAATATACCATATAGGTAGGTACTAACGAATTATTTAAAACTAATAAATATTGTGAAATTATAGAAATTTATCAAATAAAATTTGCTTGCGCACGCCCTAATTTGAACCCGCGACCTCCTAATTCGTAGTCAAGGATCGTAATCTCAATCTCAGCGGCGAAAAAAGTTTTTTAAAATATTGCATTTTTCACGTAACATGGCGATACTGAAAGTACCTATCTACCATTCTTGAACTTGCCGCAAATATACCATATAGGCACTAACGAATTATTTAAAACTAATAAATATTGTGAAATTATAGAAATTTATTAAATAAAATTTACTTGCGCACGCCCTAATTTGAACCCGCGACCTCCGAATTCGTAGCCAAGGATCGTAATCTCAATCTCAACGGCGAAACAATGAACAGCTATTTTGTAGTTATTTAAAATATTGCATTATTCACGTAACATGGCGATACTGAAAGTACCTATCTACCATTCTTGAACTTGCCGCAAATAAACCATATAGGTAGGTACTAACGAATTATTTAAAACTAATAAATATTGTGAAATTATAGAAATTTATCAAATAAAATTTACTTGCGCACGCCCTAATTTGAACCCGCGACCTCCTAATTCGTAGTCAAGGATCGTAATCTCAATCTCAACGGCGAAACAATGAACAATTATTTTGTAGTTTTTTAAAATATTGCATTATTCACGTAACAAGGCGATACTGAAAGTACCTATCTACCATTCTTGAACTTGCCGCAAATATACCATATAGGCACTAACGTATTATTTAAACAAATAAATATTGTGAAATTATGCAAATTGCACGCCGTAATTTGAACCCGCGATTTCTGAATTCTTTTTTTATAGTTATATTATTATTGCATTATTCACGTTACATGAGAGTAGGAAGTATGTACTTCTCATTATTATTTTACATACATTTATACTTTTGAATAGGTAACAAGAAAAAAAACCATAAAAATAAAAAGTATAAAACTCAGTATGGGTAGTGAAGCCCACATTGTCAAAGTATGAAAATAAATTTATTTTGAAAATACATGTATCTGTAATATGATTAAAAATTATGAAAGTATTTTTTTGTAATGTTTACACAAACGTTATACGTGTAATTATTTTATTAGATTATTTTAAAATCAGTTTTTAATACACCATCATATTATGTACGAGCATATATTTTAAGCATGTTAATTTTATTACTATCTAATAAGAAAAAATAATACTAACAATTAAATAAAAAAAATATTTGCGGACACCGGGTTTAAAAATACGACATTCTCTGACAAAAGCAAGCGAAAAAGAATACAAACATAAATTAGGTAAATAGGTACCGAGCCTTTGCTAATTCGAAAATTCACAATAGAAAATTTCAAAAATCTGAGAACGATACGATAGTGGCATCTATGGATATTTTAGTAATGTATGGCTCAAAGCATGCCTTCTGCATAATTTTAAAATTGGCTTCAATCTATGCGTTGCGTATATAATGCAAAGTGTTAGTTTGGGGACAGATACTTTGGGCCTGTCCCCAAACTATACAAATGTCCCCGAAGTATGGGCGCGCTCGAAAAACTGTCCTCATTCTATGCTTCCCACATATATATATATATACTTACATATTGCATAGTGTTATTTTATTTTACTTTTAATAAGTGTAACTCGCTCACCAAGCACAAGTTTCTTTTACCTTTTTTTGGTGAGATTGCAATTATAAATCAATTTTGTACCCATATGTAATTTACATAAGACCTTGTTCTGGACGTGAATCTGCACAAGACTGTAAATTTAGGGCGCCGGGTCCAAACCGTGTCTTCAGCCGATAGTGATGCTCCTTTACGTTCGATAGTGATGATAGTAGTTGAAGAATGTTATTGCAGTCTGCGTTCCGCACCCGGTGCTCGGTGAATGTTGGGCACTGGGTGTGCTGTTGTCTCTGCACGCTTCTGGCGTTTGGCGGTTGCCTAACAGGGCTGGCTGATCTTGAAGAGGTAAACACCAGAAGATTTGGAGCGGAGACTAGGTGAGGTGAGGCAGGTAATGGTCAGGAGTCACTTTGTAGAAGTTAGTAAAACATTTGTTTGTTTGTAAAGATGAACTGATTTAAGTACCCACTCATATCTATATTAAATAAAAAAAATCAAGGCCATTTTCGCGAACATATTTTCTCTTTTAATATAATATACATTATCTTAAAAATAAGGTATCAAGAGGGTGGTGAAATACTCCCTTAGTCAATAAGTATATTCAGCTCAGTATGGAGTAGCGATGAGTCGTTCATAAACTAGTTTTTTTTGATGAGCCCTGTTTGTACGACTCCTAGTAAACCGTACGTAAATTGATCATCTGGACTTGGACCTACGCCTACTAACTAACTATCATCCTATCATTCATACGCTTTCGTTGGGAGCTGTATCAAGCAAGCGCAGTATTCGCATCGTTCTTGCGCTCTGAGCTCCCGTCTCCCGTTCAATTGAGTTAACTCTTTGAACCGTACGAAAATATTACAGTATTGACGGTTTACACGTAATTCCCATGAGCACTTAGGCCATAGGCCCATTGTGCTATCTCCCATTTTACCTCAATCCTTTAACAAAAACCCAGTCCCTTTAATAAAGTTCACCAGGGTTGTCATTGGGTATGTGGCTATGTCTTCTGGTTCTACTCTATGTCTCCCCAGGTATCTGAGCCTAGTTCCCACTAGGGCAGGACATTGGCACCATAGGTGAATTGCAGTCTCTTCATCCTCTTCACATTTCCTGCATCTATTGGTGTTTTCCACCCCCAACAACTGCATGTGTCTCCTGAGATGGCAGTGTCCCGTTAGTAGTCCTACCAGTTCCCTCAGCGAGTTTCTGTCCATATCGAGTAGTTTCTTGGTTCGTCTAGGGTCTGGTCCTTTTATGAGTACTTTGGATTGTCTCATTCCAAGTGCCCTATCATTCTTTGCAGTGCTGGGATTTGACCCACCTATCAATATGTAATTTAGTGTGGCAAGCTGCTACTCCTACGGCCGGCTCGGATCCTACAAGTGGTGCTTTCGCCCCTTTCCTTGCTAGTTTGTCAGCCCGCTCGTTGCCCTCAATACCTTTATGTCCTAGTACCCAGATTAGGGTTATTTTATTGATGGTAGCGAGTTCTGTAAGAACAGTCCTGCATTCCATCACCAGTCTGGAGTCGCGTCGGTTACTTCCCAGTGCCATTAGGGCTGCCTGGCTTTCAGAACATATGCCATATCCTGTACCCAATACGTATATTCTCCTGTGCGCAGGCCAAACTGGCTTTCATCTCAGCTTGAAACACGGTACAGTGTGTTCCTAGAGGTATACTGAGTTCCTTCTTGGATCCCTGCAGACAGACTCCGGCCCCTGTTCCCTCCTCCATCTTGTACCCGTCTGTGAACCAGATTAGTTCCTGTTTGGAGGTAGGACCTGGAACCGTGTCCCATTCCTCCTTGTGGGGTAGGTCACCCCAAACTGCCGTCTGAAGAGGTATTCGGCTTGTTTGCCGTCCTGCTTCATTCCAGCTGTCGGGCTAATTGCTCTCAGTCTTGTTCCAATCTCTGTATGACTGTTTTTGGGCAGCTCACCTCTCCATTGACCTGGTACAGTAACTCGCGCTCTTAATAAAATGAATTGTGACCCATCGCTGGGAGTTATGCGACCAATTGTCTTACTCCTACAGCTTTGAGCAGTTGGAACAGTTGGCAGATTGAACTATCAAATAAAAAAAACAGCTTGAAATTAATGTTTTTAATACAATTATAAAACAATAGTCTTAATACCTCTCTGAAATCTTTTTAAATGTATTGATTAAACAATAACATCAGACACAACAATCAAATTTTCTTATAATAATAAGGCAGTACATGTGTGGAAGTTATTTCCTGTCAAGAACGTTTGATGTTGACGTGACAAATATTCTCTTGGACCGCAGTGCTTTTTTCAAGTTACATTTTTTTCTTGTCAGCCATTTTGGTTTTGTCATTATTTGAAACAAGGATTCGAAAATATCATGATATTATTTATATATATCAGATATAACATAAAGAGGTTAAAAATACAGATATGATTTGAGATTTTCACGGCCAACAGTATTATAGTGTTATGCCGGGTTGCGCTAACCTTATTCTTTAGCCAACGTTTCGGACAGCATTACAGTGTCTATCATCAGGGCAGATGAACAACACATACTAAAAACACAGAGGACGGAAAAACATTCAACATCCGACCTGTTGAACTCGAGAACGAGTTGTGGGAACGGCCCGTTCTCATGTGACTAATGTCAACCATATGCAAATGTTGGATGCGTATTTGATATGTTTCCCGACTATGCACCGATGACGCTGGTTTTTCGGAGCATCTCCCATTGAAATACCGGTAAAAAAGGCAAATTCCCACCTTACGCTTGTGTTATAAAGATTGCAATCTATCGAATGTACAGCCCGTTTCTGAACAGAGTCGAGGTTTTTTTTCGGGCCTCCAGAAAAAATACTCGCGCACTTTCAATTTGTCCAGGGTAAGCAGTTGTGTGCTATTAATATCGGCAATAAATATATTATAATATCTTTCGAACCCTGTGTTTGAAACTAATGAAACAATCGCACATCATTTTCTTTGTGGACGGACTGTGATAATTTTATATTGTTTACGGGTCCACGAAGGAAACCATGATGTAACGTGTCCCCTGCGTGACCAGCAGACCCTCGTGATAGTGCGTGAGACGTCCGGGATGCATGAGCAACCAGCCGGGCCGAGTGTTGGTTACCGAGCAGTTGTAACGGATGAAATGACATCCACCTCCCTGGTAATCCACACCTGAAACATTCATTAATTAATTAATAATTTGATCTCATTAACACCTAGATTTGCTATTATCTCACAGCATTTGCCTCGATTTTATGGTTTTTTTGTACTATTTTTTGTTTTTATTCTCTTGGCAAGGAATCAAGTATCTTATGATTCGTCTAGCTTGTTGTTTCGTCACTTGCAAATATGTTTATTTTATCTTTGAAAAAGTTTACTGCAAAAGTCAAATGTTATAATATTACTGTATTTATTCACAGGAAAACCTCTATGACTTATTTCTACTGTAACAAATCTTATCTTCTTGACATTATATTTTTAATAATATTACAGAGAAAAAAAAAACATTTCTCTGAATGTATGTTGCTATCCTACGGAATCTACAAATGATAGAAATACAAAAAAAATATAGATATATACACATGTTATATTGTAAGACGTTACAATTTACAAAAATATCATTTTGCAAAAAACAAGTAAGTTATTGCGAAAATAGTGTCAGCCGGTGTACGGCTCTCTAACAATAAAAACGTCTAATTTACAATTGGGGTACAGTGTTTTTTTTTTTTTACTTATTTGAATAAGTTTCATTTGATTTAAGATTAGATGTAACAGGGAAAAAACATAAAAATCATGGAATGTTACTTTAGATTTGAAATTTATTTTCCATGAATATAGAGCAATAGAGCAGTGACAAAAAGCAATGACAAAACAGAACAATGATAAAATAGAACAATGATAAAAAAGAAAAATCAAACCAAATGTAACCTAAACTAACTTCTAACTACTAAAAGATGATATTATAGACCCAGGGTAGTATTTGATTTACTTGGTCGTGCCATGCACTCATTTCTTCGTTTTTTTTACAAATACAAACCATCTAAAAGTCCCATTCTTAATATTGTTCATTATTACATTATTTCAGGATCTCTTCATTTTTAACATGATTTTACCACACATACGCCTTGGGAATCTCATTTCCTCAGCATTCAGTCTGCTTTAATCCCGCCTCTGCCAGTTGCATGCCTCACTGACTTACATCAGGACACATTCCCATGTTCAACAGCCGGTTTCTGCGTTTCCTCCCTCCTTCAACATGGGTCTCTTTAAGACCACTCCTGGAGTTCACTCCTTCCTTTCCCCAAAAAGACCCTCCACACAGCGTCCTCAAAGATTACACAGGGGCGAAATTATTTCCACCAAGACCTACTGTGTTTTTTTATTTACATTAACATTAATAATTTCCCTCGTGGCCATCTTTGGGGATGCTGTGAGAAGGGTACTTTGATATGTTCTGGGAATGAAAAAGGTATGAGGGATGGGTAGGAATCTGGTGGTCAACGTTTGAGCCCGGGCACCCCTGCTAACTCACCAAACGTAGCTAACTACTTGTGTAGAGCTAATATGAACATTAACACAAAAAGGTCACGCAATAATAGCAGATATGAACAAAACATACGATTGTGTGTATTGCTGCATATTTACTTCCAGAAGTGATGTCTTTACCTCGAATTTAAAGATTTTAGATATTTGGAACATGTTGTATGCAAGAAATGCATCTGATTTCTACAATACCGTTGCTTTTTTGCTTGAAAACGTGTTTCATTTGTAACCGGGCATAATTTATTTATTTATTTTAATATCAACGGTATAAAATATACCATATACAGTAAATTATAAACAGTGACATCAGAAAATATTCAATTAACAGAAACCATAGATGGATATAAAAAGTTAGAGATACAAGTACACACGAAACTTATAGGTAAACTAGGTTAGATTAGTATTGATTGAAATATAAGATAGTATAGATACATGATATAATATATTACAATAGCTAAAATGTATGCATTTATATTCAGGTTTTGGTTGAAAGTAGTTAAGTGCCAATCAAGCTGTTGGTTCACCTTATTGACTATTTTTATTGACCCAAGTTTCCTCAGTTGCCCCAGGCAGTTCATTTTATATACATATTTATTTGACTTTTGACGTAAGTATGAGGAGACTTACATTTTATTGGCCATAATTTAAAAGATATGATATTAAAGATTTTTTGTACCTAGCTTCTGCGCAGTTAAACAGATCCGCTACATCTGCGTACCTATTACTTATTTCATGTAATCTAGGTACAAGCGAGTGTTTGAAATGTTTTCTTAGAATTTCTCAGTCTTAGAATTGTTACAATTAAAGAGGGTTTTAGAGCGAGTAGCTCTTATAGGTACATAAAATTCAATGAGGTTAATTAAATCAAGGCTGTCTACACTACCATTTACAATTTTGAACATAAATATTAAGTCGGATATAATTCTTCGATCTGAGAGTTTTAATCAATTGAATTTTTTCATTAAGTAATTATGGTTTATACTTTAAATGGGAATACCGAGTTTAAAGTTAATGTGTCTTAGGAATTTGTTTGAATTTTTTCTATTGAATCTGAATGTATTTTATAATGTGGGGACCAGATCGAGGAGTTATATTCGACTTGACTTTGAACTAAAGATATATATAAAATTTATATATAAATATCTAAACATATAATATCTAAATATCTTACATGTATATATATATTTATAAACACATGAACCAGGTTCCACCGTGAGAACAGCAGTGAATTTTTAGTCGTCCGTTTGTAGAAAATGAATAGTTGAAGTTGGAACATGAGGAAGGTTTTTCCTGAGTAAATCAATGCGTGGCACTCGTAACATGAAAAAGGTTATTTTCTACTGTTCATTTTATTTATAAAACACATAATAAAACATTATAAAATCGAATTATATATGAAACATTAAATCACCATACTAGGCGACTGCCTGTTTCACGGTGAGTCAGCATTTGACCCTTCAAACGGATTTTTTTAGAATATGAATAAATGAAAATGGAACACGAAAATGGTTTTTCTACACTGTGAGTCAGCATATGTCAAATTTCCGTTACGAGAAAAGTCGCACTCGGAACATGAAAAAAGTTAATCCATTTTGTGAGTTATGTTGAGTGAGAATATGTTTTATCAAACTACTATTTCGAGAAAATGAATAGCTAGACTCGGAATATGAAAAAAGTTTTCTTCCAGTATGAGTCAGCATATGGTGAGTCAGATATCTCTTTCGAGAAAATGAAAAGTTGCATATGAAACATGAAAAAGGTTTTTCTTCTCTGTTGTTCAGAATATGTTTCCTAAGATTGCTCTTTCGAGAGCATGAATAGTCACACTCAGTACATGAAAAAGGTTTTTCTCCACTGTGGGTGAGCATATGGCTCCTTTGATGGCTTTTTCGAGAACATGAAAAGTTGCACATGGAACATGAAAAAGGTTTTTCTTAACTATGGGTCAGCAAAAGTCTCTTCAATTTTTTTGTTTGAAGAACATAAAAAGTTGCAATCAAACCAAAAAAATGTTTTACTCCGCTGTGAGTTAGCATATGACTCCTTAGAAGGCTCTTTTGAGAACATGATAAGTTGCATATAGAACATGAAAAAGGTTTATATCCACTGTGGGTCAGCATATGGCTCCTTAGATTGCTCTTTCGTAAACATGAATAGTTGCACTCGGAAGACAAGAAAGGTTTTTCTCCACTGTTGGTCAGCATATGGCTCTTTTGGTGGCTCTTTCGAGAACACGATAAGTTGCATATGAAACATGAAAAAGGTTTTTCTCAACTGTGGGTCAGCATATGGCTCCTTAGATTGCTCTTTTCAGAACATGAATAGTTGCACTCGGAACATGAAAAAGGTTTATCTCCACTGTGGGTCAGCATATGTCTCTTCAAATGGCTTGGTTGAAAACTTGAACAAATGCACTCGGAACATGAAAAAGGTTTTTCTCCACTGTGATTTAGCATGTGGTGTGTCAGATATCTCTTTTGTGAACATGAATAGTTGCACTCGGGACATGAGAAAGTTTTTTCTCCACTGTGGGTCAGCATATGGTTCCTTAGATTACTCTTTTGAGAACATGAAAGGTTGCATATGAAACATGAAAAATGTTTTTCTCCACTGTGGGTCAGCATATGGCTCCTTAGATTGCTCTTTAGTAAACATGAATAGTTGCACTCGGAACATGAAAAAGGTTTTTCTCCACTGTGGGTCAGCATATGGCTCCTTAGATTGCTCTTTAGTAATCATGAATAGTTGCACTCGGGACATGAAAAAGTTTTTTCTCCACTGTGGGTCAGCATATGGTTCCTTAGATTACTCTTTTGAGAACATGAAAGGTTGCATATGGAACATGAAAAAGGTTTTTCTCCACTGTGGGTCAGCATATGGCTCCTTAGATTGCTCTTTAGTAAACATGAATAGTTGCACTCAGAACATGAAAATGGTTTTTCTCCACTGTGGGCGGCATATGTCTCTTCAAATGGCTTGGTTGAGAACATGAATAGTTGCACTCGGGACATGAAAAAGTTTTTTCTCCACTGTGGGTCAGCATATGGTTCCTTAGATTACTCTTTTGAGAACATGAATAGTTGCACTCAGAACACGAAAAATGTTTTTCTTCACTGTGAGTATGAGTAATATGGCGCGTCAGATATCTCTTTTGTCAACATGAATAGTTGCACTCGGGACATGAGAAAGTTTTTTCTCCACTGTGGGTCAGCATATGGGTCCTTAGATTACTCTTTTGAGAACATGAAAGGTTGCATATGAAACATGAAAAAGGTTTTTCTCCACTGTGGGTCGGCATATGTCTCTTCAAATGGCTTGGTTGAGAACATGAATAGTTGCACTCGGGACATGAAAAAGTTTTTTCTCCACTGTGGGTCAGCATATGGTTCCTTAGATTACTCTTTTGAGAACATGAATAGTTGCACTCAGAACACGAAAAAGGTTTTTCTCCACTGTGAGTTAGCATATGGCGCGTCAGATATCTCTTTTGTGAACATGAATAGTTGCACTCGGGACATGAAAAAGTTTTTTCTCCACTGTGGGTCAGCATATGGTTCCTTAGATTACTCTTTTGAGAACATGAATAGTTGCACTCAGAACACGAAAAAGGTTTTTCTCCACTGTGAGTTAGCATATGGCGCGTCAGATATCTCTTTTGTGAACATGAATAGTTGCACTCGGGACATGAGAAAGTTTTTTCTCCACTGTGGGTCAGCATATGGGTCCTTAGATTAATCTTTTGAGAACATGAAAGGTTGCATATGAAACATGAAAAAGGTTTTTCTCCACTGTGGGTCAGCATATGGCTCCTTAGATTGCTCTTTAGTAAACATGAATAGTTGCACTCGGGACATGAAAAAGTTTTTTCTCCACTGTGGGTCAGCATATGGTTCCTTAGATTACTCTTTTGAGAACATGAAAGGTTGCATATGGAACATGAAAAAGGTTTTTCTCCACTGTGGGTCAGTATATGGCTCCTTAGATTGCTCTTTCGTAAACATGAATAGTTGCACTCAGAACATGAAAAAGGTTTTTCTCCACTGTGGGTCATCATATGTCTCTTCAAATGGCTTGGTTGAGAACATGAATAGTTGCACTCGGGACATGAAAAAGTTTTTTCTCCACTGTGGGTCAGCATATGGTTCCTTAGATTACTCTTTTGAGAGCATGAATAGTTGCACTCGGAACATGAAAAATGTTTTTCTCCACTGTGAGTTAGCATGTGGCGCGTCAGATATCTCTTTTGTGAACATGAATAGTTGCACTCGGAACATAAAAATGGTTTATCCTTACTGTGAGTCAATATATGGTCCTTCAAATGGCCTTTACGAGAACTTGAATAGTTGCACTCGGAACAAAAAAAAGGTTTTTCTCCACTGTGAGTCGGCGTGGGGCTCGTCAGATGGCTCTTTTGAGAACAGAAAAATAATGGTTTTTCCACAGGATGCGTCTTTAGATCTGTCGACAAATTAGGAAAAAAATACGTATATAGGAAGCTAAACAAGTCTTATAACCTACGTACAGCGTAAATAGGCTTAGTAAATTCGTTAAAAATATGTAAATAAAAATGGTGACCGGATAAATCAACACACTGACGATTTAACACACATTTTAAAAGTGAAATAAGTTAAGTAGGTTAGTTTAGGTTGCGTTTTTTTTTCATCGTTTCTAATGACTTTATATCACTTTAAAAATGTGTGATAAATCGTCAGTGTGTTGATTTATCGTGGAACCGAAAATGCTTGTACTAAGCGAAACCGGTAATGTTAAGAAAATCAAATAAATATCTCGTTTTTCAAAACAAGCAGCTGGAATTATTAAAACTTAGATAAAAACGTGGTTTGATCTGCAGTCTGGGAAATGCTTTCAAAGCGTTCTAAGTAGTTTTTTTTACATCGCGAAGGCCACGGAAATTTATCCCCCTTCATCTTCTCGGGGTACAAGATCCGCCTTGATGGTTAACGCCTTTTTTACAGGTTGCACATTTATGCAACCTGTAATATATACGTACATTGCTAAACCTTACCAGAGAGAACAGAGTGATACCAGATAACATAAGCACTTTGAATTCATAAAAACTCAAAACATTGGAAAGCACGAATTGTTTGACGTGTTCTCAATAATCGGTTTTACCTGCTGTGTGGGTAATTCTTTCGAAACGTTCTAAGCATTCCTTTTTAATATCCGGCAGGTCAATGTCGATCTCCACGTAAGGATATCCCCCTTCATCTTCTCGGGGTCCAAGATCCGCCTTGATGGTAACTGTCTCCAAATTAATGCTACCTGGATAAACAAAACAACAATACTTATATCGATAATTGATGTACATTAAAACGTATTTGGGTTAGTAGAAAGATTTAAATAAAATAAAAACATGAAACAGAACAAGATCGAGACAAATAAAAAGATAAATGTCTCTGAATTCGGGATTAAGAACACAATTCTAAGACTTGATTATGCTAAAGACATATCCCCCAGGACGACAATAGATCCTGAGTTCCATTCCTAGTTGTTACCATTATACTTTTATTTATACATCTTATTCTGCCTACTGATATATAGGGTTTCCCAATAAGAGGTGTTATTTTGAATATTAATTAAGGAATTAATGATTCTTTATGGCCGGAATTGGATGGTATTGATCTGGACAACGTTTACTTTCAACAAGACGGCGCTACGTGCCACACAAGCAACGAACCCATTGATCTTTTACGGGAAAAGTTTCCGGACTGTATTATCTCTCGAAGAGGTGATCAAAATTGGCCACCGAGATCTTGTGATTTCACACCTTGCGACTTTTGGGGCTACGTGAAAGAGAAGGTCTACGCCAACAGCCCAGCGTCGATTCAAGACCTCAAAGATGGAATTCGCGAGGAAATCGAGGACATAAGGCAGCCACTTTGCGATTTGGTAATGGAAAATTTCATGAAAAGGATATGGTCCTGTAGGCGTGGTCGTGGTGGTCATTTGACTGATGTTATTTTTCACTTTTAACAGCATACCTTCGTCTTTATAATGATTCATAATAAACATTCTTTTAAATCATTTATATTTAAAAAAATTGCATTTTTCTTTGAATATCAAAATAACACCTCTTATTGGAAAACCCTGTATTATATTGATAAGTATAACCTCCAAAATAGGTGAATATAAAAAAAAGGTTACTGAAAATATTTACCACTAAAATTTAATATATCTACTTAGAAGCGGGCATTTGCATAACACACTTAAGAATTTATTTAAAAAATAAGAAATACGAAGATGTCCGCTTCAGGACTGATTCTTCAAGAAGGAAAAATCATTTGTTCTTAAACATCTTCAGTACGGAGTGTGTTTGTTTTTAGTCAATGGAATGATTATGTTCATCCATGAATATATGTGTATTTTTTAATATATGCATAATAATGAATGTTACTTAAACCATGTCACAAATTGAGGTGAAACTTAAGGAACAAGCCTAGTCCAGTCGACACGACATTTCATAACGGTCGTGAATTTAGAACATCCGAATTTTATGTCCTACATTCTTAGCATATGAAATGAGACTTACTGGCAGACGGAATACTCTCCGCATATTGCAAACATTCCTTCTTTACATTTGGGAGGTCGACATCTATATCCGTAAACGGTATTTCACCGTCTTCTTCCTGGGGCCCTGGTTCCGTCTTGATGGAAACATTTTCTGGATTTAGTAGATCCATGGCGCTGCTGTGGTAGCGATAGCTTTAAGCTCAAACAAATATATCTGAAAAGAAACAGTGATGATGGAAATCTTTAAATAAATAGGGGAAACAGTTTTTTTGTTACTGATATCTCAAACATATTTCTTGACAGTGTTCAATATTAGAATTTGTTACCGTTGGATTAAGTGGCAACAAAAGTAAGGATGGGTATTTTATTAATCTAGAAATAAAAATAAAAATTTAAGAATACTAAAATGTATTACCACAAAAAAGACATAATAAAAAATAAATTAACTAGCATCCTACTAATAAATCTGTCTGGCAAAGGGCTTGCATAGGTAAAATGAAGGTGTGATACCAGTTCGTTCTTGATGCGAAGTAGTAGATTCCGGCTCTTCACAGCAACTGTCTCAGTTTATAATTTATCCAAGAAATAATGTCGTAGTCCAATGCAAAACAGCCTCACGCTGCTGGTCTCAAAAAGGGTCACTCTCAACCAATCAGGATCGGCAGATGCCATCCGATTCCACCAATCAAATGGTTAATGCTCCATATGCAAAGCTGATGCTCACAAAAATTGGCGAATGTGTTCGTAGAACCTCAGCCAAGAGGAATGCCCGCTGATCTGGGCTGGTGATCAAAGAATGGCCACCATAAATCAACTATCTATAGATTGATAACTCCGACCTCTTTCCAATCAAAAGGTACTTAACCACCATTTTGACTTTTTTTGAGATTTAAATGCCAACAAGTTCTCCTGGATCATAGCCATGTTTGAAATATTATTTCAGTGCCAAAACATGGTTTAATCCTTAGCTTGTTAAAAATCGTCTTCAATTTCAAAACGTACTTATATCCAAAATCGTTTGTTTTCAAAACGTACTCAAATCCAACAACCAATAAGGGCCATGGAATTGGCAGCCATATTGTTTTTTTAACCAATCAATGAGCTGCTTTCTGTGCAATGGACACCATAACAAGAAACACTTTTTGTGAGTGGTTTTGAACTTGATTTGGTCGTGATTTTTTTGAGTTATTAATGGTAATTTTGAAAATTAAGCAAAAATGAGTGAATCAATTTGTTCTCCAGTTGTACCAGCACGCAATGGAAAAGGCAGAAAGCGTTTAAGGCGACCGGAAGAGTGGACAATCAATAAACAAAAAGTTATAAGGTGAGTTCCATCATGCTACTGAGACATCAGTGGTGTATTCAAAATTTTATGGTTTTTGTCAAAAAAAAATTCTGTTTATATAATAATTACCTATCTTTTCTATATTTTATACTTCAGTGGAGTATTTTTTGTACTACCGAAGTAGGAATATTTCCTGTATGAATATTTTCCGTGCTATATATATTTTCCTTCATTTGTGTCACTGGAAAGTACTAGTTTTTTTGGCGGTGTTTTTATTAAAAGCTTAAAAATCAGTAAATATGTTTATAATGATCCATTTATACCATAGTGTAATCATAATTTAAATACATTAGTGGATGTTTGATCACTACACAAAGGCTCAAGTTTGAGTAAATTACGAAAGAATGACGTAATTATTAACTGCTGGACAGAAAATACTCGTCCTAAAGGAGCTAATGAAATATCTTCAGCAGTATTTAATTGTTTACGTCAAACTGACTTTACAAATATTAATACTGTTCGATTAATGGCTGATGGGTGTAACGGCCAGAACAAAAACACAATAATGGTTGCCATGTGTTCTAAATGGTTGAAGGATCATGCACCTCCAAATGTTAAACGCCTGGAATTAATTTTTCCTGTTGTCGGACATTCATTCTTGCCTGCGGATCGGATTTTTGGGGTGATTGAAAAAAAAATCGTAAAATGGAAGTAATTACCACTCCAAAAGATTATGGAAATATCTTTTCTGAATCAGGTAATGTGCAACGGTTGGGGGATGACTTTGAAGTGTTCGATTGGAAAAGTGCTTCAAAGGATGTTTTTAAACCACCATCTCAGTGGCATTTTAAATTCAAGGAAACTAAACGTTTTATTTTAATCAAACACCGTTCTTCAATCAAAATACAGGGAGAACCATTCTACAGAAACGATATGGGAGTACCTCAAAGTGTCTTAAAAAGAGGAAAACACCTTTCGGATATGATCCCAATGCCATGCCAGAATGGAGTTTTAATTAACCCATTAAAAATAAGAGATGTCGATAGATTACTTAGCAAACATTTTGGTTTGAACTGGAAGAATCTAGAACTGTTAAAATTTTATGAGTACATAATAAATAATAATGAATTAGGAATCATTATGAATGATGATGAAGATGAACTGTGTCAATCTCAATTAGAAGTATCAGAATTTAATGTATGAATCAATTTACAGTCATTTTGCATGGAAGGATTTCTGCATTGCATTGTTATTTTTTAAATATAGTGCTTTCCATTTTTTAGAATCTAAAATTTGTTTTTGTTTTTTTGTTTCATGTATAGACGTTAATCTAACCTTTACAATATTATCATTTATTAAACCTATTTGCAAAAGTTTTTTACCCACGTATTTAATGTATTCGCATGCAAGGATTTCTGCATTGCGTTTTTATTTTTTTTAATGTAGTGATCTCCATTATATAGAATCTAAAAATTGGGCTATCATCTTTTCTATTTTCCTGTGTCTTGTTCTCATTCATATTTTCGTTTAGATTATTATTATTATCTTCTTCTTCAATGATAGACAAATTGGTCTATTTTTACTATCCGCAGGTAATACTGTATTTTAAAATAAATAATGCTTGGCTTTAAAAAGACTTTAATTTTTTGGTTAATATGAATTATGTTTCAGCTATGCATATACAAATTATGTAATTTCTTCACTACACCCCTGGCAGAGAAGTTTTATCAAACACAGTTTATGAGTTTCAAAATGTGACTAAATCCATGGTTCATTATCAAAATGTATCTAAGTCCATTTTTAAATATTAAATAACTAATTAATTATCTATCAGATTTTTATTTCAAAAACGCATTTAAAATGCTTTATTTTACCTTCATTTTTACAAAACATTTAATTTTACTTTATCATACTTAAATGCTATGAAACAGTTTTCTTGCTTTTGCCAAAAATTTGGTTCGTGGAGATAAGTTCGTTTTGATATTAGACTACTCACTTATCATTGCAGCATACACAATGTTAATGTATTACTCTAATACTGCTTAAGTCATAGTAGAAATTCAATGAATCTACAGAAGCACTAATTTTAAAACATGTATACGTCAAATTGACAGTTTAAACGCACCTCGAATAGTTCAGCAAATGGATTCCCTAATTTGACATATGAAACTAGGTCACGTTAGATACAGCGCGGTTGTTAGTTTGAGCCTGCCATAGCTCAAATTAAAGAACAATGGTCGTTCAGTAAGATTTGGAATAACGGCTGCTACCAAAATGAATAAAATATTTTTACTTACCAGTAACTATCACAAGTTAAAGATGTATTATGTAAAATTACAGATTAGAAACATGACGCAACGACTAGTAGGGAGGAAATGTCAAAAAGTTGATTAGTTTTGCATAGACAATGATGAAGTCATAGACAATAATTAATATATTGCTGTGTATCTTTGTTTGCGTATTTGTAATTGCGTATTGTTGTTTCATGAATATTTTAATAAAATGGTTACAATAATACATAATAAATGGCCCAAGAACAAATAAAGAAATAAGCATTTAAAAGAATTTTTTCACCAATGAGGAAAACTAGATCATGAGTTTTTTGGAGTCTTTGGAGCAATCAACTACCTGTGTCCATAGTAATACGGTAAATAGGTACAGGGCCGCATTAGGTATTAAAGTTTTTAAAAAAAATTTGGCTAGAAGTACATCCATAATAACATACAAAATCAAAAGTATTATAAACTGGTTTTGATAACATACATCATACATATTATTGCAACAGCCGAGAGTTAATCATTAGTAACTCTAAAAAAACTCTAGCATATCTACATTTTATTTTATAACCAAGTTACATATCGACGGTCCCGAAGAACAATTTCGGATCTGCTAAATCGTAGTTTTGCAGGAGAGCTGTTTAAAGTTTCGTTTCTGCATTTTTACTGTTTTTTGAGAGAAATAAATGTAAAGTTGATGTGATATTTTGCACTAACCCTTATTTATTTAATTGGAAAAATACAGTATACCAGCTTTTTGCAACATTGTTGTAGTTTTCAAAAAGAATCACTTCCGACTTTTTTTTACGGACAAGGAGTTGTCGTATAGAAACATCCGACATTGTTCTACGGACATAGCATGAAACATGTGTGTCGTATATGTATATCCTACTTCATTCTTTGGAACTGAAACATAAGTTTTTGACGTATTTACAACCTAATTTATTGTATATATTTTTTTTGTTTCTAGTATTACCAAAAAAAAGTTAATCTATTTTTTTTAGTAATAATTACGTAAAGGAACCCCTTTATAATAAAAGTTATATATAAGAATTTGACACTAAATAAATAAAAACAGGGAAAATAACATATTAAAATTTTTATTCGTGTTTAATCCAACAGAACTGGGAGGATATTTCAATCTCAGTCTACCATATTACATGAGATATCCACATTATTTATAGAGAAAAAATATAAGAAAAATTAAAAACATAACAGGTTACCTAATCATAACATAAAATTAAAACATCCGTAGTTTTATGTGTTTTAATCTAGCAGTACTTGGTACTGGGAGGATTGTTCAATCCCAGTCTGTAACATGAGTTTTTTTTTTTTTTTTTTTTTTTTTTTTAAAGAAAGACAAACATTCCCGGGTTACGAATAACCCAACAATGTTTGAAAATCTCCTACTACCACCACAGAAAGCCGAAAATGTTGCTTGTGTTGTGATGGAGGACTTAGCCAGCCGAGGAATCGAACACGCGACGCTCGGGTGAGACCCAAGCGCTATGCCCACTCAACCAGTTAGTTACATAAGTACGTCTATCACATTATTTAAAGGAGAAGAAATAAGAAAATATAACAAAAGTTAAAACATAACAGGGTGGTACCTAATCATAACATAAAATTAAAACATCCGTAGTTTTATTTGTTTTAATCTAGCAGAACTGGGAGGATTGTTCAATCCCAGTCTGTTACATGAGTCAGTTACATAAGTACGACTATCACATTATTTAAAGGAGAAGAAATAAGAAAATATAACAAAAATTAAAACATAATAGGGTAGTACCTAATCATAACATAAAACTAAAACATTAATAGTCCAATTTTCGAAATAGAATATTTTTATTAGACCTAAATTAATATTTAGGTATTATTATTCAGAGTCACCATCATTGACACAAATGTTTCCGTATGTTATGGTCTTATAAAATTCATGATATTGTTCAGGAATAATTCCTGAATTGCAAAGACTTATAAGGTCATTGTATTTATCTTTTTGAATTGTATAATCTAATTAACTTAGATTTAAATCTAATTTGCATAACTTTATAACTTATAATTAACTTATTTTATAAATCCAATCTGTAAACATCACCCGCCAAACACAGGGACATCCCTAGCATGGCGGATGAATTATCACAAATATGTATAAATGTTCAACAAGTTCTTATAAAAAATAAATAAATAAATCGGCAAAGGGGTATCATACGCTTTATGAAGTTCGATGTCAATAGCATGAAAATGTCTTGTGGCATTACGAACGATGATAGTCTGAAACTCTTTTCTGAGCTCATATTTATACTCCAGCTGATTGGAATGATCTCCAGAGGTACGAACTTGCTTGACGCAGCTCCTTGTCATTTTTTTTATTTTGGGTATCTTTAGTCCAATTTTTATTCTTTAACAGTATTTTAAAGTCGTAAAAGTTATCTTGCGACATATCTCGAACTTCGTAGGGATTTTCATCAATTTTTGCCCATCTCACGAGAATCTTCCATACATTTGGACTATAAATCGTCCTAGGAGCATTTGTTCTTTCGATTACTGCGTGCACACTATCTCCCTCATTTTGAGTGTGGCCCTTTTCTAAGAAGCTGTGTGTAATGGTGATTCCGAATTCTTTAGCTGCATATAAATACAGGCTAAAAACCACTCTATTTCGATTCTGTCCAGGGCAGTTATCAGACCAGAATCTGAATTCTTTAGCCCCCCTTTCAACTTTTTTAAAATGAAATCAAGCAAACAACTACTTCCTTCATTGGCTCCTCGTTTTGCGATTCCTTCGTGCCACATATAGCTGATCCCGTGTCTCGCTGCCATATCGTAAACAGTAAAATTGTAGGTGGACAATTTTCGTTTATAATAAAAAATACTCGCCTTAGCATGAGGACAAGTTTACACATTTTGAAAATCAAAAGTCGCACATATGATTGACCAATCAGAAGCGATAGTTTTGGCTTTGTCGTTATTTTTTAGGTCCCGGGCAAACTCCTTCTCGCGATGCAAAATGATGGCTTCTGTCGGCTGAGACATATTTTTAAATGCATAGCATTGGTCGCATTGATCCTTTTTTTATAAATTAAATTTTTGATTAACAATGTCTCTGTATTGTGGTTCGGATGTCGCCTTTTTGGTATATATGTCTGGGTTAAACCATTCAATATACAATTTGAACATCCGAGCAATGCTGAGGCTTCCATCTAAATATAACTTTGTCGAATCTTTTCTGAACCATCAGGAAGAGGTGATTCAGGAATCTCTACAAGGTTTAAATAAATTAAATAAACTCTGTTTCTCATAAGTGTCTGAAAATCTGATTCTACGTACATTTATAATTCTTATGACGAATAATAAGTAATTAAAGTAAAAATTATTGACCTTCTTCTTCCTGCAACAATGGTGACTGAGACGAATCAAAGGAATTCAAATCTGGATTCATCGTTTTTGTAATATCCGTATTATTTATTTGATTCGGAGTATCTTCACGACGTGAACAGGGATCTAGAAACATGGAATATGTTAATCTCAAATACTTATTAAATTACATTTTTTTATTGTAACACAAATATGAAAATATCATAACATTATTAAATAATTTATTTACACAGCAGATAAATCTTTACAAAATTGATGCAACATAATACAATAATAGATTTTCAAGCACGATTGCATTTCCTTTAGTTAAATCAACAACACCACAGAAAAAAAAATTTACAGGTGAGCTTTTTTTTGTCGAAGAAAGTAGTATTGAAAAAACTTCCCAAGAATAATGTTAGATGTGAACATCCGACACGAGAAAGAATTTAAATGTTAAAAGAACAAAGTCGGATGTTTGTTTCCTGCACACCGCTACTTGACAGATTCCAACAAAAAATGTCGGATGTGCTTTTACGGCGACACATATTTTTTTATCACTTATACATATTTAAGTACCACCTAACAATGATTTAATTAATGTAAACTAAAAACTCTCATTTTAAAGACAAATGATTTATTTTCTGTGATTGTTGTCGGTTTGACAATCCGACATTGTTTTTGGGAGGCCCGATGAAGTAATTTAAAATCATAGCAGTTCTGTAGGAAAACAATAAAAACTTACCTAGTACAACTTCTTTTTCATTCTCATTATCCTGATTTGGATGAATAATGTTATTTGTAAAGTCCATTAACTGCTTTATTCGACAATTAATGTTTCTCGACACGTTAGAGGCATGTCCTGGTTCTCGTTTATCTTTGTCTGCACTTTGTTCATTCACTTCAATTGGACACATTTTACTAGGCAAACATTTAAAACGATTATTATATTTTCGAGGCATAGTTAGTTTATACTGCCTTACTAACAAAAGAGCAACAATTTACTTTTATATTGATGTGCACGCACTGATTCTTTACGCACGCCCATACCGTTCTAACTCTCCGAAGAACAAAGTCGATTCTGACAATCCGACTGTGCGCGCGCACCTCCAATGGTGGACTTGTGACAACGAACAAAGTCGGTTGTGCACTACTGACAATGTTCTCCGGACAGGATGTCACAACCAACTTTGTTTGTTTCAATAACTTCTGAAAATAATTAAGATAAAAAAAATCTAAAAACGCAGACTACAAAAGCAAGAAAAGAAATTTAAAATAAGCCAAAAAAACGATTTTTGCTTTTTTGCAGATCCGACATTGTTCTACGGGACCGTCGATTTAATTTAAGGGTACGAAAGCAAAAAGGTAAGTTATTAGTTTAGACCTGAATTCTGTTGGACTTGTTATGGATCTTAGTTCCAGAGAAAGTTTATTCCAAGCCTTCGGCCCAGATACTCCGAAAGCGCGATCACCAAACTTAGTATTTGGCTTGCGCTTAGGTTCCATCAGTCTGCCTACAGCTGATGATGTTGCTGATCTAAGAGTTGACTGCCTCAGACCAGTGTTTTCCGGGACGCATAGTTCAGAGATGTAGGGTGGGGCCATTTCATTGATGGATTTAAACACCATCCAGCACAGTTTGTACTGGATTCTTTCAGGGCACTTGAGCCAGTGAAGGTTACGAAGGTGTTCTGAAATGTGCAAATATTTTGAAACCCCGGTTATGAGCCGTGCTGCTGCATCAAACAATTGAAGTTTGTCAATTTGATATTTTAGAAGGCTGGCATAAATACCGTTGCAGTAATCGAGACGTGAGACTACGTAAGAGTTGATAAGTAGTTTTGTTGCTTCTGTAGGAAGGTTTCTTCGGACAGACTTGGGTTGTCTTAGGTGAAAAAAACCGGTGCTTACAGTCCTATTTATTTGACTTTTAAACGAAAAGTCTGAATCTAAATTGACACCGAGAAGTTTGACTGTTGTTTTTTTGTTATATCTATATTAAATAAAAAAAATTAAAACCATTTTCGCAAACATATTTTCTCTTTTAATATATACATTATCTTAAAAATAAGGTATCAAGAGGGTGGTGAAATACTCCCTTAAGGCGATGCACTACGTCGTGTAATATTTTGAATCGAGCCGCTATCAATAACACACCTTACGTAGCTGGCAATAAGGCTTAAATTCCCGCTAAACACCATCCACCTGTCTTGATTTATGCAAGAAAAAAAATGGCCAAAAAGTGCCTTTTATTTTATTTTGTGGATATTCAGGCACAAATATTTAAATGTTTTTCCATCATTTTATAAATAATTAATTTGCCACATTATACAATAAAACCATAACCGAAAATGGGTTCGTAAGAAGGAGATTTTAAACTTTAAAACAGTTTTCACAGGCCTGTACATTATTTTTTTCTGGGCTTTTAAAAAGACTTCTAAAAAATACTCGATTATTTCAAAGGCCAAGATGTATTCTACTCGCAGTCTGAAACATAGAAAGGCGACGAAATTTTCAAACAAAAAACACATGATTTTAAATTACTACGTAGTGCATCGCCTTAATCAATAAATATATTCAGCTCAGTATGGAGTAGCGATGAGTCGTTCATAAACTAGCTCTTTTTTGATGAGCCCTGTTTGTACGATTCCCAGTAAACCGTACGTAAATTGAACGCTTACTCTTTTATATCAGGAAGTATTTTAGAAAAATAGCGCCATTAAAATTATCGAAGTATTAATTATTATTACATACTCGGAGACGTGAACAGCGTCTGACAGCCCGACCATCTGGACTTGGACATATCGTCGCTGTGAAATCAAACCGGCATATCTGCAAAATGCTAGTTTTTCACCAGAGCATCTGTGAGCCTGTCGTCAACTGAGTCTGAGTATGTGGCTATGAGTATGGCTGCTGGTGAGGCTTGCTGGTTGAAAAACTTATTAAATGATTTTGGTTTTCAAAATGTTTGTCCAGTAAACATTTTTTGTGATAATCAGTCAGCAATCTTGACTGCAGCTACAGAATCTATTAAACGTTTGAAGCACGTAGATATTCGTTTTCACTTTGTCAAAGATCTAGTGAAAAATAATAAAATAAATATAAAATACATAAAAACTGGCGAACAATCAGCGGATATTCTCACTAAATCTTTAAGTAAAGAGTTATTTGTACGATTTATTGGAATGTTATTACATTGAGGGAGGATGTTGTAATATGGCAATGAAATAACATTCTGGTAACACTACATGCACAGGAAGTAGGTGTCAAAAGTATAAGTCTCTGTAATGGCTGTAATGTGTGTGCTCTGCTACAATAAACGTTATTTTGGTTAACAGTCCAAGAGGGCTTTTTCTATTTTTGCGGTTTTTTTTGTATTTTCGAAGTCACTTGTGTCCGTAACAAAATATTCAAAAAAATATTTATCGTGTATATTTTTTAGATACATGTATGTTATATACAACCTGTTAAAAATAAATAATCTAAAAAAATATTTTTCTTACTTTACAGCTGTTTATAAAAAAAGTAGTTTTCAATAAATCGCCAATCGACCTCAAGATTACTTTCACCTGCTACTACATACAACATGACAAAAATATATAAAAAATATTTTGTAATAGAACATATCTCAACCTATAGGACCCAATTTTTATATTTTTATATAATAGCTAAATAACTGTGTGATATTATTTGGAAAAACTATGTAAATCAACTTACTTTGAAGTCAATTTTATGTATTAAAAAACAGCAATTTGAACAAAAAAAAATACTGTATAATTAAACAGTATTTTTTTTTTTTTTTTTTTTTTATTGTTTAACTTATAACATTGTACATAAAATAAGTTAAAAATAAGTAATAGTGTAAAACATATGTTGTTGAATTTCTACTCCAATGAAGAGTGCTAGCTCTTGAGCTTGGCGTAGGAGTTATTTGACAATTATTTCATGTTTATATCAGTAATTAACATTATTACAGTACAATAAATATAAACTTAAAAGAGGATTGTGACGTTAATTTTGGTTGTAACATGAATTGAAGTTATAACATTTGATAGGTGATATTAATTTTTTTTAAAGATAAATTTGACCTTCTTTTTGAATAAAATAAAATCTGGTATTTTTTTCACTTCTTCGGGAAGACTATTAAAATATCTTATGCCTTTGTAAATGTAGTTATTGTGCATTTGTTGTGTTGAAAATAGAGGAATTTGGATGTTAAAATTATGCCTTAAGGATGAGTTAAATTTAAGTTTTTTTACTACAGTTTCTTTATATATTTGTAATATTGCATCTTTTTTATAGAGGTCTTCAATTTTTGGTACTTCGAAAATTTTGAACAATGATGCTGAAGAGAAAGTTGTTTTTTTTTTCAAAATTACTTTGATAATTAGTTTTTGTACCACTTTAACAGAGCTTAAAAATTTTTCATATGCACCTCCCCACCCAATGATTCCATACTGAAGTAATGATTGGACTAGTGCGTAATAGACTTTTTTCAGGTTGTTTATCTTGAGAACATTTCTTAATCTTATGAATATATAGATACATTTTCTAATTCGTTTAACAAGTTCACATATGTGTCTGTTCCATTTCATATGTTGGTCAACAATTACACCGAGGTATTTTATTTCAGTTGTTTGGTTTAGTATGGTACATGATTCATTACAAACATCTTTGTTACATTTTTTGTTGTGTATTATTATATGAATGTTGGGGTTAGTTTTGAATTTATTTATTGTGAATGGTATATAAACTGTTTTTTTTGCGTTAATTGTAAGTAGATTTGTATCGAACCAGTTTTTTAGGATTTGGATGTCATTATTTGCATTTTCATTTACAATTTTCCAGTCATTACCCTTAATTATGATAATTGTATCATCTGCGTAAGATATAACTGTTCCACTGAGGTTTTGTTTGAAAATATCGTTTACGTACATGATAAAAAGTAAAGGACCCAAAACAGTACCTTGTGGTATCCCAAAATCACTTGTGAGTGGTAGACTAGATGCGTGATTAATTTTTACAACTTGTGTTCTTTGGTGAAGATAACTTTTTAGCCAACTTAATGCTGTGTCATTAAAACCTACGATCTTTAATTTTTGTATTAGTTTGACATGAGATATGCTGTCGAAGGCTTTTTGGAGATCAACAAAAATACCAACACATTTTAATGATTTGTCTAAAGCGTCTTGTATGGTACTAGATAATTTAGCAATGGCGTCTTTTGTGCTTTTGTTTTCCATGAATCCAAACTGATTTTCGTGAATTATATTATTAATCTTTATGAACCTAGTTATTCTTTTTTTGGCAATTTTTTCAAATATTTTTGCAATGTTTGATAGTAAAGAAATAGGGCGGTAATTGGTTGGTTCTTCCGGATTGCCGGTTTTAAATATTGGTATAATTACAGATTGTTTGTACATGGATGGAAAAACTCCGCTTTGAAAACTTGTATTGATTATATGAGTTAATGGTTTTGATACTTGTGATTTTATACATTTCAGTGTTTGTATTGTGACCCCATCAAAACCAGGGGCAGAACCTCCTTTCATACCTGTAATAATTTGTTCAATTTCTTCTGGTGTTGTTGGTTGAAATAATTCAAATTTATGCTCATTATTTACTGTAGTATTTGGGTCATTTGGGGTAAGGCCTTGTTGGATTTTTTTAGCGAGGTTTTTTCCTACATTAGCAAAAAAATTGTTAAATACATTTGCGGCTTCTAGAGGTTTATCTTTACAGCAGATTTTTGAATCATTATGATTTACATTGTTGATTGTTTTATTTTTTAAATGTTTTTTATCGACAATTTAATTTATGATGGACCAAATCCTTTTACTGTCATTTCCAGATAATTCAAGTTTTGGTTTGTAGTAGTCATCCTTTGTGTTTTTTATTAGATATGTAAGTTTTTTTTATAAGCTTTGAAATGTTTTTGTAATGTTATATTTTCCGGTTGTTTTGTATATTGTTTGTAGAGTGTTTCTTTGTGTCTAATTGAGATGATTAATCCGTGAGTTATCCATGGTTTGATTGGCTTTAGTTTTGAAGATGTTTTGCTAGATTTAATATTTCTACAAGCATTTATGTGAAAACTCAGTTTTTTATCAAATATTTTGCAGCATTCTTCTACATCGTTACATTGATATATTTCTTGCCATTCTTTTTCGTTACTTAATATTTTAGTGAGAGAATTTATATTAATACTATAGTTGTATTTATCAGTATTATTAACGGCCGTTGTGGTTGGTAATGAGAGGTTTTGATGTTTGTAGTCATATTTAAATATACATGCAAAATGATCCGTTACAGATGTTTTAATTACCGCAGATGATATATTTTGTATATCTTTGGTGTTTGTGAATATGTGATCGATACAAGATGGTCGTTGTCCGATAATGTTTCTGGTGTATGAATTTATACATGAAATGTAATTTAATTCTGCTAACATATTTAAATAGTTATCTTTATCGTTAGAGGAGTAGTCATTAGCGATATTTAAGTTAATATCTCCGATGAGTATTGTTTTTTTGTTTCTATGATGTTGTAATATTTTTTTTAATTCTTCTATGTATGTGGTTATAGCAGAAGAGTGTGTCCGATAAATAGCAATGATATTAAATGAATAATTCATAAAATTTATCTCCAAGTTTAATAAATTGACATTATTCACCATTATTTCATTTACACTTGTGACAGCGTAAATATTTGATACAAATATGGCGACGCCGCTTTTTCTGTTAATTTTATATTTTGTTGCATAGTACGAGTAACCCGGTATATTATAATTAATTTCACTCGATGAATGCGTTTCTGATAGTATTATACAGTCAAGTCTATTTAATTGTTTAATAGTTATTAGAAATTCTTCGAAATTTTTTTCCATAGATCTAACGTTCATGTGCATTATTATTAGGCTGGCTGTAGGTTTTATATCTATAAAATCGTTTGTATTATTTACCGTGTCAAAAATCCTTTCGTCTATTTTATATGAATTATCTATTGCGTTTATTATAAAGTCGTTCATTTTGAGGTAGTAATAAAATTAACAATAATGTTGGCGCTGGGAATACACTTCACATTTGCAATTATAATATTATATGTGTTTGCTTGTACATTATCACTGCGTGTTAACACTTTGCGGGCGGGCTTTTCGTAATATTTTTTTGAAATATTGTGCATATTATTTAGGTTTTCGTTACACTTGTAATTAATAATATGCATCATTAGTCGTAATCGATGCGATCCCTCGCAATTTTCAGCATTTTGTTTCTATAGTTGCACCTAATACTGTTGGCTGCGTGGTCCGTGGTGTTTTTTTCTCCATATTTAGAATTTTGTCTGGTGCAGTTTACACATGCTGGTACTGTTTTTTCTCTTCCCGGACATTTTGAAAGGATGTGATCGCCCATGCAGTGTGGGCAAATTGGAGGTCTGGTTCGGTGTAGGCATCTTTTAGCCGTATGCATGAACATACAGCAATGAAAACATTGAGTCAGTGGATCGCAATCTTCAATTTTTACTCGTTGAAACTGTATATTTAGTTTACCGAGTGCAAGGAGACTTTTTCGCATTTTGCCACTAGTTTCCATGATGTAGCTAGTGAACTGGCGCTGCTTTTCGTTTATGTTTGTGTTTTTTATCTCCGTTATAAGTGTGATTTTGTTGTCTTCACTTTCCTTGTAAACATCTTCAATTCCTTCGTTCTGGGTAATTATTCCGCAAACTATTTCGTCTTCAGTAAGATTGGATTTTAATCCTTTTATTATTATTTTTGGTCTTTTCTTTTGAATTTCATTTACCACCAAATCGGTATTCAGTTTTTTTATTTCGGCGGTTAAGGTATTTGCATATTCCTTTTTTGGGCATGATATTATTATTTTTTCTTCTTTTGTTTTTCTCAAACCATTTATTCCTATCTTTATGTTGCTTAAATTTATTTCTTTTTTTATTATCTTTTCAATTTCTTCTGCTTTAGCATTATTTTTGGTCGACGAAATGATGATTGAGAATCTCTCTTCTTCTCGAGGAGTGACTTTGGTTGTTGATAATACCTGTGCATAGGATGGTGTTGATGCGCTTTTCATTATTTTTTCAAAGTTTCCCACCAGTTGGTCGTTTTTTTCGATAAGTTTGTCTTGTAGTTGAATTATTTGTTGTTGCATTTTTAATATTTCAGATTTCACTTCATTGTCAAGATCAATAATAATTTTTTCGATATTAGTTTTAGTTTTCGAGTCTTTAACGGTTTGTATTTTTTGAACTTCATTTTTTAGCGTATTCAACAACTCTTCTACCGTCATGAAAGTGTTACGTTGCGGTGTAACGGGAGCGCGGAGACAGTACCGTGCGGGCTGCCGTTACGAGCGTAAGATTAATACTGATTATACTATCTTAATTGATAAATAAATTAAATTAATTTAAAGATTTAATTGGTAATATTCTATATTCATTTAAACCCTAAATACATATAAATGATGGCATTTTACATATTCAATCATAACGCGAATATCGTTCGCCACAAGAGGTCGTTTCGCGACGATGTCTTCTGTGAAGTAGTATTAAAAAACGTAAGTGTATTAGTTTATTTTCGATATACGTTTATATTGTAGACATAAAATCAAAACGTAGAATTTGTTCATGTAATTTGAAGGGAGCGTGTCAAAGGTGAACAAGAATGTGAATCGCGTGGAGGCAAACGTTGTTGAGATGATTGTACCTTCTCATATATTACCTTCCAGCTGAACAATATGTAGGAGGTCTTAATTATTGTAAATCATCTCATTTGCCAGCGCCCGCTGTGGATATGTACGAACGAGACAGCAGTATTATAATTGCTTCCAGCAGTATAGACAAACAGCCGTATCGTATTTCATGTGACTAGTGTTATAGGGCTGTGCAAATAGATTTTTAATTATAATAATAATTTAATTATTTAATTTGGCTATTATAGCTCTTCGTGAATTGAACAAATGAAAATAAAATATAATTATAAAATATAATATATGTATATATATATATTTTTTGTAACAGGTAAATATATGACGGTGAAGTTAAAGTAAACCAAAAACATGATTGGTATTTCCAAATTCAAGGACAACTCCACATCACCAAGTCCGATATATGTATATTTGGTGTATGGACCTCGAATAACATTCCATTAAAGGTTGAAACCATAAGAAGAGATGACTCTTTCTTTCACTTTTCAATGTTAAAACGCCTTCAAAATTTCTACTTTGATTGTTACTTGCCAGAAATCATTGACCCGAGATACGAAAGAGGCATGGATATTAGAAATCCTCCTTACATAGAGCAAGCCATAAAAAAAACGTAAGAACATCGCGTCTGTGAGGTTATTGGCTATCTGATTTTATTTTCCTTATGCTTGCTACAACCTTAACTTGCGTTTTATTGAAATTATTTTCATTGTGTTTAGATATAAATGTCTTTTACTCGTGTCTTTTACCTGAACTATGTACCATTTTGTAACATTGCGCAAAAAAAATACATTATATTCCAATTGCCCGCCATGCACATATTTTTTATATTGATACATTCTGTAAATTATGTTGTATTATGTTCCTTATGAAAAAAACTGTTGTTTCTATTGAAATTGGAAAACCCTACAATAACTGTACACCATTTATTTCATATCTTGAGAGCTTCACTTACATTCATGCATCGTATCGTATAGTATTATTTTATTGAGTAAAGTGGGGAATTACTTAGCTATTTACATCAGTTCATCAAACACGGCTAAAGCCATTTTAAGGATCGTTTTTTTTTGGTGGAAAGTACATTTCACTGTGTAAAGTACGGTAAATGTACTACTGAACTCAGTTTTATGTTAATATGAAAAATGCGTGTATCTTTTTGTGAAATAACACGAATTAATTCAATAAACGAAAGAGCTTAAATCACTTGTACCTTAGCAATTCAGCATACACATAAATTTGAATAAAGAACATTCAATTACAAGATTTCTAGTTCTTTAAATATTTTAGCTACTGAAATTATAAACGGAATCAACATAATTGTTGGAGACATGCTAGCTAAAATAAATTGTTTGTATTGGTTTAAGTTCTGGAATACTACTTTATCAAATGTTTTATTGTTGTTTTTATGTTTTATTTTATATATTTATGTAGTACAATATAATATGGAATATGAATATCAGAATTTTTTAAAAAAGGACCCGTTAGTCAATCTGCCAAAAATTGGTTTATCGGGACGTTATAAAAATACATATATAAAAATACATAAATATTGTAAAAAAATCGTATATCATTTTACCGCCAAACTTTTTCACTATTACGATCTAGGCAAAAAAAGAAGAGCACAAAAGTTCAATTATTTGGAATATTCCGATCTGTACATATCCTTTAAATTAATTTTCCCACATCAGAAACACCAGATAAAGCAAACAACACTGTTTTTTATATGCCTACTCACTGTAAAAACCAAAACTTTTAATTAAATAAATGTATTCTCAACTGTGTTTTATATTTCAATGTTGTGACAGCCTACTCACTGTAAAAACCTTAACTTTTAATTAAATAAATGTATTCTCAACTGTGTTTTATATTTCAATGTTGTGACAGCCTACTCACTGTAAAAACCTAAACTTTTAATTAAATAAATGTATTCTCCACGGTGTTTTATATTTCAATGTTGTGACAGCCCTAACAGCCATAGCAGCAGTCGCAAGCTTATTACTCTAATTTCACAAGAGAGCCGGCCGCTGGCGAGTGTTTTCATCGAATTGAAATATATCTAATATTTGGGGAAAAAATATTTTTTTAAATAAGTTTTTACAATTTTATAGGGAATTTTAGTTTACATGTTAATTAAATCGATACCTCTCTAATAATTATTTCATATGGAGAAGATGCATATTTACATAAAACTTTGAGATCTCTTTCGACATTTATGTATTTTGAAACTAAAATAAGCATAAATAGTAGTGGTTAAACCCAGTAAAAAGCTCATAGTTTACTTATAAAATCAAATTATTTTAATCGTGAATATCCGCCAGTTTTTAAAAAGCCGTTCATATAATGTTTATCAACACATTAGGGAATCTCGAGGGAAAATTCCCACATTGTAGGGAAAAATTGAAAGCCAGCTACCACATAAACGGCCAAGATAAAACACGTTATTTTTAATTTGTCATCGGGAATGTTCGTTGTTGTCGATCGGGAGACCTCGGGTGTTTATGCACGGATAGTACGATCAAACCACTAGTTCAGTAACGTTTTGGCGGAATTGTCTACAAAATACGACGAGGGCGACACAGTCGACCAATTTTTTTAACTATTTTAGTAAATTTCGACAAAATCGTTATCTCTGCTACCCTCTTAAAAGATCACCATCTATTATTTATCAAGACTACAGATTCATCGCAAATAAAAAATATCTCGTCGTGCTCTAGTAAATCTGACGAAAATCTCTATTGAAGAAGAAAAAACTGAGAAGAACATCGTTGACGCAATCTTGTAACACTGTGTTGTGTATTAAATACAACATGTTGCAAATAACATTCTAAAAACAATGTTGAATAAAAAACATCATACCAATAGGATTATCTACATGTGTGACAAAAAGTGATCGTTTTACAAGTGATAAGTTTTGGTCTTATCTTTAATTTGCATGTCAATGATATATTCAATATTTCCAAATATGGAGACACTGTCTCTTACGCTTACGATACAGTCCTACTACTAAAAGCAAACACCTGGTCAGAATTAAATAACATGGCAAATACAGATATCAATGAACTAAAATTTATTAGAATAATGGTAACAAAATTATCAAATGTGTCTAGTGGCGCCATCTATATTGAAACAATAAAGCTTACTCTTTTGTCTATTGCGAAAAGCAACGTGTTTTAATAGGTTATGGGCGAATATCCATATATTTTTCGGTTTTTACTGTGTAAATTTAGTATAAAACAGTCGAAAATTGTTGACTTTTCGTGGAAATATGGCTGTAAACTATTTTCAAAGTATTGAGAAGCTGACAGGACGTCAGAATTATGATCAGTGGAGTTTTGCGGTAGAAAATCTGTTGGTGCTTGACAATCTCGCAAACTATATCAAGTCGGAGCCAGATAAAAATTTCGAGCCAAAAGCATCAGATGACGCAAGAGCCAAGGCGAAGCTAGTTTTAACTATTGACCCTGGATTGTACGTGCATATTAAGGAAACAAAAACAACTTTAGAGTTATGGATTAAACTGAGGTCTATATTTGATGACTCAGGCTTTTCTCGTAAAATATCTCTACTAAGACATTTAATCTCGTTACGACAGGAAAATTGTGATTCCATGACTTCTTACGTCACGCAAGTAGTCGAAACAGCTCAGAGATTGAAGGGCACAGGATTTGCAATTACAGAAGAATGGGTCGGATCGTTACTTCTCGCAGGTTTGCCAGAAAAATTCATGCCAATGATTATGGCGGTGGAGCACTCAGGAATGCAAATTACCACCGATTTAATAAAATCTAAGTTGATTGATATGGAGGTTTCAAAGAATGACGTGGATTCCAGCGGCGCAGCATTTGCTGCAAATAAAAGCTACAAGCAGAAATTTAAAAATGGCGCGACGTCATCGAAAAATTTAAAAGTGACAGGTGACAAGACCATCACTTGTTACAAATGTAAACAGACGGGTCATTATCGAAACCAGTGTCCAGTGTTACAAAAAAACAAACAATCAAATGCTTTTAGTGTAGTTTTTTTGAACGGAGAATACAATAAAAACGAATGGTACATTGACAGTGGGGCAAGTGCACACATGACGGCCAACAAAGAGTGGATAAAACACGCAAATTTTACGCCATATTTATCAGAGATAACCGTCGCGAATAATATGAAAGTGCCAGTTTTGTGTTCCGGAGATGTACAAATAATAACTAACTGCAACTACGATATCATGGTTAAAGATGTGCTTTGCATACCGAGCTTAACAACAAACCTGTTGTCAGTGAGCGAACTAATTAAGAACGGAAACAATGTTGTTTTTGGTGAAAACAAATGCTACATACGTAACACTAAGAATGTGTTGGTGGCCACAGGAACGTCAATAAATGGAGTGTACAAGCTAAATATCAAAGTAGCAGATTGTATACTGGCAGCACCTGCTGTAGCAAATGCAGATCTTTGGCACAGGCGGTTAGCGCATATTAACAGTAATGATTTAAATAAAATGAAGAACGGCATTGTAGATGGATTATCCTACCCGGGTACCAGTGATATGACAATGGCGAAATGTGTGACCTGTTGCGAAGGTAAACAAATGAGGTTACCATTTCATCATGTTGGAAAAATAAGTACAGAAATACTACATACAATACATGCAGATGTATGTGGTCCTATGGAAACGAAGTCCATAGGTGGTGCTAGGTATTTTGTCTTGTTCATTGATGATCACAGTCGTATGACCTTCATATACTTCCACAAACATAAAAATGAAGTCTTCAAGATATTTAAGAATTTTAAAGCAATGACTGAAAATAGTCAGAAAACAAAAATAAAAATATTACGCACAGATAATGGTGGTGAATTTTGTAGTGGTGAGATGGAGAATTACTTACTCAGAGAAGGAATTATACACCAGAAGACAACTGCATACACACCTGAACAAAATGGTGTTTGTGAACGGGCTAATAGAACTATTATAGAGAAGGCGCGATGCTTACTTTTTAATGCGAAATTAGAAAAAAAGTTCTGGGCTGAAGCGGCTAATACAGCAGTATACCTAAAAAATAGATCTGTAACTTCAAGTTTGGGAAATAAAACACCCTATGAAGCGTGGTATAAAAAGAAACCAGATTTAAGTCATATACGCCTATTTGGCAGCCCCGTAATGGTCCACATACCGAAGGAAAGAAGATTAAAATGGGACAAGAAGGCTAAAATGCAGATTCTTGTAGGATTTTCAGAAACAGTAAAGGGATATCGTGTATATGATCCCATAAAAAATATTATAACTATAAAGAGAGATATAATAGTGATAGAAGAAGAAACAGTATCATCGGAAATCAATGCAGAAAACATAGCAGAATGGATACAGGATGATGTTGAATTTGAAGGGCATGAGTCTCCGGCAACAAACGAAGATGGCAGAGATTCAGTGGGGAAGTCTTCAATGGATGAATCTCTCCAAAATTCAAATACATCTGTATATACTGATCCGGCTAGTGAAAATGATGACGATACAAGCATCACAAACATAGAGACAGATATCTCAATCAGTGAGTTGCAACCAATTCCAGAATTACCAGAACAGGAGAAGAGAACACGAAAACCTCCGGAACGTTTTGGGTTTGGTAATATCTGTATTTCCAATTCCAATCCAGATGTCGAACAAATAGACTTCTCAGAAGCGCTGAATGGACCAGAAGCTGATCAGTGGAGACAGGCCATGCGAGAGGAGCTTCAGTCGTTCGAGGATAACGATGCGTGGGAAATTGTTGATATACCAAGTAATGGATTAATTGTGCAAAACAAGTGGGTGTTAAATAAAAAACTAGATGTGAATGATAAAGTGCGGTATCGTGCCCGACTCGTGGCTAAAGGTTTTACGCAACGACGTGGTATTGATTATGAGAACACTTTTTCTCCTGTCATAAAACATTCTACGCTGAGAATGTTATTTGCTCTGAGTGTACAGTGGGATATGGACATAACACATCTAGATGTGACAACAGCTTTTTTAAATGGAAATTTAAAAGAAAATATTTACATGTCAATTCCAGAAGGTTTTGTAAATAAGCAAATTAGAAAGGTCTTGAAATTAAAAAGAGCTATATACGGACTGAAACAGTCTGCTTTAGTCTGGTATGAAAAAGTGAAAGATTGTTTGCTGAACTTTGGTTTTAAAATAAGTAAATTTGAACCATGCTTGTTTACATTTTTTTATGAGAATGTTAAGATTATTGTAGCTATATATGTTGACGATTTCTTAATTTTTTCTAATAGTATTGCAGAAACAGAAAAATTAAAGAATGTGTTAAGTTCTCAATTTAAATTAAAAGATTTAGGTCCTGTTAGACGTTACTTAGGCATGCGAATAAGTGTAAACAAAGAATGTAAGACTATAACTATAGATCAGCAGGAATATATAGAGCAATTATTATTAAGGTTTGATATGTCCAATTGTAAAACTTTAGATACCCCCATTGAGAGTAAGTTGAACATAGAAAAGGCTGAAAATTGTGTAGTAAACCTTCCATATCAAAAGCTAATTGGAAGCCTTATGTATTTGGCAGTTTTGACTAGACCAGACTTGTCGTATTCCCTTAGTTATCTCAGCCAGTTCAATAACAGTTATAATGAAACTCATTTTAGTTATGCTAAACGAATATTAAATTATTTACAAAAGACAAAACACTATTGTTTAACATATTGTAAGGAAAATATAGAGCTGACAGGTTTTGTTGATGCAGACTGGGCTAGTGATAGTCTGGATCGTAAGTCTTATACTGGGTTCTGTTTTGTAATGGGTGGTTCTGTGATTTCCTGGCAAAGTAAAAAACAAAAGACTGTCTCCTTATCCAGTACTGAGGCAGAATATGTTGCTCTCTCAGAGGCATCTAGAGAAGCTGTTTATTTCAGAAATCTTATGTATGAACTTACTGGTAAAAAATGTGTAATTAAATTGAATTGTGATAATCAAAGTGCATTAAAATTAGCAACAAGTCATCAGGCACATGCTAGATCAAAACATATTGATGTTCGGTATCATTATGTTAGAGATGCAGTTAAAAATAAATTAATTAATATTGAATACATTTCAACTCAGGAAATGCCCGCTGACTTGTTAACCAAGGGTCTTTTGTCAACTAAGCATTATAAGTTCATGCACATGCTGGGAATTAAAGTTAAATAAAACAATATCTATGTATTCTGTTTAAAAATTCACATTTATTTTGTTAAGTGGGAGTATTAGAATAATGGTAACAAAATTATCAAATGTGTCTAGTGGCGCCATCTATATTGAAACAATAAAGCTTACTCTTTTGTCTATTGCGAAAAGCAACGTGTTTTAATAAAATTATGGTTTGATGAAAACCTGTTGACTTTAAATTCTAAAAAAACTTATTATTTACCATTTTTCATTAAAAAACAAGAAACACCTAAAGACATAAACATAATTATCCACTCTGTGAAAAATACAGAAAACCACAAATGCAATATGTTATGCACAAACATAGAAAGCAAGACCGATATTAAGTATACTAGCTAGCTACCTAGGCATAACAATAGACCAGCGTTTAAAATGGTCCCCACATATAAATATTCTGAACAACAGAATAAGGAAACTAACATATATATATTTAGATGTTTAAGAGATATTTTAAACGAAAAATTACTTAGAACCACATACTTCGCTTTCTGTCAATCAATTATACAATACGGCATTATAGGCTGGGGCGGTACATATAAAAATCAAACACAAACAATTTACATATCACAGAAACTAATAATAAAAACCATATTAAAAAAACCCTATACACATATTCGTCCGAACTTTTATTCAAAGAATTTAAGGTCAGAAAATTAAGTGCATTATACTTCTACGATGCAACATTACAAATTTATAAAAATTATATTCAAAATAAGATTGCACCCTTTAAAAATAACAGAAATCTTAGACAAACGTCAATACTTCCTACTCCTAAATGTAAAAAAAAACAATAGGACAGTTCAACCATGAATATCTCGGAGTTAAATTTTTTAACTCATTACCAGAAAAAAATAGAAACATGAACGCAAATATAAACGAATTCAAAAGCCACCTTAAAAAGTACTCCGAACAGTTGAACTGAATCATATCAAATATAAACCAACATAAAAACACCCCCCCATACACACACGCTCTGCTTATTTATGGGGGTACATCAAATACGTATTTTATGTTATTAATAACTGTACTATATTGTGTAATGTAATTCGTATATCCTTTTTTACTAATAAAAAAAGATATTTAATTTATTTGGGGTTTACCTTCGTATTCCTTCAGTGTTGTGACACTTTACAACACTGAAACCGCACCTTCAGGGAAAATATAATTAACAAAGAATAGAGTATTGTTGTGGTAGACAATGGCTGGCTGTCAAATTTATCACTTGTTTCGGGTCTTCAGGTTACGTCACGAGCTCACGAGCGGCCGAATGCATTTTTACTATCGAAAACTTCCTGTATGAGCCAACCTTATAAAATACGTTTTCTACGAACCTTGAAGAACAACAACATGATGTTATAGTACACTAGACTAATATTATTGGAATGAATCGACGAGATCGGGTTTTTGAAATTTATTTATTTTTATTTAATTTATTTATTTAACGCCCAGAGGGCTTATACATTTTTTTTTTTTTTTTTTTATATTTACTCCACACAGGAGGCCCTGAAGAAAATAATTTCCCTCAGGGCCTATGTCATCTTTGGGGATGCTGTGTGGAGGGTCTTTTTGTGGAGAGGAAGGAGTGAACATGGGTCTTGAAGAGTCCCATGTTGTAGGAGGGAGGAAACACAGAGGCCGGCAGTTCGTTCCACAGCCGAGCTGTTGAACTTAAGAACGAATCGTAGAAGCGACCCGTTCTCATGTGACAAGTGTCAACTGTGTACAAATGTTGGGCGCGCGTTTGGCGTGTATCCCGACTACGCACCGGTGCCGAAGGGATCAATGACGCTAGTTCTTCAGAGCATCTTCCATTGTAATACCGATAGAACAAGGACAGCATACCTACCTGACGCCTGTGCTCTAAAGATTGCAGTCCGTTTGTTAAGATTGGGGAATCTATCAAACGGACCGCCCGTTTCTGCACAGAGTCAAGGGTTTTTTTCAGGTATTTTGGGGCTCCAGACCAGAGATGGCTGCCAAATTCGACAGTAGGGCGCACTTGGGATTTGTACAGGGTGAGCAGTTGTGTACTATTAAAGTATCTGCGGGCTCTGTACAGTACGCCCAGCTTCTGAGAGGCCAACTTTACTCTAGCTTCGATGGAGCCCCCGTACCTGAGCTGGTCACTTATAGTTACACCAAGCATATCAATGGAAGGCCTGTTCGGAAGATTGCTTCCGTTAAAGGAGACTAGATTATCATTTGGATCCCTTTTAGACGTAATCAGACAGGATTGGGTCTTTGAAACATTAAATTCGACGAGATTATTTTTACCCCAGGAGGAAATACTCTCGAGATAACCGTCCATTCTCTTCTTCAAAGCCCTCCGAGCCGTTGGAGTTTGTGTGCCCTTTGGGGGCTTGTCAAACAAAAAGCTATCATGAACTGTACTGTCATCCGCGTAACAATGAATCGGTGCACATGTCAAAAGGTCATTGATGTGCAACAAAAACAAAGTTGGAGACAGAACCGATCCCTGTGGGACGCCAGCATTTATGGAGTGCGAGGAAGAGGTGAAACCGTCAGCAACCGCCTGAATCGACCTATCCCTTAAAAAGTCAGCAATCCACGTACACAGGGATGCGGGAAGTCCGTAAGAATGCAATTTGTTGACAAGTCCTCGGTGCCAGACCCGGTCAAAGGCCTTGGATATGTCTAGTGCGACCGTTTGGGTCTCACCGTGACGTTCCAGGCACCGCCCCCAAACATGCGTCACATACGCGAGAAGATCACCGCACGAGCGGTTCCGCCGGAATCCGTATTGACGGTCGTTGATAATTTTGTTCTTCTCGAGGTATGTGAGCAGTTTGTCGTTGATCACACGTTCCATCACTTTGGACAGAACTGATGTGATCGCTATGGGGCGGTAGTTGGCCGGGTTGGAGCGGTCACCTTTCTTGGGAATAGGGTGAATTACCGCTTTTTTCCAACCAGAGGGCACAGTGCCACACTTCAGGGACATTTTGAAGAGCTTTGTCAAAACTGGAACTATTTCCGCAGCACACCTCTGCAATACCAGGGCAGGTATTCCATCAGGTCCACTAGCTTTGTTAACATCGAGCCCCCGTATGACGTGGAGTACATCCCGATGCCGGATCCTCGGCTTTTTCATATAGAAGCCGCAGTGAGGAACCGACGGCGGAACAGCACCCCCGTCGTCGAGGGTCGAGTTTTCCGCAAACATTTTCCCTAAAAGGTTTGCCTTTTCGGTGGCGGTGTTTGCTAGTGAGCCGTCAGGTCTGGTAAGAGGTGGCAAACTGGGTTTGCAAAAATTTCGACCTATTGAGCCCGCAAGCGACCAGAATGCTCTGCTGCCATGCGGGCAGGCAGCCAGCTTTTTGCTGATCCGCAGGTCGTGTTCGAATTTTGACCTATTGATGATTCTCTTGCATTTCTTTGCCGATTCGTTGTATGCTGATCTGCTTTCGGGCGTTCGAGATGTGTTGTAGGCTCGGTAATCCGCGTTTTTTCGTCGAACTGCTTCGGAGCATTGTCGACTGAACCACGGCTTTGAGCCCACACCAGTTTCTTTAGTAGTCGATTGTATGAAGCCATCCATCGCCGAATTGATGACTTCACCAATCTCTTGGGCACATCTTGAAGGGTCCGAAGTCCGAAAACAAACAGCTGACCACGGAAAAGCATTGAAATGGGCCCGCATACCGAACCAATCTGCTGACCTATAGTGCCACACTTTTCTCCTCAGCCTCTCATTGGTTGGTCTGAGGCTAACGGGGATTGATGTCGTCACTAGGCAGTGGTCAGATGATCCCAGAGGCGCTGTGACGTCAATCTTATAACCGTGTGGCACAGTAGTTAAGAATAGGTCTAACAGATTGGAGCGGTGAGTCTGGACATCAGGAACCCTTGTAGGCTCCTGAACCAATTGCTCTAATCCGTAGCAAATGGCAAAGGATTCCGCCTGTCGGCCAGCCGAGTCCGTTGGGCCTGAGAACTTCAACCATGGTTCGTTATGAACATTGAAGTCCCCCAGAACAACAAACTCGGCCGAAGGGTAGCGGGGCAAGAGATCATCAATAGTATCGCTCAAATGTTTGAAGAGCTCGGAAGTGTCTGATTCGCTATGGTTCGGTGAGCGGTATAGACATGCGTAGAATCTTGCCGTACTGGCAAGATTGACGCGCACCCACATTACGTCGAATCTGGAGTTTTCCAGACTCAATAGTCGCACACAGTTGACGTCAGCTCGACTATAGAGGCAGACTCCTCCTTTCAGTCGGAATTTGCTTGCGAGGGTAAAGCCCGGGCAGCCCAGATAGGAGGAGTCTGGCGGCTCGGCTATCTGAGTTTCGGATAGGAAAAGAAGGTTGGGACGTTGGGACAAAAGATGGTGATGGACGGAATTTAAATTTGTGTGCAGGCCGCGAATGTTGGCAAAATTTACCAACAGTTTGGCCCGCACCGGGGACGCCTGCTACTCGCCGCTGTAAAGATGTTAAGTTTGTTTTTATGTATAATCATGATTTAAATTTTTTTTTTTTGTTTTCTTTTGTTTTTAAGGGTATGAAGTGAAAGGAAGGTCTGGAATGGAAAGGTATGAGGGGTGGGTAGGAATATGGGGTTCAGGCTGTCCAGGAGTGATGAGCGTTTGGTTCCAGCCCACCCACTGCGGTGCTAGGCGATAGGCTGGGAGAGTCCGGCTGGAGAGGGCATCCAATGCGCCCCAAACGCTGCTGCTGGGTCCCCTCCGGTCACGAACCGGCACAACAGCAGTGGCGGGGTTTTTTCACTCGCTGATGGGGCAGCCCACCCTTAGTCGTGAGCCTGAGGGTCGGGCCCCTGTACTATCGAGCGGCCCGGACAGCGGTAACCGGTTGTAAAGGGTCTCCCTCAACCAGCATCTCCCAACCGGCCCGCCACGCAGAAGGTGGGCCGACGCACCCGCCACCAAGACCTGGGCAAACCTTAACCCATGAACCCGGGCACCCCTGCTAAGTCACCAAACGTAGCGAACCACTTGGGGTGACCTGTGGCAGAGGTGTTGGTAATCCAATAAATGGTTCCCAGGGCGGCGGTACCCATTCCCGCCTACCAAATTGAGATACATGGTTGGTAGTATAATTTTAAGTTGACATATACTTTGAAACATTAAAAAATAAGAATAAAATTACATTTTATAAAAGCTATGCAACAATTCATACAAATACAAGAAACAAAAACAGAAAATTACAGCTATTTGTAGGTTTACATGATGTGTTTAGGAGTATTGTTGAAATAAATGTTTTAAATGATTCACAAAACTTGCCAAGTTGATATTAAATATGTCAACATCACCCAAGTAATGATTTCTCATGGTGTGAAGTCGTTGTATCGGAGAGTGGGCAATGTAGTTACGCTTATGTGTGCTGCTGTAGAATATTGTATTTTGTCAAATTTTATTGTTAAATTATAAATATAATTGTCTATGACTAAACTGTCTATGTTTAACTCATAATTTTTTGACACATGCTTTCTTTAACGTCCATTGTTTCATCCAGTCACCCTTTCAGTTTAACGCATAATCCCATACTTGTGATAGTTATTAAGTATAGTTACGATAGTTGATATTAGTAAGTGATAATTTTTATTTTCATTGCTCTTCATTTTGGTAGCGACCACTGTTCTTATGTCATGCTCAAATGTCTAAAACTATCTAGTTTAACTTACGCCAATCGGTACCCAAAGCGGAACGGTAATTCCTATTTAAATATTAATATATCTGACCATTAACGTCGACTTTTTCAACCGTTTTCAATTGTTTTAACTTCAAGGTCAAAGTACACACGTAATTATATTCTAATTTCCTACTATGTGTATGAATACTATTTCTTGGTTTTTACAGAATATTACAAGCCAAACCAAATTTTCACAGCAGATACAAAGTAGGGTTCCGTCACAACTATGTTCTTTTTTAGGTATATTTGTTTGGCCGGAACAAATTACCAAACGCTACAACAGCAGTGCCATGGATCTACCAAATCAAGAGACTGTTTCCATCAAAAAGGAACCAGGGCCCCAGGAGGAAGGCGGAGATGAAATACCGTATACAGATATAAATTTCGATCTTCCAGATATAAAGAAGGAATGTTTGCAATATGAGGAGAGTACTCAGACAGACGGTTAGTTTTCATTGCATTCGTATAAAATGTAGAATATTAAATTCGGATATTCGGAATCCATGTCCGTTTCGAAATGTCGTGCAAACAGGACGTATTTACTTTAAAATAAATCTTTGCTATAACTGCTAAACTACAAAACTCTAAGCTCAAGTATTGCTCACAATAAACCCTCATCTGTTTTTGACATAAATTCGTGTCTATTAACTAAATATTTATGAAAGAAAATATCATTCCATTGACTTATAATAATAAAACCGTGTTCTGAAGGTAGTCAAGAGTAAATGTTTTCCTTCTTGAAACATCGGTCCTTGAAGTAACATCTGGCATCTTTATTATTTCCTATATAAAGCTTTAAGTCTTTTCACCTTATTCTTGCTCCTGTGTGGTCAATCAATGTTAACTTTTGTCGTAAATATTTGACTTTAATTTTTTTTTTTAATTTTAATTGAAAATAAGCTTTTTGTGTAGATTGACGGTTAAAATACTTTGTTGTATTGTCTTTCAGGTTGCTTTAATATAGAGTCTGTTACCATCAAGGCGGAGCTTGGACCCCGAGAAGAAAATAAAGGGGTGTTTCCAAATACGAAAATTGACATAGACCTGCCGGATGTTAAAGAGGAGTGTTTGGAACGCTTTAAAAGAACTGTCAAGACAGCAGGTAAAATGTTTTTTTCCCTCTTAGTAGTCCAGTTAATCTAGACAAAAAACCTGAATGCTGATTTTTTCAGGTAGTAATTACCTACCGAGGAAGTTCTAAGCCATTATGTCTCCGAACCTAGAACATGTGAAAAAATTAATTCCAAAATGGAACTCCATATAAAACTAACTACAAATAATTGTTAGATTGTGGTTTAAATAAATTATTTGATGTTTATATTTTTTTTGAAACTATAATAATTTCCTTTACTTTAAGGTAAACGACAAAGTATCCAAACATGGTATTTGCCATTATTATTGCTACATTTCTAAGGCAGTTAGAAAATAACTTAAATTTTCTGGAAGACTGAATTTGTGAAAAAAGATGTTTTCGTTATAAAGCTTATGAATATCGCAAAACATAAATACGCGAATGGAGCGCAAAAGTGAAATCTAAATGGTAGAATGTGTTTGATTTGGTTGCTGCAGAAGTAATTTCGTAGAAAATACTAACAGCTTATAATACAGAAATAATAATAAACATTTGTCGCACTGATTTCCCGTATTCACATAAATTCCTAAAAAAAAAACAACCGAGCAGTATTGGAGTGTTCTGTTATATGCGGCCTCTGAAATGGTTTATCCTGCAGCAACACGTCTGAAAATACTGCTGCGATATTTGAATATGAATAAGATGCCCGCTTAATGAATATTTTCTGAAGCTAAAAATATAATTCATGTAAAGTCTTAGTTAGAATAATAATTTTTAATTCTTCACATTACATTGCTAACACTATTTATAAATAAAATTGTTTTATAAAGTTAATCTTTTTAAAAGTCGGGGTTTCAATTCAAAAGTATAAATAAGTGCAAGGCACAAATAAGTCACCTGTTCCTGTGGGAACCTATTTTTTACTTTTACGTTAGTTCTTTTCTGACACGAAACTAATAAGTCACATGAAGCTTACTATTAATCCTTTATTTTCAAAATTATCATCAGATCTGAAGACACAATCAACTGAAACCACGGAGTGCCACATGCTGACTCACAGTGGCAAGAAACCTTTTTCATGTTCTGAGTGCAGTTATACATCTAATCTTAAGTACCTACTGACCAGGCACATGTTGATCCACATCGGTGAAAAACCCTTTTCATGTTCTGTGTGCAACCATTCATTCGCTCGAAAGAATTATTTGACGAGCCACATGCTGACTCACAGTGGAGAAAAATGTTTTAAATGTTCCGAGTGCAACTATTCATCTTTTCAAAAGAAATATTTAACGAGCCACATGCTGACTCACACTGGAAAAAAATGTTTTAAATGTCCCGAGTGCAACTATTCATCTTTCTATAAGAAAAAATTGACGATTCACATTCTGACTCACACTGGAGAAAAACCTTTTTCATGTTTGGAGTGCAATAACTCATTTTCTCAAAAAGGCTCTCTAAAGATACACATGCTGATTCACACTGGAAAAAAATGTTTTAAATGTTCTGAGTGCAACTATTCATCTATCTATAATAAATATTTGGCGAGCCACATGCTGACTCACAGTGGCATAAAACCTTTTTCATGTTCTGAGTGCAATTATACATCTAATCGAAAAAACCTACTGACGAGGCACATGTTGACCCACATCGGTGAAAAACCCTTTTCATGTTCTATGTGCAACTATTCATGCTCTCGAAAGGATCATTTGACTAGCCACATGCTGACTCACACTGGAGAAAAACCTTTTTCATGTTCTTTGTGCAATAACTCATTTTCACAAAAGGGACATTTGATAAGCCACATTCTAACTCACACTGGCAAAAAAGCTTTTTCATGTTTTTTGTGTAATAGCTCATTTTTTCAAAAGGGAAATTTGACAAGACACATGCCGACTCACACTGGAGAAAAACCTTTTTCATGTTTGGATTGCAACTATTCATGTTCTCAAAAAGGCTCTCTAAAGATACACATGCGGATTCACACTGGAGAAAAACCTTTTTCATGTTCTTTGTGCAATAACTCATATTCGCAAAAGGGAAATTTGATAAGCCACATGCTGACTCACTCTGGAAAAAAAGCTTTTTCATGTTCTTTGTGCAAAATCTCATTTATTCAAGAGGGAAAATTGACGAAACATATGCTGACTCACAGTGGCGAAAACACTTTTTCGCCTTCCAAATAATTCTTTTAAGTGCAATTATACATTTACTAAAAGAAATATTTGACGTGCCACGTGCTGACTCACGCGGGAGAAAAACTTTTTTCATATTTTTTGTGCAATAATTCATATTCTCAAAACGGAAATTTGTTGAGACACAAACTTATTCACAGTAGAGAAAAAAGTTTTAATTTGTCGAAGTAAATCACGCGCATTTTCACTGTCCAGAAAAACCTTTTTCATGTTTCAAGCCATATCTGAAGTGGCACATTTTGACTCATACTGGAGAAAAAACTTTATATGTTCCGAGTGCAACTATTTACGTTCTCGAAAGTGTTATTGGCCTGATCTGTTTTGTGCCGAACAGAACTATTCATCTCCTCAAAAGAGAAGTATTACGGTATAAAAACTTTATAAATGTCCTATGTTTAGTTTTTTTCATGATCTTTGTTCATTTTATCGAAATATATATTATACGAGACATTTGATGACTCACCGCCGATAATAAACAATACATGTTTTTTTTCTTATTATTCTCTCAAAGATCATTCCAATACTACAGTAACATTTCCAAAAATTACAAACCGATCAAGATCACGTGGCGTTTTGTTAATTAACAAAAAAATACCAAAATATAAATATAAATTTCTTTTTTTAACATATCCTCTTCAAATATCATATCAGAATTCTAACTAACTAATAGCTTATTGTCGCAATTTATTATGTACCTACCCTTGCAATATCATCATCTCTGCTTTATTCCAACTGAATAGAATAACTTTATGTACTTACCACCTACCACCTGTTTATTAATCGAAATTTAATAATATTATTTTTTATTTTACAACATCCATATTCTTAAATTTATTTACATTTATTATGTATCTAATTTAGTAACTGCTATATTGGTCTATTTCATTATATACCTTTTTGTTTTCATATTATATTAACTTGTTGTTTTCTTACTTTATAAATAAAAACTTTCATTCTTTTCTTTACCTTATGTATACTGTAATGGCACTACTCCCCGACTCAAATACGAGAAACTTTTTTCTCTATTGAATTGGGTAGTAAAGTTAAAAAGAAAACATTTTATTGTGATTATTTTTTAAAACAATATTCTTTTCTTCTGTAAATCTGTAATATGTATATATTTCAAATAACAAATGTTTTAGAAACCACAACCTGATAAAACACGTGCTGAATCATAGTGAAGAATTTTTTTATGATTGTTTACTATTGTGTTACTAATTATTCATGTTCTTATAGGGATGTTAATATTAAAACACTCATGACCTATGCTTCTCTTACCACTTTCAGTCATAACTGTATTTGTGTACAACTTACTATATTGTCTAATATAGTTTTCGTGTTCTTGTGACGTTTTCATAAATATTGTGTTCGTGTGTACTGGTACATTTTGTATATTATAGTTTAAAAGTGTTATGTTTCTCGTTTATTCATAGAATTTCTAATTCTTAATTAGTTTCTTTGAATAGTATTTTCGTGGGGACATGTGTTTTATAGTTGATGAGTTTTATTAATAATTTTACTATGTATTATTTGCTAATCGGTAAAGTTAGTAATGTGTGTTTTTCTTCATATTTATATCAGTTAATTTGGGTGGGAATGTATTAAGCTAAAGTATAAGCCCATCTTTACATCTGTTGGTAGAAGGTTAGCGATTCTACCAAATAAATCAATTAGTTGAATGATTTTTTTTATTTCAGCCTTTCTATGTGCTGTTTAAAGGTCAAGTGTTTGTCACTTTGTAGGCCCAGTTATATTTCACATTTGGAATATGAGTGGCCCCAGTAAGGATCCTTGAGGAACTCCGTAGTTTTTGCTCTCGAATTATCTCCCATGCTAACATATTATTTTTTGTTATTTAAAAACAATTTATAAAAATAAAAACTCTTTATACACATGTTGTAAGTATGTCTCATGCCCAGGTTTCGGGTAGGTATATAGTTAAGGGAAAGATAATCTCTAACACGTATTCTGCTGTTTTTCTTAACATACTCAAGTATCTGGTTCACCTGGTCGACGCAATATAGTTGTTCGTCCCCGATTTATTCTACCATTCACCTTCGCGTTATATTTTATTTTATTACGAAGATCATCCAAGTTTCGAAGTTGGCGCACCTGGTGTTTAACAGTAAGTGTGTTCGGTCCCACATGTTTGTCGGCCAATCTTTTTCAGTCATAGTAAATTCTTCCGATGGAGATGTCATCGTGCGCTCCCGCCACCTCATGTCCGTATAAGATCCGCGTGAAATTCTGGATTATTTTGTACAGTAGGGCGAAGCTTTTCTGGACTATATCTTGACGGGGGATGAGACGTGGATGTGCTACAACACTCCAGAATCTAAAATACAATCACTTCAGTGATGACATCCATCTTCCCCAGCCATCAAAAAGTTCAAGACGACCCATTCCGCCAGAAAAGTCGACGGGTGGGAAACGTTTTACGATTGTCTTTAAAAAACGTTTATAGGGCTTCATCACGTTATCAGCTTGATGTGATTAATTGTGACCTCAGAACGGGGTACCCCGGTAAGGTCACATTTTTTCAAGCATTGTAAAAAATCAATAAAAAAGTTCGACTTTTTTAAGTGTTAAATTGGGTTTTTAAAGGCATCAATTTAATTATTAATAGTATGAATATTTTTTTTGTAGATACCTGTGTGTGTTTCTAGTGTTGCATACGAATATTTATAAATTAATGTTTTTACTTTTTTATCCTAACGTCTAACAATTATTTTATTTTTGTATTATTTTTTATTTATTCATTTATTAAAATTAAATGTGTGGAGATGCAAAAGGTGGTCTAGCAAAGAATAAAATGGTTTTCAGAATAACGGTTTAAAATCCTGTTACCTTTTGTGTATAAGAATCGTTGATTCTTTTTTAAAATTATATCTACATATATTGTATTCAGTGAATTTTGGATTTATTTTAGTTAAACTGATATATTGACGATTGTTAATATTTAGAAATAAGTCTTTTATTTGTAACAAATATTTAATAGATCTAAGTTAATTTGTAAAACAGACAGTCGTCAGCGAATAATTTGAAATGGACTCCTTCAAATAAAGAAACTGTCATCCACAAGCATTTTTCGCTAAAAATTTTATTTCTTTCCCACAAACTTAATTCTCTTTTACCTATGTTTTCCACTGCACGATCTCTCTACAGATCTCCCTTACCAGCATTGTTAGTAATAAACGGGGTAATAAAGAAGAAAAAAAACAATCTTTATATTCGAATATAGAAGTTTACCACAAAATAATCCAAACGCAAATACACCTCTTTGTAACCAAAGGTTCCGACCTTTTGTAATAATTTTTGAATAAGACAAAAAAAAGTGAGGTGGTGATAATCCTTAAAATACATTTGTGTAATAAAATGTGTATTTTAAACTAAAGCCGAACCATTTTTAAAAAAAAGTTTGCACCAAAAAATGTATTAAAAAAATTATGTTTATTTCAAAATGTTAAAAAAATAGTTTTTTTTTGTTTTTGTTTTCTGATTTAGTTTGAGAATTAAGTTGGAATAAAAAATACGAGAGTTATGAGACAATTCCAAAAATACTAACAACAGATAGAATATTCAATCATTTTGATGTAAATATTCCTGTTAAATTAGTAACAGATTGATGGAACCATGAACGGAGTTGCAGCAACACTTTTACATGTGTTTAATAATGAGAATGAAAGACCTATAGGTTTCTCTAGTTGTATTTTAAGTAAGGCAGAATATAATTATTCTATCCGGACATTGAGAAAACGGCGATTATTTTCGGGGTAAAGAAATTTTATCAATATTTGTACCGTAGAGAATTTATTTTATCAGTGGATAATCAACCGTTAGTTAGGATTTTTGTTAACGATCAAACATCCAAAGATGGCGGCATCAAGATTGCAACATTACATAACTTTTCAGAACTTTTATGTACATGTCCGATTGATAATAATCCTTCTGATGATAAATTGGAATCAGGTCATATAATTATATAATAAATTATTTCGAAAATAATGGGTCAAATTTGTAATTAGAATAAATAAAAAGCGAAACTGAGGAAGAAAATGTATTAAGTCAAAAAAAAAGTCATCTTATTGAAGGTTGGTCGAAAAAGATACAGAATGATAATTTAAAAAAAGATTAGAGTGGTTTTTAACTAACGGATGTATTATATGTTAACATAGAGTTGTTATTCCAGAATCATTAAAAGAAGAGGTTTACCGTTATACTGATCTCAGTTAGGGGTTTTTAAAACTAAGAGCAGAGTCCAGAATCCAGTCTGAAGATGGCTTTGACGAGCTGAAACCGGTTACGGTCAAAATAAAATTAAGTGGAATAAAGTTTTTTATTTGTTTTATTATAATATATTAAGAGCAGAGTCTTTAACTAACGGATGTATTCTATATCAACATATAGTTGTTATACCAGAATTAAAAAAACAGGTTTTTAAAATGTTATACCGATCTCATTCAGGGGTTTTCAAAACTAAATTAATTGCGAAAAGTTTTGTATGGTGGCCGAAAATAAATAATGATTTGAAACGTTTAACGGAAAACACTGTGCTGAGTTGGTTACATAGTGATACATACTTGATATTTCGAATGCTTTGTTGAATTTCCCCAACATTTTAAATAATTGACGGCATATGAATAACTTATAGACACAATGTGATAAAATATAACATCATGCTATCAAGTAATTGAGAAAACCTCTCAAGAGTAGATCATTTACAAAAGAAATGCCTCGAGCGATGAAGATTTCCGGGAAATCGATATTAGATTAAGAAATCATACCTCCGAACTTTCATGGCTTATCCCATATCTGTACGTTTTGTAATAGAGCCTATCTCATGAATATATAAAAAAAATTATCTATATTAGAGCAATGAGACCTTAATTTTATTTCATTTGTTTATAAGTCCTAGAGTATCGTACCATCGTAAAGAAATGTATTATAAAGTACAGATGCATTCGCAAATATTACTTAACGCACATACGAAAACCAAGATATGAGTTAAATGTGTGAGGATGTTCACAGATCAGAAAAAAGCATTTCACATCATCTCTCGCATAAAACTAATAAGATAATATTAATAACTTCATAACATAGACAGTTTAGCAAAACACTACTTTCCACAATATGTCAAGAGATATCCGAAAAAGGAATTCCACAAGGTACGGTTCTCGGTCCGATATAATTCAGAATATATTATATATGAATTATATCGGACCGAGTACTGATTGATATGTTAACAGTCTCTCCGTTATTTCATGGAAGTATCACCTCTTATGCAGACGATAGATTTGGTAGGTACTGATTTTAAACAGATAATGATTGGGATGCAGCATAAAACCAATGTGACACCATTAGCAACAAAATCAAATTAATGACAATCCACCAAATTTGCACATAATTATAATAGACCAACACCTAAACTTGAAATACCGTATCAGCCATTACCTTAACACAATTAGAAATAATCTTTTACATTTTTTTTATCCAAAACTCTCTCATTCGAAAAATTAACCTCAGTCTATCATGCTATCAAACAAATCTATTTTCTATAAAACAAGTCTTATCCCTGTTGAAATTAATAAATCTTATTATTAAATCAATATTAAAAATGCCGAAGGATCATCTAACAAACCTAACTTTTAAAGAATTACAATTTTATGATCTAGTCCGGAAGAACATAATAATTGAAATAATAATTCAATCATAGTTTAACTGAAAGTCGCACACGACAAAACATTATTCCCAACACATCATTTGCGTGACATTAGCACAATATCTAAGGATAAAAAACTGCACAAAAACTTCAAAAAATGACTTGAATTGGATGCCTGGATTTAATCGTGAAGATTAAACCTAAGACGTATCAACGAATAAAATACGTATTTCGAATATCGAATTTAAATATTATTTCTGCTAGCTATAGTTCTTGACAGAATATCAGTTCCAATATTGAAAATGACACTTAGATTCAAAACAAATCTGAGTTCATTGAACCAGAGCTACTGTCGCCCACAGAAAAACCTTCAGCAAAAAAAAAAATGTTTTTTTTTGTATCATCCTTAATCGATTAATCTGATGCAAATTAAAGATAAAACCAAAACTTATCACTTATAAAATCATCACTTTTTTGTCACACATGTAGGTAATCTTATTGGTATGATGTTTTTTATTCAACATTGTTTTAAGAATGTTATTTGCAACATGTTGTATTTAATACACACCACAGTGTTACAAGATTGCGTCAACGATGTTCTTCTCAGTTTTTTCTTCTTCAATAGAGATTTTTGTCAGATTTAGTACGACGAGATATTTTTTATTTGCGATGAATCAACAGGTGATTTGTTAAATATGACTTTCTTGAATAAGAATAGTAACACTCGGAACACGCGAAAGCTTTTTTTCCACTGTGATCCACCGTGTGAAATTTTAATTCACACTTTTTGGAACATAACTAGTTGCAGTTGGGACAGGACATTGGTTTTTTACCACAAGTCAACATGTGTCTGATTTTGTTGGAGTAATCTAGGTACTCTTTCTTAATATTCCGGAGGACTATGTCCTGATCTGTATCCGGCATTTCACATCCGTCTATTTCTCCAGTTCCTGGCTCCATCTTGATGTTTCTATAATTGTTAGAAAGATCTATGGCACTGCTATGATAGCATTTAAATAATGCTACAATTCTCGCTTACATACTTCTAGTTGCCTGAAAATAACACCTGAAAAAAAAACAATTAAATTAGAAAAGCTCTAAGTTCTCTTGTGAGACTGAAGGACACCGAGAAAGGTAAAAGACAGAACATGTGAGATAAGAACGTATATGGTATTTCAGATATGATAACTAAACAATATTTCAGACTTTCCAATCAAAGCATTGATTCAAATGATGATACATTTAGAAACCTCTTGTTTTTAGTAACGTTACGTAAGTCTCTTAATACGGTGAAATGCGGCTACTTTGATGGATTTTGATTTTATTTTAAAAACAACTTGGAAATCGATAAAACAAATGGTGGAAAATGAAACTAAAAGATGACACAATTATTGCTTATCGAATAAGACCTCACCTTGATGTTGGTAGATTTAAATTTATAAAAAATAGGGCTGTTAAACGCTTTGTGCCTCTGTTGACAGCTAGGCCCATAAATAAACCACTCACTAGATCGATATCTTCGGGCTTTTTGTATGGCCCCATTTTGTCACCCCCTTAACCACAGACGACCACAGATCAGACCACGGTCGTATGGTCCAGACAGGTAAATATATTGTGGACCATAAATAAATCTCAAGGCCATTTAAAAAAGTGCAAACATAGACAATATAACTGCACCCAGCTAACATCGTTCATTCACTAGCCCAAAAAATTACATTATAAAAATAAAAATATTGGAATGCAGTTAAAGGAAAATAAAAAAAACCCACAGCTATGCACACATAAAAATACTTTTTATTTTCAAAAAGACAATGGACAGTAAAACAAAACAGGGTCAGTACAACCAATGTATTGAGCATTGATTTATCATTGAAGTAAAAGATAATACTAATATATCTAAACAACACATGAAACAGAACAAGACACAGAAAAATAAAAAGTAACGGTCTCAACTAGGAATCGAACCCAGTCTTACTGCAACAACTTAATAGGATTTAATTTGACCTTGCACAAAAATACAAGAATATATACACAAAATAAATATTCAACAAATTTCAGTGTTAAGTATCATTGCCACAGCACTAGAAGTTATTCAAATTCTCCTGCAAGGGTTTCATATAATTTCCACAGCTTTGTCGTCAGCAAACATCATGGAAAATGCTGGTTAAATCTGAATACTTACATGATGCAATTCTGGAGAGGTTTAAATGACCTTGTTTGATGTAATCGTGGCTTTTTTTAGCAGTTTTAGCATCCTAATACGTGGTATAGTATCGCGTCGGAATACGGATAGGTCTGAAAAGTAAAATTAATTAAATTATTAGCCAATGAAGTACATTTAGGAATTAGGAACATTTTATCAAAGAACGAGAGGTTAGTACCTGTATTTAACAACGGGTTCGGGTCCTTCTTTCAGTTGGTGGAGATAGACAGGATATTATATGATGACTGGAAGATTAAGCGTAGCCAAGCATTCTTTTTTAATCCCAAAAGTACCGTATTTTTGCTTTCAATTGCGACATGACACCCACAAACAAACGTATTTCTTGCTGCTTCTTGCTAGCACGATTATCGAATCCGTCTGAGCAACTTTTAACACAACACGGCATTAATTTATCACCTTGAAGAATTCTAGCACGCAACATTATTTTAAGATGGGTTAGAAGATTTTCAAAATATTTACGCTAAAAACTTCAACTGACTTGAACTTTCGAAATGGCGTCTTGGAAATTCCCCTTTATTTTTATCGCAGCATAACACATGTTCAGCTTCTTTTTCCGTTACACAAGTCGCTACGGTAGAGAGCGAGAGATCAAACTACAATTTTTGCTCTGAGCCAATGAGATCTGAGCTTTCAGCCACAACAGCTTTGTCTATAAGAATTTGGGTATTGAATAACTCCTCCCATCAGGGTTACAAGGTCAGACGGGAGTTGTACGCCCCTGGCTAGGCCAAAGATAAGTGCATTACTAGACGGTTAGTTTGGACATTTGCATTATAGTAGGAACTGGAGCAACAAAAATATATTTCAGTGACTAATTTCACCACTTTCCGATACATGCGTAACGTAAGAGTTTTTTCAAAGAATTAAAATTATGTTAGTACTATTTCGTAGTTTTCTTTACATTATACCCACAGAGGAGTATGAAGTTCATTTTTTTTCGTAAGGGTCTGTCATATTTGGGGATGCTGTGTATTTTTAAGGAGAGGAAGTTCAGGGAAGGAAGATGTATGAGGGATGGGTGGGAATCTAAGGATCAGTGTGTCCAGGAGCATCTCACAACAAACTGCGATACTGACTCACCCAAAATAAACGCTGTGACATCACAACTACATTATGTTAAATAATGTCAAATGTGAATCGTAAAGTTTTACAGAGATGCAAGATAAATACTTATGAAAACGATGTTAAAAATATTGAACAGTTTTTCGCATTTTTTTGTGAAAACAAGTAATTCTTTTATAGGTATGAAAAAAATAAAATGTATCGACATGCTGAAATAAAAAGCGAGAGTATCATTGCAATTTTTTTTATGAAAGGAATGTATTTTCAAACTGTGAAGTTTCAAAGGTTGTTTTGTTTTGTTTTGTACATTAAAAATAGATTTTCAATTCCAAAATCTATGTTTTTAGAAATAAAAAATGATTATTTCTAATAACACGTATGAAAGATTATTTTCCTAGTTTTTGTTTTTGCAAAAAGATGCACATTGAGTAATGTAAATTAACATACGGGAAAAAAATGTGAATGTTGCGCGGGAAGGTGCGTTAGTACAAGAGTACATGTTTAATATTATCATCATGTAACGGGTTGGATTATCTCTATCGCAGGTATGTCATGAAAACTGTCCCCCAAGCTCTGATGATGAGAGTCTCGTCTCTGCCTGGAATAGTGACAAACCCTTACTTAAAGTCAGCGTTTGGCGCTCTAATAATCAAAACGGTTCCATGATAATCAACATACTAACGATTTAGCACACATTTTAAAAGTGATATAATGTATTAGAAACGATGAAAAAAAAACCTTACCTAACCTAACCTTCTTAACCCTGTTAATAAAGTTTTAGTTTTAACACTTTCCATGGCTTTATATAACTTTTAAAATGTATGTTAAATCATAGGGGGGTTGATTTATCCGGTCACCAATCAAAGCCACTCGTCCTGAGGCAATATTTATGTTAACAAAACCAATCCACATATGCGACTTTCTATTTTCTCTATTTCTCGATCTATTTTCACAAAATGAACCACCCAATATCAACATAGGCCCTTACAGCTACCTATCAATTTACGCCCACTGTGGTTTCATAGCACCATATACGTTTGTCGACTCAAAATCTAAAATTTACTCATAGATATTTTATTTATTCAGGGTTATTCCTTCGTATTCCTTCAGTGTTGTGACACTTTACAACACTGAAACCGCACCTTCAGGGAAGATATAATTAACAAAGAATAGAGTATTGTTGTGATAGACAATGGCTGGCTGTTAAATTTATCACTTGTTTCGGGTCTTCAGGTTACGTCACGAGCTCACGAGCGGCTGAATGCATTTTTATTTTCGAAAACTTCCTGTATGAGCCAACCTAATAAAATACTTTTTCTACGAACCTTGAAGAACAACAACATGATGTTAAAGTACACAATACTAATATTATTGGAATGAACCCACGAGATCGGATTTTGGAAATTACAACAATAATTGTCTATGACTTTACTGTCTATGCTTAACAGATATATTTTTTGACACATGCTTTCTTTAACGTCCATTGTTTAATCCAGTCACCCGCGCAGTTTAACGCAAAATCCCATACTTGTGATAGTTATTAAGTATAGTTACGATAGTTGATATAATTTAGTGATAATTTTTATTTTCATTGCTATTTATTTTGGTAGCGACCACTGTTCTTATATCATGCTCAAATGTCTAAAACTATCTAGTTTAACTTACGCCAATCGGTACCCAAAACGGAACGGTAATTCCTATTTAAATATAAATATATCCGACCATTAACGACGACTTTTTCAACCGTTTTCAAACATTTTAACTTCAAGGTCAAGGTACACACGTAATTATATCTTAATTTCCAATAATGTGTTATGAATACTATTTCTTTGTTTTTACAGAATATTACAAGCCAAACCAAATTTTCACAGCAGATACAAAGTAGGGTTCCGTCACAACTATGTTCTTTTTCATGTATATTTGTTTGGCTGAAACAAATTACCAAACGCTACAACAGCAGTGCCATGGATCTACCAAATCAAGAGACTGTTTCCATCAAGACGGAATCAGGGCCCCAGGAAGAAGGCGGATATGAAATACCGTATACAGACATAAATTTCGATCTTCCAGATACAAAAAAGGAATGTTTTCAATATGCTGAAAGTACTCAGACAGACGGTTAGTTGCATTGCATACGTGTAAAATGTAGAATGTTAAATTCGGATATTCGGAATCCATGTCCGTTCCGAAATGTCGTGCAAACAGGACGTATTTACTTTTTTTTATTTTTTATTTGGTACATTATTTTGTTACAATTTATGTTTTCCAGTAATGTAGGCCTCACTGGGTGGCTTGCCCGTGCTGAGGCCTTCATTTTATAATATGAAAATCTTATCTACATATTACATTTAAAGAGAAGATAGTAAATTTGAAAAGAAAATAATAAATTTAAAATTAAAAATAAAAATACATAATAATACATTTAAAATTAAAAAAATAATACAATGAAAATAATCTTGTGTGTTTGTGAGTGATGTGTGTTTATGTTGGTTTTGTGTGTTACGTGTAGGTTTTATTTTTATTTTATGCTATGACATTTTGGTAATATTGTCTTTTTTGTTGTTTAATCCATTTTGTAATTTTGTGTGTGAATTTATTTTTATTTTCCTCAATTTTAATTTCAATTTTTAGACTGTTGAAAGCTTTTATAGCATGGTATTGGTAGTGTCTTTGTCCAAATGTTGAATTTACTGTTGGAGTTTTAATGTTTTCTTTGTACGCTTGTCTAACTGGTCTGTTAGTGTTATTTTGTGTATGTTGAATTTTTTTTTTGTTAAAAATGTAGTTTAGTAGTGTTTTAACGTATAATTGGCGTATATCTAGTACGTCACAGCTGTTGAATATTTGGTCTGTATCGGTCAGTCTATGTTTTTTTAGTATTACCTTTAAGATCGTTTTCTGTGCGGTTTCTATGTAATTGATAGCCGAGTTTGTTGCTCCTCCCCAAGCAATAATTCCATATTCTATTATTGATTGGCAGAGTGCAAAATATATTGTTTTCAATTGTTTTATTTTATATATGTTTCTTATGTTAAGGAAAATGTGGATTGTTTTGAGAAGTTTATTTGTGATATGTTTGATGTGAGGTATCCATCTAAGGTTATGGTCAATTACGATTCCTAGATACTTTATTTGTTCTGTTTTTTCTAGAGGAGGGCAATCGCAGATGTTGGTGTTTAAACATTCGTGTATTTTTATGGTGTTTGTATTGTTTTTTGGCTGTCCCGTGCTATTTATACTGTATGTTGTGAATTTTGTCTTTGATATGTTAAGTGTAAGTATGTTTGAGTCTAGCCATGTTTTCACTTGCGAGATTCCCAAATTCGCTATGTTATATACATTATTCCAATCCTTAGATTTGAAAAGTAAAACTGTGTCATCAGCATAGCTAACTATTTCACCGTCTATTTTCATGCTGCAAAGTTCATTTATGTAAATAGTAAAAAGAACGGGCCCTAGTATGCTTCCTTGTGGAACTCCATATGTAATCGGCAGTGGTTTACTAATTGGTTGTTAATTTTGACTTGTTGAGTTCTGTTACTCATATAACTTTTAAATAGTTGAAGTTCCTTGCCTTTGATACCCATGTTTTCTAATTTTTTAAAAAGTGAATTGTGGCAGATTGAGTCAAAGGCTTTAGCTAAATCTAGATATATCGCTATGCATTTGTACCCTTGATCTAAGTTGCTATGTATATAATCTACTGTACATGCTAAAGCTTCTTTTGTGCCTATTTTGTCTCTAAATCCATATTGGTTATCCGAGATTAATTTGTTTTCTTCAAGGTATTTTATAATTTGGTTTTTTAATACTCTTTCGAAAATCTTTGATAGCGAGTTTAACAGAGTGATTGGTCTATAGTTAGTTATTTCCATTTTGTCTCCGGATTTATAAATGGGGATAACTAGTCCTTTTTTTGGAGTACTAGGAAAGCAGGAGTGTGTTATACTAAGGTTGATTAAGTGTGTTATAGGTTTCAAAATTTCATTTTTTAATATCTTAATGCAATCCGTTGTTATCTCATCTAATCCAGGAGCAATTCGGTTTTTTAATGTGTTTATTATTTTGTTAATTTCCTCTTCCGAGGTTGTTTTTATTGTAAATCTGTGTTGTGTCGGTTTTTTATTGATATTTGATCTATTTGTTTGTGTTAGTGTGTTTGTGTTATGCAATTTACGGTTCGCTAAAACTTTTCCTATATTTGCAAAGAAGTTATTCACATGATTTGCTATAGTTTCTGTATTTGTATTGACATCTAATTTTTTGGAGTTAATATTTAGATTTTCAATAGTATTTTTCTGTTTGTATTTTTGTGTGTATGTGACTTCTTTTAATATTTTCCATAATTCCTTTGGGTTATTTTTTTCTTTTTTAAGTTTTTCGCCATAATATAATTCCTTAGCCACTCTAATAATTTTGGTGCAGATGTTTCTATATCTTTTATAGTAGTTAAGTTGTTCCATGTCGTAGGGTGTATATTTAATTTGTTTGTGAATTTTGTCTCGTTTACGAATACAGTTTAATATTCCCTGTGTTATCCATAGTTTAATTTTTTTAGCTTTGTGTGTGAGTTTTACTTGTTTTATGATAGTGTTTTTATTTATTTCTTGTGCTAACATGTTATGAAATTTATCCCAGGCCTCCTCCACGTTTTCTATTTGGTATATTGTACTCCAGTCTATTTGTTTGAGTTTTTCTTTCAAGTTTGAGTAGTTAATTATTTTTTTTGTGAATATTTTGTCTTGGTTGGGTTTTGTGTTTTCGGTGTCTATTGCTATCATATTCATGTAGTGATCTGTGATTTTGCTTTCAAGTACTACGGTTTTGGTTTTTAGTTTTGTTTTGATCATTATATGATCTATACAAGTTTTTGTGTTTTGTGTGACTCGTGTTGGAATCTTTATCGTTGGCTCCAGTCCATGCTGTGCTAGTAGTGTTAGGTATTCTATGTTTTGTGGGTGTCCGTTTTGTAAGATGTTTATGTTTAGATCTCCAATGATGATGATATTTTTATTTTTGTTGATTTCTTTTAAAGTATTGTTAAGTGCAGTTAGGAAATGTGTGATGTCGTTTTTGGATGGAGATCTGTACATCGCAAGAATACACGTTTCTTTATCATATGCTATGTGTATGCAGTTGGAGTCTATTATGAGTATTTCTTTGACGATTGTATTTATTTTATCATTGATGTATATAACTATGCCATCATTTTGATTTTTGTGTTTTTTTGTGTGGTGTGTGTTATAGTTTTCTATTGTTTTTGGTACATATTTATCGTTCAACCAGCATTCTGTCAGCACAATTATATCAAAATTATTATCAAGCTGTTGTAGGTATATCGTAAATTCATCAAAAATTTTATTAATTGACCTAATGTTTTGGTGTAATATTTTGATTCTATTTTTTTCTTTTGTGATGTTTGTCCATATATTAAAATCGTTTGTACTTACACAGTAGTGTTGGTTGTCCGAGTCTGTATATTCCATGTAATCCGCCATGTTGGTGATTAATTGTGAAAGTATATGATGTGAAGTGTATTTACGTGTGGAGTTGTGTTGATGTTAGTTTGTTAATGTCATCACAATGTTTAATATTGAAAATTTTGCCTTCCGGGGTCTTCCTGGTTAATAGATGGCCTCTTCGAAACCATACAAATTTGTAGTTAATTATTTTTGCATGGTTTTTTAATTTCCACATTAGTTGCTTGTAATATGGCGTCATTACTTCTCCAATGTAAATGTTTTGTTTTCCGGGCTGGTGTATTGCCTCCGTGGTGAGACCTTTTCTTGATGATAGTATGGCATCCCTTTTATTTTTGTTATTTAATTTGAAAGTTATTTTCGGTGGGTGGTTTGGTCGGCGATCTTGGATGTGATTTATATTCGAAATTTCTGTGTCTTCAGTTTGAACTCCGCACGCAGCAGTTATTTCCTTTATTATGTTTTTTGTCATTTTAGGATCATTATTTTGGATACCTGATATTTCGAGATACTCTTCCAGTGTCGCCTGTTCCATTTCTGTTGTTTTTACTAAAATACTATTGAATTCTATGTTTTTTTGTTCTAGTTCATTTTTTATTTCAGATATTTCTTTTTCTAACTGTGGAATTTTTTCAATAGATTTTATTAATGTATCGTATTGGTCGCTTATAAATTGAAGCGATTTTTTATTGTCCGCAGATTCCGTTTCTATCTTGTTTAAAATCACTGTTTTCATTTCATCGAATTTTTTGTCGATGTAATTTATAATGTAATTCATATTTTCTGGGTTTTCAGTGTGTGTTGAGTCGGAAGGCCGAAAGTTCTTACTAGAAGAAGGAGTGTAATTGGATTGTGATTGAGTTTTAGGATCCAATGTTTTACATTCTTTGCATTTCCAGTTGTCTCTGAGTGTTTTTGACATTTTTTTTAATTTTTCTGCGGTGCTATTTATGCAGGTGTAATGAAATGCATTTAAGCATATGCTGCATTTTATGCTCTTGTTTGGACTAATAATATTATCGCAACTATAGCAGTCCATTTTTGTTATTATTTACGTTTATTGTAATAATGTATTTATTTATTCGGTTTCTGTATATTTGTCTTTTATGCGAGGTTTCTTGATTTTATTTGATAATGGTAATTGATTTATTTAATAACAGTAGTAAAAATATATTAAATTAACACTGTAGTGACATCTATTGGTTTACTTCTAGTTTTTGAAAGATATTGCTCGGTAGGTGACTGGTTTCGCTTGGTCCATTTGTCGATAGATGGTGTAGTACGACAAATTATAAATAATTATTTAAATTATAACGAATGATTTATGATTTTTTTTTTTTAAGTGTCGCTTTTTTATATTGTTGTTGAATGTATCAGAAAAATAAATCTTTGCTATAACTGCTAAACTACAAAACTCTTTTAGCTCAAGTATTGCTCACAATGAACCCTCATCTTTTTTGACATATATTCGTCTCTATTAACTAAATATTTACGAAAGAAAATATCATTCCATTGACTTATAATAATAAAACCGTGCTCTGAAGGTAGTCAAGAGTAAATGTTTTCCTTCTTAAAACATCGGTCCTTGAAGTGACATCTGGCATCTTTATTATTTCCTTAATTAAGCTTAAGGTCTGTTCACCTTATTCTTGTTCCTGTGTGGTCAATCAATGTTATCTTTTGTCGTAAATATTTTACTTAAATTTACAATTTTTATTATATTAATTAAAAACAAGGTTTTTTTGTACATTGACGGTTAATATACTTTGTTGTATTGTCGTTCAGGTTGCTTTAATTTGGAGTCTGTTACCATCAAGGCGGAGCTTGGACCCCGAGAAGAAGATGAAGGGGGATTTCCATATACGGAAATTGACATAGACCTGCCGGATGTTAAAAAGGAGTGCTTAGAACGCTTTGAAAGAATTGTCAAGACAACAGGTAAAATGTTTTTTCATTCTTAGTAGTCCAGTTTATCTAGACAAAAAACCCGAATGCTGATGTTTTCTGGTAAAAAGTACCTCCAAAGGAAGTTCTAAGCCATTATGTCTCCGAAACTAAAACATGTGAAAATATTAATTCCAATGTGGAACTCCTTATAAAACTACCTACAAATAAATGTAAGATTATGGTTTAAAAAAATTACTTGATTTTAAATAATTTTTTGAAGCTTCAATTTTTTCATTTATTTTATGGTCAAAGAAAAACTGCTCCAAACGTAAAATTAGCTATTATTACTTTAACATTTCTAAGGCAGTTAGAAAATAAATTAAGTTTTCTGGAAGACTGCCTTTGTGACAAAAGATGCGTTTTATGTTATGCTCTTGAATTTCGCAAAACATAAATACGCGAATGGATCATAAAAGTGAAATCTAAATGGTCGAGTGTGTTTGATTTGGTTGCTGCACAAGTGATTTCGTAGTATATACTAATAGTTTACAATTCACAAATAAAGGGAAATAATATTAAACATTTGTCGCACTGATTTCCCGTATTCACATAAATTCCTGAAAAAAAAAACCGAGCAGTATTGGAGAGTTCTGTTATATGCGGCCTCTGAAATGGTTTATCCTGCAGCAACACGTCTGAAAATACTGATGAGATATTTGAAGATGAATGTGATGCCCGGTGAATGAATATTTTCTGTAGCTAAAAACTATTATCTATTAAAAGTCTTTGTTAGAATAATCATTTTTAATTCTTCACATTACATTGCAAACACTATTTATTAATAAAAATTGTTTTATATAGTAAATCTATTTAAAACTCGGCGTTTCAATTCAAAAGTATAAATAAGTACAAGGCACAAATTAGTCACCTGTTCCTGTGGGAACCTTTTTTTTTTACTTGTACGTGAGTTCTTTTCTAACACGAAAGTAATAAGTCACATGAAGCTTACTTATTATCCTTTTTTTTCAAAATTTCGTCAGATATGAAGACACAATCAACTGAAACCACGGAGTGCCACATGCTGACTCACTGTGGCAAAAAACTTTTTTCATGTTCTGAGTGCAATTATACGTCTAATCTCAAGAACCTTCTGACGAGGCACATGTTGACCCACATCGGTGAAAAACCTTTTTCATGTTCTGTATGCAACTATTCATTCGCTCGAAAGTATTATTTGACGAGACACATGATGACTCACAGTGGAGAAAAATGTTTTAAATGTTCCGAATGTAACTATTCATTCGCTCGAAAGGGAAATTTGACGAGACACATTCTGACTCACACTGGAGAAAAACCTTTTTTGTGTTCTTTGTGCAATAACTCATTTTCACAAAAGGAACATTTGATTAGCCACATGCTGACTCACACTGGAGAAAAACCTTTTTCATGTTTGGAATGCAACTATTCATGTTCTCTAAAAGGCTCTCTAAAGATACACATGCTGACTCACACTGGAGAAAAACCTTTTTCATGTTTTTTGTGCAAAAGCTCATTTTTTCGAAAGGGAAATTTGACGAGACACATGCTGACTCACACTGAAGAAAAACCTTTTTCATGTTCTTTGTGCAATAACTCATTTTCACAAAAGGGACATTTGATAAGCCACATGCTGACTCACACTGGAGAAAAACCTTTTTAATGTTTGGAGTGCAACTATTCATGTTCTCTAAAAGGCTCTCTAAAGATACACATGCTGACTCACACTGAAGAAAAACCTTTTTCATGTTCTTTGTGCAATAACTCATTTTGACAAAAGGGACATTTGATAAGCCAAATGCTGACTCACACTGGAAAAAAAGCTTTTTCATGTTCTTTGTGCAATAGCTCATTTTTTCAAAAAGGAAATTTGACGAGACACATGCTGACTCACACTGGAGAAAAACTTTTTTCATGTTTTTTGTGCAATAACTCATTTTCACGAAAGGGACATTTCATAAGCCACACGCTGACTCACACTGGAAAAAAAGCTTTTTCATGTTCTTTGTGCAATAGATCATTTTTTCGAAAGGGAAATTTGACGAGACATATGCTGACTCACATTGGCGAAAACACTTTTTCGTATTCCAAATAATTTTGCAATTTTTAAGTGCAACTATACATGTTCTCAATAGAAATATTTGACGTACCACGTGTTCTTAGTGCGATGATTCATATTTTCAAAAGGGAAATTGGTCGAGATACATACTGACTCACAGTAGAGAAAAAAGTTTTAATTTATTAAAGTTCAACTCGTCATTTATTCGAAAGAAAGAATCACGCGCGTTTTCACTGTCCAGAAAGACCTTTTTCATGTTTCAAGTCATATCTGAAGTGGCACATGCTGACTCATACTGGAGAAAAAACTTTATATGTTCCGAGTGTAACTATTCATGTTTTCGAATTGAAAATATGAAGAAACACTTACCGACTCATAGTGGAGAAAAACCTTTTTCATTTTGCAAATGCAACCCCTCATGTCGTCAAAAGCTAGGTTTAACGAGCCACATGCTGACTCACAGTGAAGACATTTTAAATGTTCGGAGTGCAACAATTAACGTTCTCGAAAGTGTTATTGGCCTGATCTGTTTTGTGCCGAACAGAACTATTCATCTCCTTAAAAGGGAAGTATTACGGTGTAAAAACTTTATAAATGTCCCATGTTTAGTTGTTTCATGATCTTTGTTAATTTCATCGAAATATATATAATACGAGACATTTGCTGACTCACCGTCGATAGTAAACAATTCAAGTTTTTTATTATTTTCTTATTATTCTTACAAAGATCATTCCAATGCTGCAGTTACATTTCTAAAAATAAGAAACCGATCAACATCACGTGGCAACTTAGAAATCCCATAATTTTAAATGAATGCTTCTCAACACCATTATACTTATTAAGGTCACTCTGTGAAAAATACAGAAAACCACAAATGCAATATGTTATGCACAAACATAGAAAGCAAGACCGATATTAAGTACCTAGGCATAACAATAGACCAGCGTTTAAAATGGTCCCCACATATAAATATTCTGAACAACAGAATAAGGAAACTAACATATATATTTAGATGTTTAAGAGATATTTTAAACGAAAAATTACTTAGAACCATATACTTCGCTTTCTGTCAATCAATTATACAATACGGCATTATAGGCTGGGGCGGTACATATAAAAATCAAACACAAACAATTTACATATCACAAAAACTAATAATAAAAACCATATTAAAAAAACCCTATTCATATTCGTCCGAACTTTTATTCAAACAATTTAAGGTCAGAAAATTAAGTGCATTATACTTCTACCATGCAACATTACAAATTTTTAAAAACTGTATTCAAAATAAAATTGCACCCTTTAAAAATAACAGAAATCTTAGACAAACGTCAATACTTCCTACTCCTAAATGTAAAAAAACAATAGGACTGTTCAACCATGAATATCTCGGAGTTAAATTTTTTAACTCATTACCAGAAAAAATTAGAAACATGAATGCAAATATAAACGAATTCAAAAGCCACCTTAAAAAGTATTCCGAACAGTTGAACTGAATCGTACCAAATATAAACAAATATAACAACACCCCCATACACACAAGCCCTGCTTATTTATGGGGGTACATCGAATACTTATATTATGTAATTAATAACCTACTATATTGTGTAATTATATTATGTAATTGTAATATTATGTAATTCGTGTATCTTTTTTTTTACTAATAAAAAAAACTAAAAAAAAAAAAAAAAAAAAAAAAAAAAGGTTTAATTTTGTTTAGTGCACTCCCACATAAAATCAAAATTATAAAGTCATTAAATCACAAATAAAACAACTACCTGATCAACCCAATGAAAATTGTAAGATTTAATTTCATATAACGATTTTTTAAGTATCTTTTGATTAAATGTTCATATTGATCAAATGCAAATTTTAATATTTCATACTTAGTAATAGTAAATTATTTTATTTCATCATAAATTAACCAAAAAAAATTTGTATAAATATATTTTTCTTTTTCTAACATATCCTCTTGAAATATTATATCGGAATTCTAACTAACCAATAGCTTATTGTCGCAATTTATTATGTACCTACTCTTGCAATATTATCAGCTCTGCTTTATTCCAACTGAATAGAATAATTTTATGTACTTATCACCTACTTATTAATCAAAATTCAATAATATTGTTTTTATTTTACAACATCCATATTCTTAAATTTATTTTAATTTACTGTGTATCTAATTTAGTAACTGCTATATTGGTCTATGGTACCTAGTTGCTTAAATATGTTACCTGCTGAAATAAAAAAAATTACAAATGTAAAAACAAATATTATGTTGAAAAATTGGCTCGCTGAAAGAAATAGTTTGTATTAGAGTCTAATACAAACTATAGGTAGATACTATCACTGTTGTGTATATGTTTTTATATTTTAAAAAAATGTTATTTTTATTCTTATCACTGTTGTCATTAAGTAAAATAAGTTTTTATCTTTTTTTTAATATTTTTTTTATGTGAAAAGTTGCCATCGATTTATTTATTTACTGTAATATGTATTTTTGTCTTGCTTTTTTTAAATAAAAAAAAAAAAACTTTACTTTTAGTTTCATGCTATATTAATTTCTTTTATCTTACTTTATAAATAAAAACTTTCTTTCTTTTCTCTACCTTATGTATACTGTAATGGCACTACTCCCCAAATCAAATACGAGAAACTTTTTTTTCTCTATTGAATTGGTTAATAACTTTAAAAAGAAAACATTTTACTGTGATTAGTTTTTAAAACCACATGCTTTTCTTCTGTTAATCTGTAATATGTATGTATTTCAAATAAAAAAATAAAAATGCCTAAGCAACTACAACCTGATGAAACACATGCTGAATCAAAGTGAAGAAAATTTTCAAATTTTTTATGTTTGGTAACTAATATGTTACTATATATTCATGTTCTTATGGGGATGTTAATATTAAAACCCTCATGACCTATGCTTCTCTTACCACTTTCAGTCATAACTGTATTTGTGTACAATTTATTATATTGTCTAATATAGTGTTTGTGTGACGTTTTTATAAATATGTCGTTCGTGTGTACTGGTACATTTTGTATTTTGTAGTTTAAAAGTCAAATGCTTTTCGTATATTCATACAATTTTATAATTTTTAATAAGTTCATTTCTTTGGATAGTATTTTCGTGTTGGCATCTAGGTTATAGTTAATGAGTTTTATTATTTATAATTTTATACTGAATTATTTGCTAATTGGTAAGGTTAGTAATGTGTGTGTTTCTTCATATTTATATCAGTTAATTTGAGTGGGACTGTATTAAGCTAATGTATAAGACCATCTTTACTTCTGTTAGTAGAAGATTAGAGATTCTACCAAATACATCAATTAGTTGAATGATTTTTTCCTTCAACTTTTCTATGTGCTGTTTAAAGGTCAAGTGTTTGTCACTTTGTAGGCCCAGTTATATTAAACATCTGGAATATGTAGGTTTCTTCCTTCTGTTTGTAATTGTTTATGTAACGACGTCATTCTTTTAGGTGACCTTAAGATCATTTAACCGTTTTTATTAGATATTAACCTATATTAGGATATCTGATAGGATATTTTTAAGAAGCCAGTTTTTCAATATATTAAGATCGATTTAAGATTGTTCTAATAAAATTTCACAGTTTTTGTTTCCGTAAAATATCTATAAGATAAGAAGATATCGCCATTTAGTCAATTGACAAATATCATTTTTGTTCATTTGGAATATGAGTGGCCCCAGTAAGGATCCTTGAAGATCTCCAAAGTTTTTGCTCTCGAATTATCTCCCATGCCATTTTTTTTTCACTTTGTAGTTTAACATTTTATTGAAATAAAACTATATTTTTTGTTTAAAACCACGAATTTTTATTAATTTTAAGACCGACCGGTTTCGCTTCACTCGAGCATCGTCATGAATACAGTTTTAATCATCCCACGTAATGTTTATAATGAAAAAGTGAAAGACTTCATTAATAGTGATAATTTTGTAATTCTGAATAAAAACCCCACTAACAAGTACCTAGAAAATGTTAAACAAACACTTAAGGCATGTAAAACTAAAAAATTCCAAGATGATTCATATCACCAAGTAAAATTTTTAACTAAAAACCCCAAATCTCCAAAATTATATGGTTTTATTAAAATTCATAAAATTGACAACCCAATTAGACCAGTAGTATCATTTTGTAATGCCCCAAATTTTATTATATCGTCATGTATTACTAAAATTTTTAATAATACCAATGTTTTCACTCCTAAATACACAATTAAAAACTCATTTACATTAGTAGAAGAATTGAAAGATTTGGTTCTCCCTAATAATTGTAAACTCATTTCGTTTGACGTGGTTAATTTGTTTCCCAATGTTCCCATTGGGGAAAGTAAATGTCTAATATCAGACTTATTAAATACTTCTAATTTATCCAAAGACTTTAGAAAAGATCTCACGTCGTTATTTAATATGTGCCTAAGTCAAAACTATTTCCAATTTAATAATGTTATATACCAGCAAAAATAAGGTTTACCTATGGGTGCTCCTACTAGCCCTTTGATTGCCGATATATTCATGAATAACTTGGAGAGTAAAATACTTGCCGGTAACTCACCACTTATAAAAAACGTCTTTCTGTGGAAAAGATATGTCGATGACATATTTTGTATATGGACAGGCACGGAACGTCAACTAAATTCCTTCCTCAACCTGATAAATTCTTATCATAAACATATTAAATTTACATTAGAGATAGGCATTAATTCATTCTTAAACTTCCTAGACCTATCCTTATCTCTCATAAATAATAAAATCGATTTTAACATCTTTCAGAAACCTACCTACACCGATATTGTCATACATAATACATCCAATCATCCTTTTTCACACAAACACTCAGCATTTCACTCAATGGTCCATCGCTTGGTCACGATTCCATTAACTAATATTAATTTCTCTAACGAATTATCAATAATTAAAAAAATAGCGTCTAATAATGGATACGATCCCGATTTTGTTGATAGAATCTTAAGTAAAAAACTAAAACAATTAGCAGTTAAAAAGTTCTTATCCGCAGTAGTCCACATAATATTAATAATAATAATCTTCCTTTCCCATGGCGCCGTATTCTATTCATTAATCATTTTCCTTCCTGCAGTATAGTTAACCTTCCTTCTGAAGTCAAACCGGCGTTTTATACCAACAACAATTAAGGTAAATTTTTAGTCAATTCTAAAGATAAAGATGACACACTTAGTCATGCAGGAATTTATAAATTAAACTGTAATAATTGTCCAGCGTTTTATACCGGGAAGACAACGCGCAATGTCAACATTAGGATTAAAGAACATCTTAGATGCCTTAATAGCAATGGCTTTTCAGAGTTTGCCAATCATCTTATTGAAAAAGATCATACCTTTAATAAAAGCATCGGTGCTAAAATTCTCCATAAAAAAGACCATAGTAACAAATTGAATAACCTAGAAGCACTAGGAATAAAGAAAGCCATTAAAACCAAAAGTTTAATTCTGAATAATCAATTAGATTTGTCGAAAAGCCCAATACTGGGAATATTCCCTGTAAACTGTAAAATTCCCAGTATCCCTTAATCACCTTACAATTATTAATGCCTATTCTCTATTATTATGATATTTATAAACACTAATCGTTTTCTTTTAATATATTGTTGTTTCATTTGGGTTTTACTTTCTCTCTCCCTCTGTATGTATATATAAAGACACATTTTGTATTATTGATTAGTTTAATTTTGTACCCTGACGATGCTCGAGTGAAGCGAAACCGGTCGGTCTTAAAATTAATAAAAAATCGTGGTTTTAAACAAAAAATATAGTTTTATTTCATATTATTTTCTGTTATTTAAAAACAATTTATACAAATACAAACTCTTTATACACATATTGTAAGTAAGTCTCATGCCCAGGTTTCGGGTAGGTATATAGTTAAGGGAAAGATAATCTCAAACACCTATTCTGCTGTTTTTCTCAACATACTCAAGTATCCGGTTCACCTGATCGACGCAATATAGTCGGGCGTCCCCGATTTCTTCTACCATTCACCTTCGCGTTATATTTTATTACGAAGATCATCCAAGTTTCGAAGTTGGTGCACCTGGTGTTTAACAGTAAGTGTGTTTGGTCCCGCATGTTTGTCGGCCATTGTTTTCAGTCACAGTAAATTCTTCCGATAGAGATGTCATCGTGCGCTCCCGCCACCTCACGTCCGTATAAGATCCACGTGAAATTCTGGATCGTTTTGCACAGAAGAGCGAAGTTTTTCGGGACTATATCTTGACGGGGGATGAGAAGTGGATGTGCTACTACACTCCAGAATCTAAAATACAATCACTTCAGTGACGTCATGCATCTTCCCCAGCCATCAAAAATTTCAAGACGACCCATTCAGCCAGAAAAGTCGACGGGTGGGAAACGTTTATCGATTGCCTTTAAAAAAACTTTTATAGGGCTTCATCACATTATCAGCTTGATGTGATTGATTGTGACCTCGGAATGGGGTACCCCGGTAAAGTCACACATTTTTTCAAGCATTGTAAAAAATCTATAAAAAAAGGTTCGACTTTTTTAAGTGTTTAATTGGGTTATTAAAGATATCAATTTAATTTTTAATGCCATGAATATTTTTTATGTAGATACCTGTGTGTGTTTCTAGTGTTGCTTACGAATATTAATAAATTCATGTTTTTACTTTTTTATCCTAACGTCTAACAATTATTTTATTTTTGTATTATTTTTTATTTATTCATTTATTAAAATTAAATATGTGAAGATGCAAAATGTGGTCTAGCAAAGAATAAAATGGTTTTCAGAATAACAGTTTAAAATCCTGTTACCTTTTGTGTATAAGAATCGTTGATTCTTTTTTAAAATTATATCTACTTATATTGTATTCAGTGAATATTGGATTTATTTTAATTAAAGTGATGTATTGACGATTGTATGTATTTAGAAATAAGTCATTTATTTGAAACCAATATTTAAAAGATCTAAGTTAATTTGTAAAACAGACAGTCGTCGGCGAATAATTTGAAATGAATAAAGTCCGGACCAATAAAGAAATGCACGAAAAATTGAAAAACTCGAGATCTCGACCTGTTGGCAGTTCTACGTTTTGTTTTGATGGCCCTCTGACACTTCTATCGTACAAGCCAAAACCTGAAAATATAGTTTACCTTTTATCTGGTTGTGATGAAAATGCAATAATTAATAATTCAAGTGGCAAACCAGACACGATTCATTTCAAGAACCAAGCAAAGGGAGGAGTAGATTCATTTTATCAAATGTGCGCCTCAATGACGTGCAGCCGCAAAACTAATAGATGGTCAATGGCTGTTTTCTATAGCATCTTAAACATGGCTTTTGTTATTTTTGCTGTAATTTATGGCCACAACATGATCAAATAAACTCTCAAACAAAAGATAATTCATTAAACAACTCAGCACAGATTCGATTCAGACTTGAAGCTCCGTCTTAAAAATTTAAGCCAAAGTTTCACAAAACCTACTGATTCAAGTAATAAACTTCCGGCAGGAGAACCAGAGCCCAAAAAACTTAAATACTGCGCTTTTTGCTGCTAAACAAAGAGAATGTCAAAATTAGTAAAAAGTCCGTATTTTCTGAGCACAAAGTTGATGTGTATGTAGATTGCTCTTACATTGTAGCTAGTAATTAAAAGCATGATTACTTTAAATGTTTGCCCTAAGAATAAGAAATTAATCTTAAAAAAGTATATGATTATTTAAAAAAAACATATGTTCAAGTTGATTTTTAAGAAGATGATTTTTTTGTTTGAATATAAGCATAATTTTTAGATTCGTTGTAATAAATAACTGTGATAGTAGTTTTCATTGATAAAACTGAGTTTTATTATTAGTTTACATACCAACCTTAACTTTCCATCGAAAAATAGGGCACAACTAGGTTTATTTTAGCCTACTGGCTGTCATTTACATGTGTACGCCTCTGAGACGTATGTTTAGGCTTTATGTACCTATAAAATAGATTAGGCTTCTAGGGTTAAGTCAGCGTTTGGCGCTCTAATAATCAAAGCGGTTCTATGATAAATCAACACACTGACGATTAACCACACATTTTACAAGTGATATAAAGTCATTAGAAACGATGAAAAAAAAACTTTACCTAACCTAAACTTCTTAACCCTGTTAATAAAGTTTTAGTTTCATCACTTTCCATAACTTTATATCACTTTTAAAATGTATGTTAAATCGTCAGTGTGTTGATATATGCGGTCACCAATCAAAGCCACCAGCCCTAAGGCAATATTTATGTTAAGGGGACGGTATCAAATCTCGACTTCAGTACAGTTAGGTATTATTGCTACTTGTAAATGAATCGGTCGGCCGCTAGAACAGCTGCGGTTTCAAAACCAACACCTGCGTCTTTTGAGTAGATAGGGGGATGATTGACACGGTTTTGATATAATACGAAATAAAAATACACGTGCTTTATAAAATTTATATTTATTTACTAAATAATGGATACAACTTGACAGAATAAAAATCATACTAGCAAAATAATGGATATACAGTCACATCTTTTACGCCCTGGACCTTTTTTGACGTCTCAGTTTTTTACTCAAAGTCACATAGAATCTAATCGTGTTTTTTTTGAAAAGATTTTTGGTTCATAAATTTGATTGAATGGTTTGTGTAATGACAATAACTGTTTTTTTTTTTAAATATAATATTACCAGAAAGCAATGGGTGTGAAAAAAGGGAAAACGTAAAATTAAATTACGACAAATATTTTTTGATTATATATTTAGTGCGATAGAAATGGAAAAAAGTTTATTTGTAAATCATGAATGTAATTTGAAAATTTATTTCAATGTTTTTTTCGTACTCGGGAAAGAATATATTTTACAATATTAACTTAGATATACAAAAAAGTAGAATGAAGTACATAAACTAAGAAAAAAACACAGTCTAAGATAGATATAAAGAAGTTGATAAAAATTGATATAAAATTATCTAAATGTCTTGGTTAAAAATACTTTTTTCATGTTTTTAGCATAATATCCTCGAAAAGTGCCAAAACTTTGGCTTTCTTTGTGGTTAAGGCTATTAAAATTTTTTTTGTACATTGTATAAAATACACCATAATTCTTACTATGCATGTTACCGGTAATATATTATTTTATATTTATTTTCTCTCTCTCATATATATATTTTTTTAATAATTTATTTATAATACTACTACCCGGAATTAGCCATCAACGACATTCAGTGCATTTATCAATGGATCTGATAGACATAAGGTAAGTTTTTAGATTTTCACGGCAAAAAGCATTTTTGTTGTTTGTTTTTGGGGTGTTATGCCGTGTTGCGCTAACTCCTTCTTTAGCCGACGTTTCGGACAGCGTTGCAGTGTCCATCATCAGGGCAGATCCGGTTGACCACATCTTCGGATCTACCGGATCTGCCCTGATGATGGACACTGCAACGCTGTCCGAAACGTCGGCTAAAGAAGGAGTTAGCGCAACACGGCATAACACCCCAAAAACAAACAACAAAAACTGATAGACATTGTTCCCAATCTTAGCGACAGTTTGAAAGGAATCGGTAGAATCGTTGAAAGCACCTTCACACTAGTCTCGCAAAGTCCATCTCCAAACTCCGTAATCCAGATTTTGCACCAAATCGGCAGAAAACTCAAGAAATTCAAGCTGGATGCTGAAGTTATGACGTAAGATCCGAGTTCAATGCACATCCAAACTCCCTAATCCCGATTTTGAACTAAATCGGTAGAGAACTGGAGAAATTTATGATTGATGCCGAAAGAATGCATTTTGAAATTAGATCCGAGTTCAAGCCACCACCTACTCCGTTTTACCGACTTCGGTAGAAGTCGGTAAAAATTTGTAGAAAACGTGTCCATCGGAATTATGTATTTTGACAAACCTTATTCTTCTTTTCCTCCAGTGGAGCGGTCTCTTTCGGTGCTGTACGCGCGAGTCCCTTTATTATTTCCCATTTATGTGCCCCTTTATTATTTACGTATTGGTACCTGAAAAAGGTAAAAAAAAGTTGAGACTGTAAAACAAGTTTCAAATTATATATTACAAAATAAATAATATTTAATTTCCACTTACCCCTTGGCTATAGCACCAATCTCCTCTGGATTCCTATTAGAAATTTGAAAGTTGGCCGAGGACTGGAGAATAAACAAAATAAGCGTGCTCTCACTTCCGAATTCACCTCGAGACTGACAGTGACTAGCGGTGTTCGGTCAAGCCATGGACAATGATTTCATCCATAGGATTTTGTATGACGGAAAATAATTGAAATATTCGGGAAGTTTAATTGAATCACAACAAAAATCCATATATTTTAAAGTGTTTTTTATTTATTTTAAATGACCTGTATCATATTTACTTTGAGATGACCGATGGATTTAAAAAAAAATCTCTCTGATAGGAGCTATTCTGCTTCCAGCGAAGGCATTTTTGAAGTTTTACGTAAAGTTGCAATGTGTATTTCATATAAAATAAAAAAGTTTACGATAAAAAAAGTTAATTCATTGGTAACATAAGACATTTTTCTAACTACCCCTATAGAATTTTTAGATAAATTATTAGTGGTATTCCTTTTACGAGGTAAATACAAAGTGATGTTTAGCGCTATTTATGATACTTCCCCCTTAACAAAACCAATCCACATATGCAACTTATCTATTATCACAATATTAACCACCCAATATCAACATAGGCGCTCACAGCTACCTATCGATTGACGCCTACTGTGGTTTTATAGTACTTTAGAATTTACTAGTTTTGTGGGTAAAAACAGGTTCTAAAGGACTCTAAATATCAGAAGGTTGTTTTAATAAAATAAGGTTAAAGTTCACTGAGTTTATTTGAAACACATCAGTTATACGCGACAATAAATTTACATGGAAGATTCTAGAATGTAGACGGACTGAACCAAAAGACACAACCAGTCGAGGCGAACGAGAAATCAAGAATGTCTGGGCCAGCGGACTGGCGGACCCATAAATATACCACTCTCTAGATCGATATCTTCGGGCTTTTTGTATGTAACGGAATTATACAGTACTTAACCACAGATATACAATCAGTACCTACCGTGCGGAGCAGAGCAGTAGACAAGGTAGAGGAAAATCAAGGCCATTTAAAAAAAGATGCGACCATAGACAACATAATTGCTCTCAGCCTACTCTATTCATTCACTAGCCCAAAGAAACTATTATAAAAATGTCCTTGAAGCAGAAAAATGTCGAAATGTTTTCCAAGGGCAAGGTTCATCTGACTAAGAAAATAAACTTTTACAGTGCATTTCCTTAAGATGAAACTTGTTAATCTGAGAAGAAGAAACCCAAAATGACAAGAAATTTGCAAAAACACTGAAGAAAATTTCCAAAACATGATTGTCCGACAGTACGACGAAGAATTCCGACATTTTTCAGCCTCATGAACTCATGGTTACATATGTTTAAAAATCTTTAATTTCACCAAAACAATAAGATAATACAGGATAACACTAATCAATAACATGAATAAGTTTATCGATATAATAAATAACATTTATACGTTCTTAGCATTGTTCAAAAAACCGAACGAATAACCTAAAAACTGTCAATTCACTTTAAACTTGAACTTGTAGATTGAATATTATGTTTGTAACTCGCTAACACTATACTGGCTTATATTGTATTTTTATCACGAACAACTTTAACACGCAATATTTTCGACGGAAATGATAGTATTTCGGCAGCAAATGACAACCCGCGTGTATAAATAAACCATTCTCATTTTATTATTTTTCGGAATAACTTATTGAGTAAAACCTCAAATTATAATATTTAAATATTGGAGACAATATTAGTGATTTTTAAACGCAAATCTGAAACAGAAAAATCATAAAAGGAAACGGTCACATCTGGGACTGATGTATAAAAGTCCCAGATGTGACCGTTTCCTTTTCTGATTTTTCTGTTTCAGATTTGCGTTTAAAAATCACTAATATTGTCTTCAATATTTAAATATTATAATTTGAGGTTTTACTCAATAAGTTATTCCGAAAAATAATAATTCATTTCTAGACTTGCAGAAAAAGTCAATAGATGTCGCACATTAAAAATAAAAACAATAAGATAGGTTTATCTATAAGACGCTGTCTAGGATTGCATTTAGTTCGGGTTGAATCTTGCGATCATACATAAAGATAGTTGCCAATAAAAATGTGCGGTGAAAAAATGAAGACAACGTTGGTAGTTCTTATTCGAAGTATGATACAGTTAAAAGTGACCGATGAGGATAGGGTCCCATTAGCGCAGTTGGTAGAGCATTGTCCCGGAAAGACAAGGGTCCTGGGTTCGAGTCCCAGATGTGACCGTTTCCTTTTCTGATTTTTCTGTTTCAGATTTGCGTTTAAAAATCACTAATATTGTCTTCAATATTTAAACATTCTCATTTTGTTTGAATGATTTGAAACTGTCAAACGGTAAAATTCCGTCATCTCTTTCTGTTACACGAGTCATTATGGTAGAGAGCGAGAGATCAAACCAATCCTTCTGCTCTCACCAATGAGATCTGAGCTTTTAGCCATATTATTTGTTTTCTATAAGAATTTTGAGGTGGGCGTGGCGGTTTCAAATGAGTTTCAAGGCCAAAGCTGAGAGAAATGCCCCTGGGCGGTACATTTTTTACACGGTACCTGCCCAGAATGTTGCCATAATAAGAAAATAATCTTTATGTTGTTCGCTGGTAGGTACCGTCTACAGTACCATATACGTTTGTCGACTAAAAATCAAAAATCTACTTATAGATATTTTATTTATTCAGGGTTATTCCTTCGTGTTCCTTCAGTGTTGTGACACTTTACAACTCTGAAACCGCACGATCAGGGATGATATACAAAGAATAGAGTATTGTTGTGGTAGACAATGGCTGGCTGTAAAATTTATCACTTGTTTCGGGTCTTCGGGTTACATCACGAGTTCAGAATGCATTTTTATTTTAAAAAACTGCCTGTATGAGCCTACCTTATAAAATACGTTTTCTACGAACCAAGGGCGGATCCAGCTTTGGCGCCAGGGGGGGGTCACGTAGTCGTGGTCAAGTTTTTTTTTTTTTTTTTTAAAGAAAGACAAACATTCCCGGGTTACGAATAACCCAACAATAACTCCTACCACCACCACAGAAAGCCGAAAATGCTTGCTTGTGTTGTGATGGAGGACTTAGGTCCGGTCAGTTACAGTTACAAGAAGTTATAATTTAATTTTGATAATAATATATATACAAGTAAAAAGTAGGTATTGTTGGATATGGTAACACTAGGTATATCATTAAGATTGTCTTTTGCTCCGCAAGCCCGGGCGGCGCACAGTGGGCTGAAAATCGCCTTTCATAGACATAGAGACTTGAATTTTCAAGGGTATTTTTTTTGCTAGAAATGGATTTTGCTGATCATTACTATGCTATAAAATGTCGTACGAAGCAATTGCGTGTACAAATGAAGGAGTTATAATTTTTTTAAGAAAAATTTGTATGGCCCTGACATTAAAAATGAGGCTATCTCTGGAATCATATAACAGTACAAGGTAAAACGTGGGAAGAAACAACCAGGAAAGCCAACAAATGTATTGCAACAGTCAAAGATTGGCTTGATAGAAATCTCCTCAGTCTAAATTTGAATAAAACTATCTTTATTCCCTTTTACAATTCCCAAAAGTCATCCCCTAAAAATAATCTTAATCTGAAGTTCCACAACCCTAATTGTAACTTTGCGACATGCTTAAACTGCGAAGACGTGAAATTCGGACAATATATCAAGTATTTAGGAGTTACTATAGACTGCCAACTCAAATGGACTTACCATATAGAAAAGACGGTCAATAAACTGAGATACCTAAGTTACATTTTCAAACGAATGAGCAACATTGTCAATATAAGAACCATGAAACTTGTTTATGACGCGTTAGTGCTTTCATCTATTTCCTATGGAATAATTGCCTGGGGAGGAACTTACAATAATCACGTAAAACCCTTAGAAATCGCTCAGAAATCCATCATTAAAATAATGTACCAAAGGACCAAGACATATCCCACCAACCAGTTATTTCAAGAAACAGAAATCATGGAACTAAGACGGATCTATTGTATTCAATGTCTCAAATTTATATTTACGCGTCCTATCAATTTCACCAAAAACACAAATCGCTCGAGCCAGAGACATACCACATGCGTGTTCACAGTCCCTCACTGCAAAACTAGGCTGGGCCAAAGGCACATCAACTATATTGCCCCAAAATTGTTCAATTCTTTACCCAATTCCATCAACATGTCTCAAAACCTGAACTTATATAAGAAAAATGTTAAAAGTTGGATAAGAAATAATTTCGAAGCGAGTAACTTTTTTCTATAATTTAAGCCATCTGTTTCTAAATAACTAAACTACCACATGTCTCTCTGTAAATTAAAGATTAATTTCTTTAAATCAAAGAAATATATACATGCATCTATGTTTTATGTGTGTGTGTGGGTGTGTGTGTGTGTGCGTGAGTGTGTGTGCGTGTGTCTGTGTGTGCGTGTGTCTGTGTGTGCGTGTATCTGTGTGTGTATGTGTGTGTGTGTGTGTGTGTGTGTGTGTGTGTGTGTATATGTTTGTAAATTTAAAAAAAAAAAAAAGAAAAAATAGAAACTTCTCTAAAAAAAAAAACCAATCACATTGATCTCTATAGATACATTTAACAAGTTTAAAAAAAACTATATTTTAAACACCACTGTTTTATCCTTACACTATAATACCCACGCTCAGGCTTCGCCTTTGTGGGATTTTTTTGTTACTCTTTCATTCTATATTACTATGTATGTACCTGAATTGTATATGTATCAAAAATTTTGTTAAAAAAAAAAAAAAAAAAATATGGTTGGCCGTTCTATCTTTACACACAGATAATACTACTATTTATTTGTATTTTTTTGACATACTTCATATTGTGGCGCAAGGTGCGATTATTTTTTTAAAAATCCTCAAAGTTGAAAAAAATCCTTTTTAATGTTGATGATTCATTTTAATGCTTAAATGCTTTTAGGCTTGTAGTGTAAATAAAATATTGTAAACTAGACAAAGCATACTCATATGTAAAGCATTTAGGCATTAAAATGAATCTTCAACATAAAAAAGTTTTTTTTTCAACTTTGAGGATTTTTAAAAAAAAAATCACAAGTTTCGCCACAATACAAAGTATGTCAAAAAATACAAATAAATAGTAGTATATTTGTGTGTAAGGATATAATGGTCAACCTTATGATTCCAGAGATAGCCTCATTTTTAATGTCAGTTCCATACAAATTTTTCTTAAAAAAATGATGACTCCTTCATTTGTACACGCAATTCCTTCATACAAAATTTTATAGCATATTAATGATCAGCAGAATTCATTTCTAGCCAAAAAAAAATACACTTGAAAATTCAAGTCTCTATGTCTATGAAAGGCGATTTTCAGCCCACTGTGCACAGTGTTTTGGCTTGCAGTGTAAATAAAATATTGTAAACTAGACAAAGCATACTCATGTGTAAAGCATTTAAGCATTAAAATGATTCATCAACAAAAAAAAGATTTTTTTTCAACTTTAGGATTTAAAAAAAAAAATCGCACCTTGCACCACAATATGAAGTATGTCAAAAAAATACAAATAAATAGTACTATTATCTGTGTGTAAAGATAGAACAGCCAACCTTATGATTCCAGAGATAGCCTCATTTTTAATGTCAGCGCCATACAAATTTTTCTTAAAAAAATTATAACTCCTTCATTTGTACACGCAATTGCTTCGTACGACATTTTATAGCATAGTAATGGTCAGCAGAATCCATATCTAGCCAAAAAAAATACCCTTGAAAATTCAAGTCTCTATGTCTATGAAAGGCGATTTTCAGCCCACTGTGCGGCGTAGGCTCGTGTAATGTCAATTGTCAACCAATACAGTACAGATACTGAACTCCTTTAGGACCAATCGTGTGCAGCAAATGTTATTAATAAATGTAAGTACTGTACTTCCATATTTAAGAGGAATATAAACGCTGGAAATATTTCGATTCTTGTGCTTTATAAATTTTAAAACCGAGCGCCTTGCACCGTCATATTTTGGCCTGATTTGCACGAGGCAAGTAATTTAAAATAAATATTGTTGCCATGACGCGGTGCTTGCAATACGTAAGAAGCGCCCAGCGAGATCTCCGTTCGCCGATGCTTCCATACGCTTGTTAATACCTTGTTACCTGGTGGATGAATACCGTCCATTCTATTTTGCCAGCAGCGGCCGAGCCGGCAGCGTAGTCAATATTATCGACAATCCTCAAACTATGGGGAACGCTAATAAAAGTAAATATTTATAAAATTTGAATTGATTTTATTTATTTACAATCCAAACAAAAATATTCTGAAAGTGAATCATTAATAGGTACATATAAATATTAATAAAAAGAAACTTGATTAAGTTAAATATAATATGTATATATATTAACAAAATGTAACTAATACGTTCTTTTACAAAACTAGGTATATGTACTTTTATCAAATTTACATACACTTTATCAAATTTCCACATCTAAAATTTTTGTAAAATTTATTTACAAATAAATTTTTTGGAAACAAATCAACAAACCAATCTCAATATTAGAAATGATGATGGAACAACTCACAGCTAGGTTTAAATATATTCTACAATAGATGCATCAATTTATGGATACATACACTTAAAAAAAAGGTTAAAATAAATAACCTTGCATCTAGCTATTCTGAATTTATCCTTAAAGAGCATAATTAAAACAAATACAATAGATATCGCGGGTTCGAACCCCGGCAAACAAATCTCAGTATTAGACATTTTCAAGGAACAGCTCACAGCTACATATATTTAAAAATTATTCTTATAAAATATTAACTCTGATCTACCAATACTGAATTTAAGCATTATATTCGTCAACCTAAAATTTCTCAAATGAAAATATTCTACATTAGATACATCAATTTATGGATACATAGACTTAAAAAAAAAACGGTGAAAATAAATAACTTGCATCTACCTATGCTGAATTTATTCCAAAAAGAGCATAATTAAAACAAATACAATATATATTATTTTAAAACAAAAAGTAAAATTTCGACGGCCTCCATGGTAGAGGGGAAAGGCTGCCAGCTGGCGATCCGGAGATCGCGTGTTCAAACCCGGCAAACAAATATCAAATGCAAATATCGCGCAAGTGTCACGCGTGGTTACACGAAATGTGTCATAATAATATGAAAGGTGGCGGCCGAAGCGCGCGCCGGTGGCGGTGCGCGGTGACGCGGTAACATTCGAATTTTCGATGCGTTCGTTCCCGAATAATGCGTTTGCCGTCAAACAAAGTGTTATATTAAATTAATTAAATATTGAAAGTACTTAAATAAAATTTATATTGCGACAAAAAATATATAAAAACATTATGTTTAACAATTTTAATTAGTGGTCCACCTAGGTCCTGGATGGGCCCAGGACCTAGGTAGTCATGACCCCCAGCCCAGAGGGCCCCAGCCCAGGGGGGGGGTTATGACCACCGTGACCCCCCCCCCCTGGATCCGCCACTGCTACGAACCTTGAAGAACAACAACACGATGTTATAGTACACAAGACTAATATTATTGGAATGAACCGACGAGATCGGGTTTTTGGAAATTATAACAATTTTTTAACGACGACTTTTTCAACCGTTTTCAAATGTTTTAACTTCAAGATCAAAGTACACACGTAATTATATCCTAATTTCCAATAATGTGTTATGAATACTATTTGATTGTTTTTACAGAATATTACAAGACAAACCAAATTTTCACAGCAGATACAAAGTAGGGTTCCGTCACAACTATGTTCTTTTTCAGGTATATTTGTTTGGCTGGAACAAATTACCAAACGCTACCACAGCAGTGCCATGGATCTACCAAATCAAGAGACTGTTTCCATCAAGACGGAACCAGGGCCCCAGGAAGAAGGCGGACATGAAATACCGTATACAGATATAAATATCGATCTTCCAGATATAAAGAAGGAATGTTTGCAACATGCGCAGAGTACTCAGACAGACGGTTAGTTGCATTGCATACGTATAAAATGTAGAATATTTAATTCGGATATTCGAAATCCATGTCCGTTTCGAAATGTCGTGCAAACAGGACGTATTTACTTTAAAATAAATCTTTGCTATAACTGCTAACTACGAAACTCTTTTAGCTCAAGTAATGCTCACAATAAACCCTCATCTGTTTTTGACATATATTCGTGTCTATTAACTAAATATTTATGAAAGAAAATATCATTCCATTGACTTATAATAATAAAACCGTGTTCTGAAGGTAGTCAAGATTAAATGTTTTCCTTCTTGAAACATCGGTCCTTGAAGTGACATCTAGCATCTTTATTATTTCCGTAATTAAGCTTAAAGTCTGTTCACCTCATTCTTGCTCCTGTGTGGCCAATCAATGTTAGCTTTTGTCGTTGTCGTATTTATGTATGTCGTATTTTACTTTAATTTAAAACTTTTAATTTTAATTTAAGACTAGTTTTTTTGTACATTGACGGTTAATATACTTTGTTGTATTGTTTTTCAGGTTGCTTTAATATAGAGTCTGTTACCATCAAGGCGGAGCTTGGACCCCGAGAAGAAGATGAAGGGAAATTTCTATATTCGAAAATTGACATAGACCTGCCGGATGTTAAAAAGGAGTGCTTAGAACGCTTTGTAAGAATTGTCAAGACAACAGGTAAAATATTTTTTCGTTCTTAGTAGTCCAGTTAATCAAGACAACAAACCTGAATGCAGATGTTTTCTGGTAAAAAGTACCTCCAAAGGAAGTTCTAAGACATTATGTCTCCGAAACTAAAACATGTGAAAAAATTAATTCCAAAATGGAACTCCTTATAAAACTACCTACAAATAATTGTGAAGTTGTGGTTTAAAAAAATTATTTGATTTTTATATTTTTTTTGAAGCTAATATTTTTCTTTTTATTTTGAAGGTCAACGAAAATGTATCTGAACATTTATTTTTTAAACTTCCGATTTAGTTGTCCGGGTTAAGTCTTCCCCAAAGGAAAAACTTAACCCTTCCACTCACTTTTCCACAAATGATCAGCTAGTCAATCAACATTATGTAAGTGCATTATATAAGTAAAATAAATACAAAACAATACAAGAACAACAACACGTCAAATCACCAGATATCAAATGGGAAAAAAAAATTCACCGTCTCCAGATATTTTCATATCAGAGGGTTCGGCTCGGTAGAACTTCTAACAGGGCCTATAAATCCTACTGATCCCTCAACATAAATATTTAAAAAATCTTTTGTTATCCTACATGTATTCAAAATGACCGACTTTTGCATCTTTATATATAAATTTTTTGATAGATCTAATACGCCTAAATTTTTAATTAGAGAGCTAGGTATAATGCCAGTAGCCGAAATAACGAATGGTAATATTTTTATAGTCTGAGAATGCCAAATTCTTTTTATTTCATTTCCTAAATCTGTGTATTTTCTTATTTTTTCACTAACAGATTTTTGAATATTACAGGAATTTGGAATAGCAACATCAATGATATAAGTTATTTTTTTAATTTTGTCATGTAAAACTATATCGGGTCTATTATGACTAATCGCTCGGTCTGTTAGTATAGTTTTATCATAATATATTTTATAAAATTCGTTTTCTAAAAATGAATTTGGTTCGTATTCATAATATGGTACTACATTACGGCAGTCAATCAAGTTATGTTTAATTACCAAATTTTGGTGAATTATTTTTAAAACTTGATTGTGCCTAAATGTATACTCGGACGGTGCTAATATAGAACATCCCGATATAATATGTTCTATAGTTTATAGTTTATAGTATTTGCTTTATTATTATAACATATCTAAGGCAGTTAGAAAATAACTTAAATTTTCTGGAAAACTGTATTTGTGAAAAAAGATGTTTTCGATGTAAAGATTATGAACATTGCAAAACATAAATACGTGAATGGAGCTTAAAAGGTAAATCTTAATGGTCGAGTATGTTTGATTTAGTTGCTGCAGAAGTTATTTCGTAATAAATACTGAAATAAAGGGAAATAATAATAAACATTTGTCGCACTGATTTCCCGTATTCACATAAATTCCTGAAAAAAAAACAACCGAGCAGAATTGGAGTGTTCTGTTATATGCGGCCTCTGAAGTGGTTTATCCTGCAGCAACACGTCTGAAAATACTGATGAGATATTTGAAGATGAATGTGATGCCCGGTGAATGAATATTTTCTGTAGCTTAAAACTATGATCTATGAAAAGTCTTTGTTAGAATAATAATTTTTAATTCTTCGCATTACATTGCAAACACTATTTATTAATAAAATTGTTTTATTAAGCAAATCTATTTAAAACTTGGCGTTTCAATTGAAAAGTATAAATAACTACAAGACACAAATTAGTCACCTGTTCCAGTAGGAACCTATTTTTTTTTACTTTTACGTGAGTTCTTTTCTGACACGAAAGTAATAAGTCACATGAAGCTTACTAATTATCCTTTTTTTTTCAAAATTTCGCCAGATCTGAAGACACAATCAACTGAAACCACGGAGTGCCACATGCTGACTCACACTGGAGTAAAACCTTTTTCATGTTTGGACTGCAACTATTCATGTTCTCAAAAAAGCTATCTTAAGCAACACATGCTGACTCACACTAGAGATAAACCTTTTTCATGTTCTGTGTGCAACTATTCATGCTCTCGAAAGAATTATTTGACGAGCCACTTGCTGACTCACACTGGGGAAAAACCTTTTTCATGTTTGAAGTGCAACTATTCTTGTTATCTAAAGAGCAACCTAAAGAGTCACATGCTGACTCACACTGGAGAAAAACCTTTTTCATGTTTGGAGTGCAACTATTCATGTTCTCTAAAAGGCTCCCTAAAGAAACACATGCTAACTCACACTGGAAAAAAACCTTTTTCGTGTTCCGAGTGCAACTATTCTTGTTCTCTAAAGAGCAACCTAAAGAGTCACATGCTGACTCACACTGGAGAAAATACTTTTTCATGTTTGGAGTGCAACTATTCATGTTCTCAAAAATGCTATCTAAAGATACACATGCTGAATCACACTGGAAAAAAACCTTTTTCATGTTCTTTTTGCAATAACTCATATTCGCAAAAGGGAAATTTGATTAGCCACTTTCTTACTCACACTGGAGAAAAACCTTTTTCATGTTTGGAGTGCAACTATTCATGTTCTCAAAAAGGCTCCCTAAAGAAACACATGCTGACTCACACTGGAGAAAAACCTTTTTCATGTTTGGAGTGCAACTATTCATGTTCTCAAAAAGGCTCCCTAAAGAAACACACGCTGACTCACACTGGAGAAAAACCCTTTTCAAGTTTGGAGTGCAACTATTCATGTTCTCAAAAAGGCTCCCTAAAGAAACACATGCTGACTCACACTGAAGAAAAACCTTTTTCATGTTCTGTGTGCAACTATTCATGCTCTCGAAAGAATTATTTGACGAGCCACTTGCTGACTCACACTAGGGAAAAACCTTTTTCATGTTTGAAGTGCAACTATTCTTGTTATCTAAAGAGCAACCTAAAGAGTCACATGCTGACTCACACTGGAGAAAAACCTTTTTCATGTTTGGAGTGCAACTATTCATGTTCTCTAAAAGGCTCCCTAAAGAAACACATGCTAACTCACACTGGAAAAAAACCTTTTTCGTGTTCCGAGTGCAACTATTCTTGTTCTCTAAAGAGCAACCTAAAGAGTCACATGCTGACTCACACTGGAGAAAATACTTTTTCATGTTTGGAGTGCAACTATTCATGTTCTCAAAAATGCTATCTAAAGATACACATGCTGAATCACACTGGAAAAAAACCTTTTTCATGTTCTTTTTGCAATAACTCATATTCGCAAAAGGGAAATTTGATTAGCCACTTTCTTACTCACACTGGAGAAAAACCTTTTTCATGTTTGGAGTGCAACTATTCATGTTCTCAAAAAGGCTCCCTAAAGAAACACATGCTGACTCACACTGAAGAAAAACCTTTTTCATGTTCTGTGTGCAACTATTCATGCTCTCGAAAGAATTATTTGACGAGCCACTTGCTGACTCACACTAGGGAAAAACCTTTTTCATGTTTGAAGTGCAACTATTCTTGTTATCTAAAGAGCAACCTAAAGAGTCACATGCTGACTCACACTGGAGAAAAACCTTTTTCATGTTTGGAGTGCAACTATTCATGTTCTCTAAAAGGCTCCCTAAAGAAACACATGCTAACTCACACTGGAAAAAAACCTTTTTCGTGTTCCGAGTGCAACTATTCTTGTTCTCTAAAGAGCAACCTAAAGAGTCACATGCTGACTCACACTGGAGAAAATACTTTTTCATGTTTGGAGTGCAACTATTCATGTTCTCAAAAATGCTATCTAAAGATACACATGCTGAATCACACTGGAAAAAAACCTTTTTCATGTTCTTTTTGCAATAACTCATATTCGCAAAAGGGAAATTTAATTAGCCACTTTCTTACTCACACTGGAGAAAAACCTTTTTCATGTTTGGAGTGCAACTATTCATGTTCTCAAAAAGGCTCCCTAAAGAAACACATGCTGACTCACACTGGAGAAAAACCTTTTTCATGTTTGGAGTGCAACTATTCATGTTCTCAAAAAGGCTCCCTAAAGAAATACATGCTGACTCACACTGGAGAAAAACCTTTTTCATGTTTGGAGTGCAACTATTCATGTTCTCAAAAAGGCTCCCTAAAGAAACACATGCTGACTCACACTGGAGAAAAACCCTTTTCAAGTTTGGAGTGCAACTATTCATGTTCTCAAAAAGGCTCCCTAAAGAAACACATGCTGACTCACACTGAAGAAAAACCTTTTTCATGTTCTGTGTGCAACTATTCATGCTCTCGAAAGAATTATTTGACGAGCCACTTGCTGACTCACACTAGGGAAAAACCTTTTTCATGTTTGAAGTGCAACTATTCTTGTTATCTAAAGAGCAATCTAAAGAGTCACATGCTGACTCACACTGGAGAAAAACCTTTTTCATGTTTGGAGTGCAACTATTCATGTTCTCTAAAAGGCTCCCTAAAGAAACACATGCTAACTCACACTGGAAAAAAACCTTTTTCGTGTTCCGAGTGCAACTATTCTTGTTCTCTAAAGAGCAACCTTAAGAGTCACATGCTGACTCACACTGGAGAAAATACTTTTTCATGTTTGGAGTGCAACTATTCATGTTCTCAAAAATGCTATCTAAAGATACACATGCTGAATCACACTGGAAAAAACCTTTTTCATGTTCTTTTTGCAATAACTCATATTCGCAAAAGGGAAATTTGATTAGCCACTTTCTTACTCACACTGGAGAAAAACCTTTTTCATGTTTGGAGTGCAACTATTCATGTTCTCAAAAAGGCTCCCTAAAGAAACACATGCTGACTCACACTGGAGAAAAACCTTTTTCATGTTTGGAGTGCAACTATTCATGTTCTCAAAAAGGCTCCCTAAAGAAACACATGCTGACTCACACTGGAGAAAAACCTTTTTCATGTTTGGAGTGCAACTATTCATGTTCTCAAAAAGGCTCCCTAAAGAAACACATGCTGACTCACACTGGAGAAAAACCCTTTTCAAGTTTGGAGTGCAACTATTCATGTTCTCAAAAAGGCTCCCTAAAGAAACACATGCTGACTCACACTGAAGAAAAACCTTTTTCGTGTTCCGAGTGCAACTATTTTTGTTATCTAAAGAGCAACCTAAAGAGTCACATGCTGACTCACACTGGAGAAAAACCTTTTTCATGTTTGGAGTGCAACTATTCATGTTCTCAAAAAGGCTCCCTAAAGAAACACATGCTAACTCACACTGGAAAAAAAACTTTTTCGGGTTCCGAGTGCAACTATTCTTGGTCTCTAAAGAGCAACCTAAAGAGTCACATGCTGACTCACACGGGAGAAAAACCTTTTTCATGTTCTTTGTGCAATAACTCATATTCGCAAAAGGGAAATATGATAAGCCACATTCTGACTCACACTAGAATAAAAGCTTTTTTATGTTCTTTGTGCAATAGCTCATTTATTCAAAAGGGAAATTTAACGAGACATATGCTGACTCACAGTGGCGAAAACACTTTTTCGTGTTCCAAATATTTTTTTTTATGGGCAACTTTACATGTACTTAATAGAAATATTTGACGCGCCAATTGCTGACTTACGTTGGAGAATTTTTTTTTTCATTTTCTTTTTGCAATAATTCATATTCTCTTAAAGGAAGTGTGTCGAGACACATACGGACTCACAGTTGAGAAAAAAAATGAATTAATCAAACTGCAACTCTTCATTTATTCGAAAGAAAGAATCACCCACGTTTTCACTGTCCAGAAAGACGTTTTTCATGTTTCAAGCCATTGTAACGAGCCACATGCTGACTCACAGTGGAGAAAAATGTTTTAAATGTTCCGAGTGCAACTATTCATCTTTCCATAAGAAAAATTTGACGAGCCACATGCTGACTCATACTGGAGAAAAACCGTTTTCATGTTCTGAGTGCAATTATACGTCTTCTCTTAGGAGCCTTCTGACGAGGCACATGTTGACCCACATCGGTAAAAAACTTTTTTCATGTTACGTGTGCAACTATTCTTGCTCTCGAAAGGATACTTTGATTAGCTACATGCTGACTCACACTGGAGTAAAACCTTTTTCATGTTTGGACTGCAACTATTCATGTTCTCAAAAAAGCTATCTTAAGCAACACATGCTGACTCACACTAGAGATAAACCTTTTTCATGTTCTGTGTGCAACTATTCATTCGCTCGAAAGAATTATTTGATGAGCCACATGCTGACTCACAGTGGAGAAAAATGTTTTAAATGTTCCGAGTGCAACTATTCATCTTTCCATAAGAATTATTTGACGAGACACATGCTGACTCACACTGGAGAAAAACCTTTTTCATGTTTGGAGTGCAACATTTCATGTTCTCAAAAAGGTAATCTAACGAAACACATGTTGACTCACACTGGAGAAAAATGTTTTAAATTTTCCAAGTGCAACTATTCATCTTTCCATAAGACATATTTGACGAGCCACATGCTGACTCACACTGGAGAAAAACCTTTTTCATGTTTGGAGTGCAACATTTCATGTTCTCAAAAAGGTAATCTAACGAAACACATGCTGACTCACACTGGAGAAAAACCTTTTTCATGTTTGGAATGCAACTATTCATTTTCACACAAAGGATCTCTAACGAAACACATACTGACTTTCACCAGAGTAAAACCTTTTTCATGTTTGGAGTGCAACTTTTCATGTTCTCAAAAAGGCTCTCTAAATATACACATGCGGAATCACACTGGAGAAAAACCTTTTTCATGTTCTTTGTGCAATAAATCATTTACGCGAAAGGTACATTTGATAAGCCACATGCTGACTCACACTGGAAAAAAAGCTTTTTCATGTTCTTTGTGCAATAGCTAATTTTTTCAAAAGGGAAAATTGACGACACATATGCTGACTCACAGTGGCGAAAACACTTTTTCGTCTTCCAAATAATTCTTTTAAGTGCAATTATACATTCACTCAAAAGAAATACTTGACGTGCCACGTGCTGACTCACGCGGGATCATTCCAATACTGCAGTTACATTTCCACAAATAAGAAACCGATCAAGATCACCTGGCAACTTAGAAATCCCATAATTTAAAATTTTAGCTTCTCAACACCATTACATTTATCAAGGTTTAATTTTTTTTAGTGCAATCCCACATAAAATCAAAATTACACAGTCTTTAAATCTCAAATAAAACAACTACTTTATCAACCGAAAGATAATTGTAATATTTAATTATTTATCTTTTTTTATTAAATGTTCATATTGATCAAATGCAAATTTTAATATTTCATACATAGTAATAATACATTATTTCATTTCATCATTAATTAACAAAAAAATATATTTATATGCAAATAGATTTTTAAGGTACCTTTATTTCCGCTCTTTTCGATCTCATATTAGTAATGAAGACTCTGCAAAGTTCTTCAATATACAGACGTTAACTTTCCGAAGAAATATAACAGATTCGGTAATGTTATTTAAAATTACACACAATTTAATCGATAGTCCTCATCTTCTTCAACCCCTATTATTCCATGTTCCCAATCGCAACAGCAGACAGTCGCTTACTTTTAATCTCCCTCATTGTAAGACCAACTCCAAACAAAACTCATTTATCTACAGATCCACACATTCATTTAACTTAAAATATTACCATATTGACATTTTTAACTCGACTTTACGTGACATAAAACAATAACTCATCATTTCAATACTATAGTAACATTTCCACAAATAAGAAACCGATCAAGATCACGTGGCAACATAGAAATCCCATAATTTAAAATAAGTGCTTCTCAACACCATTACACTTATCAAGGTTTAATTTTTTTTAGTGCACTCCCACATAAAAAACGAAATTACAAAGTCTTTAAATCACAATTAAAACAACTACTTTATCAACCCAAAGATAATTGTAATATTTAATTTCATATAACGATTTTTTACGTATCTTTTTTATTAAATGTTCATATTGATCAAATGCAAATTTTAATAATTCATACTTAGTAATAATAAATTATTTCATTTCATCACTAATTAACAAAAATATATTTACATATAAATATATTTTTCTTTTTTTAACAATATCCTCATGAAATATTATATCAGAATTCTAACTAACCAATAACTTATTGTCGCAATTTATTATGTACCTACTCTTGCAATATTATCAGCTCTGCTTTATTCCAACTGAATAGAATAACTTTATGTACTTACCACCTACTTATTAATCAAAATTTAATAATTGTATATTTATTTTACAACATCCATATTCTTAAATTTATTTTAATTTCCTATGTATCTAATTTGGTAACTGCTATATTGGTCTATTTCATTTTATACACTTTTTTTTCATACTATATTAACTTGTTTTTTTCTTATTTTATAAATAAAATATTTCTTTCTTTTCTTTACCTTATGTATACTGTAATGGCACTACTCCCCAACCCAAATAAGAGAAACTTTTTTTCTATATTGAATTGGGTAGTAACGTTAAAAAGAAAACATTTTATTGTGATTAGTTTTTAGAGCCATATTCTTTTATTATGTAAATCTGTAATATGTATATATTTCAAATTAAAAAAAATGTTTTAGAAACCACAACCTGATGAAACACGTGCTGAATCATAGTGAAGAAATTTTTTTATGATTGGTAACTATTGTGTTACTAATTACTCATGTTCTTATAGGGATGTTAATATTAAAACACCCATGGCCTGTGCTTCTCTTACCTCTTTCATTCATTACTGTATTTGTGTACAACTTACTATATTGTCTAATATAGTGTTCGTGTTCTTGTTATAAATATTGTGTTCGTGTGTACTGGTACATTTTGGATTTTATAGTTTAAAAGTCATATGTTTCTCGTTTATTCATACAATTTGCTAATTCTTAATTAGTTAATTTCTTTGTATAGTATTTTCGTGGGTGACATGTATGTTATGGTTGATGAGTTTTATTAATAATTTTACTATGTATTATTTGCTAATCGGTAAGGTTAGTAATGTGTGTTTTTCTTCATATTTATATCAGTTAATTTGGGTGGGACTGTATTAAGCTAAAGTATGAGCCCATATTTACTTCTGTTGGTAGAAGAATAGCGATTCTACCAAATACATCAATTAGTTGAATGATTCTTTATTTCAGCTTTTCTATGTGCTGTTTAAAGTTCAAGTGTTTGTCTCTTTGTAGGCTCAGTTATATTTCACATCTGGAATATGTAGGATCCTTGAGGAACTCCGTAGTTTTTGCTCTCGAATTATCTCCCATGCTAACATATTATTTTCTGTTATTTAAAAACAATTTATAAAAATAAAAACTCTTTATACACATGTTGTAAGTATGTCTCATGCCCAGGTTTCGGTTAGGTATAAACTAAAGGGAAAGATAATCTCTAACACGTATTTTGCTGTTTTTCTCAACATACTCAAGCATCTGGTTCACCTGATCGACGCAATATAGTTGGGTGTCCCCGATTTCTTCGACCATTCACCTTCGCGTTATATTTTATTTTATTACGAAGATCATCCAAGTTTCGAAGTTGGCGCACCTGGTGTTTAACAGTAAGTGTGTTCGGTCCCGCATGTTTGTCGGCTATTGTTTTCAGTCAGAGTAAATTCTTCCGATAGAGATGTCATCGTGCGCTCCCGCCACCTCACGTCCGTATAAGATCCGCGTGAAATTGTGGATCATTTTGCACAGAAGGACGAAGCTTTTCTGGACTATATCTTGACGGGGGATGAGACGTGGATGTGCTACTACACTCCAGAATGGTTAAGTGACTGTCAAAATACAGAAGTTTGTTGTGCGTCGTTATAACTTTGCATTAAAATGGAGGGATTTATTAAAAAGTAAGAATGTTAAACTATGTTTTTTCCATTTCATGACTTGCATACGCTATGATAATATTATTACATTTTATTATTACAGGTGCAAGTCTATTAATTTCTCGCAGAAAGAAGTTTCAAGATTGAATGAACTCGTGTCCAAGTATTCGGCAGTTTTGTTTAATAAAAAAACGGATATAGGGACCAATAAACAAAAAAATCAGATGTGGGAGCGGATCTCCGAAGAGTTCAATGCCAACTTGCCAGGCCCCGTGCCAAGATCAGCAAGCCAACTGAGATTCAAGTTTGCAAACTTGAAGAGGACGGCCAATACTGTAAGTTTTGTTTTTCGTTCTCCTTATTTTTCATAAATGTTCCATATAAACGTATGTATTAGTAAACGGTATGTGTTTGTTTGTTTGTTTTAGGAATGGAGCAATGTTGTGCAGGAGCAGAGAAAGACAGGTGGTGGCCCCCCTCCATCGGACGTTTCCAAGACCACGCTGTGGCTCAAGGGCTTATTGCAGACGTCCATGGTGGGGGAAGCCAGTACTTCGAATTGCGATGGTATTATTTTACACATATTTAACTCAATCATAATTTATATATAAACAAAACCAAATATGGAACATGCGAGTGTGCAAAATGACACTATGTTTATGTTGAAACACTATAATTTTAACAATATGTACACATAATACATTGTGTAGGGTACCCCGGTACGTTGAGCAACCCTACGACCACCATAGAGCTGGTGGAGGAGGAAGAAGCTGAAGCTGAAGGCGGATCTGTAGCTGGACCCTTGAGCTTTGATCAGGAGGAGGAAGACGTAATGAGCGCTGAAAAGCCCGTTATCAAAAGAAAGATGGCCACTCCACTAATAACAGGTCTGAACTATAATGATTATTTGTGGAGATAACTCTCTAATATGTTACAGTATATCTACTATTATTTCATCCCCATGCAATTTTGAAAATTGGAATTAATATTGTTTTATATAGTGGAATCGTTGAACCGCCGAGACAAAACGTTAAAAAATTTGGAATTTGCAGGTTCAAAGAAGAAGTTGGCAGTCACTCCGGCCATGTTGAGAAACAACCTCAGCGCTATGACTAAGAGGAAGTTGGAGTACTTCGATGAGAGTCAGGACGTCCTGAAGAGAAAGGAAGTACGAGAAGCTGAGCTTCACCAGTGGCACCTGCGGAAAGCCATTGCTGAGTGCTTAGCTGCTGAAGCTGAGTGCTTAGCTGCTAAAGCTCAACAGGAGTTGACAGAGTTACTGTTGAAGAAAGAAAAAGATAAAAAATGATCATGACTTGAAAATTTTTTATCTTTTTCTTTCTTCTGACTTCTTGTTTGTTATTGTGTTCGAATTTTTTATTTCAGAATTTAATTTTTACTTACATGATGAAGATCGATTTATAGTTTTAGGAATAATTTCTTGAGAGTATTGGAGGGGCTAGTTTCCTTTGATTAATAATTCCAACTAAACTATGTGAAAAAAGTTATATATTTATTACATAGTTTCTTTTCAATTATAATATGTATATTGAAACATTATATAAAGGGTTTAATATAATAAGTTTTATACCAAAGTTTATGAAAAAAGATATACTTTTATTACATTGTTTCTTTTCAATTATAATATGTAGGTCAGTGGGTTAACAGTGAACCAGCAGGACACAGTGAACCACCACCTCTACAGCAATAACTGTAAGTGTGTTAGTGTTAAGCTCGCACTTGCAGTGCCGTCTCAGGAACAGACAAGATTTGATTTAGTGTGCTCCAGTGTGCAAAGGCGACAAGACGTTTTAGAAGCTAATATCTGATTTTTGCAAAGCACAACATCATTTTCACGTAAGTGTTTTTGTTTCATTACTAAATTATTTTGTTGCCAAGGCGAGATTTTTTACTGCTTTCATATTAAGTATTTATTTTTAATTGTTACCTATTACTAGCAATTTTCAATATCTTATAGGTTTTAGAAATATTGGCTAGTTAATTCAACATGGCATCATGGTACACTCTGAACCAGAGTTATGTGGGACATAGTGAACTGGTTCACTGTGTACACTGTATCTGGTTCACTGTATACATGGCTTCTGAAATAATATGGATTCATAGAATAAGATCAACTTAAGTGTTTTCTTTGGTCAACAGAATGGGTCGTAAGCAGAAAGATGCAAGGGAAATCGGTAAACACACGGAGAAAGAGATGAAAAAAGGTTTGGAGATGATGAAAGAAGGGCATAGTCTTCACAAATCTGCAGAAGCTGCTGGCATCCCGTACCCAACTTTTCGGCGCTGCTGGCTCAAGTCGAAGACTTCGGAGCAGCCCATAAGATTGGTTCCACATTACGACGTTAATAGAATATTTAGCGAAGATCAAGAACGGACCCTAAAGGCGTATATCAAGAAATGTGCTTCTTTGTTTTATGGACTTTCAATCTACGATCCCCGAAAATTAGCTTATCAGATGGCCAACGTGAACGGCATAAAAGTGCCGGCATCTTGGCATGCCAACAAATTAGGTGGCGTCAACTGGCTTCGTGGCTTCCGCCAACGACATCAAGATCTATCTCTCCGTAAACCTGAAGCCTGTAGTTTGGCTAAAGCTACCGCTTTCAATAGACCAAATGTGGATATGTTTTTTGATAATCTGAAAAGAACGTTAAAACAGAATCCTGCTGCTTTTGCTGATGGAACCAGGATATTCAACATGGACGAGACTGCCACCACTAACATACAAAAACCGGTTAAAGTTCTCGGTCAAAAGGTAAAAAAAAATCTTGGAAAAGTGACGAGTGGTGAAAAGGGCACACTTGTCACTACGTGTGGCATTATCAGTGCAAGTGGACAAGCCTTGCCACCTGTTATGGTATTCCCAAGAAAAAACTTCTTACCGAAAATGATCAAAGGTACACCACCTGGAACATTGGGGCTGGCTACTCCCACAGGTTGGATGAATAGTGACCTGTTTGTAGAGGTGATAAAGCATTTCATCAAGCATTCTGGCAGTTTACCCCAGCATCCAAGTATTTTGATATTTGATAATCACGAATCTCATTTATCTATCGAGGCGTTGGATCTGGCAAAAGCATCTGGAGTAACGATTATCACATTACACCCGCACACGTCTGCTAAGCTCCAGCCTTTGGACGTTGGTGTTTTTGGCCCCTTCAAAGCTTACTACAATAGTGCTATAGATTCATGGCTGCTGAGAAATCCTGGTATTCCACTGACTATCTACGAGATCGGCGAAATGGTGGGATATGCATTCCCACGAGCCATGACGCAAGTAAATATTATGCATGCTTTTAAAAAAACCGGAATTTATCCATTCGACAGACATATATTTACGGATGATGACTTTTTACCGAGCACAGTGACAGATCGCCCAGTTCCTGTCCAGACATTACCGGGTGGTCGACCATCAAACTTAGTTATTGAAAAAGATACATCACCAGCAGACTTCGAAGACCTTTCAATAGCTGGACCCTCTGAGCTTTCAAGAGCAGAGTCTGTTTCTTTTATTGGTCCTGAACAATTCCGCGATTCAATGAAAGCAGGCCCTCGGAAAAATATGAGAAAGCATAGAAAACTAGGTCGTAGTTTGATTGCTACAGATACGCCTGATAAAATCGAAATCAATCAACAGCGATCAGCTGCCAAAAAGAGGAAGGATGCCAATAATAAAAAAAATATTCGTGCCGTTTAAGCATCCAGTTCAGATGATGAAACAGAAATCTCCATTCAAGATTCAAGCATTGACATGAATTGGATGGAGAATGATGAGATAGACCTGACAGAAGAAATGATGATGGAACCGTTAGAGAGATCCCCCGGCGAAGGAGAATTTGTTGTGGTAGTGTTTGACACGAAAAAAACAAGAATTTATTATGTTGGGAAAGTTCTTGAAACAAGGAATGATTCCCTTGAATACTTCATCAGTTTTCTTAGACTACAGACAAGAGGTCCAGAACAATTTTCTCTACCCAATGTTCCTGACTTATCTTATGTAAAAGAGCATGACATTAAATATATTCTCCCAAAACCAATTGTATATGAAAGCACTAAGAGGCAGCAGAAGTCTTTTATAAGTTTTATAAGAATTTTATAAGTTTGATGTTACCTTTGCTATAAACATTCGCTAAATCTTTTGCTCTAAAGGTAAAAAATTACGTTACTTATTTTTCTATAGCTCTGCGAGTTTTCATGTTTTGTAATTTGATGTTATTTTCTTAACTTGCTACTTTTTTTTAGTTATGGGTTTTTCATATTGTAAAAATTATGTTTCTAAATAAAGCCCTGATTATTTTCTTAATTTATTTGTTTTATTGCGAGGATTATTAATATAATTTTCAGGAGAATTAATATGTTGGTTCACTGTGTCCTTCTTCGGCTCACTGTGTACCATGCCTGCGGTTCACTGTGTACCAGCATTGTACACAGTGAACCAAAATGTCATTTTTTATATAAATCATTATATATAATTAACAGTAAACTCTGCGAAAATGAGTTTATGCACATAGAAAGCCAAATAAATACTGAAGACAACAACATTTATTTGACAGTTCTACGTTAAATTTTGGTGGCCCAGGTCAACTCGGAAAAAAGTGTGGTTCACTGTTGACCCACTGACCCTATATAGTAACATTATATACAGGGTTTAATATAATAATAAGTTTTATACCAAAGTTTATGAAAAAAGATATACTTTTATTACATTGTTTCTTTTCAATTATAATATGTATATTGAAACATTATATACACGGTTTAATATAATAATAAGTTTTATACCAAAGTTTATGAAAAAAGATATTCTTTTATTACATTGTTTCTTTTCAATTATAATATGTATATAATAACATTATATACAGGGTTTAATATAATAAAAAGTTTTATACTTTCAATTACCTTGTACCTACTATATTCAATAAGATGCCTACTATATTCAATAAGATTGTTTGTACTGACATCGTTTCACAATACAGCCATGTAAGATTATATTGTGTTTTTGATTATGTTGAGTGCCTCTGAGTGTGTGAATGCCTATGATGTTATTGCCTGTGTTATCTGTATATGTATTCTTTGCCCTGTATTATTGCTATTATTCTGTATTACCAAACTTTATGAAAAAAGATTTATTTTTATTACATACATTGTTTCTTTTCAATTATAAAATATTTATTGAAACATTTTAATATACAGGGTTTAATATACTTAATAAGATTTATAGTGATTTGTTTTTGGGGTATTATGCCATATACAATATACACAATTATTAACAAATCAGCTCGAATTCTATCTCAAGCGGGGGTATGTTAATTACCGGACCATGTCATTAGCTCATAGTTCTTTAGCATTTAATAATTCTGTGCTAGGTGTAGGTACATTGGATTATGGGAATAAATAACAAAATGTACAAAAAAAATTCTTGCAAAGTCACAACAAATAATAAATTGCTCAAAGGTTAGAAAAATAACAATTAATTAATTTATTTCTCTTATCTCCTCTCCCACCGCCACCAAGTGAAGGCCCGCCCAACGTTTCTTCGTCAGGGTGCTCTTCTGGATTTGGGCCATTTTCTGGGGGCTACATCTCCTTATGAAGTATGCACAAGTTGTGTAATACAGCAGCTGCGACAATTGTGTCCTGCACTCTGTCTTTTTTTATCCTCAGTTTCAGCGACAAAGCTGGAAAACGCCTTTTCCAAACCCCGAACGCTCTCTCTACTGTGTTTCGAGTCCTTATATGGCTCTCATTGTAAAGAAGTTCTGCAGGGGTCGCTGGGAGGCGAAGTGGCGTCAACAGGTAATCGCAGTTTGCGTAACCCTTGTCACCTAAAAGGTGACGTTCACCAAATTCTTTGGCCATCAGTCGCCCTTTGATAGCACTATTGTTAAAAATAGTGTTATCGTGGGCAGAGCCCGGCCAGCGTGCGACTATGTTCATAAACTTTAGTTTGGCGTCCACAACAGCCTGCACGTTGTATGAAAATACTGATTTCCTGTTGCGGAACACCTCAGCATCATCCCCTCCTGGAGACTGGATAGGAATGTGAGTTCCATCGATGGCTCCTATCACACTGGGAAATTTTGCAATGGTGTAGAATGCACATGCAACCTCGGACATCTCTGCCTCATTTACTGGCATATTTATATACTGTGGCCTCAGTCGAGCAATTGCTTTAATAACCCGCCACACGACTCTGGAGATGGTTGAGTTATGGAGTCCGCATAAGTCACCATTGCTCATATGGAAACTTCCAGTGGACAGAAATCTCAATGTCATCAGTACTTGGTCAATGGGGCTGACAGCTTTGTTCCTAGAAAAATATTTCTGTGAGTATTTAAAAATAAATGACGACCTGTTATAATATATATGATATTACACGGAAAAAATATTATTAACCTTCCAGTAGTCGTAATATCTCCCTCAATTTGATCCGTCACAAATTTTGCAAGCTCTTTCGACATGCGATACGGTGCCAAAAATTCGGAATCATCCCAAATGACCATATTATTAACACGGGGTCGAAATGTTTTTGGCTTTCGCTGTAAAACATATTGCATGACGAATTCATCTTCACTACTGTCATCTTCGATAATATTAATCATGATTAATAATCGTTTCGTAACAACACTCAACAGAAGAACTTTATATACGCATAGAACTGTCAAATATGTCAAAATGGCCGAGTAACTCGAGAATCGCGAATAACTCGCGAGTAACTCTCGGATTTCGGGAAGTTAAAACAAAAGTTAAAAGTGACGTAAAACCAGGAGTTAAATTGATTGAAAAACGCATTTTGGTGAAATTTAACTTTAGCATTTACTTTAGCATTTACTTTTACTATAGCTAGCGTTGAAACAGACGGCCCAATCAATCCAAAATTTGACATTAGATTTTCATATTGAATAACTATAGGCTCCTCTTTGTTTAAAATGTCAATGTTCATATCGTCGATTATCAAAACGGATTCTCTAATGTCAATATTTTCCAATATAGATTCAAGTTAATCGAGGAATAATTTTTTATTTGTATTTGGCGGTCTGTATATTGCTAAAAGATATAACCGTTTAAGATTGTTGACTAAAATAGTTCCGTAAACGCATTCAAATTTCGTTGACATCAAATTTCTTTTTTCGAAAGTAAGATGATCTTTCACATATACCTACTATAATTCCACCACCCGATCTATTTGTACGACAAAAGTGGTATGCATTATATCCCGAAATTTTGTAAAGATTCAAATTATTTTCATTTATTGACGTTTCGCATAGCATGATAATGTCAATATTTATAAAAGAACTGGAAATAATTAGTAGGAAAGTATCCCAATACTAAGCTAATGATCGAATATTTAAATTAATTGCAGTTAAATTATTATTACCAAGGACATTTGTTTTAGTATAGTTTTCAATATTTTGCGTGCGTATATAATCAATTTCTGTGGTGTCAAAGTCGCCGTTTAAGTCACCCATATTAAAAAATATTTTAAAAGCAACAATATACAAATATACGCATTCGGGAAGTATAGATGCAATTAAGATTAATATATAAAACGGAAAGCATTTCAAATACGTTCCTAATTAAATCAAAGTTTTGTTCACACCGAGGTAGGCTTGATAATTGACACCAGTGAATGCTTGGAGAATTATTACTATATGCATAACAAAGACGGTGCTAGTGCGTTCAGTGCTTTATTCTTTAAACTTCCATATTCGAATATAAAGCTTGTTTTTTTTCTTTCTAACCCCGTTCAGTTCATATTACTAACTATGCTGGTAAGTGAGATCTAATGATTTTTATGAGACCATATCACATTTCGTAAATGTCCTGAAATTAAAAAGATTTTGAAATGGACTAATAGCGTAATGAAGAGAGAAGCTGAAAATATTTCTGCATGTCTTAGGTTGAAAGAACAAACACTTCAATTGGAAATTATCTTTACAACAATAAACACTCTGAAAACGAGGGATTCCTTTCGTAATTACTGCACACGATTTCGAAAGATATCTACCCGAACAATTGTTTCAAAGTCAGCTACATACTCTGGTACATTGTCACTGTCATATATATTTGTGTAATTATTTAAGTTCATTATGCTTACAAAGTAAGAACTGCGACATTATAAACGTTACTTTGCCGTTGTAGTATAGTGTAGTGGAAAACATAGGTAAAAGAGAATTAAGTTTATGGGAAAGAAATAAAAATTAACGCAAAAAATGCTTGTGGATGACAGTTTCTATATTTGAAGGAGTCCATTTCAAATTATTCGCAGACGACTGTCTGTTTTACAAATTAACTTAGATCTGTTAAATATTTGTGACAAATAAATGACTTATTTCTAAATATAAACAAAAGTCAATATATCAGTTTTACTAAAATAAATCCAAGATTCACTGCATATAATATAAGTTAATATAAATTAAAAAAAGAATCAACGATTCTTAGACAGAAAGGGTATCAGTATTTTAAACCGTTATTCTGTAAACCATTTTATTCTTTTCTAGACCACATTTTGCATCTTCACACATTTATTTTAATAAAAAGTCGCAGGTAAACTATAAATAAAAAATTATAAAAAAACAAAATAATTGTTAGACGTTAAATAATATGTTAGCATGGGAGATAACTCGAAAGCAAAATCTATGGAGTTCCTCAAAGATCCTTACTGGGGCCATTCATATTCCGAATGTACAAAAATGATATCTGTCAATTGACTAAATGACGAAATTTTCTTACACGCAGATGACACTGCGATATTTTAGGAAAGCAAAAACTGTGATATTTTATTAGAACAATCTTAAATCAATCTTAATATTTGAATAACTGGCTGATTAAAAATATCCTAACGTTTAATATATTAAAAAAAAAACGGTAAAATGATCTTAAGTTCACCAAAAAGAATGAAGTCGTTACATAAACAATTACAAACAGAAGAAAGAAACCTACATATTCCAGATGTGAAATATAACTGGGCCTACAAAGTGACAAACACTTGACCTTTAAACAGCACATAGAAAAGCTGAGAGAAAATATCATTCAACTAATTGATGTATATGGTAGAATCGCTAACCTTCTACAACAGAAGTAAAGATGGGCTTATACTTTAACTTAATACAGTCCCACCCAAATTATCTGACAAATAAATATGAAGAAACACACACATTACAAACCTAAATGATTAGCAAATATTACAGAATGAAATTATTAATAAAACTTATCAACTATAATCTAGATGCTCCACGAAAATACTATCCAAAGAAATTAACTAATTAAAAATTAGAAAATTGTATGAATATTCGAGAAACATATGACTTTTAAACTACAAAATACAAAATGTACCAGTACACACGAACACAATATTTATAAAACACGTCACACGAAAACTAAATAAGACAATATAGTAAATTGTACACAAATACAGTAATGACTGAATGTGGTAAGAGAAGCATAGGTCATGAGGGTTTTAATATTGACATCCCTATAAGAACATGAATAATTAGTAAAACAATAGTTACCAATCATAAAAAAAAATCTTCTCTATGATTCAGCACAAGTTTCATGAGGTTATGGTTTCTAAAACATTTTTTTATTTGAAATATATACATATTACAGATTTACAGAAGAAAAGCATATTGTTCTAAAAACTAATCATAATAAAATGTTTTCTTTTTAACGTTACTACACAATAGAGAACAAAGTTTCTCGTATTTGAGTTGGGGAGTAGTACCATTACAGTATACATAAGGTAAAGAAAAGAAAGAAATATTTTATTTATAAAATAAAAAAAAACAAGTTAATATAGTATGAAAAAAAAGTGTATAAAATGAAATAGACCAATATAGCAGTTACCAAATTAGATACATAGGAAATTAAAATAAATTTAAGAATTTATTTATAAAGTAAGAAAAAAACAGGTTAATATAGTATGAAAACAAAAGTGTAGATAGTGATATTGACCAATAAAGCTGTTACTAAATTAGATACATAATAAATGTAAGCACTCATTTAAAATTATGGGATTTCAAGTTGCCACGTGATCTTGATCGGTTTCTTATTTTTGGAAATGTTACTGTAGTATTGATCTTTGTGAGAATAATAAGAAAAAAAAAAAAACATGAATTGCTTATTATCGACGGTGAGTCAGCAAATGTCTCGTATAATATGTATTTCGATAAAATGAACAGAGATCATGAAAAAACTATACATACGACATTTATAAAGTTTTTATATCGACACAAATCAGATTAGGCCAATAACACTTTCGAGAACGTAAATAGTTGCACTCGGAACATATAAAGTTTTTTCTCGAGTATGAGTCAGCATGTGCCACTTCAGATATGACTTGAAACATGAGAAAGGTCTTTCTGGACATTAAAAACGCACGTGATTCTTTCTTTTGAAAAAATGAAGAGTTGCACTTTGATAAATTAAAACTTTTTTCTATACTGTGAGTAAGTGTGTCTCGACAAATTTCACTTTTGAGAATATGAATAATTGCACAAAGAACATGAAAAAAGTTTTTCTCCGGCGTGAGTCAGCACGTGGCACGTCAAATATTTCTATTGAGCACATGTATAGTTGCACACACAGTTAAGAATTATTTGGAAGACGAAAAAGTGTTTTCGCCACTGTGAGTCAGCATATGTCTCGTCAAAATTCCCTTTCGAGAACATGAATAATTGCACTCGGAACACAAAAAAGGTTTTTCTCCAGTATGAGTCAGCATGTGGCTCGTCAAATTTTGCTTATGGAAAGATGAATAGTTGCACTTGAAACATTTAAAACATTTTTCTCCGCTGTGAGTCAGCATGTGGCTCGTCAAATAATACTTTCGAGCGAATGAATAGTTGCACTCGGAACATTCAAAACATTTTTCTCCACTGTGAGTCATCATGTGTTTCGTCAAATAATTCTTTCGAGCGAATGAATAGTTGCACACAGAACATGAAAAAGGTTTTTCTCCAGTGTGAGTCAGCATGTGGCTCTTCAAAGATCCCTTTCGAGAGCACGAATAGTTGCACTCGGAACATTCAAAACATTTTTCTCCACTGTGAGTCAGCATGTGGCTCGTCAAATAATTCTTATGGAAAGATGAATAGTTGCACTCGGAACATTTAAAACATTTTTCTCCACTGTGATTCAGCACGTGGTTCGTCAAATAATTCTTTCGAGCGAATGAATAGTTGCACACAGAACATGAAAAAGGTTTATCTCCAGTGTGAGTCAGCAAGTGGCTAATCAAAGCATCCTTTCGAGAGCATGAATAGTTGCACACAGAACATGAAAAAGGTTTTTTACCGATGTGGGTCAACATGTGCCTCTTCAGAAGGCTCCTAAGAGAAGACGTATAATTGCACTTAGAACATGAAAAAGGTTTTTTTCCACTGTGAGTCAGCATGTGACACTCCGTGGTTTCAGTTGATTGTGTCTTCAGATCTGACGAAATTTTGAAAAAAAAGGATAATTAGTAAGCTTCATGTGACTTATTACTTTCGTAACTTATCACGTAAAAGTAAAAAATAGGATCCCACAGGAACAGGTGACTAATTTGTGCCTTGCACTTATTTATACTTTTGAATTGAAACGCCGAGTTTCAAATAGATTTACTTTATAAAACAATTTTATTAATAAATAGTGTTTGTGTGAAGAATTAAAAATTATTATTCTAACAAAGACTTTTCATAGATAATAGTTTTTAGCTACAGAAAATATTCATTCACCGGGCATCACATTCATCTTCAAATATCTCATCAGTATTTTCAGACGTGTTGCTGCAGGATAAACCATTTCAGAGGCCGCATATAACAGAACTCTGCAATACTGCTCGGTTGTTTTTTTTTCAGGAATTTATGTGAATATGGGAAATAATTTCGACAAATGTTTATTATTATTTCCCTTTAAATATGTTTAATAAACTGTTAGTATTTACTACGAAATCACTTCTGCAGCAACCAAATCAAACACCCTCGACCATTTAGATTTCACTTATAAGCTCCATTCGCGTATTTATGTTTTGCAATATTCATGAGCATAACATAAAAAGCATCTTTTGTCACAAATGCAGTCTTCCAGAAAACTTAATTTATTTTCTAACTGCCTTAGAAATGTTATAGTAATAATAGCTAATTTTACGTTTGGAGCATTTTTTCTTTGACCATAAAATAAATGAAAAAATTGAAGCTTTTAAAATCAAATAATTTTTTTAAACCATAATCTCACATTTATTTGTAGGTAGTTTTATAAGGAGTTCCACATTGGAATTAATATTTTCACATGTTTTAGTTTCGGAGACATAATGGCTTAGAACTTCCTTTGGAGGTACTTTTTACCAGAAAACATCAGCATTCAGGTTTTTTGTCTAGAATAACTGGACTACTAAGAATGAAAAAACATTATACCTGTTGTCTTGACAATTCTTTCAAAGCGTTCTAAGCACTCCTTTTTGACATCCGGCAGGTCTATGTCAATTTCCGTATATGGAATTCCCCCTTCATCTTCTTCTCGGGGTCCAAGCTCCGCCTTGATGGTAACAGACTCTATATTAAAGCAACCTGAAAGACAATACAACAAACTATATGAAACGTCAATGCACAAAAAAACTTGTTTTTAATTAAAATTAAAAATTTTAAATTTAAGTAAAATGTTTACGACAAAAGATAACATTGATTGACCACACAGGAACAAGAATAAGGTGAACAGACCTTAAGCTTAATTAAGGAAATAATAAAGATGCCAGATGTCACTTCAAGGACCGATGTTTTAAGAAGGAAAACATTTACTCTTGACTACCTTCAGAGCACGGTTTTATTATTATAAGTGATTGGAATGATATTTTCTTTCATAAATATTTAGTTAATAGACACGAATATATGTAAAAAACAAATGAGGGTTTATTGTGAGCAATACTTGAGCTAAAAGAGTTTTGTAGTTTAGCAGTTATAGCAAAGATTTATTTTAAAGTAAATACGTCCTGTTTGCACGACATTCCGAAACGGACATGGATTCCGAATATCCGAATTTAACATTCTACATTTTATACGTATGCAATCCAACTAACCGTCTGTTCGAGTACTCTCCGCATATTGCAAACATTCCTTCTTTATATCTGGAAAATCGAAATTTATATCTGTAAACGGTATTTCATCTCCGCCTTCTTCCTGGGGCCCTGGTTCCGTCTTGATGGAAACAGTCTCTTGATTTGGTAGATCCATGGCACTGCTGTGGTAGCGTTCGGTAATTTGGTCCAGCCAAACAAATATACCTGAAAAAGAACATTGTTGTGACGGAACCCTACTTTTTATCTGCTGTGAAAATTTGGTTTGACTTGTAATATTCTGTAAAAACAAAGAAATAGTATTCATAACAGATTATTGGAAATTAGAATATAATTACGTGTGTACCTTGACCTTGAAGTTAAAACAACTGAAAACGGTTGAAAAAGTCGTCGTTAATGGTCGGATATATTTATATTTAAATAGGAATTACCGTTCCGTTTTGGGTACCGATTGGCGTAAGTTTAACTAGATAGTTTTAGACATTTGAGCGTGACATAAGAACAGTGGTCGCTACCAAAATAAATAGCAATGAAAATAAAAATTATCCCTAACTAATATCAACTATCGTAACTATACTTAATAACTATCACAAGTATGGGATAATGCGTTAAACTGCGCGGGTGACTGGATTAAACAATGGACGTTAAAGAAAGCATGTGTCAAAAAATATATCATTTAAGCATAGACAGTAAAGTCATAGACAATTATTGTTGTAATTTCCAAAAACCCGATCTCGTCGGGGAGTCGCTATATGCACAGCGACTAGTCGACAGGAGGCGTGGCCAACATATCCGAGCATACCCGAAGTGAAGTGTTTCGGCGCTTTATTTGTAATTGGTTCTCCGCTCAGATTTTTTTTGTGACCTCACGGCCGAGCATTTCCGAATATTGCCGAGCAGCCGATAGCTAATTTTCATCTTTCGTTTCATACGATTTCTTGCACCTTGATTTCATTTGGTTAGATAGCTAGATTACATCACTATAGGGCCAATATCATTAAGTCGATTCCAAAGCCTTAATAAAGACTGTTTGGTATGGCAACCACATTCTAATTCCTGCAAATATAATTAACTTTTGGACAATAGAAGACTTGTGGTAGGCAATATGTTCAACTTTTGTACAGATTCGTACTAGGCCCATATATACTCAAAGCATCTTATCTTTTTACATTACAAAACAGTACACCTATGGGAAAGTAAAACTAGCATTATTTGGAGTCAATGTGAAAATTTGGATGCCACATAGCATGTTGAAGGATAAGTGAGCAATGAAGGAAGTTGGGCAATTCATTGATACATATTTGATTTTGGATATTATTTTATTAATGGAAAATAATACATTACACCACACAAAGGAAATATAAATATTAATGGAACAAACCCCTTTGAAAACATGACAGATAAACCCTGAATTGAGCTTATTAGGTTCTGCCTCATCCTGAAATTTATGTTTAATACATTTCTCCAACAATAGAGACACATCTCGTACTGAGGAAACTCCAGCTTCAACAAGCCTGTTGATCTCCTGTATCGGTTAGAATGAATTTGATGGGTCATCTTGGCCGCGTCTCTGCTGTGGTTGTGGCTCGCTTCTCCGGTTTCCGGGACGTAATAACGTAGCACACATTTAGGTGGGCTGGTGGATTGAAGGGCTGCCTTCACTTGTTCCAGAATCTGAAAACAAGCCACAATGTTTTACTATAAATACAAATAACAGAACCCTACAAAAACAGTAATGATTGGTTTGGTAGGCAGTAAAAAATATAAAATAATATTTTCAACAAAAAAATATCTGATTTCTTGAAGGGCACAGGGAAGTATGCTTCACACCTTCTATTTTGCAGTGTTGAGGCCCTGGGAATCATATTTCCGGCCATGGTACTGTGCTGACATCTACCATTGGCAGCACAGTAAAATTCAATAGATAAGAATGTTGAAAATGTGTTTAAGTAAGCGATGGGAAGTTGCGTATTCCCACATGTTCCCACCACATTTCCTTCTAAAAAAATGGGTGTTTTCCAAAACGGTATTTGTATAACCTTGCATCTAACCAGTGTTGTGTAGTATCTAGATACATTTTTGTGTACTGTATCTGTATCTAGCTATATTTCTATAACTGTATCTGTATCTAGATACATTTTTACTAGTATCTGACACCTCAGATACTCAGATACTTTCAGATACTTTATTTTCGAAGTGAACTTCTTTACCGATTTTCTATAGTTAATTTTAAAGTTTTCTCGCAGATTCAGCTAGTGGGTACCTTTGTCCATCTAGTGTATAATATTTTATAGCAGTTTATATACATGCATTTTAGGGGTCCTTACCCGAGTAACCGAGTACCCGGGTACCCCCTACATAAAAAAAGAATTTAAAAATTTAAAAAAAATTAATGAATAATTTAATTTTTTTTTAAATTTTCCATCAGAACCCTAATAAAGTTGCACATAGTTCACGTATTTTTTTTATTTATCCAAGGGGCGTCGGGTACCCGGGTAGTAATATGCTACCCGGGTACTCGCGAGGACCCATGATGCATTTGTTATGTTATCATGTTATCACCGCTTGCAGGCCAATTTGCCAATATCTTTTTGGGCAAGGAATAAAACAAGCAAGTGTAAATATGTAAAATAATCACAAGTGTTTACGTCTACCGTCTTTAAGAAATTAAAGCAATCGCTGTTTTCGATAAAATATATATGTTTTTAAAGTTTTCCCCCAAAAAAGAATAAATGTATCTGAGTATCTGTGAGATACTTTTAAAAAGTATATGTATATGGATACAGATACAATTTTACAATGTATCTTGTATCTGTATATAGCTACAAATTTTGCCAAGTATCTGTATCTGTATCTAGATACTTTTAAAAAGTGTCTGACACAACACTGCATCTAACTATAGTGAAAACATTAAAATAATGTTATAAAGTGATTGCCCATGTAGGGATAAGCAGAGAAAAGAAACTATCATACCTTTGTTTTTGCTCTTTCTGCAATTTGATGTGGAACAGGAAATTCTGGAAAATATTATATTTGTTTCACACTCATCGTTGCGGGACAACCAAGCTTCTTGGAGTCCAAAACCTGGAACCTCTTCTTCTTATGGTTTGGGTGATCAGCCTGAAAGAACAATTCAAGGTATAGGGTCTAATAGGCTTATACGTATAAGACGCCTATTATTTGTGCGGCAAATAAATTGCCCATGGTTAACTTATTTGACGCAGATGATTAACTTTTACAAAAGTTGTTAGGGCCTATGCAATGTTGACATTAGTATAAAATTACAAGTGTGGTTATAATCCAGTGTGATATGAATTAAAATTGTGAAATGAGATATAACTGCAGGGGCTTTAATTAATTTGGCACTTTGAGCACGGTCTTCTTTAGACTAACACGACATGAGGATGTGTTACGAGCCACGGCACACTTTATACCGAATGTAAATGGCATCCCAAAGAACTCCACTGTAGGCGGGCAGAACGTGTATACTGGATCTGAAAGATTGGAAATGTTAATTTCGAATAACTCGTAAATATCAGCAGCTGCTTATGAACTGAAGAAATGGGAAGGCCTACCCTAGACCCAGGCCCTAAGGCTTAGAACTTACCTCCCAACTTCTTTTTCATACTGTCTATCGTTGAAAAAGAGTGCCCCAACGCGTTCACGGAACACAGAAATGCTTCATAATTTGCTTCATTGTCAATGTATCCACTGATAACATCCGTCTCTGAATTCTTTTTGAAATTACTTAACGAAACTTCTAAAAGACGGTCTAAACCTGCACTCAAAGACGCCATTTCTGATGATTTCTGACGTTTCGTTTCACCGCCCACCGCGTTTCACTGATTTTGCATCACAGGCAGTGGGAAACAATTTACTCGAAACAGCTCGGGTATGCACGGATATGTTGGCCACGCCCCCTGTCGACTAGTTGCTGTGCATATAGTGACTCCCATCTCGTCAGTTCATTCCAATAATATTAGTCTTGTGTACTATAACATCATGTTGTTGTTCTTCAAGGTTCGTAGAAAACGTATTTTATAAGGTTGGCTCATATATACAGTTTTCGAAAATAAAAATGCATTCGGCCGCTCGTGAGCTCGTGACGTAACCTGAAGACCCGAAACAAGTGATAAATTTGACAGCCAGCCATTGTCTACCACAACAATACTCTATTCTTTGTTAATCATATCTTCCCTGAAGGTGCGGTTTCAGTGTTGTAAAGTGTCACAACACTGAAGGAATACGAAGGTAAACCCTGAATAAATAAAGTAACTATAAGAACATTTTAGATTTTGAGTCGACAAACGTATATGGTGCTATGAAACCACAGTGGGCGTCAATTGATAGGTAGCTGTGAAGGCCTATGTTGATATTGGGTTGTTAATATTGTGAAAATAGATAAGTCGCATATGTGGATTGGTTTTGTTAACATAAATATTGCCTCAGGACGAGTGGCTTTGATTGGTGACCGGATAAATCAACACGCTGACGATTCACACATTTTAAAAGTGATATAAAGTCATGGAAAATAATGAAACTAAAACTTTATTAACAGGGTTAAGAAGGTAAGGTTAGCTAAAGTTTTTCTAATGACTTTATATAACTTTTGAAATGTGTGTTAAATCGTCAGTGTGTTGATTTATCATGGAACCGCTTTGATTATTAGAGCGCCAAACGCTGACTTATAGTAAGGGTTTGTCACTATTCCAGGCAGAGACGAGACTCTCATCATCAGAGTCAGGGGGACTGTTTTCATGACATACCTGCGATAGAGATAATCCAACCCGTTACATGATGATAATATTAAATATGTACTCTTATGCAAACGTACCATCCCGCGCGAAATTCCCATTTTTTCCCGTATGTTATACATGAGAACATTTACATTACTTAATGAGCATCTTTTTGCAAAAACAAAAACTAGGAAAAATAATCTTGCAGACGTGTTTATTAGCAATAAACATATTTATTTCTAAATACATAGATTTTCTAATTGAAAATGTATTTTTACCTTACAAAAACATACCTCTATATTTAACCTAAAAACGAATGTAAAGTCTTTGAAACTTCACAGATTGAAAACACATTCCTTTCATAAAAAAAATTGCAATGATACTCTCGCTTTTTTTCATCATGTCGATAGATTTTAGTTTTTTAATACCTATAAAAGTGTCACTTTTTTCACAAAAAACTTGAGAATAACTGTTCAATATTTTTAACATCGTTTTCATAAGTATTTATCTTGCATCTCTGTAAAACTTTACGATTCACATTTGACATTATTTAACATGATGTGGTTGTGATGTCACAGCGTTTATTTTGGGTGAGTCAGTAACGCAGTTGTGAGATGCTCCTGGACACACTGATCCTTAGATTCCTACCCATCCCTCATACATCTTCCTTCCCTGGACTTCTTCTCCTTAAAAATCCACAGCATTCCCAAATATGACAGACCCTTATGGAAAAAAATTAACTTCATACTCCTCTGTGGGTATAATTTAAAAAAAACACTACGAAATAGTACTAACATAATTTTAATTCTTTGAAAAAACTCTTACGTTTCGCGTGTATCGGAAAGTGGTGAAATTAGTCACTGAAATATATTTTAGTTGCTCCAGTACCTACGATAATGCAAATGTCGAAAAAAAAAAGTCTAGTAATGCACTAATTTTTGACTTAGCTGTCAAAAGAGGCACAAAGCGTTTAACAGCCCTATTTTTAATAAATAAAGTGGTATTGAAACAAAGTTTTTTATTTTAACGAATTATTATTGCCTAAAATTAATATGTTATCCTTTGTGCTTTGAATAACAACCTTGTCTCATTAACATTAGTTTATGATTTAAAAGAACAATATAATTTTATTCGTGGGTTGTTTATACGGGTATAACGGCTTTTGATTTTTTTGGGTATTTGACGAGACAAAATGTTTCATACATCTTTCACATCACCCCGCGGCTACAAATTGTTCTTATTTCTCCGTTCCGGGCTTTTTAGGTCCATGGAACCTACCTTTTAATAATTTGAATGGTGAATTTTTAACAAATTAGTCTTTAAATGTAGGAACATTGAATTCTACGAAAACGTGTTCAATTGTTTGTTAGTATTATTGTTTTTATTATGAGTTCTTAATTTTATGGGGGTAGGTAGTAGAATACACTACTATAAATTCCTGTATGCGTATTATGTACATGAACGCTAGAAGCATCAGAAACAAAATAGACGAAATCGAAGAAACCCTCAAAAACATTACACAAACAGTACATATTCTCGTGATTACGGAAACCTGGCTACGTAAAGGAGAGGAAACTTTTTTCAATATTGCTGACTATTCTGGAATCTTTGCTTCCCGCGAGATGGACCGAGGAGGAGGGGTCGCCATCTACATGCATAATACACTCAACAGTAAGAAGATCGAAAAATGCTGCAGCGAAAATACCTTTCTAGGAATTACAGTCACGTCAAAAAGTATCAAACCTCTAAATTTGTATGTTTTTTACCGTAGGCCGAACTCAAATATAACAGATTTCTTTGAATCTTTCGAAATAATATTAAACAATAACAAACAAGACACATTACTTTTTGGAGATTTCAATATCGATATCTCAAAAGACACTGATACTACACGAAGATATATTCACACCTTGAAATCATATAACTTTTATCTATGTAACACAATGTTTCCCACAAGGGTAACTAATAACACCAGCTCGTTGATAGATCACATCATTACAAATAGGACAAATGTTTCCGGCACAATTTCAAACATTGATGATCCCCTTAGTGACCACAATATACTTATATTGGATTATGAAAATTCCTTGAAAAACCTTCCCAATAACAGATCCGCAATAAACCTCACAAATGCTTACAAAATAAATTATCAAAAATTAAATACTTCACTTAAAACTTGTAAATTTGATCATTCGTCTGTTGATGTAAACAAAAATTATAATAATTTCGCTGACTATCTCCAGAATGCTATAAATTCAAGCAAAACAAAAGTAAAAACATATACAGGGGACAAAAGACCGAATAATACTCCATGGTTTGATGCTGAACTTGATACACTTATTAAAAAACGAAATAGTATATTTAAACTTTGGAAACAAAATCAAGAAAGTATTCCTTTGACAATAGAAAAAAATAAAGCTCGTAATACTGTCACCAACTATAGAAGATACATTAAATCTAAATATTATACGAAATTGATTAATGAAAACATTAATAAGCAACAACGAACATGGAAAACAATCAATTCCATTCTATCAAATAGCTCGCGAAACCCAACAATAGCTTGTAAATCTCTAGTCATAAATGACAAAGAAGTAAAGGGACCAAAAGAGATTGCAACTGCATTTAACACATTTTTTCTCTCAGTTGGGGAAAGTTTAGCATCAGTCATAAAATCTTCAAAAACTGATGTAAATACGATCTACACGGAACCTCAAGCAAAACAATCTTTTAACATGATCAGGACAAATAAAAAGGAAATCTTACGGATCATATCTAACCTTAAGTCTAAAGCAGCAGCTGGTTCCGATGGTGTAACCTCTCTCCTTCTCAAAAACTGCAAGGGTGAACTGGTGGATGACCTCGTTTACTTAATAAATCTCTCTCTATCAAAGGGTATATTTCCAGATAAACTAAAAATAGCAAAAATTATTCCTGTACATAAAGATGAATGTAAAAAAAATGTCCAAAATTATCGTCCAATCTCTATACTTCCAGCTATCTCTAAAATTTTTGAAAGTGTCATTAAAGAAAGACTATTGAAATATCTCGAACACAACAAAATTCTCACGTCAAAACAATATGGTTTCAGACGACGATCTAACACTAAATGTGCAGCCTTCGATTTTATATCAAATCTGCAGAAACATATAGATGACGGTGATTTTACGGCGGCAATATTTATTGATCTAAAGAAGGCGTTTGACACGGTGGATCATAACGTATTGATCGAAAAACTGAAGCATTTGGGTATTGTTGGTACACCTCTGGAGCTTTTCCGATCTTATTTATCAAATCGCTTTTCGGCAGTAGAATTTGGAGGAGAAATGAGTGAATTAGGTAAAATAACATGTGGAGTACCACAGGGATCAATTCTTGGACCGTTGCTATTCCTAATCTACGTGAATGACATAACAAAGTGGGGTATTAAAGGAACTATACAACTTTATGCTGACGATACGGTAATTTTTTACAATAAATTGAACCTAGCGGAGCTTGAAACGGAGATGAATGCTGATATTTCCCATCTCACAAACTGGTTGAGAATAAACAAACTAACTCTTAACGTAAAAAAAACCCATTATATACTTTTCGGTAACAAGAAAAATTTCAGCCTCGATATTAAAATTGGAGACAACTGCCTCGAAAAGAAAATGAACACAAAATATTTGGGTCTGATCGTAGATTCCCAACTCACGTGGGATCTCCATATAAATCATATAAAAGAGAAAATTACCCCTATAACTGGTGTACTATATAGGCTTCAAGGATTACTACCCATTCCTTTACTAACTTCAGTATACTATGCCATGGTACATTCACACCTTTCCTATCTCTGCTGTATCTGGGGTTTTGCCTCAAAGAAATTGATAGCTGACCTGCAGGTGGCTCAAAACCGAGCTCTCAGAAATGTGTTTGAACTTCCATGGGACACTCATGTCAGGGACATCTATTCAGTTTCTGGTATCCTTCCAATTACAATCCTTCCTAAATATGAAATCACAAGCACCATCCTACAAATTACCCAAAAATCAACTCACACCAACATCAAGCCACTTTACAATCAAGACATCCACAACCACAATACTCGAAATAACAATAAAATCCGCATTCCTCAAACACACACTACAAAATATGGGTTAAAATCACTGAACTATATTGCCTATACACTATATAATTCGCTTCCAGATATGTACAAACACATCCACCATAATAAAAAATTGCAAAGCAATGCTTTAAAAGAATATTTTTTAACTACATTTAAAAATGAAAATATGTAACTGTGTTGTCATTTCTTGTTGTATCTTATCCATGTTTTTTTTTTCTTTCTGTACTTGTTTTCTATTGTTGTTTGTTCTACTTAACGTGTCATTATTTTAATTTTTAATTTTTATGCTGTATTGTATGTGAAACTTATATTTGATATCAAAATACCGTTGTAAAATTGTTCCTACTACCTCCTACATATGAATTGTAAGTTCCTCCTGTCCTAAAATGAGTTCTGTTACTCATCGGGATTGCTCTAGCAAGAAATAAACACAATAAAAAAAAAAAAAAGGTTTGTAAGCTGCTCACCAACTGATAATGTCATATTGTAGAATAGACTTTACGTATTTTCAATATATTGAGTATACATTTTCCTTTCATGAGAAATTTATAATTCATATGAAATAATTTCCTAATTTTCTTTTTTGTATGACAGATCTGATCTTCCCCATAAAGGTTTTTATTAATGATTGTTCCTAAGTATGTTATTTTATTCGCTGTTTTCAGAAATGAACATTTTGGTCAAAAGAAAAACGTGTAAACAGTAGCAGTCGGAACGTGTAAAAGGTTTTTCTTCACCGTAAGTGAGAATGTGATTTTTAAGTCAAATGTGATTTTTAGGTCAAATTAAAATATTTATCAACAGAGTGCATGTCAAAAATTCGCTCCACTTAATAATACAAAATCTAAAGCCTACAAAACCTAATATCCATAAAATTTATCTATAAACATGTCCCTGAAGATCGGTGTTTTGAATAATCGAAGTTTGTGAAATCTTAACGCTCTAATTTTACAGAATTTACAAGTGTTTAATTCCACTGTGAAGTGTCAGAGTGTTGTTGCCGAAATAATAACCTTTCATTCTAATCACCGTAAACATACTTGTGCGAAAATAAAAATAAATAATACGAATAATCGAAGTTTGTGAATTCTTAACGCTTTTATTAACCAGGTTTACAAGTGTTTAATTCAACTGTGAAGTATCAGAGTGTTATTGCCGAAATAATATCCTTTTATTCTAATCACCGTAAACATACCTGTGCGAATACAATTTTATATTACTCTTATTTCCCGGTCAACCAAAAGCGGCCCCTAGCTCAATGGTGAGCGAATCCGCATATAGATTAGAAGGTCCCCAGTTCGATTCCTAGTAATACTAAGTTTTCTTTCTTAATATTTTTTTTTCCTGTAACCTTATTTAAATCATTGTGAAACAAGATATACGAGTTTAGCAGATCATCCAAATCAAGGCGCTGATTCAAAGTACGAATTAACATCAAGTACCCACAACTACTTACTGTGGCAAGTTAGCAATATTGCCTACATGACAGCTGACAGGCGCAAATCATCGACTTATCAACTAAAGTGGTGTGAAGCGAATAAAAAATAAACACAAAAAATACAAATTGTACAAAACCAATTATATAAAAAAAAATCCAGTGCTTAAAAAATGAACCGTCTGAAAAAAGACATCTGAACACAATGATGCCGTGGATTATTGGAGAAAGTAGCGTTTCAATTGAGGATGCAAACGAAACCTCATCGATTGCGTCATCCAAAGGCTCGGATGATACCGAAGTAGAATATCCTTGCACCTCAGGGGTAGATGTGCTTAATGAAGCTCAACAGCTCTAAAAGATGTCTTGGCAGAGAAGCAGTCGAAGGTCTCAAAAGACCAGCAGCTGAGAATTTCCAGAAAGGTGTCGGAAGTTTTTAGATCCGTATCTCAGCTGTTGTTGGAGCGTGTTACCTACTCAAGAACGCCCCCGACCCGAAGATAACACCGAGCACACCCAGCATCCCGCTATACATCTTATCTAGCGGTGTCTACACTTAGTGATCCACCAAATAACATTATCATCATCGACGATGGACCCGGACGTGGGAGCGCGTGACCGCCCGCACAATACCCTATCAACGAGAGCACCTATAAATAGGACCGCAACACCTCACAGGGTGTCAATCTTCAACCTTCAGTTAACAAGACTACTTGTCAGTATTGTTGTTAGATTCTCCATCTGAAATTACGTTTAACTCGCTTGTAATTGTGTGTTTTATAAATAAATATTGTTACTTCACCGTCTCATCATTTTATTTAGTTCAAATAAAATAAAGGAAAACCAAGAAAGTTAACTAGCGCGAGACCATGCGTGCTGATCTGGCTACAGTGACTGCCCAACTGAGAATGACAGAAATCAAAGTACGACACGTGAAGAGCGAAAAAAGACAACTTGAACAAAAAATGTATTCAACTAGAGTCTGATCTTGGACCTGTAATGCGGAGAGTAGCGGAGGCAACGGAGGCTAGTCTCTCATCTGCTGACATCTGATGCTCACCAACCCCCTCCACTTACCCAATATGGACATCGTGTCAGAGCACCAAGACCAGGCATATGCGTATTTCCAACAGACGCAGACGCCACCAAGGATAGTGATGGTACCAAAAAAATTATCCAGGACATAATTCGGCCATCTGAGCTAGGCGTTCGGGTCACGGGAATAAAAAAGATAAGAAATAAAGGTATCTTGATAAACACGGCAACCGCAGGCGAGCAACAAAAACTATTAAATGCACCCTGTTTCGACAAATCAAGCACAATTAAGGCCCGACTGCCGACCAAGCGATCTCCGAGACTAATATTTTTTGGGGTACCGCAGGCCTGACTGACGATGAATTTTTAAGGATCGCCTTAACTGGGGTTCCCAACATTCAAGACATTGAGGGAACTATTGCGTGCTGTAGGTTAAGTCACTTAGCTGGTGCTCGCACAGGAAACACTTGTCATCGTATTTATAAAATGCCAGCTATCGTGCGTAAATTACTTATTGAACAGGAGGAAGTATTTGTGAACTGGACTGTTTGCCGCGTCAGAGATTTTATTGGCCTTACTGTCTGCACTAAATGTCATATGATTGGACACTCATACAAATATTGCAGAGATACTTAACCTACATGTGGACACTGTGCACAAGAAAAACACACCCATGAGTCGTGCCCAAATGCAGCCATCAAACCAGTTTGCGCGACACCAGATTTGGTAAGTCTGCTGACCATTCAACCGGAGATAGGGACAACTGCCCAGCTTACATAGCTGCCCTCAAGAAGGACCTAGCTACAATAGACTATGGAGTGTAATATACAAGAACACAAGTGCCTAACTATCGATGACTATACTCCCACGAAGAACTGTCTGCGAATAATGTATATGAACGCCAGAAGTATACGAAACAAGTTTGACGAAATTGAGGAAAAGGTCAGAAGATTATGCGATATTGTTCATGTCCTTGTCATCACTGAAACGTGGCTTGATGTCGGAGAAGAAAAGTTCATTTTCTTAAATGGTTTTTACAGTGCTTTTTCTTCTCGCCCAAATGAAGGAGGAGGAGGTATGGCCATATATGTTCTGGATTCTATGAAGTGCTCTATCATTGAAAAAATTTCCAACGAAAATTCATTTTTAGGTATTAGTGTTTGCCATTTATCGAAAACCTAACCCAAACAACATGCACAATTTCCTAACACATTTTGAAAAAATATTGAACAAAAGCAGCCAAGATACATAGGTACTCGGAGATTTCAACACTCGGATCCTCGGAGATTTTAACATTGACACTTCCATAAACACACTTCTTCTTTAAATTTTATGAACACCTTATTGATAAAATACTTGTCACTGATACAAGCAGCACTATTATAGATCACGTTATATCAAACAGACACAACATTTTAACAACCATATCGAATATAGATGACCCGCTTAGTGACAATAATATACTAATCGTTGATTTTAAGAATAATAATAAAAAAATGGTTTAATAATAGAACTAAACCACGCTTTACTAAACCTATCATCAACAGTATGGCGGTAAAATCTTATATTGCGACTAACAAATTTGCTATCAACTCAACCAAACCCGAAGACGGTTACAAATATTTTAATGATTATGTCAAAAATGCATTAGAAGCAGGTAAAACTACACCAAACGTAAAAAAAGGAAGGCGGCAACATCTAAATACACCTTGGTTTGATTCTAAACTGAATTTTCTAATCAAGGAACGAAACCAGCTTCACAAGCAGTGGAAACAAGACCCAGGTAATATTACTCTTGCAATACGTAAAAATAAACTAAGAAACATAATAACTAATTATAGGAGAAGTCTGAAAAACAAATATTACATCAATAGCTTTCAACAAAGCCTAACTAACCAAATAAAAACTCGGAAAACCATTAACTCAATTCTGTCTAACCGTGTACACAAACCCACCAACACAATTGAATCTCTCATCGTAAATAATTGTGAAATTAGCGTTGGCATTTCACAATTATTTACGATGGGTACGATGGAAAGGCACGACAATCCTTATATATGACTAGGACGAATAAGGATGAGGTAATAAAGGTCATCTCGAAACTTAGGTCGAATGCAGCGGCAGGAATCGACGGAGTGCATTCTTAAAACCTGTAAAGAAGAACTAGCGGGGCACCTAACCCAACTTATCTACTTCTCCATAGGCTCGGGAATATTTTCAAACCAGTTAAAGCTAGCAAAAATTATACCAATTTTTAAAGAAGACTGCAAGAAGTGTATTTCTAACTATCGTCCAATATCGATTTTATCGGTATTTTCAAAGGTGTTCGAGTCAATTATCAAAGATAGACTGATAAAATACATCTCTAGCAACGATATCCTAACACCACAGCAATATGGCTTTCGGAAAAACTCCAATACCCAATGTGCCACCTTCGATTTCATTTCTAACATTCAGCAGTACATAGACCAGGGCGAATATGTGGCAGCTATAGTTATAGATGTGAAAAAAACCTTTGATACGGTAGATCATGAAATACTTCTACAGAAAATGAAACATTTGGGAATAGTCGGGAAATCTTTAAATTTGCTCCGAAGTTACCTAGCTGATAGATTTTGCCTTGTCGATAACGGAGGGAACCTAAGCGGCTTTGGAAAAATCACATGTGGAGTGCCACAGGGCTCGATTCTTGGACCTCTACTTTTCTTACTATACATCAATGATATAACTAAATGTGGCATCTCAGGATAACTTCAACTTTACGCTGATGATACTGTGATTTACTAGCATTGTAAAAATCTGAAGGAACTTGAAGCTCTAATGAATAAAGATCTCGCAAAGCTGGGTAAATGGCTTCGATTAAACAAATTAAGCCTCAATGTTAAAAAAACCCATTACCTTACTTTCGGAAAAAAAGATGACATGGGTATGAATATCATTCTTGGAAATGAAAAGCTACAACATGTTCAAGTAACGAAATATTTGGGGTTTCTCATAGACTCTAACCTCTCGTGGAACTCCCATGTTGAGAATGTAAAATCCAAAATTTCCCCGATAACCGGTGTACTTTATCGACTCCAAAGTGGCTCCCCACATCTTTACTGCGTGTAACATATTATGCTATGCTCCACTCCCACCTGAGTTATCTAGTTAGTATCTGGGGAACCATTACCAAAAAAAAAAGTTCCGAAATACAAGTAATTCAAAATAGAGCCGTACGTAATATATATAATCTGCCATGGCCATGTCAAAGATATATACTCACAGACACAAATACTTCCTTTTACAGTCCTGCCAAAGTATAACATCACAACTGCCATTCTACAAATAATTCAACACTCCTCACACACCAACACTAAACCAGTCTTTAATTCCGACATACACCAGCACAAAACACGATCACTAAATCAAATACATTTATCGTCATCTACTTAAACGACCAAATTTGGAATTAACTCCCTACAACAAATTGCATATAAAAAATATAACGCATTACCTAGTAATCTAAAACTTCCGGCAACGAACAAAAAACATTGGCAAAAGCTGTTACATTAGCAGTTTCATTAATGACTAGCACAATCTTTCTCTGGAACTCCATAATAACATCTGCGTTTATTTATTTTAATGTATTTTATTTATTTGTCTTGTCCATTCTAATGTTGTCTTTCCCAAAATGAGTTTTATAAACTCACTGGGAATAATACATTATTACTTTGTTATCATTTTGTAATGTATTATCTTGTAATAAAAAAAATAAAAAGACACTCTCGGTAGAAAACAAGAATAGTTTGAGTAAGAACATGGAAAGGGTTTATCAGCCCTGTGAGTCAGTACCTATGTGACAAATTTCAGTGAAAATGAATGTTTGAATTCGGGACACGGAAAACGGTTTTTATTCACTGTGATTTGTTGAATGTCAGTCAATGTGTTTTTACAGCTCTGATTTGAAAATATCAATAGTTACAGTCGTATAATGAAAACGATTTTCACCACTGTGGGTTAGGTTGTGTCTTTTCAAAAATACTTTTGAGAACATGAATAGTTGCAATCGAAATATTTAAATTTATTTTTCATATTAAATCACCACACTAGGCGGCTGCCGGTTTCATGGTGACCAATGGAACATCTGAAGTCTAGTGTAAACAAATTAATTAAATATATACAACGTGCTAAAAATTGGATGGCAGACGTCAGATGGCATTTTTGAGAAAATGAATAGTGTCACAGGAACATGAAAAAAGTTACTTTCCACTGTTTATTTTATTTATAAAATACATGAAAATACATCATTGCATTGACTTATATATGATACATTAAATCACCATACGAGGCTACTGCCTGTTTCAAACGGCTCTTTTTAGAATATGAATAGTTGAACATGGAACATGAAAATGGTTTTTCTACACTGTGAGTCAGCATATGTCTCATCAAGTTTCCATTTCGAGAAAAGTGGCACTCGGAACATGAAAAAAGTTAATCCTTTCTGTGAGTTAGCATATGTCTTGTGAAACTTCTATATCGAAAACATGAATATTTGCACTCGGAACATGAAAATGGTTTTTATCTACTGTGAGTCAGAATATGACTCCTTAGATTGCTTTTTTGAGAACATGAAAAGTTGCACATGAAACATGAAAATGGTTTTACTCCACTGTGAGTTAGAATGTGGCGCGACAGATATCTTTTTCGAGAACATGAATAGTTACATATGGAACATGAAAAAGGTTTTTCTCCACTGTGGGTCAGCATATGGCTCCTTTGATGGCACTTTCGAGTAAATGAAAAGTTGCATATGGAACATGAAAAAGGTTTTTCTCCATAGTGGGTCAGCAAATGGCTCCTGAGATTGCTCTTTCGTAAACATGAATAGTTGCACTCGGGACATGAGAAAGGTTTTTCTCCACTGTGGGTCAGCATATGGCTCCTTAGATTGCTCTTTTTAGAACATGAAAAGTTGCATATGGAACATGAAAAAGGTTTTTCTCCACTGTGGGTCAGCATATGGCTCCTTAGATCGCTCTTTTGTAAATATGAACAGTTGCACTCGGAACATGAAAAAGGTTTTTCTACACTGTGATTTAGCATGTGGCGCGTCAGATATCTCTTTTGTGAACATGAATAGTTGCACTCGGGACATGAAAAAGGTTTTTCTAGATTGTGGGTCAGCATATGACTCCTTAGATGGCTCTTTTGAGAAGATGACAAGTTGCATATGGAACATGAAAAAGGTTTTTCTCGACTGTGGGTCAGCATATGTCTCTTCAAATTATTGTTGGAAGAACATGTATGATTGCACTCAGAACATGAAAAAGGTTTTTCTCCATTGTGAGTTAGCATGTGGAGCGTCAGATATCTCTTTAGAGAACATGAATAGTTGCACTCAGAACACAAAAATGGTTTATCCTTACTGTGAGTCAATATATGGTCCTTCAAATGGCCTTTACGAGAACATGAATAGTTGCACTCCAAACATGAAAAGGGTTTTTCTTCAGTGTGAGTCAGCATGTGGCTAGTCAAATAAACCTTTCGAGAACATGAATAGTTGCACTCGGAACATAAAAAAGGTTTTTCTCCACTGTGAGTCGGCGTGGGGCTCGTCAGATGGCTCTTTTGAGAACAGAAAAATAATGGTTTTTCCACAGGATGCGTCTTTAGATCTGTCGACAAATTAGGAAAAAAATACGTACATAGGAAGCTAAACAAGTCTTATAACCTACGTACAGCGTAAATAGGCTTAGCAAATTCGTTAAAAATATGTAAATAAAAATGGTGACCAGATAAATCAACACACTGACGATTTAACACACATTTTAAAAGTGAAATAAGTTAAGTAGGTTAGTTTAGGTTGCGTTTTTTTTTTTCATCGTTTCTAATGACTTTATATCACTTTTAAAATGTGTGATAAATCGTCAGTGTGTTGATTTATCATGGAACCGAAAATGCTTGTACTAAGCGAAACCGGTAATGTTAAGAAAATCAAATAAATATCTCGTTTTTCAAAACAAGCAGCTGGAATTATTAAAACTTAGATAAAAACGTGGTTTGATCTGCAGTCTGGGAAATGCTTTCAAAGCATTCTAAGTAGTTTTTTTTTAACATCGCGAAGGCCACGGAAATTTATCCCCCTTCATCTTCTCGGGGTACAAGATCCGCCTTGATGGTTAACGCCTTTTTTACAGGTTGCACATTTATGCAACCTGTAAAATATACGTACATTGCTAAACCATACCGGAGAGAACAGAGTGAAACCAAATAACATAAGCACTTTGAATTCATAAAAACGTAAAACATTGGAGAGAACGAATTATTTGACGTGTTCTCAGTAATCGGTTTTACCTGCTGTGTGGGTAATTCGTTCGAAACGTTCTAAGCATTCCTTTTTAATATCTGGCAGGTCAATGTCGATCTCCACGTAAGTAAATCCCCCTTCATCTTCTCGGGGTCCAAGATCCGCCTTGATAGTAACTGTCTCCAAATTAATGCTACCTGGATAAACAAAACAACAATACTTATATCGATAATTGATGTACATCAAAACGTATTTGTGTTAGTAGAAAGATTTAAATAAAATAAAAACATGAAATAGATCAAGATCGAGACAAATAAAAAGATAAATATCACTGAACTCAGGATTAAGACGACGATTTGAAGACTTGATTATACTAAAGACGTATCCCCCAGGACGACAATAGATCCTGGGTTCAATTCCTAGTTGTGACCTTTATCCTTTTATTTATACGTCTTATTCTGCCTACTGATATATAGGGTTTTCCAATAAGAGGTGTTATTTTGAATATTAATTAAGGAATTAATGATTCTTTATGGCCGGAATTGAATGGTATTGATCTGGACAACATAGACAAACATCTGGACAACATCTTGACGGCCGGCATAGTCCAGTGGTAACGCATTGGACTGCCATTCCGAAGGTCGCGGGTTCGAATCCGGCGTGCGCAAATAAATTTTATTTGATTAATTTGTGTTATTTCACAATTAATTAATTAAAATAATATATAGTATATTTGCGGCACGTTCCAGAGTGGAAGATACTACCAGTATCGCCCTGGTGTAAGACCACCATTCAGAATTGAAACGTTGCTCCAAATGGCTTTAGCCGTGTTTAGTGACTAGATCTGAATAGCCAGGTACTTCCCCACCTTCCTCTTTCCCTTCCCCACTTACCTTCAGCCTCACAACATCCCCCAATTGGGGATGCCATAGTCTCACTGGCTCCAGACGGGAGCAGTTGGGAGGTATTCACTATAAAAAAAAAACATTTACTTTCCACAAGACGGCGGTACGTGCCACACAAGCAACGAAACCATTGATCTTTTACGGGAAAAGTTTCCGGACCGTGTTATCTCTCGAAGAGGTGATTACAATTGGCCACCGACATCTTGTAATTTCACACCTTGCGACTTCTTCCTTTGGGGCCAAGTGAAAGAGAAGGTCTACGCCAGCAGCCCAGCGTCGATTCAAGACCTCAAAGATGGAATTCGTGAGGCTATCGAGGACATAAGGCAGCCACTTTGCGATTTGGTTATGGAAAATTTCATGAAAAGGATATGGTCCTGTAGGCGTGGTCGTGGTAGTCATTTGACTGATGTTATTTTTCACTATTAACAGCATACCTTCCTTTTAATAATGAAATAAACATTCGTCCATTTATATTAAAAAATTGCATTTTTCTTTGAATATCAAAATAACACCTCTTATTGGAAAACGCTATACAGGGTGTATCGGCACGTACCCGACAAACTTTAACCAGCTATTCCTTAGCACATTTGGAGTAAAAAATGTTATGGGCACTTTGCTGTCCGGTAACATTTTTTTTTAATAAAAAAATTATTATTCATATTTTCACCACATGTCACCAATGTTTTATCCTTTGTCAAAGTTTGAAAACCCGTCTGGCAATATTTTGTTCGAGTTTCGTTGAATAATGTACGTACGTACCTACGTTGGCGCGCTTTTACAGTCACAACGAAATGGCACAGCACCATTGGTCTCATTTTTAACTATTATTATTTAGTGTGTACGAAAGAGCGAGGACACTTTTTGACGCACTTGCTAATAACAGCTGTTGAACGCGAGAAACAAGGCAAATGACAGTGACGGAGTGTGGATTTTTTTTATTTATTTTTTGTTTTTAATGAAAAAAAAATGTTATCGGACAGCAAAGCGCCCATAACATTTTTTACTCCAAATGTGCTGAGGAATAGCTGGTTAAAGTTTGTCGGGTACTTGCCGATACACCCTGTATTATATTGATAAGTATAACCTCCAAAATAGGTGAATAAAAAAATAGGTTCCTGAAAATATTTACCATTGAAGATACCATTAAATATATCAACTTAGAAGCGGGCATTTGCATAACACACTTAAGAATTTATTTAAAAAATAAGAAATACGAAGATGTCCGCTTCAGGGACTGATTCTTCAAGAAAGAAAAATCATTTGTTCTTATACATCTTCAGTACGGAGTGTGTTTGTTTTTAGTCAATGGAATGATGTGTTCTTTTATGAATATATGTGTATTTTTAATATATGTATAATAAAGCATGTTACTTAAACCATGTCACGAATTGAGGTGAAACTTGAGGAACAAGCCTAGTCCAGTCGACACGACATTTCATAACGGTCGTGAATTTAGAACATCCGAATTTAATGTCCTACATTCTTAGCATATGAAATGAAACTTACTGGCAGACGGAATACTCTCCGCATATTGCAAACATTCCTTCTTTACATTTGGGAGATCGACATCTATATCCGTGTACGGTATTTCACATTCGTCTTCTTCCTGGGGCCCTGGTTCCGTCTTGATGGAAACATTTTCTGGATTTAGTAGATCCATGGCGCTGCTGTGGTAGCGATAGCTTCAAGCTCAAAAAAATATATCTGAAACAAAACTGTGATAATGGAAAATCTATAAATAGGGGAAACAGTTTTTTTTTGTTACTGATATCTCAAACATATATCTTGACAGTGTTCAATATTAGAATTTGTTACCGTTGGATTAAGTGGCAACAAATAAAAGTCAGGATAGGTATTTTTTTTAATCTTTCTAGATAAAAAAATACCTATCCTGAATAACTAAAAATAAAAAAATAAAAATAAAAATACCTAAAAATAAAAATTTAAGAATACTAAAATGTATTACCACAAAAAAGACATAATAAAAAATAAATTAATTAGCATCCTAGTTTTAAAAATTTAAAAATAAAAAATTTAGGAGTATCAGATCTATCAAATGCAATAAAGATGCAAAAGTCGGTCATTTTGAATACATGTAGGATAACAAAAGATTTTTGAAATATTTATGTCGAGGGATCAGTAGGACTTATAGGCCCTGTTAGAAGTTCTACCGAGCCGAACCCTCTGATATGAAAATATCTGGAGTCGGTGAATTATTTTCCCATTTGATCTCTGGTGAGTTGACGTGTTGTTCTTGTATTGTTTTGTATTTATTTTGCTTATATAATGCACTTACATAATGTTGCGTGACTAGATGATCATTTGTGGAAAAGTGTGTGGAAGGGTTTAGTTTTTACTGTGGGGAAGATTTAACCCGGACAATAAAATCGGAAGTTAAACAAAAAAAATCTGTCTGGCAAAGGGCTTGCATAGGTAAAATGAAGGTGTGATACCAGTTCGTTCTTGATGCGAAGTAGTAGATTCCGGCTCTTCACAGTAACTGTCCCAGTTTATAATTTATCCAAAAAATAATGACGTAGTCCAATGCAAAACAGCCTCACGCTGCTGGTCTCCAAAAGGGTCCCTCTTAACCAATCAGGATCGGCAGATGCCATCCGATTCCACCAATCAAATGGTCAATGCTCCATATGCAAAGCTGATGCTCACAAAAATTGGCGAATGTATTCGTAGAACCTGAGCCAAGAGGAATGCCCGCTGATCTGGGCTGGTGATCAAAGAATGGCCACCATAAATCAACTATCTATAGATTGATAACTCCGCCCTCTTTCCAATCAAAAGGTACTTAACCACCATTTTGACTTTTTTGAGATTTAAATGTCAACACGTTCTCCTGGATCATAGCCATGTTTGAAATATTATTTCAGTGCCAAAATATGGTTTAATCCTTAGCTATAGCTTGTTAAAAATCGTCTTCAATTTCAAAACGTACTTAAATCCAAAATCGTTTGTTTTCAAAACGTACTCAAATCCAACAACCAATAAGGGCCATGGAATTGGCAGCCATATTGGTTTTTTAACCAATCAATGAGCTGCTTTCTGTGCAATGGACACCATAACAAGAAACACTTTTTTGTGAGTGGTTTTGAACTTGATTTGGTCGTGATTTTTTTGAGTTATTAATGGTAATTTTGAAAATTAAGCAAAAATTAGTGAATCAATTTGTTCTCCAGTTGTACCAGCACGCAATGGAAAAGGCAGAAAGCGTTTAAGGCGACCGGAAGAGTGGACAATCAATAAACAAAAAGTTATAAGGTGAGTTCCATCATGCTACTGAGACATCAGTGGTGTATTCAAAATTTTATGGTTTTTGTCAAAAAAAAATTCTGTTTATATAATAATTACCTATCTTTTCTATATTTTATACTTCAGTGGAGTATTTTTTGTACTACCGAAGTAGGAATATTTTCTGTATGAATATTTTCCGTGCCATATATATTTTCCTTTGTGTCACTTGAAAGTACTAGTTTTTTTGGCGGTGTTTTTATTAAAAGCTTAAAAATCAGTAAATATGTTTATAATGATCCATTTATACCATAGTTAAATCATAATTTAAATACATTAGTGGATGTTTGATCACTACACAAAGGCTCAAGTTTGAGTAAATTACGAAAGAATGACGTAATTATTAACTGCTGGACAGAAAATACTCGTCCTAAAGGAGCTAATGAAATATCTTCAGCAGTATTTAATTGTTTACGTCAAACTGACTTTACAAATATTAATACTGTTCGATTAATAGCTGATGGGTGTAGCGGCCAGAACAAAAACACAATAATGGTTGCCATGTGTTCTAAATGGTTGAAGATTAAGATTAAGATTATGGAAATATCTTTTCTGAATCAGGTAATGTGCAACGGTTGGGGGATGACTTTGAAGTGTTCGATTGGAAAAGTGCTTCAAAAGATGTTTTTAAACCACCATCTCAGTGGCATTTTAAATTCAAGGAAACTAAACGTTTTATTTTAATCAAACACCGTTCTTCAATCAAAATACAGGGAGAACCATTCTACAGAAACGATATGGGAGTACCTCAAAGTGTCTTAAAAAGAGGAAAACACCTTTCGGATATGATCCCAATGCCATGCCAGAATGGAGTTTTAATTAACCCATTAAAAATAAGAGATGTCGATAGATTACTTGGCAAACATTTTGGTTTGAACTGGAAGAATCTAGAACTGTTAAAATTTTATGAGAACATAATAAATAATAATGAATTAGGAATCATTATGAATGATGATGAAGATGAACTGTGTCAATCTCAATTAGAAGTATCAGAATTTAATGTATGAATCAATTTACAGTCATTTTGCATGGAAGGATTTCTGCATTGCATTGTTATTTTTTAAATATAGTGCTTTCCATTTTTTAGAATCTAAAATTTGTTTTTGTTTTTTTGTTTCACGTTAATCTAACCTTTACAATATTATCATTTATTAAACCTATTTGCAAAAGTTTTTTACCCACGTATTTAATGTATTCGCATGCAAGGATTTCTGCATTGCGTTTTTATTTTTTTTAATGTAGTGATCTCCATTATATAGAATCTAAAAATTGGGCTATCATCTTTTCTATTTTCCTGTGTCTTGTTCTCATTCATATTTTCGTTTAGATTATTATTATTATCTTCTTCTTCAATGATAGACAAATTGGTCTATTTTTACTATCCGCAGGTAATACTGTATTTTAAAATAAATAATGGTTGGCTTTAAAAAGACTTTAATTTTTTGGTTAATATGAATTATGTTTCAGCTATGCATATACAAATTATGTAATTTCTTCACTACACCCCTGGCAGAGAAGTTTTATCAAACACAGTTTATGAGTTTCAAAATGTATCTAAATCCATGGTTCATTATCAAAATGTATATAAGTCCATTTTTAAATATTAAATAACTAATTAATTATCTATCAGATTTTTATTTCAAAAACGCATTTAAAATGCTTTATTTTACCTTCATTTTTACAAAACATTTAATTTTACTTTATTATACTTAAATGCTATGAAACAGTTTTCTTGCTTTTGCCAAAAATTTGGTTCGTGGAGATAAGTACGTTTTGATATTAGACTACTCACTTATCATTGAAGGATACACAATGTTAATTTATTACTCTAATACTGCTTAAGTCATAGTAGAAATTCAATGAATCTACAGAAGCACTAATTTTAAAATATGTATACGTCAAATTGACAGTTTAAACGCACCTCGAATAGAACAGCAAATGGATTCCCTAATTTGACATAAGAAACTAGGTCACGTTAGATACAGGTTCGTTTGAGCCTGCCATAGTTCAAATTAAAGAACAGTGGTCGTTCAGTAAGATTTGGAATAACGGCTGCTACCAAAATGAATACAATATTATTACTTACCAGTAACTATCACAAGATAAATATGTATTATGTAGAATTACAGATTAGAAACATGACGCAACGACTAGTAGGGAGGAAATGTCAAAAAGTTGATTAGTTTTGCATAGACAATGATGAAGTCATAGACAATAATTAATATATTGCTGTGTATCTTTGTTTGCGTATTTGTAATTGCGTATTGTTGTTTCATGAATATTTTAATAAAATGGTTACAATAATACATAATAAATGGCCCAAGAACAAATAAAGAAAAAAGCATTTAAAATAATTTTTTCACCAATGAGGAAAACTAGATCATGAGTTTTTTGTAGTCTTTGGAGCAATCAACTACCTGTGTCCATAGTAATACGGTAAATAAGTACAAGGCCGCATTATAGTTAAAAACAAATTTTGGCTAGAAGTACATCCATAAGGCTAGCATTACACTTGTAAGTTTTTTCGTAAATTTACGACTTCTAGCCAATGGGCATCTTGCATTTTGAAAATCCAATGCGCCCATTGGCTAGAAGTCGTAAATTTACGAAAAAACTTACAAGTGTAATGCTAGCCTAATAACATACAAAATCAAAAGTACAGTGGGTTGCCATATTAATAGGGACAGTTCCAATATTTTCTGATTTTTATGTTTACGTTTTCTCTACTTCTAAATAACTTGGATATGATGGCCATTCCTTCGTTATTTTTGTTGCTGGTATCACCACTGACACTTATAAGAAGTGGCAACACTCGCAAAGTGCCACATCCCTTGAAAATTTAAGGTTTTTTCCACGTGGCCAGCATTTTTCCGAAAATGCGTGATTGAAGTTCGGGTAAATAAATATACATAATAATTATATTTACGAGTTTTAACAGTTTAGCTGTACAAAAATGTAAGTAATTGTTAATTATCTATTAATTTTGTATTTTTTTTTCATTTCTTATTTTAGTGAATTGTTTTTCCATATTGAGTCCAATGTTCTGTTTTTTCAGTATGGCTAGATCTTCAGACACGTCCCCAAGAAAATTTACGGAAGTGAAGACACTATTGTTAAACAATGAACATTCCTAAAGGGAAATAGCAGCCAATACAGGTATTTTAAAGTCTGTGGTTAACAGGAAAAATTAGAAAATCAATCAAAACCTTCCCCTTGAATTGGATCACAGTGGGAAATGTGGCAGAAAACGAATCACTACACCTCGTACTGACCGAAAAATCAAAGACGTCTGTCTCCAAAACCGCAAAAAGAGTGTGGCTCGTCTGACCGTGATGATCAACAAAGAAGATATCGAAGTCTCCTAAAGGAGAGTCAAGAGGAGATTGGTTGAGGAGAACCCCATTGGTCATCGGCCAGCTAAAAAACCTAGCCTTACAGTAGATATGAGGAAAAAACTACTGGAATAGGCCAACGCACACCAAAACATGACTATAGAGACCTGGAATATGGTAATTAACATTTTTGTGCTTTTCAAGCTTTAAAAAAATTCCATTAGTCTGATTATGGCCTTTTTTTAGGTGTGCTTCTCTGACGAGTCCATATTCCAAATTTTGTTGGACAAATCATCGTTCGTCCGACGAAGCCCAGGAGAGAAATTTCATCCGGACTGCCTTGTAGAGACGATCAAACACCCTACCAGTATCATGGTGTGGTCAATCATCTCTTCCAAAGGGATAGGGCGCCTCCACATCGTGCAAGGGACTATGAGGCAGGATCAGTACAGACAAATACAGGAAAATCGATTACTGCCTCAAGTCGGAGAATGGTTCCCTGGTGACCAGGAATACGTCTTTATCCACAACTCCGCACCCTGTCATAAAGCCAGGACTGTCACTGCATACCTGGCTGAAAAAAATGTGCAGGTTTTAACTTGGCCGGGGAATTCCACTAACATGAACCTTATTGAAAACCTGTAGGAGCTCACCGAGAGGAAGATTGCCAAGGAGGTGATCACAACGAAGCAGCAGCTCATCGAAACCCTCATCCGGGTGTGGCATCATTGTCCTGACCTAAATATTACTGAAAAATTGTGCATTGAGAGTATACCATGGCGTGTACAAGCTGTTATTGCGGCTAAAGGCGAGATTACGAAATATTAACTTTTTGTTCGATAATGTTTAAAAATAATTTAAAAAAATAATAATAATTGCAGATTAAGTACAAAAACGATTTTTAAATTCTCAAAATTCAATATCCTTGTTAATAAATAATAATAACCTCACCTGAAATCATAAACATCTGTGTTTTATGAACACAAAGTGTGAACAACACATTTTCCGTAGGTGTCCCTATTAATATGGCAACCCACTGTATTATAAACTGGTTTTGATAACATACTTCATACATATTATTGCAACAGCCGAGAGTTAATCATTAGTAACTCTAAAAAAACTCTAGCATATCTACATTTTATTTTATAACCAAGTTACATATTTATGTACACCTACATATACAGATAATAATAGTTGTACACGACATACAGTGCTATTCCACACGCTAAATTATAAAAAAAATGCAGCATCTAATTTGACAATTAACCGAGCTCTTCATACTCTAAATAATATTTGTCTTAACTCTAACATTGACATTTTTTCGGATTCACTGCCCAAATTCAAACGTGGCATCATGTCAATAATTTAAAGTATTAAATGCGCATACATATAGACACACCCACACACACACAAATACTCCCACATACATTATACACGTCAAACACACACACCTATAAACTACACAAGTCACCTGGTAATAAGGAAGTTGAGTGAAAAATATTTTGACTTATAAAAAATATGTTCATGTAGATCAAAAAATATCGATTCTAAATATATAAATATATTTCTATATTATTATTCTTACAATTAGTTAAACGTTCTTGAAAAAGCATTCAATAGCAATATACTGTATACGCTCCACGATTGGTCGAAAGAATTCTGTCGTCACATGTGTCGTGACTTGTACGTACAACGGAACACCTATGGTGCATCTCTTTCTATTACATGAGAGATGGTCGATTTAGATGAGAGAGGTGTATAGGCCAAAGGTTTATTTGGGTTTGTCAAATATATGTACGTATTTGTTATTATTATTATATGAAATGGATTTCTTAAGATACATATTCGTATAGTGCTTTATAATAATATGTTGTTTATTGCATAACTTAGATGTTTTTATTATTATACATGTCACAAAGCATGTGATACACTTCAGGCCGCCGGCCGCTCAGAAAAGTCTCACAGTGAACTGGGCTGTAAACCGTTATTTTACTTTTGGTCTTTACTTTTCTGCGCGGTGGTCCTGAATTCGCGCGGGGAACGTCAACAAGTAGCGACGGCGATACCGTACAAGTACCGTATCGGGCGTGAAAAGCAAATATTCTAACTTAAAATATTAATTTAACTATGAAATCTTAATCAATTTTCTTTTTTTTTAATAACATCAATTATAATAGACGGTTAACATTGGTAAAAAAATTACTGGAATTCCTTGTTGAAGAATTAAATTTTTTTCCATACATAATGCTTAAGCGACGTGGTTTTCACAGTTCTAATGACGTCACACTACACCCCGCCTGTTACCGCTCGGATTCCGCTCGTTTTGGCGGGCTTAATAAAATTTAAACTTTGAGAATTAATTTAACTATGAAAACAAACTTTAAAAAAAAAAAAAAAAATACCAGTATTTAAGTTTGAATGCGAACATTGATAAAAAAAAATAAAAAAAATGGACTCAACTTCCTTATTAAGGAATAAACATACCACTTAGCAGACACTACAAGGAAACATATCATAGGTACACAACATGAAGTATCTTATTCCTGTATATTGTTACATCTCTGTAAATTATGTAACTACTGTTTGTTTCTATAATATAAAATAAAATAAAAAATCAATAATCCAGAAGCTTCAATTATTTTTATTATAATAATACTAACCTATTGCATAATGTTATTATATTTTCCTTATAACTGGTGTAACTCGCTCACCAAGCACAAGAACCAGTTTCTTCTTTGGTGAGATTGCGATTATAAATATATTTTGTACCCATATGTAATTTAACAAGACTGTAGATTTAGAGCGCCGGGTCCAATCCGTGTCTTCAGCCGATAGTGATGCTCCTTTACGTTCGATAATGATGATAGTAGTTGAAGAATGTTATTGCAGTCTGCGTCCCGCACCCGGTGCTCGGTGAATGTTGGGCACGGGTGTGCTGTTGTCTCTGCACGCTTCTGGCGTTTGGCGGTTGCCTAACAGGGCTGGCTGATCTTGAAGAGGTAAACACTAGAAGATTTGGAGAGGAGACTAGGCGAGGTGAGGCAGGTGATGGTCAGGAGTCACTTTGTAGAAGGTAGTAAAACACTTGTAAAAGATGAACTGATTTAAGTACCCACTTATAAAAATAATAATAATAATTGGATGACTTGTATAGCGCCGTTTTTGTGCAAAATCAACTCAAGGGCGCTGTACAAACTTATAATACATTTCTACAGTGATCTATGTTATTACTAACTATTTATGGAGATAATATACAGTACAATACTTACCTGGTAGGTCACTTGAGATTAACACTTAATTAACATAATTTTTTGTTAGCGAAATTTAGATACTGGATTTAGGACTTAATTGGAAAATTGAATATAACTGGACTTTTTCTTATGAATGGTATATTTAATTTAAGGGTACGACAGCTTATAAAGGTATTTTTTTAGTTTAGACCTGAATTCTGTTGGACTTGTTATGGATCTTAGTTCCGGAGGGAGTTTATTCCAAGCCTTCGGCCCAGAAACTCCGAAAGCGCGATCACCAAACTTAGTATTTGGCTTGCGCTTAGGTTCTATCAGTCGGCCTACAGCTGATGATGTTGCTGATCTAAGAGTTGACTACCTCAGACCAGTGTTTTCCGGGACGCATAGTACAGAGATGTAGGGTGGGGCCATTTCATTGATGGATTTAAACACCATCCAGCACAGTTTGTACTGGATTCTTTCAGGGCACTTGAGCCAGTGAAGGTTACGAAGGTGTTCTGAAATGTGCAAATATTTAGAAACCCCGGTTATGAGCCGTGCTGCTGCATTAATCACTGATTGAAGTTTGTCAATTTGATATTTTGGAAGGCTGGAATAAATGCCGTTTTTATTTTTTATATTAACTCCACACAGGAGGCCCTGAAGAAAATATTTTCCCTCAGAGCCTATGTCATCTTTGGGGATGCTGTGTGGAGGGTCTTTTTGTGGAGAGGAAGGAGTGAACATGGGTCTTGAAGAGTCCCATGTTGTAGGAGGGAGGAAACACAGAGGCCGGCAGTTGGTTCCACAGCTGAGCTGTTGAACTTAAGAACGAATCGTAGAAACGACCCGTTCTCATGTGACAAATATCAACCGTGTACAAATGTTGGGCTTGCGTTTGGCGTTTATCCCGACTACGCACCGGTGCCGAAGGGATCAATGACGCTAGTTCCTCAGAGCATTTTCCATTGTAATACCAATAGAACAAGGACAGCATACCTACCTGACGCCTGTGCTCTAAAGATTGCAGTCCGTTTGTTAAGATTGGGGAATCTATCAAACGGACCGCCCGTTTTTGCACAGAGTCAAGGGTTTTTTTCAGGTATTTAGGGGCTCCGGACCAGAGATGGCTGCCAAATTCGACAGTAGGGCGCACTTGCGATTTGTACAGGGTCAGCAGTTGTGTACTATCAAAGTATCTGCGGGCACTGTACAGTACGCCCAGCTTCTGAGAGGCCATCTTTACTCTGGCTTCGATGGTGCCCCTATACCTGAGCTGGTCACTTATAGTTACACCAAGCATATCAATGGAAGACCTGTTCGGAAGATTGCTTCCGTTGAAGGAGACTAGGTTATCATTAAGATCCCTTTTAGACGTAATTAGACAGGATTGGGTCTTTGAAAAATTAAATTCGACGAGATTATTTTTACCCCAGGAGGAAGGTCCATTCTCTGCTTCAAAGCCCTCCGAGCCGTTGGAGTTTGTGTGCCCTTTGGGGGCTTGTCAAACAAAAAGCTATCATGAACTGTACTGTCATCCGCGTAACAATGAATCGGTGCACATGTCAAAAGGTCATTGATGTGCAACAAAAACAAAGTCGGAGACAGAACCGATCCCTGTGGGACGCCAGCATTTATTGAGTGTGAGGAAGAGGTGAAACCGTCAGCAACCGCCTGAATCGACCTATCCCTTAAAAAGTCAGTCCACATACAGAGGGATGCGGGAAGTCCGTAAGAAGGCAATTTGTTGACAAGTCCTCGGTGCCAGACCCGGTCAAAGGCCTTGGATATGTCTAGTGTGACCGTTTGGGTCTCACCGTGACGTTCCAGGCACCGCCCCCAAACATGCGTCACATACGCGAGAAGATCACCGCACGAGCGGTTCCGCCGGAATCCGTATTGACGGTCGTTGATAATTTTGTTCTTATCGAGGTATGTGAGCAGTTTGTCGTTGATCACACGTTCAATCACTTTAGACGGAACTGATGTGATCGCTATGGGGCGGTAGTTAGCCGGGTTGGAGCGGTCACCTTTCTTCGGAATAGGGTGAATGACCGCTTTTTTCCAACCAGTTCAACACGTCTCGATTACAGCCGTTGCAGTAATCGAGACGTGAGACTACGTAAGAGTTGATAAGTAAATTTGTTGCTTCTGTAGGAAGGTTTCTTCGGACAGACTTGGGTTGTCTTAGGTGAAAAAACCGGTGCTTACAGTCCTATTTATTTGACTTTTAAAGAAAAGTCTGAATTTAAATTGACACCGAGAAGTTTGACTGATGTTTTTTGTTATATCTATATTAAATAAAAAAAAATTAAGCCATTTTCGCAAATATATTTTCTCTTTTAATATATACCTACATTATCTTAACAATAAGGTATCAAGAGGGTGGTGAAATACTCCCTTAAGGCGATGCACTACGTCGTGTAGTATTTTGAATCGAGCCGCTATCAATAACACACCTTACGTAGCTGGCAATAAGGCTTAAATTCCCGCTTCACACCATCCACCTGTTTCGATTTATGCAAGAAAAAAACATGGCCAAAAAGTGCCTTCTATTTTATTTTGTGGATGTTCAGGCACAAATATTTAAATGTTTTTCGATAATTTTATAAATAAATTAATTTGCCACATTATACAATAAAACCATAACCGAAAATGGGTTCGTAAGTAGGAAATTTTGATCTTTAAAACAGTTTTCATAGGCCTATACATTATTTTTTTCTGGGCTTTTAAAAAGACTTGATTTTAAATTACTACGTAGTGCATCGCCTTAATCAATAAATATATTCAGCTCAGTATGGAATAGCGATGAGTCGTTCATAAACTAGTTCTTTTTGATGAGCCCTGTTTGTACGACTTTCGGTAAACCGTACGTAAATTGAACGGTTACTATTTTACATCACGCTGTCCTAGTTCTCGTATGTTCAATAGACCTTTTTTTGCAAAACTGAGTTATGAATGCCAATATGTTCATTAGCCTATTGCGCATTAATGAAGCCCAAAAAAAACATATTTTTTGGTTTTTCCGTGACATTTTAAGCATTTTTCGAGTGCCAATATCTACTCAAGGAACAATGTTTCTGTTCTTATTTGTTCAATCTCCTGGATATTGAACATTCAAACACTCAAAGTTAGGAATATAATATATTTTTAAAAGTTGATAGATATTTGTTCAACATCCCGCAGAAGGTTGAGGTCTTGAATGTTCAATCTCCACTGTCAACCAATCAGGAGCCGGCTAGTTAAAATGTGCGGCCATGTTGATTTTTAGTTGTTTTCTAACAACGAAATTGTTCCACTAAAAATACGTTTAATTGCGAATATATACTGTTATTGAACTAAAAAATGACTTCACCGACTCCAAAATCAATAAACCTTAGAACAGTAGCTCAAATAGAAAGGTCAGTCTTAAAATTATGTCATTTATAGGCTTTTTCACCATATTTTATATGTACTTCCTGAATTTGCTAGGCAAATATACAGGATGCTTCATTTATTATTTATTTACAAACTTAGGACTTTTACCTAAAATGAGTATTAATAAATTATATTGGTGCATTAAAACTTATTTTTATTCAAGAAATACAACAAAAGAGCCAGGAAATGGAAATGTGCAAAAAGTCGACTGTCCTCATAGTCTGATTGAAAGACATCTACGAAACATATTTTGTCCGTTATCACTGCTGAGATCGTTGATGAAAACGAAGTCCAAATATTTCAATTTTGAATTCATTCAATTAAAAGTTTCTGATTTTTTGTTTTTTTTAGTCACATAAAAAACAATAAACATATTCTTATGTAGGAACTACAATAAAACCAACTAGGCAAACGACTAACAACAATAAATGTAATGTTAAATAGCACACACCCATAACCAAATCGCGGGATATTATAATTTTAGGATTTTAAGAGCTGAAAGTATTTAAAAAAAATAATATTTTATTCACGATAATCAACATAAATAATAAGCTCACGGCAAATAAGACCTTCCGAAAGAAAAAAGTATTTCTAAAGTAAGTCAACTTTAAAAATTACATTTATCAAATGTAGGTAACGAAACAATAATTAAAAAAAAACAATTTTTCAACTGAAAATTGAACTTCAATAATTTTACGCATCACTCGGGATTTTTTTTTTATGGAATACCGCACACAGTCTCAACTGCTCCCAACCATCTGGAGCCAGTGAGACTATGGAATCCCCAATTGGGGTATATTAGTATATCGTGAGGCTTAAGGTAGTGTGGAGGGGAAGGAGATGGAGATGAGAAAGAGAGGAAGGAGGATGAAGGAGAAGAGAGATGGTATGTGAGTATCTATTCAGATCTGATCACCAAACACGGCTAAAGCCATTTCAATTCTTATGGTGGTCTTTACACCATACCTTCCTCTCTGGAACATGCCGGAAATAGACTAAATGTTATTTTAAATGAATAATTTGTGAAATAACATAAATGAATCAAATAAAATTTACTTGCGCACGCCGGGATTTGAATCCGCGACCTCCGGATTTCTAGTCAAGAGTACCCCTAGACCACGGAGGCCGTAATACGTACGATGTAAGAATATTTAACATCACGCATGCACCGACAACCGATAGTAGTATATTAGCGGTAGGTACCTTTGTACTTGTGCATTGTTTTCAAACTTCCAAAATATAGGATGATTTATATAGAGCACTTTTTGTGAGAAATCAACTCAAGGACTCTCTTTGTATATTTTAAAGTAATACTTTAAGTCAACTACTAACTAAGATAAAAGTAAAGTATTTGAAATCTGAAAATCACCCTGTATATACAATTTACCACTAATTGGCCAATTGAACAAAAAATACCTCAAACTTATGGGAGCCGAATTGTTCAATCTCCAGACGATATGTTCAATATCCAAAATAATCATTCATCATTTTCATGCCATGTTCAACGTCCACCTTTAAAGTCATAATATGGCCATATTATAGCTTCAATCTTCGAAAAATGATCTCTAAACATTTCCTGTTACACATATGTATTAAACAAAATGACCAAAATCGAGAATTATTAGAATTTGCCTGTAAAAACAAAAAAACGTCTCCTGTAAAATTTTCTAAATGGTCTATTGAACAAACAAGAACTAAGGCAGCGATCAGGAAGTATTTTAGAAAAATAGCGCCATTAAAATTATCGAAGTATTAATTATTATTACATACTCGGAGACGTGAACAGCGTCGGACAACCCAACATCTGGACTTGCACATATGTACCTACGCCTACTAACTAACTATCATCCTATCATTCATACGCTTTCGCTTGGAGCTGTATCAAGCGAGCATCGTTCTTGCGCTCTGAGCTCCCGACTCCCGTTCAATTGAGTTAACTCTTTGAACCGTACGAAAATATTGAGCTGGTACAGTAACTCGCTCTCTTAATAAAATAAATCGTGACCCATCGCTAGGAGTTACGCGACCAATCGTCTAACTCCTACAGCTTTGAGCACTTGGAACAGTTGGCAGATTGAACTATCAAATAAAAAAACAGGTTGAAATTAATGTTTTTAATACAATTATAATACAATAGTCTTAGGGCGGCTTGCACCATAAGTTAAATTTGGTTTAAATATCATTTTAAACACAATATTTGATTTAAGTCGACTTGGCGTCTTGCACCACAAAATTTAAGTCGTTAAATGCGTTAAAAGAACTGTCAAAGTTAAATACCGAAAAGGGGCTGTTTAACCGAGAAACGTGTTTAGCACTACTCATAAAGCAGTAATGTCAATTTTTTAGGTTATCCCTTCGATTTCTGATTGTGGTTAAAATCTATCTCATTTTAATTTGTATTCACAATGAACAAATTACATTATAGAAATTATAAAATTATAGAAATTATAAATAAATTATACTTAAATGTATATATATACCTATATATATTTGTACCTATATATTATTTATAAATATCTAAACATGCAATATCTACATATCTAACATGTATATATATCTATAAACACATGAACCAGGTTCCACCGTGAGAACAGCAGTGAATTTTTAGTCGTCCGTTTGTAGAAAATGAATAATTGAAGTTGGAACATGACGAAGGTTTTTCCCGAGTAAATCAATGCGTGGCACTCGTAACATGAAAAAGGATATTTTCTACAGTTCGTTTTATTTATAAACCCATTATAAAACATAATTAAATTGATTAATATATGGTACATTAAATCACCATACTAGGCGACTGCCAGATTCATGGTGAGTCAGCATATGATCCTTCAAACGGCTTTTTTTAGAATATGAATAGTTGAACATGGAACATGAAAATGGTTTTTCTACACTGTGAGTCAGCATATGTCTCATCAAATTTGCGTTTCGAGAAAAGTCACACTCGGAACATGAAAAAAGTTAATCCTTTTTGTGAGTTAGCACATGTTTTATCAAACTACTATTTCGAGAATGTGAATATCTAGACTTGGAATATGAAAAAAGTTTTTCTCCAGTATGAGTCAGCATATGGTTCGTCAGATATCTCTTTCGAGAATATGAAAAGTTGCATATGAAACATGAAAAAGGTTTTTCTCCACTGTTGGAGAGAATATGTTCCCTTAGATTGCTCTTTCGAGAACATGAATAGTCACACTCGGTACATGAAAAAGGTTTTTCCCTATATAGGCTTTATAGGCTTTTTCGAGAACATGAAAAGTTGCATATGGAACATGAAAAAGGTTTTTCTTAACTATGGGTCAGCAAATGTCTCTTCAATTTTTTGTTTGAAGAACATGAATAGTTGCACTCAGAACATGAAAAAGGATTTTCTCCACTGTGAGTTAGCATGTGGCGCGTCAGATAGCTCTTTAGTGAACATGAATAGTTGCACTCGGGACATGAAAAAGGTTTTTTTAGATTGTGAGTCATCATATGATCCTTTAGATGGCTCTTTCGAGAATATGATAAGTTGCATATGGAACAAGAAAAAGGTTTTTCTCCACTGTGGGTCAGCACATGGCTCCTTAGATTGCTTTTTTGAGAACATGAAAAGTTGCATATAGAACATGAAAAAGGTTTTTCTCCACTGTGGGTCAGCATATGTATCTTCAAATTATTGTTTAAAGAACATGTATAGTTGCACTCGGAACATGAAAAAGGTTTTTCTCCACTGTGATTAAGCATGTGGTACGTCAGATATCTCTTTTGTGAACATGAATAGTTACACTCGGGACATGAAAAAGGTTTTTCTAGATTGTGGGTCAGCATATGACTCCTTAGATAGCCCTTTTGAGAAAATGATAAGTTGCATATGGAACATGAAAAATGTTTTTCTCCACTGTGGGTCAGCATATGTCTCTTCAAATTAATGTTTAAAGAACATGTATAGTTGCACTCGGAACACAAAAAAGGTTTTTCTCCACTGTGATTAAGCATGTGGTGCGTCAGATATCTCTTTTGTGAACATGTATAGTTACACTCGTGACATGAAAAAGGTTTTTCCAGATTGTGGGTCAGCATATGACTCCTTAGATGGCCCTTTTGAGAAAATGATAAGTTGCATATGGAACATGAAAAATGTTTTTCTTCAGTGTGGGTCAGCATATGTCTCTTCAAATTATTGTTTTAAGAACATGTATAGTTGCACTCGAAACATGAAAAAGGTTTTTCTCCACTGTGAGTTAGCATGTGGCGCGTCAGATATCTCTTTTGTGAACATGAATAGTTGCACTCGGAACATAAAAATGGTTTATCCTTACTGTGAGTCAATATATGGTCCTTCAAATGGCCTTTACGAGAACATGAATAGTTGCACTCGGAACATAAAAAAGGTTTTTCTCCACTGTGAGTCGGCGTGTGGCTCGTCAGATGGCTCTTTTGAGAACAGAAAAATAATGGTTCTTCCACAGGATGCGTCTTTAGATCTGTCGGCAAAAAATACTTATATAGGAAGCTAAACAAGTCTTATAACCTACGTACAACGTAAAAAGGCTTAGTAAATTCGTTAAACATATGTAAATAAAAACGGTGACCGGATAAATCAAAACACTGACGATTTAACACACATTTTAAAAGTGATATAAGTTAAGTAGGTTAGCTAAGGTTGGGTTTTTTGTTTTCATCGTTTTTAATGACTTTATATCACTTTGAAAATGTGAGATGAATCGTCAGTGTGTTGATTTATCATCGAACCGAAAATGCTTGTACTAAGCGAAACCGGTTATTTTAAGAAAATCAAATAAATAAATTGTTTTTCAAAACAAGCAGCTGGAATTATTCAAACTTACATAGAAACGTGGTTTGATCTGCAGTCTGGGAAATGCTTTCAAAGCGTTCTAAGTAGTTTTTTTAAAAATCGCGAAGGCCACGGAAATTTATTCCGCTTTATCTTCTCGGGGTACAAATAAGATTCGCCTTGATGGTTAACGCTTTTTTTAAAAGGTTGCGAGAGAGAACAGAGTGATACCAGATAACATAAGCACTTGGAATTCATAAAAACGTAAAACATTGGAGAGCACGAATTGTTTGACGTGTTCTCAATAATCGGTTTTACCTGCTGTGTGGGTAATTCTTTCGAAACGTTCTAAGCATTCCTTTTTAATATCCGGCAGGTCAATGTCGATCTCCACGTAAGGATATCCCCCTTCATCTTCTCGGGGTCCAAGATCCGCCTTGATGGTAACTGTCTCAAAATTAATGCTACCTGGATAAACAAAACAACAATACTTATATCGATAATTGATGTACACCAAAATGTATTTGTGTTAGTAGAAAGATTTAAATAAAATAAAAACATGAAACAAAACAAGATCGAGACAAATAAAAAGATAAATGTCTCTGAATTCAGGATTAAGAACACGATTCTAAGACTTGATTTTACTAAAGACGTATCCCCCAGGACGACAATAGATCCTGGGTTCAATTCCTAGTTGTTACCTTTATCCTTTTATTTATACGTCTTATTCTGCCTACTGATATATAGGGTTTTCCAATAAGAGGTGTTATTTTGAATATTAATTAAGGAATTAATGATTCTTTATGGCCGGAATTGGGTGGTATTGATCTGGACAACGTTTACTTTCAACAAGACGGCGCTACGTGCCACACAAACAACGAAACCATTGATCTTTTACGGGAAAATATTCCGGACTGTGTTATCTCTCGAAGAGGTGATCACAATTGGCCACCGAGATCTTGTGATTTCACACCTTGCGACTTCTTCCTTTGGGGCTACGTGAAAGAGAAGGTCTACGCCAACAGCCCAGCGTCGATTCAAGACCTCAAGATGGAATTCGCGAGGCTATCGAGGACATAAGGCAGCCACTTTGCGATTTGGTAAAGGAAAATTTCATGAAAAGGATATGGTCCTGTAGGCGTATTCGTGGTGGTCATTTGACTGATGTTATTTTTCACTTTTAACAGCATACCTTCCTCTTCATAATGAAATAAACATTCGATCATTTATATTTAAAAAAATGGCATTTTTCTTTGAATATCAAAATAACACCTCTTATTGGAAAACCCTGTATTATATTGTAAGTAAGTGTGTATTGTAAGTATTGTGGTAAGTATAACCTCCAAAATAGGTGAATATAAAAATAGGTTCCTGAAAATATTTACCATTAAATATATCTACTTAGAAGCGGGTATTTGCATAACACACTTAAGAATTTATTTAAAAAATAAGAAATACGAAGTTGTCCGCTTCAGGGACTGATTCTTCAAGAAGGAAAAATCATTTGTTCTTAAACATCTTCAGTACGGAGTGTGTTTGTTTTTAGTCAATGGAATGATGTGTTCTTCCATGAATATATGTGTATTTTTTAATATATGTAGAATAAAGCATGTTACTTAAACCATGTCACAAATTGAGGTGAAACTTGAGGAACAAGCCTAGTCCAGTCGGCCCGACATTTCATAACGGTCGTGAATTTAGAACATCCGAATTTAATGTCCTACATTCTTAGCATATGAAATGAAACTTACTGGCAGACGGAATACTCTCCGCATATTGCAAACATTCCTTCTTTACATTTGGGAGATCGACATCTATATCCGTGTACGGTATTTCACATTCGTCTTCTTCCTGGGGCCCTGGTTCCGTCTTGATGGAAACATTTTCTGGATTTAGTAGATCCATGGCGCTGCTGTGGTAGCGATAGCTTTAAGTTAAAAAAAATATATCTAAAACAAAACAGTGATATTGGAAAATCTTTTAATAAACAGGGGAAACAGTTATTTTTTGTTACTGATATCTCAAACATAATTCTTGACAGTGTTCAATATCAGAATTTGTTAGCGTTGGATTAAGTGGCAACAAATAAAAGTAAGGATGGGTTTTTTTTTTTATCTAGAAATAAAAATAAAAATTTAAGAATACTAAAATGTATAACCCCAAAAAAGACAATAAAAAATAAATTAATTGGCATACTACTATTAAATCTGTCTGGCAAAGGGCTTGCATAGGTAAAATGAAGGTGTGATACCAGTTCGTTCTTGATGCGAAATAGTAGATTCCGGCTCTTCACAGCAACAGTCCCAATTTATAATTTATCAAAAAATAATGTCGTAGTCCAATGCAAAACAGCCTCACGCTGCTGGTCTCCAAAAGGGTCCCTCTTAACCAATCAGGATCGGCAGATGCCATCCGATTCCATCAATCAAATGGTCAATGCTCCATATGCAAAGCTGATGCTCACAAAAATTGGCTAATGTATTCGTAGAACCTTAGCCAAGAGGAATGCCCGCTGATCTGGGTTGGTGATCAAAGAATGGCCACTGCTTCCAATGCAAATCACAGATTCTTCCTCCCTCAGGTTTGGCAACTCTCCAAGTCAAAATTCCAGGGCTGTCAATTTGACCAATAGCAAAATGACAATGTGTAGGTACTTAAAGGTCCCACAATCCAAGACCATAGATGCGATATAAGTAAAGTGATGAACACACCTTGTTACAAATCTTACGTATAACAAATTTTATCATTAATCCTTCTGCTGGTGATTGACCAAAGAAACATTTTCCTCGGTGGTTATATTGGTGTTCGGCAACTGAAGTGTTTAGTTTAGGACATGCAAATATATATTTAAGTATTGTACGATTTTCAGTTGTGAATGAGTAATTAATTTTATTTTTTTCTATAAATAATTTGAATACTTATTTGAATTTTTCACAAATAACTGAATATTGAGAGAATCGCCATATATCATGGGATAACTCAATAAATAACACATAATAATATCTTTCTCAAAATATAAAACCGTAGAACCTTATCCGCTTTCAAAAGAATATCGGAAATACTTATATTTTGTCAATGATTATTTAAATCAAATGCTAATTTATGTATTTATTCTGAATCTACCCGCGCATAATACGAAATAGTTTTAAATAAAACCTTTTGATTTACCTTAATTACTATAAAAGGAATTAGGCATTTGGGAAAATTAAAATTTTTAATTACGTGAATTGATCATTCGCTTTCGTTGTATGGGATAACAGCCGGAATAATTTCTGTTGAGGACATATTGAATTGTTTTACGATCATTTTATAAAGAACTTAATTTGCTACATTATACAATAAAACCGTAACCGAAAATGCGTTCGTAAGTAGGAGATTTTGAACTATAAAGCAGTTTTTATAGGCCTGATACATTATTTTTTTCTAGGCTTATTAAAAAACTTACGCAGTGCATCGCCTTAAGCTTTTTTAGTAGGCACCATTGTGTTGGAATATTGTATTACTTTTTTTTTTCATAAACGTTATTCAATTGTCTCTAGCCGTTTGATGTGCTTTCTTTTGCAAATTAAACATCTAAAGTAATTATTTTCTCGGCAGGATATGGCGAGACGTGCAAAAATAAGGATTTGAGGAGTCACAACGTTTTTCGACAGTTATATAAAAGTTTTGCCAACCTTTTATATAGCTGTCGAAAAGCGGAAATGGTGAGTGCTGGTCCCAGACGTAAAATCAGGATACCAGCGCGACTCTCAAGTTATTCTGATGAAAGGTTTGTTTAAATTAAACTATTAATTATTTGACATTTTTCGTATCAACTGTATTCTTTATACTGGCTAGTAGAGTAAAAAATCATTTGTTAATGCCAATATTTTTTTTTTTAACATGAAGTTCGTCACTTATGTAGAATCAGTAATTGACAGGAATTATTTGAAATGGCTGTCATCCCATACAAGGATAGCGAATTTTCATTTTACATAATTAAAAAAATAGAATGCTAATTTTGAAAATTTCCCAAATGCAGTGAGATTCTTTTTATTATAATAAGAGTGAATCAAAAGGTTTTATTAAAAAATATTTCGTATTATCCGTGGCCAGGCATTCCGAATATTTACCCAAATTAAAAACCCCTAATCCGCCAATATAATTTAGCAACGTATTTACAACCGGCTGCGTCGAAGTTATTTGTATTAATGAGTGTATAGTTAAAGAATAAGTCTTCCGTCCACCAGAATTGATTTTGTCAATACACTATATGAGTAACAATTGATTAGAAAAACAAAGAGCATTCGCGCGACTTTATAGAATGGCATTGAAGCCACATCTATTTGCCTGGCAACCATCTTTTATGAAAAACTTTAGAAATGATTTATACGCAAAGTGGTACATAATAAATTATTTTTATTTGATTTCTGTATTATAAATGAAATCATAACGGCTTATGAATGCGTTGAATTAGGTGACTGGATAACACGTCAGAATGACAATTCAACAGACATTTAAAAAGTGATGGAAAGTCATGAAAAGTGATTGAAAAAACCAGGTTAAATGGGTTAAATATCTAACCTAGTTTTTGTGTCATCACTTTTATTGAACTTATATAATTTTTTAAGGGTGTGCTGATTTGTCATTTTGATGACTTATCATTGCAGCATACACAATGTTACTGTATCACTCTAATACTGCTTAAGTCACAGTAGAAATTTAATGAATCTACAGAAGCACTATTTTTAAAATATGTAGACGTCAAATTGACAGTTTAAACGCACCTCGAATAGTTCAGCAAATGGATTCCCTAATTTGACATAAGAAACTAGGTCACGTTAGATACAGCGCGGTTGTTCGTTTGAGCCTGCCATAGCTCAAATTAAAGAACAGTGGTCGTTCAGTAAGATTTGGAATAACGGCTGCTACCAAAATGAATAAAATATTATTACTTACCAGTAACTATCACAAGTTAAAGATGTATTATGTAGAATTACAGATTAGAAACATGACGCAACGACTAGTAGGAAGGAAATGTCAAAAAAGTTGATTAGTTTTGCATAGACAGTGATGAAGTCATAGACAATAATTAATCTATTGCTGTGTATCTTTGTTTGCGTATTTGTAATTGCGTATTGTTGTTCCATGAATATTTTAATAAAATGGTTACAATAATACATACTAAATGGCCCAAGAACAAATAAAGAAAAAAGTATTTAAAAGAATTTTTTCACCAATGAGGAAAACTAGAACATGAGATTGTTGTAGTCTTTGGAGCCCTCAACTACCTGTGTCCATAGTAATACGGTAAGTAGGTACAGGGCCGCATTATGTATTAAAGTTTTTAAAAAAATTGGCCAGAAGTACATCCATAATAACATACAAAATCGAAAGTATTATAAACTGGTTTTGATAACATACTCCATACATATTATTGCAAAAGCCGAGAGTTAATCATTAGTAACTCTAAAAAAACTCGAGCATATCTACATTTTATTTTATTTAAAACCAAGTTACATAATGAAATAATTAATAAAAGATGACAAAGGCTCAGGACCTCTTGTGTGGGTAAATGTTAAGAAAATTGAATCAGAAAACAGGTTTTGAAATGCAATAAATTATATTAAACTATATTGTTATTATACAGGATTTTCCAATAAGAGGTGTTATTTTGATATTCAATCGTAAAAGATCAATGGTTTCGTCGCTTGTGTGGCACCTAGCGCCGTCTCGTTGAAAGTAAACGTTGTCCAGATCAATACCATCCAATTCCGGCCAAAAAAATCATTAATCATCTCTCGATAGCGCAATCCATTCACCGTAACTGTTGCTCCAGCCTCATTTTCTAAAAAGTAAGGTCCAATGACTCCGTCGGACCATAAACCGCAAAAAACAGTCACACGTTGAGGATAGAGAGATTTTTCAAAAATAACTCCTGGGTTTTCCGAGCCCCAGATGCGACAATTTCGCTTGTTTTCGAAGCCACCGAGTTGGAAATGGGCCTCATCACTCAAGATGATTTGCATTTGATTCACTCAAGTCAATTTTAATAATTTCAATGCATTGTTGAAACGTTTATCGTTCCATTTTTATTAATGGCGTAGTGTCTTCTTGTCAAATGTCAAAAAATGACGGCTTCAAAAGTAACATCTACCGAAATAGCGGCCAATTCAAAATAACACCTCTTATTGGAAAACGCCGTATTATTTTAATTAATGAAAAATATTTAAATTTAATTATTTCAACATTTGAACCATATTGCGCTCCAAAACGTTATATCTATAATTAGGACAAAACCTAGTCGATATTTGCGTATGTCTGTTTGTGCGCTTAGTTCTTTTAAACTACGCAATGGATTTTGACAGCTTTTTCTAATACTAACGTACCCATTGTCATTCTATTTTGTAAAAAAATTGTCCGTCGGCATATAATCTTATATTTTACAACCTTAAGGAACAATTTTAGTGGTTGAAACTAGAGAATTGATTGTGTGTTACATATGAGTGCCCGACTAGCTGACATGTACCCGGGGTAGCTCGTAAAATTATCAATAAATATAATTTATAAGTAATATGAACCTTCGGGAAGAAATTAGTTGTTAAACCTCGACGAAAAATTGCATTATTTGTTCATTTATTTATTTATTTATTTATTTTAGGAACATAAACAGTCTTAGTAATATAATATACATAAGATAATAACAAAAAACAGACCAATTGAGTCGTATAGTTCCTATCTACGATAAGTCCACTTTCGTGAAATGTTGACAAATTAATATTTTTTAATTACAAGGTTTTTTAAATAAAAACTAGAGAATTATTTATTAGGTGGGCTTTGTTGTCAAACTACGGATGTAAATAATAAGATAAAACCATTAATTTCATAATAGTTTAGGAGTAATTACGTAAATAATGATGGACTTATCGGCATTTGAAAGTAACTGTCAAATTAATCGTATATAGGAACTCACCAGCCTGTACTTATCGGCGTTTGTTTACAACACCGTTGAAATGTGAATGACAAGTATAGGGCCAACAAAAAAAATGCTTTAAATGAAAAGAAAATATTTAATGTTTTATTTTTTTTTAATAAAAGTTAGTTAAGAAAAGTGAATAGAAGAAAAATTAAATAAAATACAAATGTACTTACGAATTTTTTTTTTGGAAATTTTTTTTTAATAATTTTTTACAAAAAAATACGATGGGTTAGAATGTTTTTTAGATTTTTTTTTTATTGTTTTCCTAAAAAATAAACGAAATATTTTTTGTACTCTAAACAAAAGTAAATAATCATTGCAATATTTAAGTATTAAACAAAACCAATTTATTGAATGAAACATAATATTATTATAAAAAGTAAATGCAGATATTTTATGATTACATTTTTTCTGTATTTATCACAAAATATTCAAAAACTATTGTGCTAATCAACTAAATTATAGAACAAAACACAAAAATATTATATAAAAGGTAAATGCAGATATTTTGTGATTACAATTTTTCTGTATTTATCACAATAAATTCAAAAGCTATTGTGCGAATAAACTAAATTATAGAACAATATATATATTATTAAAATGATGAAAGAAATGTAGCAATTTTATGATGATAATTTTTTTTTGGTATTTTTTTTGTATTCATCTCGATAAATTCAAAAACAGATATTTTATACAAAAATCGAGGATTTTCAATTATTAATTCTTAATAAAAACTCGTGGTTTTAAACAAAAACAAGTGTATTTTTTTTATTAAAAAAACTTTTGTTAATTGGCCCATAATATTATGTACCTTACTTATTACAAGAAATAAAATAAAAACTTTTGTTAATTTGTTAATAGTATTGTGTACCTTACTTATTATTAGAAATAATAATAAAAAACTGTAATAAAAATTAAACTTGAAAACAATATCTAAATACAAACTTTAAAAGTATTAAAAACAACTGAGCGAAGTTTTGAGATCACCCAGTAATGGCCGACTCTCAATGAATGATTCCACTCAAAATAGGAGATTTTTAAGGACCTATTATGGCTATCCACGTGTTTTTTGCAAGACTCCTTGATGTTAACTCGCTTTCTAGATGTATTACCCGCCACTTGAACAACATTTGTGGTTAGATCGGACATTATTTAGCTGTAAAAACGTATAAAAAGGCAGACACTTTTACAAAACAACTGCTTCAGCGGCCATGTTAGTATTTGAGAAATGCTTCCCCCCCATTGGCTGCCTGGACGAAATATTTCTCGCTCATTGGCTGCCTGCACGAGCGGTGGACTTATCGGCATTTGGAACATACTGCTCCGTGGATTTATCGTTGTTTGGAACTCATTGCGATTTTTAAATCCACTTTTCGTAGGTTTTTACGGCCGTTTTGAACTCATCGATATTTGATTAGTGTGCTAAAGAGCCGCTAGAGTAAAACTGCATCATTAGTTCATTTTTGGAGAAAAGTGGACTTATCGTAGATAGGAACTATACGACTCAATTATTAATGTTCACAGATATACATAGAAACATAAAACTAACGTGTAAACGATAAACCTATAATATGCCTACCATAAACAGCAATAAATAAAAGTGATTTTAACTATACTTAAATAGACTTGGGTTGGAAAGAGAAGGGGTGGAGAGGGATGAGGAAAAGTTGCCACGCAAGTAATATTAAAATATTAGGTACAATCATTTTAACAGTGGTTAATATGAGTTAGAATGAGATACAATGAAATTCTGTAGTGATAGTAACTAGCAGTGAATATGTCAGCACGAGTGTCTATATTTGCAAATTTATTATTATAGTAGTTACATGTCCTTTGCATAAATTCATTTTGGTTGGAATTGGTATTGCATCTATCAATGTAGAAAAGGGTATTTTGTCTGCTGTATCGAATTGGCGCATGGAAATTTATTTTGTTCAGCAAATCTGGGCAGTCAACTTTAGAGTTAATAATTTTATACAAGAGCATCTGATCAGCGACAATCCTCCTGTTGAGTAGTTTCGTGATTCGAAAATGTTTCTCGATTTCGTCGTAAGAGTTGTATATGTTAAATGATTTGAAATTGAGGAATTTGAGAAATCGTTCCTGAACTCTTTCTAACCTGTTAACATAAACAATATAGCGCGGGTTCCAAACCGGTGAACAGTACTCCAGGTGAGGATGAACATGTGAATTGTAGAGTCAGATATGTCTTAGTATTTTTGAAAAATTTGCATGTTCTCAGTACAAAACCTAGACTTTTTGATGCTTTGGTGACAATGTTATCAACGTGTTTATCAAAGGTAAGTTTAGAGTCCAAGAAAACCCCGAGATCACGCACATAGTCTTTATTTGTTAAAATCAATCCAGAAATGGTGTAATCATGCAGTATTTTCACACGGTTACGTGTGAATGTGACTTTGCGACATTTAGAAATATTGATAAAAAGCTTATTTCTGAGACAGTAATCCGTCAGTCGATCAAGATCTGCTTGTAAACGTGCAGGACAGTCCGGGGAGCTTATAGGAAGGTATATCTTCATATCGTCAGCAAATAGTAAAATTTGAGCGTTGTGAAAACATGTCGTAATATCATTAATATAGATAGAGAAAAGCAAAGGACCCAAAATGGACCCCTGAGGCACACCGGAAGTAATGATTTTCCAGACCGAGGAAAATCCACCCAATGTCACAGCCTGGGACCTGTTTGTTACGTATGAGGATAACCAACGAAGGAGATCTCCATGAATACCATGATTAGCAAGTTTTCTAAGCAGAATGTTGTGGTTGATCTTGTCAAAAGCCTTGCTATAGTCGGTATAGATTGTATCAACTTGCACACGTTTATCCATGGAGGCAGACAAGAAGTTTGTAAAAGTTATAAGATTAGTAGCAACAGAGCGACCTGCAAAGAATCCATGCTGAAATTCGTTGATCGAATTCTTTACCACAGGGAATAACTGGTCATAGATTATGTTTTCGAACACCTTTGAAAAAATGCAAAGCTTGGAAATGGGTCTATAATTATCTGCTTCACACTTAGTTCCCGATGTATGAATTGGTGTGATGTAGGCTCTTTTCCATATATCTGGAAATGTACCAGTCTTGATCGATATATTAAACATTATTGATAGCGGGAGTGACAAATGATTTGCGCACTCGGTAATGAACAGTGATGGGATACCATCCGGCCCAGCTCCCTTGCTAGAATCGAGCCGTTTTAAATATTTAGACACGAGGTCAGCATCGATAAAAACTGATCCCATCGCACAAACCTGCTTAACTACAGAGTCATCGCAGGAAATCCCCAGAGGGTCAGCCGGTTCGTAGACAGAATGAAAGTAATCAGCAAATAAATCACAGACTGCCTGTCCACCTTCGGCTGTTACATCCTTAAGATTTAATACGCTAGGAATAGATGCTGATAGTTTTTTGATTTAACATATGACCAGAATGCCTTGGGATCTTTGGCGATATTCTCTTCAGCATTATTAATAAAGTCTTCGTGACACTTTTTTGCCATTTTTTTCTGTCTGGTGCGTAGCCTTGAAAAAGTAATGTAATCGAAAGGGTTCTTGTAGGTTGTATATAGTCTGTGAAATTTCTGCTTTTCACGAATAAGTTTTATTAATGATGAGCTATACCACGGGGGGTAGGAATATTTACCAGTACGCCTCAATGGAACCTTATCAGCGATCAAATTATTAATAATATTGTAAAAATGCGATACTGCAGGATTGACGGAATCGGTAAGGTTAAGTGCGTTCCAATTTTCTTGTGCCAGGCTATCTCTTATGTCATCATAATTAGCCTTGTGGAATGAGGGCCGTTTAATTGAGTTTTCATGATTCACTTCCATGATGGTCGTTGCAGTGGTAATGACTCTGATAGGACTATTGACCAAATGGGTCAGTTTGATTCGCCTGCTTGTAAAGCATCCACATCAATTCCCATTCCTGAGGAGTTAGCGCTATTGTAGTTATCATATTTGCAGTGGTGTTAAATGAGTCCGTGCTGTGAGCTAGATTGTGTATTCCCGAATAAAATACTGAGGCATTAGGCTGGTTCTTATCTTCATAATTAACTTGTACACACTCAGAGTGTAGATGTATAGGACATGGAAGTAACTGCAGTCATAATTACTGTAGTTTCTTTAACCTGTTATTATGATTTCTCTTTCCTGAGAAATTGATGCAATGGAAGCTACTGTAACAGCAATAGAATTATTCTCTGCTATTTTTTCATTGTCACTCTCTCTTCTATTAAAATCGTTGCTTAATTGAGCTCATTCACAGCTGTATATATATATATATTTTTTATTTTTTTTTTATTTAATATTTGTATGTTTTTTACAATAAATATACAATTATACATATTATACAGTGTTATAAAGGTAAATAATAATAGCTTTTCCTCACCATAAAGAGACGAGGCTCTTGTGTTTGGTGAGTGAATCCTAGCTCAATTATATGGAATCATGTAAGTAAGTAAATAATATATTTGCAAAACAAAAGGGATAAGTAAGAAATAGGCAACATTTATCAATATTTATTTATTTATATATCATTGATTCTAATGGCTGCGATGTGTTTCTGGATATGTTGATATTATGAGTAATGTCATTACTCTCTGATGTAAATAGCCCCGTATCGGTAATACATCCAATAGTTTATTTCATCTCTTCGAAGAGTACTTTGATAATTTCAAATCCCCGAGTTTCAAAATCCGAAAGTTTGTTCTGTGGCTGAAGAAGTAGCTACATCGGCCATATTTGGTCTGGCATTAATCTCTAATATATAACACCCCGCTCTTATTGATTCAATTTTTTTATTGTAATAAGTACTTGATTCACTTGATCGTGCCACGTCTTCAATTGTTCACTTCCAAGTCATACATTCTCCTCAAACCTCTCTCTTCTTTTACCAAATGTAATTATTTAAATCATGTTTTCCTGGGACTCAAAAGGTTACTGTTAAAAAACTACATTATGTCGATTCACTATGAATGTTATTGTTGAAATGTGTACCCACGAGATTTGCTTCGACGAAATACTTTCAAATTTGCATTTTAAACCGGCAAGAAGAATATAAATTATATCGGAGATGATTTCTTGGCTTATATTTAGTGTATCAACCTAATTATAATTAATTAATTACAATAATGAGTGACATATTTTGAATAAGTGACAGTTGTAAACTGTAAACAAAAGTAATTCAGTGACACTTGACAGTTTCACGAACTAAATAACAACCTTCTACAGTTTTACATAGTGTTTATATAGTTTATAAGTGATTTCACCGATAATAGTGAAAAAATTGATAATAAAATGTTAAACTTCCCTAATGTCAGTTTTTGAAACAAACACAAACTATATTGTGCTAAATATCATCATATTTTGCCCGAATACATAACAAATTGTGTACGAAATTTGTGATTATTAACACTTATATCTTCTGGTAAAGGATCTCAGGAAAAAAGAAACATAAAAACACTATAAAGCATTCATTTTGGTAAAGTTCATCGACCCAATAAAACTAACCATAGACCAAAAATTGCCGTCCTAAATCCATTAAAAAAAAAAATCACAGATACCAAAAACAGTTTAGATTGGTGACTACTGAAGGTCATCTGAACTTAACCATAGAAAATCAGTATTCTGAGTAAACCATAGACAAAAAACCAAAAAAACAAAGTTTCAGTTTATGCATATTCTTTGAAGTGCTTGACGGTATTTACTGTCACGGGAAAAAACAATTTATCATGTGCTCTTCTGAGTCTGAGGATGATTCAGATAAAATATCAATCATACTACAATCTCAACAAATTATAGCACAGCGACAGGAACTAGAGCATCTTCGAGCCCAGCTAGCGCGCACGAATATGGAGAACTCGCTGCCTCGCTTTACTCACATACGATCGGAGTCTCCTTTTAGGAGCCTCCATGGTGAGCTCCTGTCTGAATCAGCAAACCAATAAGGTGTCTACATTGCGCAGGAGATGGAAAACCTTTCAAGTAACAGGTCTGCATCAAGTTCCACAAACCAAACTGAAGTTATTTTAAACCCTACTAATGTTTGGATTGTAACTGAAATGGAGACAAACCATTCAAATGTTATGAATGTTCTGGATCCTATACTATCAAGCAAATAATAAAGTATATGAAAGACAGCATCAAGCAAATAATGAATGAGGGAAAAAACAAGATTAACATAGAGGATTGATCTGCCATCAACAGTGCTATAGAAAACATTAGGAAAATGGTGATTATAAATGCGATGGATAATACTGCTCAAACTTTCTCAGAGGTCCAAAATGGAATTGAAGGAAAATTGGACAAGCTCATAGAAAAAAACAGTCAATCTATCAAAAATTCCCACATTTGAGCAAAATCCTAATAGAAATACTTATGCAGGAGCAACTGCTGGTGCACCTGCATTTATGTCAGTAGTTTCTGCATCAAAATCGATCTCAATGAATGGTTATGAGAGCGAACTTCCTTCCTTAAGACCTATTCTTCTATTTTACCCGAATATACCATAATGGAAGACATCTGAAGAACTCCAGAGGAACCTTACCTCAATTCTAATCCCAAAAACAGATGAATTTCAGGTGGTGAGGACCCGAAAAATAAAGGGCGCAGGAATTGCAATACAAACAACCAATTCCAGAGGGGTGGGGAATATCAAAAAGGTGAAAGAAAAATTGAGCGCCAAAGGGAACAAAATGATAATCCCAATGGGAAAACTCCCTAAAATAGTAGTATATTATGTACCGAAAGGCGAACCCACGAGTGATTCTGCGCTATTTGAAGAAATATTCGACAATAATATAAATGGGAAATGCAACCTCTCCAAAGAAGATCACATACGTACAATGAGGAGAGTATCCCTATTCGGCAAAAAAGATTCCGGCTATATGAATATGATAATAACGTATCATAGAAGTCATGTCCTCCAGAAGCAAGAAAGGTATTAATAGATAGCGGCTTATGCTTCCTTGGGCGGAACGCCTGCCGCTCCCGCGATTACATAGGAACCACACGATGTTTCAAGTGCCACCAGTACGGCCATACCAGCAAATTCTGCACACAAGAATTTATTTATATATACGCCTAAAAAGGATTTTACATAGAAGTGATACATGATGCAGTGTACATAGGAGAATATGTATTATACAGGAGATATTGACAGTAAATAGATGTAATCCATTTTAAAGAAGGTACAAAATACACACTTGTAAAATTGTGATTACAAGTATAATGAGAAAATATTAAAAATATGAAGCAATATTAGTAAAACGTAAGAGTAACATAAAGTAAAAAAGAAATTACAACAACACTACATATAAGACAAATCATTAAAACTAATTTACCAACGCTACTCTATTTTGTAGGATTCAACAAAGTGTTGGTGTAGATTATGCTTAATTCTATATATGGAGTCAATAAATAAATCAATAGCACCCCCATATTTGTTGCCCAGATCATGCATCCTATTGGTCAGTGAGTGTGTCTGATATGTATTGGTATGTATTACAGAAGAATGTTATATTTTGTCTTGTATTCCTAGTCGGCACATGTAGTTTAATAGTGGCAAGGATGGCAGGACTATCAATTAAGTTGTTAATGACTCTGTGTAACACAACCAGGTCTGAAATAATTCTCCTGTCAGACAGTGTTATTAGATGCAATTGATTCATCAAACTGACATAATTAATGAAATCAATAGGAATTCCGAGCTTAAAATTTACGTACTTAACCTTTCCCTTACTGTGCTAAAAAAATACACGCGTTACGGTGCTGTGTAGTCAATACACATCTCAAAATAAGCGATTTAATATCGGAAAAATATGAATATTCATAGCTAATCGATTATGTTTATTATAATATTTTATATCAAAAGTGATAATAATTGTAATTTAATTGCTGAAAACATGAAAAAACCATCGGCATATGCTAAAGAAACGTGCGAGGGGTCCACATCTAACGACGGTTCGCGGCCAACTGGCTAGTGGCGCAGCTGGCACAAACACAGCTGTGCGGTCGTAGGTATCGATGGTCTAAATCAAAAACTACAACTGCAGAAGTGTGGATGTCTCAAATTCCCGCATAGCGAATTAAAGTGGGACATCAATAGCGTGTCATTTCCTCGCACACTCTTCGCGTATTTAGTATCACACGGTTGATTGTATTGGTGTATTTGTTCCCGATTTTTAACAAAAAACTCTGATTTTTAATTTAATTTGAAAACTATGAAATATATCATTTTTTAATTCAGTGCATAAATGCATAACGGAGGAATACCTAAAATCTGAACCCAGGCTTTATTACATTTATAGAGTTATTAAAGTTATTAGAAGCAATGTGTGGTAAATACACACCACAGATGAGGAAAGGATAAAAAATTTGTGCTTAACTCTTTCTATATTATTGGAGTGAACTTTGTATAAAGGGGACCAAATAGGTGAATTATACTCCAATTGGCTTCTGAATAATGAAATATACAGGGTTCTCATACAATCTATGGACTTAAAATCAGTTAAAGTTCTGCAAAGGAAGCCAAGTATCTTTAAAGCCTTATTAGTTATATAGTTGATGTGTTCAATGAATGACCAGTTTTCATCGAATATTACACCCAAGTCACGAATATGTGATACTGGTATTAATTTAATATTATTTAATGTATATTCATGTAATATATTATAACGAGTTTTGGAAAATCGTATTTACTTGACATTTCTGAATGTTCAAAAATAAACCTTTTTTTTTCACACCATTGATGAAGTTGTTCTAAATTACTATGTAAAATTTGACAATCGTATACATTTCGTATTATTTTATATATTTTTAAGTCGTTAGCAAATAGCAGAACTTCTGCATCATTAAATTGGTCAACAATGAATGATTGATGAATAATAACGACTGTAGAGAGCTACAAAGTGACTTAGATAGGCTCTGCAACTATTGCACAACTAATTATTTGGACCTCAATGTTTCAAAATGCCACACCATGCCCTTCACCAGAAACAAGCATATAATTAACTTTCCATATTCACTCCGCGATGAACCCGTGATCTCAAAAAGCGAATGTAAGGACCTTGGAGTCTACGTAGACAGTAAACTTATATTTAATACGCACATTTCTTCAATCACTGCTTGATCTTACAAAATGTTAGGTTTCATACTGCGTCTGAGTAAATTATTTAAAAATCCACGTACGCTAGTAATGCTTTATTCCTCACTAGTCAAAAGTACACTGGAATATGCATCGCCTGTCTGGAATCCCAAATACACTTACTATGTCAATAATATAGAGCGCATACAAAATAAATTTATTAAGTACCTAGGTTATAAATACAACAATAATTATATCTGCACTCTACAATCCCTGAAATCCAGGCGAACGGTAGCTGACATGACATTTCTCCATAAAATAATACACAACGAAATAGACTGCTCAGAACTTCTATCCCAAATAAATTTTAACACCCCATCTAAAAGAACTCGACACACCAACCTTTTTTACACAACTAGTAATAATACAAACGCTGCAGCCAATTCCCCTATTTCTCGCATCCTTCAAACATTCAACTCATTTCAAAAAAGCACAAATACCGATATATTTTTTGATTCTCTCCCTCTATTTAAGAAAAACTTTTTTAGCACACTGAATTCGTCCACATAACACATACAACCACACACAGACACACATGCACACGTACACACACACAAACACTCACACACACCTCTCTCCTTCCCCAGCACACTAATTTAACTTAACTTAAAAATGTAACTTAACCGTAAAATGTATAATATACCTCATATGCATATATGTCAGCGACATGTCATTGGTACCAATTATTGTACTAACTTTTATAATTTTGTAACTATTGTCATCTATGTAATTATGTACTGTTTGTTTCTGCAATTTTTTTTATTTATTTTTTTTTTTTTAATTTTTTTTTTTTTTAAATGTTTATGTTTAGACATTTTTTTTTAACTACCATACTAGGCTAATGCCCGTGTTGTGGTAGTTATACATGAAATAATAATAACAATGACATAAAAGAACTAAAAAAATACTTATAGTAACATAAGTATGTAAGTATAAATCATAATGAAGTAATAATAATAAAAATAACTTAGAAGAACTAAAAAATACTATTTTATAGAAACATAAGAAAGAATTAGAGAAGAAAAAAAAGAAAAACAAATTTGATGATAAATAAAACTAAAAACAAGTATATTAAAATTAATAGTAAACTGAAAAATAAAGAAAAAGTATATGTATATTAAAAAGATACAAATAAAAATTAAAAATATCAAACATTAAGATTAAAATTTAAACATAATTAATGTAGATTGTTTAATGCATATAATTGTTTGTGTGCAAGTTTATATAACTTAGGTATTATCTATAAGACAACATGTTTATGTTCAACACTTAATTTTAATTTTAGTGATATGAGACAAGTTGGAAAAGAAGTTTTTAATTTTTTTTTTGTGTTAGGAACTCATATAATCTTTGAAGAAAGGTCGTCCCCTTTCAAATATCCATTGATGTACACGAGCAGTAAATATGGATATAGAATTACTTGACTTTAAGTCGGTACTCAATGCATTGTATATTTTAGGCGCGATGAACCAGAATTGCCGTTGAGCGAAAGAGGTTTTAGTTTGAGGAACCACGCAACCCAGGTTTGATGAAAAGCGGGTGTGAGCTTGGTGTTGTGGAGCCAACAGTAGGTTATTTTTTCGTATGTAACAAATGCTTACCTTAGTAAATAACTGTCGTATATCTAAGACCCTGATTTTAGCAAAGAGTTCATTAGAGGGATGGGTAGGTTGGCATTTAAATATAATTCTCAAAATTAGTTTTTGAACTGTAATAATAGGATTAATAATGGATTCAGCACAACCACCCCATCCCACTATACCATACGTTGCTATAGATTGGAAAAGGGCAAAGTATACGCTTCTTAAAGTCTGTAAATCGAGGATGGACCTAAGGGAGCAGAATACATGGCAGAGTTTACGAAGTTTGTTTACTGTGTCACTGATATGGGCTTCCCACCGTAGTTGGTTGTCTATGATTATTCCCAAATATTTAACTGCATTTGATGATTTAAGGGTAGAACACGTGCAATTTATATTAGGTGTGATTTCGTGAGTGTGTAAATTGAATGAACACGAGTGAATAATAGGTTTAGGGCAGTTGTTGGGTACATTATGTTTGCGGATGGAAAATGTCATATATTGGGTTTTGTCGATGTTAAGTGTGAGGAGGTTTGTGTCCAGCCAATGTTTTACTTTTAATAGACCATTATTAGCTTTGTTAGTGACTGATTCCCATGTTACATCTTCAAATATTAGAACAGTGTCATCGGCAAATGATAATATTTTACCTCCAATATTCATGGCACAAAGTGAGTTTATGTATACAAGAAATAAAATTGGTCCTAGTATACTGCCTTGAGGTACACCAAAGGACATAGGTAATTTTTCGCTTATATGTGTTTTGTCAGAGTGGATGAGAGTTTGTTGTGTTCGGTTCATTAGATAGTTTTCAAACCATGTGTAGGCTACTCCTGTTATTCCAACCCGATGTAGTTTTTTTAGCAGTAAGGAATGAGAGACCGTATCAAATGCTTTCGCAAGATCGAGAAAGACAGCCAGTGGTTTGCGACCAATGTCAAGATTATAGGAAACGATTTTCGTGAGGGCAGCTATTGCATCAGATGTACTTCTACCTTTGCGAAAGCCAGCAAAATAAATAAATAAAAAAAATATTGGGCCGTGGTGGGACCACTGTACCACGATTTCTTGGTGTAATATCTGTGAAAAGGTGTGTAAAACATACATCTCAAGTGTAGTACAAAATTAAGTAAGGAAATCTGAAATTAAAGAGCTGTGTGTAATGCTAAGAACAAATTTATTGAGGTTATTTTCCATAATTCTTTATCATCCATTAAATTACAATATTAATCAAGTTAGTTGGCAAGAGACTCTACATTTACTATGAATATCAGGGCATGTTCAGATCGTTAAACTAAATCTGACTAGTGATGCGAATTTAAAATTCTAATACCTATGCTAATCGATGGGTATAAAAAAAATTAAAAGGTTAAAGTTTCAAATCTCAAATAGTAATGTTGCTTTAAATACATAGGGCGCCAGTTCTTCCTAATTATCATATGAAGAACAAATTTATAATTATAGTAAACCATATTGTGAATTTTAAAATAACATGATGACAATCGCTCACGTGTCTCTAATGGCGCAAAACCTTTTGGGAATCCGTTCCGTGATGCACACCCTGACAGCTTAAGAGACTGGGACACGGTCAAGCGGCTTGATCGCAAGCACGTAGTTTTTTTTGTCTATTGTTGTCTATTATTGTCTATGCTTAGCGGCTTGACAGCCCGCATCAAGCCTCTCCGTCAAGCATGGCCACGCCTTCCTGTGATTTCGTGGTGGTCTATGTATATGTACTTCTATGCCTTCCTGTCATTTCGTGACTCGCGGCAAAATGGAATCTGTCAAAGACAAAGCGTTCTTGGCTCTTACGTTAGCTTTATGTTTGAATAAAATAATAAAAAGAAACGAATTTGGTGTCAAGAATGGTACAAGTTAAGGTACCGCTTTACCCATGAGCATTTGCAAAGTGTATTACAGGCTACAGCTATTTTTTGTATGAATATCTTGTGCGGTATTCATACAAAAAATATGTTTTCTCCATTGAAAATTCAGAAAATTATTTATTCTACAGTTTGATTATTAATGACCTTGAAAACCGCTGTCATAATTATTAAAAAATACTAAAATACTTCCAGAATTTTTAAATTAGATGGATTTCTACAAATTGAACACAAAAACAATAACTAAGTACCTATTTTATAACAATTTTATTCAATTTATATCATGGTTTATGATACGTGATATTTATTTGTCTATTGTCGTTTGTCTATTCCCACAAAAATATAAATTCGCATCAAGCCTCGCCGCAAGCACGTAGAATTGCGCAATGCTTGCAAGCCAGCTTCGGTACACGGTCAAAATGCTTGACACAAAGTGCCATAGACAATAAACTACGTGCTTGCGATCAAGCCGCTTGACCGTGTCCACGTCCCTTTAAGGGGGTATTTCACTATAGAATAACATGTACATGGACCTAAAAAGTCGACCCTAAAGGGACGTGGACACGGTCAACCGGCTTGATCGCAAGCACGTAGTTTTTTTGTCTATTGTTGTCTATTGTTGTCTATTATTGTCTATGCTTAGCGGCTTGACAGCCCGCATCAAGCCTCTCCGTCAAGCATGGCCACGCCTTCCTGTGATTTCGTGGTGGTCTATGTATATGTACTTCTATGCCTTCCTGTCATTTCGTGACTCGCGGCAAAATGGAATCTGTCAAAGACAAAGCGTTCTTGGCTCTTACGTTAGCTTTATGTTTGAATAAAATAATAAAAAGAAACGAATTTGGTGTCAAGAATGGTACAAGTTAAGGTACCGCTTTACCCATGAGCATTGCAAAGTGTATTACAGGCTACAGCTATTTTTTGTATGAATATCTTGTGCGGTATTCATACAAAAAAATATGTTTTCTCCATTGAAAATTCAGAAAATTATTTATTCTACAGTTTGATTATTAATGACCTTGAAAACCGCTGTCATAATTATTAAAAAATACTAAAATACTTCCAAAATTTTTAAATTAGATGGATTTCTACAAATTGAACACAAAAACAATAACTAAGTACCTATTATACAACAATTTTATTCAATTTATATCATTGTTTATGATACGTGATATTTATTTGTCTATTGTCGTTTGTCTATTCCCACAAAAATATAAATTCGCATCAAGCCTCGCCGCAAGCACGTAGAATTGCGCAATGCTTGCAAGCCAGCTTCGGTACACGGTCAAAATGCTTGACACAAAGTGCCATAGACAATAAACTACGTGCTTGCGATCAAGCCGCTTGACCGTGTCCACATCCCATTAAATCAACTATCTATAGATTGATAACTCCGCCCTCTTTCCATACGTTTCCTTTCGTCAAGTTTTAACCATAGATCTGGCAAATTTGAATACACCACGCATCGCCGACGTCACAGCACACCATCGACAAAGGATAGAGGAAATTTAAAAAAAAGGCGCAACCATAGACAATTTAATTCTGCTTCGGAACCTACCTAAAACCCAATTCATTAGCCTAAAACATAAGTAAAATGTCACCCAAGACCACAAGGTCCCATCTGACAAAGCCCTGTCCTAAGAAAGAAATGACCTTTAAAGGAACTTCCTTTACAGCTCATTTTCTCAGGACAGCGTTTTATCAGAAGGAAGCTGAAAAGCAAACTCATAATTACATGTACAATAATTTTATTTTTTAAATATAAACATGAAATACAATAATATAAGCACAAAACACATTTAAAAGGTGAAATTACTGTATCAATATAAAACTAGCTGTTGGAAATGATAGTTATTTTCTTTCAACATCCAACGGCAATTGAAAAAAATGTTGTCAATAAAGGCCCGTTTATAATAGGAATAAGCGGTAAGAATAAGCCGTAAAGCCCTAGGCCGTAGAAGTTGGAAGATAGGAAACCTGTGTATCCGTTTATAATAGATGGCAATAATCTCTTATTTTTTTCCATAACCGAAAAGATGGTCCAACTTTATCTTTTGCGGTTACGGATTACAGAAAGCTGAGATATATACCGAGATTTATGTATTTTCGATCGATACTCTATGGTATCTACTATTTGACAAGAGTGGTTTATTTATGTATTTGACAATCGAACAATAACATTTGTGTTGTAGAAGTCCTAACAATTTAAAGAAATTGGTCTGCGACATTCTTGTATATTTCTTAAGTTGATCGTTGTCTACTGTCGCCATGTCTTTAAACTAATTATGGAAATGTCCTGTTTTCTTCCTTTTATGATTAATGGGACGCACACTCCAACGTCGTTTTTTCCTTATTTTTTCGTCAACTGTGTGTCTCCTATTGCAGCGTATGCTAGCCCCAGAATTGACAAAAACATTCCACATGCAACAATATCTGATGAATCCATCGTTTCAATATTTATTTATATAAAACAATATTACTTTTATAAGATGGAAGAAGAATATACTCTCGGTTGACAGATGGTTGACAGTTGACGTAGACGAGTGACAGCGGCATAGTCACTTCTATGGACGTATTCTATTCTATTCCTATTTCAATTATAAACGACGATCTAAAATATTACGGATTACGGATTACGGCACCGGCCTATTCTTACCGCTTATTCCTATTATAAACGGGCCTTAAGGCAGTCAACGATTCAACCTACTGTTTTAGCGTCTAATTACATTATTATTATTTTTGTTTCCCTCCTACTTATCTTATTACTTAAATATTTATACCTTTCATAAAACTTTATATGCCTTTTAGATATTTTTAACTTAGGAATAGTACACAACATAAAGAATGTAACAGTGTAAACAGAAAAGTAAATTTAACAATAGGTTATTGTTTTAACAATACATATTGGCACCTGATAAATAAATAGGGTATAATAATAACAAATAAAAACACCAAATACAAGAGTAAAATTTAAAGAAGGTGTTGAGAGAATATTCATTATGATGTCAAGTATGTAATAAAAAAGTAGAACTATATATAAACTAGACATATGAAATAAACTAATTCGACTATTTTTTTATTAACACTAGTCGGTGACTGAAAATGGGCTGCAGACTAATACAGCCTAACTGAATAATGTAAACTCCGCATCAGAGAATATTTGGCTTAAAATTACAAACGATAACAATATTTGACTTGTATATTTATTTTTTCGTTATTATTCTACTACTCATATAGAGATGTCAATAGAAAATGAATTGGCAAGGATACACCACAACCATACAATGGACCTGATTTAATGAGGAGCATGGCAGTACTACGATATTTAAAATACGCTTATAGGAACAAATTGTTGTCCTAATTGGTTTTAACTTATTAAAATAAATTAGTTATGACAACCATTTCTTCCTATATTTAGCATATTTTAAATGTTGCAGTACTGCCATTTTCTTCATGGAGTCAGGTCCATTGTATGGTAGTGTATCCTTGCCAATTAATTTTCTATTGACATCGGTACACCATGCATTGATTATAAATGGTACAGTAATTTTGATAATGAATTGAATAAAAAATTTTTATGTTCGTTACAATTAAGCCATCAAAACATATATATTTGGCAATGGTTTCTTCAATAACAGGCACAAGATATAAATTTTCGCAATTATAATTCAGTACATACTCGACGACATAATGAATTTCAAGAGCGTTGATAGCAAATTTCTTAGTGGGATCATATGGGTCACCTATGCAAGATATTTTACATCTATTTTCTGCCATCCCCTGTGCATCAAGAGCAACGCTGCTGGTTACAGAGAAGACATGACTGGGTCCTGCACTCATTTCTGGAAAAAAATATATCATAGTTCTTGAAGAAATTGAAGTAAAGATTGACATATTAGAAGAACAAAACTAACAATACTATTCCCTTTTAAGTAATATAAAACAGATATGTACCTCCATGTTCTACTGCCATCCCCTGTGCAGCAAGAGCGACACTGCTGGTTGCAAAGAAGACATGACTGGGTCATGCACTTATTTCTGGAAAAAATATATCATAGTTCTTGAGAAATTGAAGTAAAGATTGACATATTAGACGAACAAAACTATTCCCTTTTAAGTAATATAAAACAGATATGTAGGTACCTTCATTTTCTACTAGCATCCCCTGTGCAGCAACGGGTACGCTGCTGGTTGAGATGTTACGCTCTGAAATAAATATAATTATTAGATTAACCGAATTAACAAAACAAATTATTATTATTATAGGCTGATGCAGTATAGAATACCTTTTAGGATGTAGTCATGATACGTGCTGAACACCATTCTCGAAATGGACTCTCAGAGGTTATGGTTGGAAACTTGTGTCGAATAGTCTCTGTCCGTACATCCTTTCACACAATACGTTTTAAGGACTTTATCGGTAGGCACATAAATGTTATTTATCACACATAAATCAACTGTTTCACACAACCAGATATTTGACAATTTTATGATGACAAACAACGGCGTCTGTCAAACTTTTCTTACAGTTTTTTAGAGGAAGTGAAATGGCGGGAAGCATGAGTCGGCCACCTAGCGGCGAGAACACGCATTACACCTTTTTTGTTGTTTGTTTTTGGGGTGTTATGCCGTGTTGCGCTAACTCCTTCTTTAGCCGACGTTTCGGACAGCGTTGCAGTGTCCATCATCAGGGCAGATCCGGTAGATCCGAAGATGTGTAATAACACCCCAAAAACAAACAACAAAAATGCTTTTGGCCGTGAGAATCTAAAAACTTACCACGCATTACACCGTTTGCGAACCCTCTCTTTCTGGCGCACGAGTCTTATGGTAAAGTGAGCGAGAAACAAAAAAAATACGCATCGCCTACGTCACAAACATAGATTTTTACCATGTCTATAATTTGTGTTGACGTTTATAAGCTGAGTTATACCCCCCTGCCTGACAGCTGTCCAACCTCTCTAGAACTGGCTCGAAATCTATGATTATGTACTCGGCCGTCGCTGTGTTCATAACTGCACGCTTGTCAAATTAATAAGTTCTTCTCAAGCGCTTGACACCGGGGCGAGTAGTTTCAAATCGTTACAACCCTATGGCTAAAATAACTAACAATCCAACTCAATAATTTACCTTTGATGCCCAAAAATCGAAGTTTATAAATAAGTATGTGATGTCGTTCCTTATCAAAAGCTTTACTAAAGTCAGTGTATATACTGTCCATTTGTTGTTTGAGACCCAGAGATTCAGATATGTAATTTTCATAAATCATTAAATTACTTAAGGTAGAGCGACTTGTGATGAAGCCATATTGGTTAGGAACAATAATGTTGTTGATAGGTTTTACAATGATATCTAGAAGTAATTTCTCAAAAACTTTCGGTAAAGCAGACATTATACAAATTGGTCTATGGTTTGATATATCGCTTTTATCTCCTTTTTTATGAATAGGGGTTAAATAACTCTTTTTCCACTGAGCTGGAAAAGAACCAGAACTTAAAGAATTGTTAAAGAGTTTATAAAGAGGATATATCAGACTACTAACACAGGTTTTGAAAAATATTGGAGGAATACCATCCGGTTCAGCAGATTTATTGCTGTCTAATTCTTTTATGACTTTTTCTATAGATTCTTTTTTGATGAAACATTGGCTTAGATTTAATACCTCTTCCACTGAAATATCGGGAATCGTATTGACACGAATATCTGTGTCGTAAACACTTTTAAATGAATCAGCAAAGAGATTAACTATACCTTCGATACTGTCGGCAAATTTTTCTTTTAAGTACATGTTATTGGGAAATCCACAATAATTTTTTTGTTGACTTTTAGAAAAACTCCATAATTTTTTAACATTTTGGTGTACCTCTTTTTCTATTAGGCTTACATAATCACTATAGCATTTTATTGATAATTCTTTACACTGCTTACGTAATTTAGTAAAAGTTATGTAATCATTAGGATTTCTGGTATGTTTATATAACCTATGGATATGTTTTTTATAATTAATAATTTTTTTTAATTCCCTCGTAAACCATTTGGGATAGTTAGATGGTGTGAAGTTGACCCTAGGAACAAAGCGCTCTATCAAGGTATTTAAAGAATTACAAACTTGTCGCCACTGCGCTCTGACAGGACATGATTTTATGGATTGACCCAAGAAAACACAAGCTGCCATCTGTGTGACCTGCACTTGCTTCAAGATACCAGCAAACCATGCCACGGGAGATAGAGTCTGCCTTGCACAAAAAGCCGCGATTGATATGCAAGTTAGCATGACCGACTATGGCGTCTAATCATACAGAAAGAGATGACGGGTTACTTACTGTTGGTGCATTCATTATATATTTTTTTGTCCTTTCTCCTTCTAATTATAAAAGTCAGAAAGCACACAGTCTTGTCAACCTTTTATCAATTTGTAATTTGTATCAATTTAACTATGTACTCAGTAGAAATGAAAATTTACTAGACCTTATTTTGTCTGATAAAGTTAACATAGATATACATACAGCACCAGGCTTAACCAAATAAGATCATTATCACCCGTCATTTGAAATAAAGGTAAAACAAAATAAAAATAATTTATAATAATATAAATAAAAGTATAACTTCAGGAAAGGAAACTATAATAAATGTCAACAAGATCTACTGTCGGTTAGTTGGATAACACTTTTTAAAAATAAAAATGTGAACATCATGTTTCTCTTGTTGAAAAATTGTTGGAAATAATTGACGAAAATTTTATAAAAAATGTTATTAAATCAAAAAATTAATATCCTGTCTGGTTTAGTCAGCAATTGACTGCTCTTCTTCAGAAAAAAACAAGGTTAGACTTAAGGTAAAAAAATATAACTATGCATCAGATTAGAGAGAATTCTCTAATTTAAGAAAAGTCAAAATTATAAATCATACATTAACTCTGTTGAAAGTGGTCTGCATGATAAAAGTATTCTGGTCATACTCAAAATCTTTGCGAAAAACCAATTGCATTCCTAAAGTGATGCATCTTGATGATGGAGAACACACAGCAAACATATTCTCTAAATATTTTTCATCTTATTACACTAAGTCAATATCATGTACCTACTGATTCAATGCCAAACATTACGGAGCACAACTAAAGCAACCTAGGTATAATACATATAAGTGCAGATGAAATAAAATGTTTTTTACGTAACATAGACTCGAGTAAAGGTCCTAGACCTGATAAAATTCCTCCATCATTTGTCAGTTGCTGTACAGATTTTTTATGTTTAGTACCGCTGTTCATTATCTTTAATGCATCCTTTAACTACGGGATCTTTTCCTGACTTGTGGAAAGAAGCACATGTGGTACCAGTTTTCAAATCAGGTGACCAATCTTTGATAAAAAAACTACAGACCAATTATTATACTGTCATGTTTTGCCAAGGTTTTTTAATCGTTGATATACAAAAATATTTTTTCACATTAAGCCTATTCTCTGCACTAGGCAACATGGGTTTTTTCCTCATAGATCTATCAACTCAAATCTTTTGAAAGTTTGTAATTATGTGTGTAATTCTTTAATGAAAGATTACAAGTAGACGCAGTTTATACTGATTTCCAAAAAGCTTTTGATAAAGTTAACCATTCCATCTTACTAAAGAATTTAGAACAAATAGGAATACATGGAGACTTATTGCGCTGGATGAAATCAATAGAACACAACTAGTGCTTATTAACGGATACAAATCATTCCCCATATTTGTAACTTCTGGAGTACCACAGGGGTCAAATCTTGCCCCCCTACTTCTGCTATGTTATTAATAAGATTATTTTCAAAAAAATGTCTTTTATAAGAGATCTAGGAATTAATCTTGATTCTAGATTTATGTTTGATTTACACATTAAGTACAAATCACTTAAAATGATGGGATTTAAAACCTTTCAAAGATCCTCTATCAATTCTAACCCTTTCCTATGCCTCAATTAGAAGTAAACTTGAATATGAAAGCAATATTTAGAATCCAAATTATTGCAAGTATGAAAACATTTTAGAATCAGTTAAAAAAAATGCTTATTATCTTTCAAATGTGGACTAAATGATCATCTGAAATCATACGATGCACGTCGTGAATACTTTAAGATTAATACACTTAAACTAAGAAGGTAATTGACTTACCTAATATGTTTGAATAAAATTATCTACGGCCATCTTGATATCTCATTTTGTCTTGGCAATATTGAAATAAATGTCCCCAATTCCCATCTTTTAAGACACGATAGCATTTTTCACGTATATATATTTAAAAATAAAATCACTTACCCTTCCTATAATATCACTTGCCCTCTGATTCAAATGGGTCGACTGTACAATAAGATTGAGTGTGCTGAAGTAGATATTGTCGTCGATAATCTTTACAAATTCAATAAAAAGTTCTGTTGCTGCTAAATAATATGTTTAGATAACTATATAATGTGTCACTGTAACTCTCGTGTCTCTTGTCTGCTAGTATTATTTGTCATTTTACAGAACTTATGTTTAATTTATATCACTATTTGTTTGGTTTTATAAATGTACGTAACCTGTATTTAATTGCATTTTTCCCTGTGTGTATGTAATTTGTAGATTGTAACTTAACTGAGCTTTTATAACTGGATAGCTCTTACGTAAGTGAGAACATCTGTAAAAAACCAGTATAAATAAATAAATAAATTATTGTTATCCCGCTGGCGTTGGTTGTAAAATTACCGACCAAAGCGTCATAATATGTTGTCGACTGGTAAGACAAATCTTTAGCAAATGAAGTAGATTCGTTGAGAAACTGAAAGCACATGAAGTAGTCAGGTTAACAAAATCATAAGCAAATGTAGTAGATTTTTTTTATTTAGTTACCTTTTTTAAATAATTTGGTACATTTTTGTATGGCACATGAAAAAATAAATAAAATTAAAACAGATCATTGAAGTCCTCCTCACTAGGAAATCTTGTGCTGAGGGGGACTATATGTGTTAGTATACGTTTTCATCGACTAAGATGATGTTTTTAATATATTAGCTAGTTATTCTTCCGTTATTTCCTTAAGCCAAGATTTGATGTCCTTAATGTAGTTATTTTTCGTTTTCCTTTGTTTGATGTTAAGAGGGAGTTTATTATATAATTTTATTGCTAAAAATTCAGAGCTTCTTTGTCCAAAGGTAGAATTACATTTAGGAATATTTAGTATGTCTCTTTGCTTGGCTCTGGTTTTATGATCGTGAGAGGGGTTTGACTCTGGCATATTTTTTAGGTGATGAACTAGAATATTTTTAGAATAGATTTTTTTGTAAACTTGGAACATCAAACAGATTAAAAATACCAGTAGTAGGCGTCCTTACGGGGAGCTTGAGTTGTCTTTACTTGTTTAAGATGGTTTGATGATGCTGAGCCCCATCCTATTATTCCATATTCCAATAGAGAGAGGCATAGAGCATAATATACTCTCTTTAGATCTGTAGTTGACAAGATATTTCGTAATTTTTTGAAGAAATAGATGAGTTTTGTTAGCTTTTTGAGGTTCCTTTGATGTGTGCATCCCAATGAAGTTTGTAGTCAATTACGATCCCAAGATATTTAATTGTTTTAGTTTGGACTATATGCGGGCAAGAACATTGCGGATATTTGTTTAGACATCATGTAATTTGAGTGTATGCTCATTCGTTGGTTGACCTCTTTTGTTTTTAGAGAATGTTAGATATTTAGTTTTACTCACATTTAATTTTTTCATTTTTTTTTATTTCTTTTTATTTAGGAAGCAAACAGTCGTACAGTAAAAGATTATAACAATAAACATTCATATGTTCTAGACCAATTAAGTTTCATTGAGTTCAAAGTTGATTTAGTATTTTTTACCTACACAACATATTATTAAATGGCAAAAAAATAAACATAATAAAGAAATACATAAAATTAAAAACAAATAGAAAAAAAAACTTTTCGCATAGCCATATTATTCACTACGGGTGATAATAATGTAATTTTCACAACAAAAAAATCGAATGAAATAAAAGTATTTTTATTTATTAATTTATTAAGCTGAATTTTATATGTATATATATATTTTTTTTTTACAGTAATACCGCACAAGAGTCCCAACTGCTCCCGTCTGGAGCCAGTGAGACTATGGCATCCCCAATTGGGGTATGTTGTGAGGCTGAGGATATATTGGTGAGGGGAGGGAGATGGGGAAGAGGAAGGTGGGGAAGTACATGGCTATTCAGATCTGGTCACCAAACACGGCTAAAGCCATTTCAAGCAACGTTTCAATTCTGAATGGTGGTCTTACACCAGGGCGATACTGAGAGTATCTTCCACTCTGGAACGTGCCGCAAATATACTATATATTATTTTAAATTAATTAATTGTGAAAAAACACAAATTCATCAAATAAAATTTATTTGCGCACGCCGGGTTCGAACCCGCGACCTTCGGATCTGTAGTCAAAAGCGTATACCACTAGACCACGCCGGCCGTCAAATAGATATATGATATCAAGTTATGGTTGAAAATGTCTACATCTCGTAAGGCATTGTGAGTTTCACAGATACGTACTATTACAGAGTTTTGCGCGTATTTGGATTAACAATGTGGTTTTCTAAATAAATCGTTCGATCTGGTGTTTTGCTTAGGGCAACGAAATGCAATCCTTTTTAACAGATATAATGTAAGGGAGTTTGCTTTTAATCAGTTTTGGAGTACAGTCAGACCTTGCTCCGCTTTTTTATGTGTGCTTGTCCAATTCTGTTCATAGAATATAATGACAGTGTCACCACCTACAAAGCTCATTATGTCTCCTTCAATGGGAAGACTCATAAGTTCATTAATATAAATGAGTAATAGTATTGGACCTAATACGCATCCTTGAGGGACACCGTCTTGATTGATAGAGTTTTTCTACTTTTTTACCAACTTGTACATACTGCACTCTTCCAGTTAAGTAACTTTTAAGTAGATTTAGAGTTATTTGTGTTATTCAATTTTTTTATAATTTTAAAAATGGTATTACATGGTCAATTGTATCAAAAGCTTTGTGAAGGTCAATAAAAACTGCCAAGCATTTTTTACCTTCAACCAGTTTTTTATACTTGTATTTGTTACTTTAGCTAAAGCATCACCAGTACCCAAGTTTTCCCTAAAACCATATTACGTCATTGATAATATTATATTTTCATCCAAAAATTAAACTATTTGTTTTTTTACTACTATTTCCAATATTTTCGACAGTGTAGGTACCGCTTTTGTATATTGGAATAATCGTAGCAATTTTAAGACGTGCGGGAAAAATACCTCTTCTTATTGAAAGATTTACAAGGTACGTCGGTGGGTAGATTAGCTCATTTAGTAGATATTTAATTGCTCTGTTTGATATCAGTTCATTTCCCGATGAGGTATTTGCGTTTAGGGACGCTATGGTATTTTTTATATCTTCACTTGTTATCTTAACTATGTTAAGGGAGTTTTCTTGATTGACTTTTTCATTCCACACTGTTTTTTCTGCAGTAAATGAAGATTGTTTGATTTTATTTGCTAAGTTCGAGCCTATTTTGCAAAAATATTGACCAAGTGATTGGTTGAATAAATCACACAAAGCAGCACACAAAGTTGGCTGGATCTCCAAATCATCAGCTATCGAGGTAGTCTGGCCGACAAAATCATAAGAAAATAAAGAAGACTGGTTAACGAAGTTATTCGCAAATGTAGTAGAATGGTTGACAAAATCGTTAGCAAATAAAGAAGGCTGGCCAACCACCTCATTTTTAAATGAAGAAGGCTGGTTTACTAAACCACCAGTAAATGGAGAAGACTGATTGATTAAATCATTAACAAAAGAAATAGGCTGGATGAAATGATCACGAAGCATTTGCATTTCGTTATCTTGTACAATTGATTTGTAGTAATGCTTTTCTTCTCAACAATATGTATTTGATAAATGATTCTGCTTCTCAGGAATATTAGGATGTTAGAATTTATTTTTCTCAGATTTCGTCTTTGTGAACTAGACAAATTGTTTTTTTTTATTATTATTTAGAATTTTTTTTTAATTTTTCTTGAAGCACAAACAGGATATTTAAAGTACATTCTTGTGCGAAGTATAAAATAACTTTACATGCAAATACTAATGCGTCTGCAGCAATCACATTTGCACATTCACAGAAGCAAACACAACAATATCAGTATTTTTTTAACAAAGTTTAATATTACAAAAATTAAAAGACATAATAATTTTCATAAAATATGTCTAAATTAGGTATATAATAGAAAATATCAAACCATCAAAAATCGAAAAATATTATTTTTTTTTTAGGTACAGAGATTGTGGAAATATCTTTTAAAATAAGTTATATTATTTTCGAAAATATCGATACTAGTTTGTGGTTTAGCAAGATCGTTGTATGATCGAGATATTCTTGACATAGGATTAAAATATCCAGTGTTATTAGCGAAAATTTCGATCCAAAATATATCAAGGTTTCTAGTGAATTTCGGCCGGCGTTTAACTTCATTTGATAGATTAAGTTACAATCTACTTGATTATTCACAAATTTGTAAAGCATTACGAGGTCCTTAATGTTTCGTTTTTTAACTAGACTCCCAAATTTGAAATATGTCTTTGTTCGTAATCGTCTAGTACTAGTAGATGGTAGACACCTGATTGATAAGACAAAATCCGTGTAAATTTTCTTTGGACAGATTCAAGTATAGATACCTGTGTAATATAGTGTGGATTACATACTGTTGATCCACACTCAAAAACACTGCGTATTAACGAATTTAATTGAATTATTAGGCTTTTATAATTCTTATTAAAACCGAGTAATTTATTTGATTTACTCAAATGTATTGAATGTGTTGGTTGAGCTTAAGTTTGTTGTCATAACTTTGTACTAAGCAATATTCAGTTCCATTTTGTTGGCAACACACCAAGCACGTAAAGCGTTAAGTCTTTTTTTAAGAGTTCACAATCTTCCATAGATTTAATTGCTTTATATAACTTCCTTCACATTGAATTCTACGAAAAAGTGTTCAATGGGAAAAAACGGAGATTTTCGTTAGTATTATTGTTATGATTATTAGTTTTTAATTCTATTGGGGTAGGTTTGTAAGCTGCTCCCCAACTGATAATGTCATAATGTAGAATAGACTACGTAATTTCAATATATTGAGTAAAAGTTTTTTTTTCTCCACTGTGGGTCAGCATATGGCTCCTTAGATTGCTCTTTAGTATACATGAATAGTTGCACTCGGAACATGAAAAAGGCTTTTCTCTATTGTGGGTCAGCATATGGTTCCTTAGATTACTCTTTTGAGAACATGAAAAGTTGCACATGGAACATGAAAAAGGTTTTTCTCCACTGTGGGTCAGCATATGGCTCCTGAGATTGCTCTTTAGTAAACATGAATAGTTGCATATGGAACATGAAAAAGGTTTTTCTCCACTGTGATTTAGCATGTGGTGCGTCAGATATCTCTTTTGTGAACATGACTAGTTGCACTCAGGACAAGAAAAAGATTTTTCTCCACTGTGGGTCAGCATATGGCTCCCTAGAGTACTCTTTTGAGAACATGATAAGTTGCATATGGAACATGAAAAAGGTTTTTCTCCACTGTGAGTTAGCATGTGAAGCGTCAGATATCCCTTTAGAGAACATGAATAGTTGCACTCGGAGCATAAAAATGGTTTATCCTTACTGTGAGTCAATATATGGTCCTTCAAATGGCTCTTACGAGTACATGAATAGTTGCACTCGGAACATAAAAGTTTTTCTCCACTGTGAGTCGGCGCGTGGTTCGTCAGATGGCTCTTTTGAGAACAGAAAATTAATGGTTTTTCCACAGGATGCGTCTTTAGATCTGTCGACAAAATATGTGTAAACATATGAATTAAATATAAACGGAAATTGGACCTAAATGAAAAGGAGAAAAAGACATGCGTAAAGATAGATTACACAAACATGCTGTTATGATGCAGGGCTAGACTCCTTTTGTTTTAATATTTTATTCATTAATTTATTCTGCATCATCACATTTATCCTCGCCGATTCTCTAACCTAGTAAGAAACTGGGCGATTGTCGCTGGTATTGGTTTTGGTAAAATTTCGAATCATAATTTAAAATTTAAAATCTGTACCGGGCGGAAACAGAAAAAACAAAAGACTTCCTTGCCTGCGGAGAAACCAGGGAGTGGGCCTGATTTCTCGGCAGACGACAGTCACAGTTTTCCGGAGTGAAATTGTTTGGGAATGGTTTCCCTTTAATCGGAGTGGCGAAGTCTAATTTTATACGCGGAGATTGCATAATAAAATCGTATAAATGGTGTAAAATACGAAGTTCCATAGTGGAATTAGTTCGGTGGCTCGTTCGAATATTGTAACCACGCGGCATCATGAATCGCAAACGGAGTCAGAAGTGTTATCGGGTGTGATCTGCTTGAATCCGACCCATCCTTTATGGGATGAAGAAGCCAGTGGCTTAAAATATTGTGCCCGGTTCCCGGAAACCTAAGGATAGTATTCTTTCTCGCGGTTTGGCACTACGTCGACCGCATTTTCACCAGGGCCGTATTGAGGCCTATTTTTCCTTACATAAAGGGAATCCTCGCCAGGATTCACGGATGCGACCGCGGGCACCAGATACCTCTTCCTCAGTCGCCAGATTACACATTTTCCTGCCACGGACAGTCGCCAGGAGGCGGAACTGAATCTTCCTCTTGCTCCGGCTGGAGTCCCTAGGAGCTCAGCCTGAGGAGGTGCTGCTCCAGCTCGAGTAGGATGTTACTTAATTAGCTAGATAGATAAAGCGTGGTCGGAACCTTGGGGGTAAGCTTATATATAACTTTTATTATATTGTTTTCGTTATAACTCACACGGTAGAGTGTATAGACTTATATTGTATTCGAAATAATATACATTAATGTTACTCTAAACCTTCTTTCCTTGACTCTAAATTACACATTGTAACCTGACACATTTCTGGTTTCGAACCCAACCCCCTGAGAACCCTGGGATCACAAACATTATTGTGGGTATCTAACCCTCAAGAATTGGCGCTTCCAGCACTGGATAAAGTTTGTGATTCCACATTCATTATTATAACCTAAAATGTCTGGTGAGTATTGTAGGCTGCACGTAGCAAGTAACCATAGCAACTACTCTACGTAGCAATTGGCGACCCACTTAAAACACGGCTATAAATGTGTCAGATTATAATTGTAGGTATAGGGTACATAATTCATTTGTTCACATTGAGGCTTATAAATCTGTATTGTTAAAATAACCTAAAATATTGCTTTGTTTTGAATTGGTATCATTCCGTCATGTTGGTAACAACATTTAACATAACCTCTTGTGTCAAATTGACAGCGGCAAATCATAAATATAACCTGCAATTATTGCATTGTTTTGGTTATCGACAGTAATTATTATAATACTACGAACAAGTATTCCACAAAAGTGTGGGATATTATGATCCCTTGAAAAATATAAATTATTATGTTAGATACTCGACAGCATATTCCAAGTTTTAATAAATAACATGTACTTGTTAATTGATTGTTTACGCTTCGTTGGAAGAACGTTAATATTTGGCGCGAAATAAATAAACTGTAAATAAGTAGTCACGATTAAATAAGTAGTCAAGATTACTGTAAATAAGTAAACTAAATAAATAAGTAGAAATATGTAAACTGTAAATAAGTAGTCAAGATTCGAACTTTGACAGTTGAAGAACTCACTTGTCTTTTTTTCCGTTCGAATACGAAAAAACCTAATTTTATTGCCTTTTTTCGGTTAAAACTATATTTTTTGTCCTCTTTGAGTGCCTTTATTGCTGACCAAGTCCAGTAAGTGTTATTTTATATTAATATTCATTCCTTTTGCCCCAATGGCCTTTGCCATGGGTAAAAAACCACCAGATCCCGGCCCCCTGATCCTGACCCTGTTAATTTTGATAATGACATTGCTAGCGAGGTTGAAATAATGACTGATTCCTCTACTCCCAAAAAACGAAAAGTTAGCGTCCTTCCGAAAAAGGAATCTTCTCAGGTTACAGTTCCTGTAGAGACTGTCGCTCCTCCACTCGCTTCACTGTACCCGACTTCAGCAAAAGCCCCCTTCATCGTGTATGTGCAAAACAACACACAAGGCCACTCACTGCATCCCCTTGATTTCGGTTAATTTGTTGGAAAAAAACCACTTGGCATTTCCCCAGGTGGTATCAGATCCGAAGGAAGATTCCGCATTTGTGTAGAGTTCACAACTGCACTCAATGCCAATAAATTTATAAATTCCATTGACTACCTCTCTGCCAAAAAATACAAGGCTTACATCCCTTCATTTAATGTCTCCCGCATGGGTCTAGTGAGAGGTATCCCCACAGACCTATCCGAGGAAGAACTCATCACGGAACTTATTATCCCAGCATCTTCGGGGAAAGTTTTAAAGACTAGGCGGCTGAATTATAAAGATAGAACTTCCGATTCTATAGTTTGGAAACCCTCCCAAACTGTAGTTCTTACATTTGAAGGCCAATCTCTTCCCTCTCATGTGTACCTTTTCCACAACTCTCTCCCAGTGGAAATTTATTCATACCCGACAATTCAGTGCTTTAACTGTTGTCGGTTCGGCCATTCCAAGCAATCATATCGTTCTTCTCCTCGCTGCTTTAAATGTGCAGAAAGTCATTTAGCAGAGCAATGCCCCTCCCCTTCCAACCCCCCTACTTGCATCAACTGCTCAGGCTCTCACACAGCCATAAATCCATCCTGCCCCGAACTTTCACGCCAAAAAAACATTAAAAGTTATATGGCTTCCAATAGCGTATTATACTTCCATGCTTCTAAAATAATAGCTCCCTCTAAAAAATCTTTTGCTGAAGTCGCCTCTCAACCCCAGTTAACTCAAAACATTATTCCTCCAAACTCGTCATACAGGAAGACTGTAATGACAAAATCTGCTTCTCGTCCTCTTAAATCCCCCGGATATGATCATCTTGGCCATAACTCCCAGCTCTTGTTCCCAAATGGTAACATCAGCTCCCCATTTCCACAAAATACCGTCTTTCCTAACACCAATTCTTTGAACTGCAATTCCTTTATCCCTGATTCAAATCCCAATTCCTCAAACAACATCATTTCTAATGACAATTCTAATATTATTCAAACTCTCATCATGTTACTTATTTCTATAATTAATAACAATAATTCCCTACCGTCCAACGCTGCCTCTATACTCTCCTCCTTAAATTCTCTTGTTTCCAATGGCTGCCCTGACAGCAGGGATTCTTCAGTGGAATAGTAGAAGCGCCTTCTCCAATAAGGCTGACCTCATCCGCCTTCTACAATTACACACAATTTCTATTGCTGCCATCTCTGAGACTTGGTTTAAACCATCTCAGCTCTTCAAGGTGAGTGGCTACCAATGTCTGCGGGACGACCGCATTGATGGGAAGGGTGGTGCAGCCCTTCTAATCAAAAACTCCCTGTCCTTCACCCCTATTTCCATTAAACCCCCAGATTCATCCTTCCAGTTAGTGGCAGCTACTGTCTCTAATATTACGTTTGTATGCCTCTACATTCCCCCTTCTACCCCATTTGACATTTCATTATGGATCTACATGTTTAGAAAAATATCTTCTCCCCTGGTCATTCTGGGTGACTTCAATGCCCACTCCCCTCTCTGGGGTTCTTCATCAACGGATCCCTCAGGAATCAAAATAATTGACTTTATGGACTCCTTGAACATGTGCCTTCTAAATGACGGATCCCCAACAAGGTTAAGTCTACCTGGGCAGAGCCCTAGTGCGGTGGATATAACTCTTTGTTCCCCAAGTATATATCCAATAATTTCCTGGAGAACTTCATCAGACCCCTGCGGCAGTGACCACTATCCAATTATTATAAATCTGGCTCAAGGGTTAAATACTAACCTCTTTAAAAGAAAGCCAAAATTTATCACAAAAAAAGCCGACTGGTGCCATTTTAGAGAATCTGTCCAGGGTCACACCCTTTCCCTGCCTACACCTTCTTCAGATAACTGCACCTCCTCTTACAAATCTTGGTCTGATTCCATTCTAAAATCTGCAGACAAGTCTATTCCCAAATCATCCCCTGTAAGCACGAAGGCTCACCCTCCCCCCTGGTGGGATGAAGAATGCCTTCGAGTGCTGAAGGAGAGGAAAGCGGCCAATAAGATATACTGCCAACAGATGACAATGGAAAATTTCTTGAAAGCCAAGAATGCCCAAGCTGTTGCTAAACGTACATTCCGTTTTTAAAAAAAAACAGCTGGCGTAATTTCTGCACTAATATATCCCCTGCTACTCCAGCGGGGGAGGTTTGGTCCATGATTCGCAGGTTTAGGTCTTCCTTTTCCCTGCCGAAGTCATCTCATAATTCTGGTATTTGGATTTCTGACTTTCTTAACAAAATTGCTCCCCCTTATGTACCTAATCTTGACGAAGTGCCTGTTTTATCTTACTTCCCAAATTCTTCATCTTGGCTAGATGCTCCATTTTCCATAGACGAGTTAAAAAGAGCCACGGAAGACCTAAAAGACTCAGCTCCGGGCAATGACGAAATCTTGAACATATTCATCCGCCACACTGATGACGATTCCCTTTCCTACTTTCTCTCTCTCATCAATATCTTTCTGGACTCTGGTATTATTCCCCCGGACTGGAAAATTCAAAAAATTATTCCCATTTGCAAAAGTACCAAAGATCCAAGTCTAGGCTCAAGTTACAGACCGATTGCTCTCTCTTCAACACTTTGCAAAGTAGCTGAAAGAATGATTAAGAATAGATTAGACTGGTTTGTAGAGAAAAATCATATTCTTCCCCCTTCCCAGTTTGGATTTAGAAAGGGTAAAAGTACCCTTGACAACCTTTCCTCTCTTGTTACAGATGTCAAATTAGCGTTATCTAAAAACGAATATTGTATTGCAGTATTTTTAGACATCTGTGGAGCATACGACAATGTAAATATACCCATTCTTAAAGAAAAGTTACTGGCGATTGGCATTCCTCCTAAATTGGTTCAATTCATTATCAATTTGCTCTCCGAAAGAACTGTTTTTGTAGATGGATCCGAATCCTCTCCCCACATAAGACAAATATTCAAAGGACTCCCGCAAGGGTCTGTCTTAAGCCCGATTCTGTATAATATTTACACATACGATCTGGAAAAATCTATTAATTTTATGTGCAACATACTCCAATATGCTGACGACTTAACGTTTTACAAAATATCCGCCAATCTTTTCATCGCAGCATCAGCAATTAACAACGCTCTTAGAAAACTCTTGGCTTGGTTAAATAGTAATGGTCTTGAACTTTCCCCTGCCAAAAGCAAAGTTGTCATCTTCACTCGTCGACGAAAGCTTCCGGATATTCAGGTAATATTTGGCGATGAAGTGATCCCTATCTCGAAGGAAGTTAAATTCCTTGGAATGTTTTTGGACTCCAAGCTTACTTGGAACTCTCATATAAATCACGTTGTTACAAAATGTGAAAGCAACATCAATCCCCTCAGATTTCTAGCAGGAGTGTGGTGGGGATCCCACCCAGCTTCATTAAAACTTCTATACAATGCCCTCATCCGAAGCCATCTCGATTACGGATCTTGTCTGTTTGATCCAATGTCCACTTCAAATTCTCATAAATTAGATAAAATCCAGTCAAAATCACTTCGCCTTGTCTTAGGAGCCATGAAATCTTCTCCAATCAACGCAATGCAAGTGGAATGTTGCGAACCTCCCTTACATATAAGAAGGCGATGCCTAGCAGAAAAATATGTTTACAAAACATGTTCAATAACATCCCATCCCTTGATTCCTATACTTCAATCCTTAAAGTATGAGGTTAATTCAAATCACTTTTGGAAAAATCATACCCCTCCCCTTTTTTATGATTGCTACAACTCTTTCCTGGATTTATCTACAAACACCTATCTCAATGAATCTCTTCCCTTATACTCATGCCCCTATGAAAGCCTTACTTTCTATCCGAAGGTCCATCAATTTATAGGAATAAGTAAAAAAAACATTAAAAACTCAACTCAATTAAATAATGCAGAATTTAACACAATTATTGAAAACAACTGGCCAAACTACATAAAATTTTTCACAGATGGCTCCAAACTCAGTCAGGACTCCCATTGCGGGGCCAGTGTCTATGTTCCTCACAGAAAATTGTGTTTCCCACACAAACTTCCCAAAGAATGCTCCATTTTCTTTGCTGAATGCATAGCTATCATAGAAGCTCTTCTACTCGTCAAATCATTAAATATTAAAAACGCACTCATCCTTTCAGACTCGCTTAGCTCACTACAAAAAATAAGCGCATCCCCACTCAATTCCAGTAGCGACTCTCTAATCTGCTCGATCAGGGACCTACTGCATTCCATGTCACTGGTTCATGCATCAGTGGTCCTAGCCTGGATACCGGGACACCTCGGTATTACTGGGAATGACATGGCTGATCATATTGCTAAGGAAGCCACTGCCCATGGTCCATTAAGTGATATCCCTATTCCGGTTAGAGACCATTTCCCTATCCTAAAAATTAAGTACCAACTCCAATGGTCTTCTGAATGGAAAAAATCTTCTTTGATAAAAGGTCACCAGTACTCATTAATTCAACCTTCTATTCCTGTTAAGCCCTGGTTTCACAAATACACTACCATGCCTAAAAAATATATTTCTTCCTTAACCCGAATGCGGCTGGGTCACACTTGTTGTCTTAGCCATCTTGCCAGGTTCCACATAGTCAGTTCGCCGTACTGTGATTGTGGGTCAGAGGATACTCTGGACCATAATTTTTTTGAGTGTCCTATCAATGACCAATTTCCAAACTTCATGCATGAATTGGTAAAACTTGATATTAAATTGCCTACCAGTATTCCCTGCCTTCTTAGTTTAAACACTCCTGAAATTTACCATTTGTTGGCAAAATTTATTTATAAAAATGGCCTTAATATCTGACCATAATAATAAATATAAACCAAATTTCTTTCACTTTCATTTGTATTCACTTGTTCAGGTTCCTATTTTCATCTATTTTTACTAATCCCAACTCTGCATATTTTGACTGAGTTAAAACACTATTCTTTATACATTTGTATATTTTTCTTGATTCTTTTATTGTATTTGTTTATATTCATATCATAGAACTGTTTTTAAAAAAATAATGCTTCTAATTTTGGAAAAATCTGTTCTTTTAAATAACAAAAAATGCCCACTACTATTGTGCACAGGTTCCTATTTTTATAATTTTGTAATTACCCATTATTACCAGCTCTGTATTGTTTTTGTCAAGTTATGTTTATGTTACACCCATGTTATGTTTATGGTAGGTTTATGTTTATGATATGTTATGTTCATGTTATGTGCATGTTATGTTATGTTTATGTTATGTTCATAGTATGTTTGTGTTATGTTTTTCTTTATGTTTTATAATCACATTTGTTTACTCCCATATGCTGTGTTTGTTTATAAGATTGCCAATTTCATAATTCTATTTTTAAAAAACGCTACTAATTTTAGAAAAATCTTTTTATAATTTTGTGATAATCTACTGTTACCAGCTCTGTACCGTTTATGTTAAGTATGTTATGTTTATGTTATGTTATGTTTATGTTATGTTATGCTTATGTTATGTTTATGTTATGTTATATTTATGTTATGTTATGTTTATGTTATGTTATGTTTATGTTATGTTTGGTTTATTTATGTTACGTTATGTTATGTTATGTTGTTTTATCAATGTTGTTTTGTCAATCATGTCAATTTTATCCTGTAATTTGTTGTATTTATTAATAAGAAAAATGTTGTAATGTATGGCCAAGATCACTCTTAATGGGTGAAAGCCAAAATAAAGAATAAACGCATGATAGCCGTATTCGGAACATTAATCTTGTATCTGTATATCAGATTCATGTAATAACAATGTTTATTGGTGAATATTATATTGTTATTATGCCGTTCACGAGAAAATTGCATAGCCATTATTTCTTACGCAAGCAATTCCATAGAAGTTTCAGCATAGATGCATAATTTGTTGTACACAAAAAAAAAATTCCATAGATACTCCAGCGTAGATGTGAATTTGTCAACATTTTAGTCAAAAAATAATTTATGAACTTTTATAGGTACTTACTATACTTGGAACAACCGATTAAGATGACACACTTAACTAAATTTCATCGATTATTTTTATTGATTTAAAAAATTGTATTTTTCAAAAGTTTCTAATATGTTTTTTTTAAATAACGATTCAAATCAAATATACGTTTCAAATTTAACCTCGAGTTTATAGACGATTATCTCGAATTTGGATTTTATTACCACTTTTATAAAAATAATTTATATTAACATTATTTTGGTTTCAATTTAAAACTATAAATATTTTATGAATGTTTTTTTTACATTTGTGTATTTTTCAATGCTAAAAACATTCATCGAACGTCAATACGCTTTCGATTATTTTCGAGATAATTCGAGTTTTTCATATTAGAACTTCGCGTACAATTTGATAAAAATGTCGACTCCAATTGCAAATATTAACAATGCCTCTAAAGAAGACCTTACTAAGGAACTAACAACACGATCTATCGAACCAGCGTCCACCTTTCACGCGCTGCGTTCACAGGCGCGCAAGTACAATAAAACGTTAAAATTAACAGCAATTACAGAAATGGATTCGTCAGATTCAGATTCAGAGACGGAACTAAATACTGTTAAAAACCCAACAATTATTAAACATACAAAAATTATTTATAAAGAATCATCATCATCATCATCATTCATAATAACGATAATTGTTGAAATTAAGTTCAATAAAGTAAATGTCAACGGTGACACAAGAAATTATTCGATAATTACTATCAATTTTTGAAATAATGGACAATTTACACGCGACATGTCAGACTTGGAGAATTAAGGAAAAAAAAAAAATCACAATTTTTTTTTGTGGTATGGACGATGACGCAACGTTATCATTGGAGGGAGTTGATGGAGGTATATTCGGTCTGATCAACTGGGTCCTGGTATCAACTCGCCATCCATTAGGTCCATGATTCCCGAATGGTGAGGATGGGTTTGTACCCCAAACGCAACGTATCGATCCGGAATCGATCACGTTCACCAGACATGACAGACAGAGGGCGAGAGAAGCTTGCTGTCTGATCATTATACTTGGGCTGCTGGTTCAAGTACGGAACACTGTACTGCATCATCAGTTGGAAGGCGGGGGATTCGTTGCCTGTGGACGGTTTTTCCTGCAGGAGGCGAAAGGCCTGTTGTCCTCTGATCTATGTGCGTACGTTAGTATTTCGTAGTGAGATATATGTTTGAGTGGTTCGGGTTGTTCTTGGAGGTTGACGATCAACCCCAACACGACACTTAACACATAAAATTCATAAACTCTATTTGAAATCGAGTTGTATGTTCTCTTTCACACGATAATATTTATAGTGATTTATTGGAAATCACGCTATTATTCTCAAATATAACAAGTCTAAATTATAAACATGCACGCATTTATATTGTCATACGTTATGCTCATGAAAAGAGCCACCCATAAACAAAGTCAAGGCCATTCGATATATAAAAAATCTCATTCATTCAAAATATATGTATCAAAAAGTTCGTGCCATGCACTCACATAAATTATTATATATAAAATAATTTTATCTCAATTCTCATAAATAATACAAACTATTAACAAAAAAATGTCTCGTAACTAATTTTCAATCATAACCATTGATTCCGGTATTAATGCTCGAATTGAATGGATTAGAAATAAACCTTATTAGCAATTGTATTTTCTAACTAAAAATAAGTGTACAATAGGCATCAGGTGAACAAGTGAATAGTCATGTAATTCGTTGTAATCTTGCATTTTGAGTTACACGTGCATAACAGCATTGTTCGTGTACCTCAAAGTACTTGTGGTAACATATTATTGGATAATATATCCTAATAAGTATTATTTATTTGTCTATATCTTGAAATGCAAGGAGCTATAATCCCACTGTTCCTTTCGTTTCAAGATAGTCAAAATAAGGAAGCATTGTTTTTACTATATATGCATAAATACTGCTTGTTCTTGTTTCATCATTTATATTTGAAGAGATATTATGACATTGCCACATGTCTCGACGGGTACTAGTAATAAATTAAAGACTGCACCAAGCGGTGCACATAAACTTTAACCTCTTCATAACGAAAAGAGCTGTTCGCTATCTTGCTGATGAAACAAGATATATCTTCCTTATTTTCTTCTTAAGTCAAGTGAAAACTTATAATGTGGAACGATGTCCCACCACCGATCCTTCCACATTTTAAGCCACTTCTTTCATATTATGATTCTTGAATCTGATTTTCCTGTATTTTGTCAAGATAAGAACATACGAAGATGTATTGAAACCTTCCGTAGGTTCTGACCTAGGTTTAATCTATAAATGTGAATTTTATTTGTTGCTGATTCTTTGACTTCTCAACAGTCATTTCTGTGTACACACTTGTTGTACTTGTCACAAATATATTTTTTTTTAATTTTAAAAATTGCATTGCATTAAATCTTGCTACCATGTAAGTAACCTGGGATGTTACTTTCCTATTGTTTTAGATTTTTTATTATAAACTCTAAGTTTATTATACATAATTTTTGTTACAGTCCTGCGAGACTTATTATTAACAATTTTTTTTTTTTGAACAACAGTTTACAGAGAAAACCATAAGTTGTTTCATAAAAATATCGATTACGCCTTCGTTACTGTTGGACGAATACCTAGATCACTGCACTAATAATAGTTGCATATCACTTAACCCGATTGCACCTTCTATATTGATGGCTGTATACTGTATTAATTTGGCTCCATTCTTATGCGATGGTTGTTGACTGCTTAACACTCTTGTTGAATTAAGATTGTGTATTTTGATTAACTGCTCTGTTCTCTTATGGACACCCCCATACGACCTAGTTAGGTAGATTAGGTAGAAACATCGACAAAGTGTTTTCTTATCTCCTATGGAGAAGTAGAGTCAGTGATAAGTGAGGGTTGCTATGCTCCCTAAAAAGTGTTGCCTGACGGGCTTATAACCCTATTTTGGGTCAGTGATGCATTATCGCATTTGGTTGTATAAAATGAATGTGATAGACAGTCAGATATTTGGTTAGTTATAAATGTGGCGTTTGTATTATTTAAGTCTTACTTTTATTAATTATGTACTAATTATTTTTATAAATGTAACGTCAACGGTTGTCCATGACGCTAAGTCAATTAGTCTTCACCCAGCATATTCAAGCTGTGGGTGTTGGCGATTCCCGTTCACGTAACATTAGTTGTTATGTTTAGATTAAGTTTTTTTAAGTTTAGTTCCTACAATATTATAGTTATTTAAGTAAGAATGGCTGCACCGCAATCCTGTTCATCCTGCCTTACGTTCGATGAAGTGCGACCGGATTTGCGGCACGCCCATTCGCTATTCTCACTTTGGTTTAATTTTGTTATATGAATATTTCCTATTGATGGTTATTATTATCTACTGGTATTTTATTGATCACTTTGTTTTTTTTCTGTTGTAGTAGACCCTTGGACCGACCTAGAAAGAATAGGGTTAGGTTATTTCGACAATTTTATATGTTTGAGGGCAAACATTTGGTGGCGAGGGGGGTAATGTTATGATGCAGGGCTAGACTCCTTTTGTTTTAATATTTTATTCATTAATTTATTCTGCATCATCACATTTATCCTCGCCGATTCTCTAACCTAGTTAGGAACTGGGCGATTGTCCCCATCCTTTATGGGATTGACCCATCCTTTATGGGATGAAGAAGCCAGTGGCTTAAAATATTGTGCCCGGTTCCCGGAAACAGAAGGATAGTGTTCTTTCTCGCGGTTTGGCGCTACGCCGACCGCATTTTCACCAGGGCCGTAGGGAGGCCTATTTTTCCTTACATAAAGGGAATCCTCGCCAGGATACACGGATGCGACCGCGGGTACCAGATACCTCTTCCTCAGTCGCCAGATTACCAGTTTCCTGCCACGGACAGTCGCCAGGAGGCGGAACTGACTCTTCCTCTTGCTCCGGCTGGAGCCCCCTGGAGCTCAGCCTGAGGAGGTGCTGCTCCAGCTCGAGTAGGATGTTACTTAATTAGCTAGATAGATAAAGCGTGGTCGGAACCTTGGGGGTAAGCTTATATCTAACTTTTATTATATTGTTTTCGTTATAACTCACACGGAAGAGTGTATAGACTTATATTGTATTCGAAATAATATACATTAATGTTACTCTAAATCTTCTTTCCTTGACTCTAAAGTACACAATGTAACCTGACCATTTCTGGTTTCGAACCCAACCCCCTGAGAACCCTGGGATCACAAACATTCTTGTGGGTATCTAACCCTCAAGAATTGGCGCTTCCAGTACTGGATAAAGTTTGTGATTCCAGATTCATTATTATAACCTAAAATGTCTGGTGAGTATTGTAGGCTGCACGTAGCAAGTAACCATAGCAACTACTCTACGTAGCAGAACACACAAAACATTTTTTAAATTTTCAAGAATGTATCTTATATCTATTAAAGATTTTTCTAATATTTTTGTTACATGGGTGAAATTCATATCACTGCAGTGGAAAGAGCTCAACCTTTGGACATCAAAATCAAACGTAATTTTTTTTTCTCCAACTGATTTTAGAGACAAATACCCTAACACGAGGTTAATGATTGACGGCACGGAATGTCCAATTAAACGGCCTACACTACCGACTGCCCAGCAAGCAACCTTTTCTACCTATAAAAATACAAATACTGTGAAAGTACTTATCGGTGCTACTCCTAGTGGCCTCATAAATTATGTGTCTCCAAGCTATGCAGGCTCTGCCAGTGATTTGCCAGATCATTGAAAAAAAGCAACCTTTTATCCCTGTGTGATGTTGGTGATTCTATTACAGCTGACAAAGGTTTTTATGTCCCGGACATCTTCGCACCATATGGTGTCACCACAAAAACAAACAGAATCACTAGGAGTGTTTTAGAAAAGTTGCTAGCAAAAGGGTGCACATAGAAAGAGTAATAGGACTTTTAAAAACATATAAAATTTTGAAATCCCAACTATACCGAGACAATACTTTCATCGGATATAATATTTGTATGTTTCATGTTGTGTAATTTTAGATCAAGTATAATAGATAAAGATGCTTAATAAATTGTATGTAATAAAATGAGTGTGCTTTAGACCACACGAGTGAAGTAAAACTTAACTAACTTATGCCGGGTACACGCTGTATATAATGCTAAAATACGGTAGTACTCGTTAGCTAGCTCCTTCTCCTTCTCCCGCCTCCGATCACTGTTTGCATCGATTAGCGTTGGCATTTGATTTTTCGTTACGCTTTTCGTAAGGCACCAGTTTACCCCCCAAGTGTCGAGCGTGCGTAAAGAAATTTTATTTCAAAAACTGTTAATGTAAATACTGTTCAAATTTTACATTATATATTTTAGATAACTTCCCGAAGAGCTCATCCATCAGATTTCTAACTTAACCCTTCTTTGAAGTTCCTTTTGTTATATGTATTAAACAAATATGTTAAGGGACGTACTTGACTTACTTTAACCAGTAATTCCTGACATTATTTAGAATAAAAACCGTTTCTTTTAATTTAAAAAATTCTTTTATTTTTCGAGGTCAATATGAAAAGAACAAGATTACAGACATATAATAAATGTGTCGTAAATCATTTACAAACATTATACACATAGAAGAACATATCAGTACAACGAATAATTAACATTATACATAAATTATTTATTGTTTTGGCATTTATTTTATTTTTTTACATCCTAATATTATATAGTTGTTGTAGCATTGGTCAACGCGTGAGCAACTTTGTGAACAGTCAACCTGTTAAAATAAAGAAAATAAGATTAGCAAATTAAATATGCAACTAGTGCAGAATAAAAACATAAATAAGTAAGTTTGTCAAATCAATGCCTTCAGAAGGCAAAACAGCTGCCATGCATAGTAATAGACACACTTAGTAAAACATTTTAAATCCTATTTTATTTAAAATAATTATATTAAAATATACAATATATTATTTTTCCAATAATAATTTTGGATGACATGTATTTATATGACTACTTATTTACATTCTGTACAGTCATTGGAGGTTGTCCACCACTTACCCGCCCTGGTATAAGTAACATAAGGTAGAACTACAAATACGTGCTTGCAATGTGCATAGCCGGCTGCACACTCACATTGGCATTTCAATATAGTGTTACAATTGTAGTGTATATAGACAGCATTAGAAAGATGTTTCCTTTCCTAAAATATAGGTTGTGCCATTTTCATGTGCACTTCGAACACTCGGCAAATATTGTTCAGAATACATACTTAACGCTTTGTCGGTGTTCTTCAAACTGAAACACCTAATTTATGTAGTTCTTCCCGCGTCAGTGCTGGAATATTGGAGGCCATTGAAATTATGAAGTTTATCATAGTCTTCGAGTCTTAAATAAAACGCATTATGATAATAACTATTGATAAATTAGAAAAGAAATTATCGTAGGCAATATAAATAAGCAATAGTGGTGTATTTACTAACCTTTAACAGTTTTGACATTACGTCCTTTCAATTCTTCCTTCAATTGGAAAATAGTCCACTGACCGTAATTTCTGTGCATTTTACTTACAAATCGAGCAAACTAGGTTTGTTCGAGGAAAACAAATTGCAAATAATGAGTCTAGTTTTTGCACTGTTAATTCGTGGTGGAATTCCATTGTAATAGAATTAAAATTAAAAAACTTTTTCACTTTGTTCCACTTATTTATTATTACCAGGACCGGTTTCATCCTACTACGGACATTTTCAGACTGGTAGTTGAAACTCTTATGCTACTGATTTTATACAAACTTAGGCAGGGGTACACAACATTGTTTATATATAATGAATGATTCTATTTTGTTAATTTGAGGTAGGTATTATGAGTTATTTTGTTAATTTAGGGTACATTAGGTATTTATAAAGTTTATTTTTACAAATTATGAATGATGTTACAAAGCAAGTAGATATTTATAGTTCATATGACTATAAGAGAATTTATATAATTAAAAAGGTTTGTGATTTCTGATATTTTATTTTTGTAATGTTGGGATATTCCCTCCTCGTTGCTTAGGGCTTATTGTCAAATATTGATAGCACTTAAGTAATTATTATTATTAGGGTTCTCCACATAATAGGAATGAATATCGTTAATAACAAATTAGAATTTTCGATATACAGGAAACCGACATATAGCGATAATATTATTCACAGCTCCTCAAGACACCACATTTCACACAAATTGTCGGTATTCCATTCTTTAATCCATAGACTATTACATGTACCACTAAACGACATAAATTACAATAATGAATTAAAAGTTATCAAAACTATTGCAGAAAATAATGGTTACGATAGCATAATAATTGATAATCTAATAAAGAAGAAGAATAAAAAACTAACCGTAGCTTCAATTACATATGGCCTTACGCCGGACAAGGAAATAGAAACAAAACAATGGACTAAAATACCGTACCTTGGCAAAATATCAAATAAAATTTCAAAATTAATAGACAGTGATAAAAAATGTAAGACAGCCTTTTATAATGTAAATTCTTTGGGTAAAATATTTATAAACAATAAAGATAAAAGAGGTAATCTGGAAAACTCTGGAGTCTACCAGGTGAACTGCTCGAATTGCCCCGCGTATTACGTAGGACAAACAGGAAGAGCAGTATCAACCCGTATAAAAGAACATTTCGCTAGTTGGGTTAATCAAAAAGGAGATTTATCGAACGTTGCCTTGCATCTACTAGAAAACCAACATACTTTTGACAAAGATAGAGATGTAAAAATCCTTCATGTTTGCAACAAAGGACAAAAATTAGACAGATTAGAGTCACTAGAAATCAATCGCTTAACGAAAAAAATAGATCGTAAATATGTTATGAATAAACAGTTGGAACATAATGCTCAATCACCATTAATTTACCCATTATAATTCACTTAGAATAATTTTACTTCAGAGAGCAGTGGTATAATTTAAGTATGCAATTTAAAGATGTAATAACCCAAATATGTGGAGAACCCTAATAATAATAATTACTTAAGTGCTATCAATATTTGACAATAAGCCCTAAGCAACGAGGAGGGAATATCCCAACATTACAAAAATAAAATATCAGAAATCACAAACCTTTTTAATTATATAAATTCTCTTATAGTCATATGAACTATAAATATCTACTTGCTTTGTAACATCATTCATAATTTGTAAAAATAAACTTTATAAATACCTAATGTACCCTAAATTAACAAAATAACTCATAATACCTACCTCAAATTAACAAAATAGAATCATTCATTATATATAAACAATGTTGTGTACCCCTGCCTAAGTTTGTATAAAATCAGTAGCATAAGAGTTTCAACTACCAGTCTGAAAATGTCCGTAGTAGGATGAAACCGGTCCTGGTAATAATAAATAAGTGGAACAAAGTGAAAAAGTTTTTTAATTTTAATTCTATTAAATTGCAAATAGCTATCGAAATGACAGATCATTGAAAGAATAGGTGACAGTAGGTCCGGTAAACACCGTGCTGCCATCTCTTGGATATTTTGAAATCACTCAGAAAACGGCCCATTAGCCTATGACGGTACCTACTTGCAACTGTGACATTTAAAATGTTCAAAAGGGTTCCATGATATCTCAACACTGTGAAAATTCAACACACTTTTAAAAAGTGATATAACGTCATTAGAAACGATAAAAGAAATAATTTTTTTAACCTAACCTAACCTAATCTACTTAAACCAGTTAATAAAGTTTTTGTTTCATCACTTTCCATGACTTTAAATAACTTTTTAAAAATGTAATGAATTATCATTGTGATGATTTATCCGGTCACCGTTCAAAAGATAAAAATCAATGACGTTACAATGTTAATGTTCATGAACAAATCGGTAATATCAAAAATTGTGAATGGAACTTAACTGTTTTATTTTATACTCAACATCTTAAATGCAAAATTAATTCACCTAGATATTTACTAAATATAATATAATAAAATAATAATAAACCAAAATTTCCAAAACCCTAGGTAGAGTAATTTCTATGTTATAAAGGCAAGCCGAAGGTATTTTTTGAACTGAGAGGAAAACACCTTATTGAAACACTGGGCGGGTTCATTCTGATAATGTTCAGAAAGTTTCAGCAAAAAATGTTTGATCGCGAAAGAAATTTTATATAATTTTTCACTTCAAAGAACCACGTCATTGCTAAAACAAGACACCGTTTTGAAATCCAAAAACATAGATTTTTCATTTATTCATGTTCTCTATAAAACTACAAATCAATATATTATAGAGAAGATCAAAACTTTGAGGTATATGTAAGTATAAAAGGTCATGGGGGCAGTTTTACTATTTTGTAGCATACGTCAAAAGATAGTTGCTAAGCTGTCTGTAAGTTTTCATTTAATTCCAACGAATTATTTGCTAGCTATCAAACTAGGTCTTATCGAATAAAACAATCAAATCAGAGTACAACGTAATAATATTTGTAAAGTGTGTAATATATGTAAAAAGAAAAATTTAAAAAAATACTAACACACAAAGCTTTGAAGTTGTAAATTCTATAATATCTGACAACTGGGTGGAATAAATATGATTGCATTGTAATTTTTTTGTCTTCTTTTATTTTTTCCCAATTTTTACATTAATTACATACAATTTTATATAAATCAATACGAATAATGGGAACCCAATAATACGCAGCCTGTGCGTGGGTAATATGAATAAGTTGTACTGTACCAAGAAATAAACAAACTACAGGCATATAAAAAGAAAAACGAGATTACATTTTGTCTAAGCGGTTTGTATAAAAAGTGGTAACAATAGTGTATAGTGAAGTTATAAGTTATAATAATTTATTATAATGATATAAAAGGTACTTATATAAATAAGTATTTATTTTTCTTGTAGCGATGCTACGAGATTCATCTAGAACATCTCACCCATACATAAAGCATCTTAACCCGAACACTCCAGACATAATGCGAAGCGTTCCTATCTTGCTACCTACCCGTCTACGAGCACCAACTTGCGAGCGAACTACCTACAACAATACGTTGCGAGTTGGACTAGAAAATTACGCGCATTCGCTAGAAGGTTCTAGCCTATTGCCTAGGCATAATTCCAGCGTCAACGAAAGTACCAGAAGTACCCAGACTGAGCGAGTGACCCCTAGTTTACCAGCGATCTCGCGCAGCTACTGATGCCATCGGCCGGGCTATATAAAAAGGCCCAACGCAGCGAGCAGTCAGTCAACGGACTCCAACGGTATCACAGCGCCCTGGCCCCATCGTTCCCGGCCAGTGCTATACCGGATCACAGCGCCCTGGTTCCAGCACATCTGACCAGCGCTACATCCACGCACCTAGACCACGCGGCATCGTCGATGGTCTATGCATCTCCCGCACAACCGCCGACGAGGTCCACCGCACCTTCGGCATTCCCGTTCAGCAATGGAGCACCCGGAAAACCCATGGCCTTCACCAGTACCTGAGATGTACACGAGTCCGGTCACCAGCAGAGGCGTCGACTCACTGACCCGCACATTGACCAACGCTTCACCGCCTGCATCCGGAGTCTTCATCATCGGTCCTAAAATCAACACATATACGGCATCCTGACTCAATAAAACACTGTGACCTTCACAAAATCTTTCATTTCGTGCCTCCTCACGTGATCCTCAAACCCTTGATCGTATTTTATTAGTTATACTAGTTTAAAAAATTACTTTGACCCAACACAAGAGGCCCTGAGGAAAATAATTTCCCTCAAACTTTCCCGCCTATGTTATCTTTGAGGCGCTGTATGGAGGATTTTTATAAGGCGAGGAAGAAAAAATGTATGAGCGGAGGGTAGGAATCTAGGGATTAGTGTGTTCAGGAGTGACGGTCGAATGAGTAGTAATAGATGTTATATAAACAAAATATTCTTTAATTTGTCTTATTTTAGCAATGAATAGGTATACACAATAAATGTCCAATTTCCTTCGCGGCTATATTTTCGTGGATTTGATGAAAAATATGACGCTGAACAAACCCCACTGTTTCAATATGATTGCTTTCTCTCATCATCCCACGAATCGTGGTAAAGACCCGTTCTCATGTGGTCAATCTTACCCGTGGGTGCTCGTGTGGCGTGTTTCCTGACTGCAACGGTACCAAAAGGACCAATGATGCTAGTTCCTCGGGGCAACTTCAATTGCAATAACGGTAGAATAAAAACAGTTATCCCACCTGATACCTGTGCTCTTAAAATTGCTAATCGCTAGTTTTGTGGAATCTATTAAAAGGACCGCTCATTTCTGCAAAGGATTTTTTTTAAAAACGACAAAGTCAGTAGAACAGAGACACGAATAGTAGTATTTCATAGTATAGCTATACTCCCCTCAGGTATAGAAATTTCAGTAATACTTCACCTGGTGCGGGTGTAGAATCACTCTACGTCGTTCTTCTATGTTGTCTCATTCGCCGACAGCAAAATCATTTGTCACACGAGAAGTGCCCAATAGTTGCAGTCGTGACAAGAAAAATGTTTTTCTTCACTGTGGGTACGCATGTAAAATTTAAGACTGCCCTTTGTAGAACATGAATATTTGCAGTCGGGACACGAAAACGGTTTTTCTCCACTCTGGGTAAACATATGAGTTTTAAGTTGGCTCTTTGTGGAACATGCAAATTCGTAGTCAGCACACGAAAAGAAAACAGCTGCAACTATTACAGATATCGGAGCAGCCGCTAATGAGTCACGCTTGCATTATAGAAAGAGAAGTTAGTTCTATCCGCGCTGCCTTTAGAATTGTACGACTTCAAAGATGCACCGCACGCTAAATACTATAAAATACGAAATCACTATAGTAGATGCACCGCGTGCTAAATACTATAAAATACGATAACACTTTAAAAGATGCACCGCGTGCTAAATACTATAAAATACGAAATCACTATAATAGATGCACCGCGTGCTAAATACTATAAAATACGATAACACTATAACAGATGCACCGCGTGCTAAATACTACATCTTACGACTAGATTGAACATTAAAAACTCTTTTTAAAATACCAAGCTTAACAACAGTTGTAAGACCTAAAACTGATTGACATTCTATATTTGTGACAAAAAAATAATATTATTTGTGACTTCTCCATTACCTCCAAAACCAGACACATTTACATAATCCTTTTTTAAAATAGAAGTTAATAAATTAAACTTTTTAAAGTTTGATAATGACATGACATTTATGTCTACTCTGTATCCAAAATAAAAAAATCTAAAATCATTTCTAAAATTTTATTATAAATTAATAAATCTAAGTGCCATGCTTGACTTGAATTATTGTTACTATATATGTTTCTTATTGTTCCAACGTAATGAACTTCAGAGAAATAAGCACTCTCATCATTAGGTTTTGATGCTTGTAGAAATAACATGACCTGCATTTGACATTGACGGCTGGACATTTATATCTGTGTAGCTGACCACATCTTCCACAGGGTATATTCCCACTTGACGTTGAAGGTTATGATGACTACGACGGTGACCCGTGACGATTGAATTGACCACTTGACGATGAATTGACGACTTGACGAACATAATGACTTGATCCTCTTGGACTTGACCCTCTTGGACTTGACGAATGAAGCTGCTGCCACACGCAAAGCTCACATCAAAAGTTAATGTACAGCGCATCATCTTTTTTACCGACACACGACGCTATCAAATATTTCTTCCTATGGTAGGAGAGGGGGTCAGTTGAATTCGAGAATTTAATTCTTGCATTATCATTAAGGGTGCTGATGCTGGCTACAAGGAAGAATAACTTCTAACAGATTTGATAAATCGAAATGAAGACCTATAAAATGCCATGACGTCGGAAACTGGCAATGAACCAATTGTTGTTAAAAAAAGCTGAAGAATAAAAAATCTGATAAATTAGCAAAATTTCATTATACAAACAACAGCCAAACTAAGAAAAATAATAATATCGAAAGAAAGGATTAATATTGGATTCACAAGAGCACACGTAGAGGAACGACTGTGACTCATTGATACAATGCAATCATTGTCTTGGTTACGGACACACCTCACTGAGATGCCTCGAAAACTTGGAGAATCCCAGATGCCTCCACAGTGCAGAAGAGCACAAAATACAACACTGCACCAAAAAACAAGAGCCTGTCACTAACAGAATGAGTTATCAAAATGATCACACAGCTAACAGTCACCAATGTGAATATGAGTGAGTTGTATTTCGCATACTTTATTCCTTATTTCTTTAAGAAGAATGATTTCTTCATAGAGGAATTAGATAACTTTTATTTTTATTTATTTTTTTATTTAAAAATCTTAATATTTCGAAATATAATTGTCATACTTAAAATGATGGTAATCAAAATTTAGCTATACGGATCGATAAAAATTATAAAACAGATATCGAATTTCGAAAAGGACTGTCAGAAAATAATCTGTCAGTTTTCCAACCTGTAACAACAGATGACATAAAAAACATTATTAGTGAATCAAAAGGTGGATCTTCACCAGGGTTTGATGGAATCACAAAGAAGACAAATGTAAAATTAAATAACTCACTAAGTGTCGATCAAACTTTAAAATTTGGAATTTCCAAGGGACTGTTATTGGACCAATTTTATTTATAATTAACGTTAACCATGTGTTTAAATTATCACTTAATGGTAAACTTATATCATTTGCTGACGAGACTGCAATAATTATAGAAAAATACAAGCAACAAAATTACCAATGCAGCCAATCATGACATGAAGGTTATAAAAAATTGGTTCGATAAGAAACTTTTCTATATTTTCTACAACATATGAAACATTTTAAATAAGAAAACCATCGAAATTGTCTATTATGCATTAATTCAGTGCATATTGCAGAATGGGATTATTGGGTGGGGAGGGGCTTTTAAGACTTCCTTATAGCTAGGGTTGCCATCCGTCCGGGTTTCCCCGGATTTGTCCTAGTTTAGAAGGCGTCCGGGGAGCGTCCGGGCGGGGTTTCATTTGTAGTTCGGGTTTGCCAATGGTTTGCCAACGTGGAGAGAATTTTCTCATTGATTTCACAACAATGGACAAAAGAAAGAAATTTACTAAACGTAGAAACAATCTCGCCAGTAATTAAAATTAAATTCAATTTCCAAGAATACAGCTGCATTGATTTTTACAAATTCCTTTTAAAAAGGGAAGATATTCTAAAAGCTATCGGAAAGAGTGATAAATACAAAAAAAAACTGAAAAGTAAAAAGGCAAGAGGCTGAGGAAAAATCTTTAATAGCTAGATAATCAAATAATGTACTTACAAGTGCTATAATTTCTATTCATTTTTGTAGTTAAAGTAATGATTGTTCTTATTACGTAAAAGAAATGTAGAATTTTAATTTTAATTTTTTATTATTTCATAGATTTCTTGAAATTACAATTGTTATGTTTTTTTTTACAACCATACTAGGCTAATGCCCGTGTTAAGGTAATATGGCTGTTGATTAAAATTTAAGGTGATATAAATGAAAATAGTTTTGGATATTATATGTTATAAAAAATTAATAATGTAACTTACATTCCAGTAAGTCTTAACTTTAAAAAGGGTCAGTTTTGTTGCTTAAGATTTAAGAAGACTGAATTTAGTTCATATTATGTTAAGAGGTATTTTGTTATGTAAATGGCTGCTGATACAAATTTAAAGAAGATAATTATTATTCAGTTAAAAGAGTTACCTCAAAAATTGTAAGACTGAATACTAAAATGGTCTCAGTATTTTTATGATTTTTGTTTAAAAATTTAATTAAATTTTGTTAAGTTTAATATTTTAATAAGGCTTAGTTTTCATAACAGTATTTTAATAATTTTTGTTTTATTTTAAGAATGAAAAAATTCTAACTGATTATGAAAACAATGGGGAACAAACTGTAATAAGATTCTGTTTTGTTATGTACATTTATAAAGATGACAATATTCAATTTTAAGGTCTGAAAATAAATAAAAAGGTGATTTATGACATTTTAAACTGTTTTTATTACACTGATTGTGTTTAAAAAAACCTGTTGACATGTCCGGGTTATGGGCTCTAAAATCCGGGGTTTTCACGCCTCTTGTCCTAGTTGCCAAATTTTAGAGATGGCGACCCTACTTATAGCCCATAATTACATTTCAAAGAATAATTATAAAAATCATTCTTAGGAAACCATACGCTATCCCTACTTTAGAGTTATGTCGGGAATTTAATGTAACATCTATCACATCATTGTATAAGAAAATCGCCTTATATCAAATTTATAAAGAATATTTTATACATAAAATTCACCCCTCAGATAGCATAAGCAATATATTCAAAACTAATGGCTTAATTGGATGGCCCTTTGCATAGAACGATCACGGCTCGGCACCACTATTTGTATTTAGGTGTGAGATGGTACAATATATGGTTGTCCAAAAATAAAATTAAGGTAACAAAAACTTTGAATTATGAACAATTCAAAAAGTTAATTTAGTCCCTAAAATTGGATTATGTTAAATTGTACCCTTAATTTTATTACGCTTACTTAATCTGAAATAAGATAGGTATATTATTTTAATTGACTTTAAAAAACAATTTGATAATTTGTGTCCCTATGTTAATATTGTGATTGTATTTATCTCATAAGTTTTAGATTATTGTTCAAAAAAATCATTAGAATATTTTTATTACTCTAAAGATAAATACTTAAGACATGATAAGACTGATTTTTAAAAACATGCCAAGCTATTTATCCCTGTAATTGCACACTTCATAAACTTATCATTGACATAAGCCACATTTCTGAAGAACTAAAATATAGTGTTGTGAGATTTATTTTAAAAACAGATAATCACTCCATAATTAAAAAGCAGAGGCCAATTTCCAATATATGTTAACCGATAAATTAAGATAAATATATTTAAATAATTTATGTATTATCGATGATCATACTTCATCTTCTGAAGTCACCGATAACATGTATCACAAAAACGTTTCCTCAAGTGATGGTCAGCGAATTTGCAATATGTTTTATGATTATTTCCAATCTGTTAAATCTGATAAATCTACTAGTACCTAATACTTCCTTTAATAATGTCGAAATAGCCAATGATGATAAAATGAATACAATTAATTTCAAAGCAATTGATATAATCGGGTCGAGAATTACCTTGCCGGCGGAACGCACGTATTACGCCGCGCGCCGTTTGTTTTGAATATTTATTCGGGATACTATTACTTTGCCAAAAAATGAGCGATCTAAGTGTATTAATGAATGAGCTTCAAGTGCTCACCAATATAGTAAAAGTGTTGAGCACCAAAGTAGACAGCTTAACAGCTGACGTTAAAGAATTTAAGTCAGTACTACTAGTCGGTAGTAAGTCAAATATTAATCAAAGTACCTGCGTAACGAAGCATGGTAACGAGAAGCCGATTCCTGAAATTCAGTGCGACCCGCCTCCCCGCGCCCGCACTGTGCCTTCTACCATAATTACTACTACTACTGAAACAATTGTGACTGCAGCTATTAAGAGCGCGCAGGAGCGCCGAGAAATTTTAACGATAGGTATTTGTAAAAATTATTTCTAATTCGTTCATCTCAGCGGGGACAGCAAAAGCGCTATCGGTGTATTGGTGAACCCCAATGCGTGTGTGTGCGTGGCTGCAGGCGTTGTAAGCACGAATCGTCGCGCCGCGCCCGATAGCGGACTTCGCGTCATATTATCGCGATCGTTCTTATTATTTCATTTACTGTTATTCATTTATTCCAAAAATTAAGTAGGTGCCTAGGTACATATTCATAATAAAATAGCGAGGTCTACATTATTTAATATTGTATTGTACTAAACTTTATTATTATTATTACTTACTACAAATATGTACGTAGATACATTTATTTTGCCTCCGTGGTTGAGGGGTAAGGCTCTCGACTTCGAGTCCGGAGGTCTCGGATTCAAATCACGGCGTGCGCAAGTAAATTGATTTTAATTAATTTATGTTGTTTCACAATATTAAAAATAATATTCATTAAAAAGAATATTAATTAAATATAATATAAAATAATTGTCTGGAGAAATAATGATACACGCGGCGACTTGGTTACGGCCAAATCAGCTATCAGCTTACAGGGTTTTGTAATACTAGTCCAATTAAGTCGCCAATTGGGGAATCCACAGTCTCACTGGCTCCAGACGGGAGCAGTTCGGACTCTTGTGCGGTATTCACATAAAAAAGTCACGTCGCAACTCGCAACTAGAGCGCCTGCTGTTCGCTCATCACCTCAGTCACATCGCGACTTGTGCGTAGTTATATACATGTGACTGCCTGCTCCGAGCTCATTTTCTGCACACGCACAAGTAAATGAGACTTGTGGGTGCGTGTATACAGGTTGCTGCACACATAAAAAAGTCATGTCGCAACTCGCAACTAGAGCGCCTGCTGTTGACTCATCATCTCAGTCACATCGCAACTTGTGCGTAGGTATATACATGTGACTGCCTGCTTCGAGCTCATGCCATGGAAGCCCACATTATAGCAGAAGGGTTCTCGAGAAGCATGGAAATGCATGGATTGAAATTTAACAAACTAGTTGGTGATGGCGACTCCAGCATCATGAAAAAAATAATGCAACAAATGCCATATGGTCCTAACCTTATAGTACAAAAAATAGAGTGCAAAAATCACTTACTCCGCAATTTTTGCAACAAAATGAAAGCACTTGGAAAAAAACCAACAACGCTAAAGGCTTTGTACCAGTTCATATAAGGAAAAAGGTTGAAGCAAACGTTTTACGCATGAGAAGAGCTGTAGTTGGAGCAGTAAATTACAGAAAAGAGCAAGAAAACACAGTACAAAGTGATAAAATAAAAAAATTGAAAATGGACATAAAAAATACCGCAAATCATGTGTTTGGTGATCATAAAAATTGTGCATCGTACTATTGCAAGCCGGATAAGTATACTGATGATCCAAATTTAGTAAGCGATCTTCGAGATTGTGGAATATGGACTGATATCCAACAATTCTTATTGTCTCTAATAGCAAATGCAGAAAGTCTTATTATTGACGTGACAAATAACACTGTGGAGCAATTCAACAACTTTATCGCCAAATTTATAGGTGGAAAAAGGGTAAATTTTACTACAAGAGGATCTTACCAAGCAAGATGTTTTGGAGCAGTAGCTTCGTGGAATAGTGAATTGGTAACCCATTCAAGAATACAAAAAAAAATCCAAGGCCACAGTCCCGACAAATACACGAAGCACTTTATAGAGAGAAAACGACGTTCGAAGGAGAAAACATAAATGTGTCGAAAAAAAAACTAAAGTATAATAAAAATACGACAGAAAAAAGAAAAAAAGTTACAGGGCTCGATGAAAATTATGGTCAATTGGAATTAGAACCAGATATGCCACCTGAAATATTTGAAACGAAAAAAGAGGAATTTCTCAAAGAATTATCTTCAACGAATAAGGAAGAGCTCGAACGGAATACGGTAGGCCAAAGCAATAACAATCTGTGGGCAATTGAAAGACGTAAGCGGATAACGGCGTCTAACTTTGGAAAAATATATAAGCTTCGGCAAAAAACTTCAGTTACGGGAGTATTAAACTCTTTACTGTACTCACAATTCAAAGGAACTATGGCCACAAATTATGGAAAAGAAAATGAAAGCCTAGCAATAGAGCAATTTAAAAAAAAAACAAGTTTGCAAGTATCCGCTTGTGGGCTATTTATCGATAAAATCAAAAACTTTTTAGCGGCAAGTCCGGATGGCCTTATCGGTGAGGATTCTATAATTGAAATTAAATGCCTTTATAGTATAGCAAATATGTCACCAGAAGAGGGAATTGCACAAAAGATAATTGATTACTGTAAATTGGAAGACCATTCTTTAACATTAAAACGGAATCATAATTACTTCTACCAAGTACAAGGCCAGTTACATATTACTCGTCGTAATTATTGTTATTTTGTTGTGTGGAGTCCAAAAGGTTTGCTGTATGAAAAAATTGAGAGGGACGATGAAATCTGGCAAAAAATCGTTCCACTGTTAGAAAATTTCTACCACCAATGCCTTTTACCAGAAATAATTGACGGTCGCATACCAAGAAATTTACCGGCGAGGGAAAGGTCTGGACCATAAATTGTTTTAATTTCATTGTGTAGATGTTAAACAGTAATTTTTTTACAATAAAGCGTTTAAAAACAAAAAATATTAGATCATTGAAGAAGATTGAAAATGTCAAGTGATGTAGGAGGTATTCCCAAAAGTGCATTTTTCTGTAATAATATAACGTATTAAAAAAGTTAAATAAAAACTAAACTAGTTATGTGTATGTACCTAATATGTAGCACAATAAACAATATGGTGCCTCTTATACATAGATTTCAATATTCATTTGTATAATATGATATTATAATAACATAATCGATTCAACAACATGTGGTAGATGCATGTACCACTGGACATACGCTGTACCAGCATTCCATCAAACGATCAGTGGTGTATGTACTTACCATCACACATTTTCTTGTAAAATATATATATATTTTTTTAAATCTAGAACAATATATTTAGTCAAATATAAAAGTTTTTTTTTTGGTTCGGTAGTTGTATCTTAAAAAAAGTGTCCTATAAAAGGATAATATTATGTTGAGTACAACCTTCAAAAGTAATCAAAAAATATTTTAATTAATTTTTGTGTTCCATATCCAACTCGGCAATACGGAACGGAATCATCTCGGGGTCTGTCTGTAACAGGTGTTTTTTTTTTCAATTTTTTTCCATTAATTTATTTGACGTAAACAAATTAAATTTGTCACAATAACTTTAGTAAATAAGCTCGGTAAGTATTGGCACACTCAAGATAAGTCACCAAACAGAAAAATAATTTTAAAAAAACATCGATAACTCGGGACATGACAACACTAGTGGACTAGTGTATCGATATAATTATTGAGAATGTCACATCACTTCGTTGACTGTATACGTATTCAACAAAACCCTCTCCGCCCCCCCTCACCCCCAAATACTGAGAGAAAGGGACACATGCACCTCAGCCTGATAATACCTAAATAAAATTGTCAAAATCGAGGTTTTGTAGTCCTCATTTTTCTACTCCAAAACTGAACCGATTTCCAAGATTTTTTTTACCAAATGTATTGGAAGAAAACATTCTATGTCTGTACGTTTTGTTTTTTTTTAAATACATCGTCTTATTTTTATACTGAACGTTTGTTGATGGCGTTAAAAAAGGGCAATTTTAACAATTTTTGAAGGGTTATAACTCCTATAAAAAGTAACTTATCAAAAAAATCAAAACGTACCGACACGCTTGCGGTCAATATTCATATTATGTAAAAAAAATGTTTTCTCTAGTGACAAAATCCAGAGAGGGAAATGCGGAATACGTTTGTATGGAAAAAACACCACCCGGTTTCCTCTTAATAACACTAGTATGGCACCTATTGCGTGTACAAATCTCGCGACGGCCGGCTCGCCCCTGCCCCCCTTCCTGCCGCGCCTCATGCAGCCCGCTCCTGTTTCGCAATGCGAATTACCGCGAGCGAGAGTTACTCGCTCGCAGGCAAAGGAATCGAAGGCCAAGCCCGAAGTTGCACAGATACCAGATACTGTCAAAGGTACTAAGGCCAAACCTATCCCTTTGCCATCAACATCATCTGTCCAACCACAATTTGAGGTGCAGAAAAAACTGGTACTTCAATCATCACCATCACCATCGGCCGTACCCGCTGACCCATTGGAATCGTCTCCTGCGGCCGAACCCGCCAAACCCGTCGCTCCTGCCACGACTGATAGCTCTACCGATAATACGACTCCCAACATATTACAACCTAAAAGGCTATCTGATCAATGGACAAAAGTTGCACGCAAGCGGCGTGTCACCGTACGGGGTAATCAAAAGAGTGAGAAGGAGCCATCAGTATTGAACTTCTTTCACTGTTATCCCTTCCATCCTGATACTTCTTGCGATGACATGTCGCATTACCTAACGTCACTATATGGCGCCGCATCATATAAGGTCGTAAAAATTAAAACTCGGGGTGAGTACTCCTCATTTAAGATTGGCGTGCCTCAGCCGGCTGTTGCCGAAGTTTTGAAAGCAAAACACTGGCCGCGCCGCACATTCATCAAGGAATGGGAAGTAAGGCTGACGGCGCCTCGTCTTCCAGCGGTTGCGGTCGGCAACAGCTGACTCAACTCGCACACAAAAAAGATCATTTACTACCAAAATGTCAGAGGGTTGAAAACGAAATGCTCGCATTTTTACCATAATGTCGCGGCCGGTGACTGTGATATCATAGCACTGACCGAGACATGGCTAAATGCTGGTGTTTTGACCTCTGAACTTTTTGGTGGTGACTGAGCGCTTTGCAGTTAAACTCAAAGCGAAAACGTCATTTGGACCTGATTTTATTCCGTCATTTTTATTAAAGGGTTGTATAGAGCCTTTATTAATACCCCTACCTAAATAATAGGAAAATAGCCTTGATTATCCCGATCTTAAAAAATTATTTCTCAAACTATCTATATACGGTCGGTGGCCGAGTTGACATCGCGTTTGGGTCCAACCCAGGCGTAGTGTGTTCAATTCCTCGGCTGGCTAAGTCCTCCATCACAACACAAGCAACATTTTCATCTTACGGTGGTGGTAGTAGGAGATTTTCAAATATTGCAAGGTTATTCGTAACCGGGGAATATTTGTCTTTCTTTAAAAAAATATTTTTATACATATATATATATCTAAATTATCGATTTTAAGTACAGTATTGGGAAAAATTTTTTACTATCAAATTATATTCTACTTAAGATATTAGACGTTTTTAAAGTGTGCTATAGTAGGACAGAGGCATGATAAAACTTGATTACGTTCTTTGTACGATCGAGTGCTTGGAATTTAAATAATTTGAGAGTAAAGTCATTCGTCTGATCTCTTCGGGATGTCAAGGAAACGTCAAACATTTTGTTTAACTGATTTAAAGTGTAGTGGGTCAAAATTTGGTTCTTCAGATGCTGCTTTCGAGAACATGAATAGTTACATTCGGAACATGAAAAACGTTTTTTTACAGTTTGATTATGTGGCTCGTCAGACTTCTCTTTTGATAAAACGAATAGTTGCACAAAGTAGATTGTAACGTCGATTGTCACCGCATGTATTAATCTTACCATATTCCGGTGAATTGATCGACCATAGCTTGCAGCAAACATGGGAATTGAAATGAACACTCGGAATATCAATTGAGATATAATAATATGTTGTGAATTTAATTTAAACTTTAAATACAAGAGCAACGACTCACATTTAGAAAACAGGGGTGGTTGGCTATTTGAAAGCATAAACGTAATATGAACTTGGCCACGACATTTACTTGTAAAATTATATTATCTAAACATCTTAAAATAAGACATCACCAATGAGCGCCAGTCTATAAACTATTCTAAACAAATTTATAAACATGATGATATCTATAAAATTATGTGTCTATTTCATAAGGATTATTAAAATGTCTCACGTGCGTGAATAATCTCCCGACAATCAAGCAGCTCGCCCTCAGGTGTGTTCCCCACCAGCCTCGAAAACCAACTGACGAATTCTCTGGAACTCAATGCGCAGAAAAAATTGTGAATCCTCCGAGTGACAGCTGTAATTCAATGCCAACGCGTGTCTAGAAGTCATATTATGTGAGCGGACGGTTCCTACCGCTACAACATGAAAAAGGTTTTTCTCCAATGTGAATCAGAATATGTCTTTTCTTTTGAGAAAATGAATAGTCGCACTCGGAACATGAAAAATATTTTTTCTCAAGTGTGAGTCAGCAAATGTCTCGACAGTCTGCCCTTTTGAGAAAATGAATAGCTGCACTCAGAACATGAAAAAGGTTTTTCTCCACCGTGAGTTCGCATGTGCACCATCAAACTTACCTTAACAGTGGAAGAATAGTTGCACTCAGAGCATTTAAAAAGTTTCTCTCCGGTGTGAGTCAGCAAGTGTCTCTTCAGAACGCGACTTCGAGAACATGAATATTTGCACTCGGAACATGAAAAAGGTTTTTCGCCAGTGTGAGTCAGCATATGGCTCGTCAGACTGCTCTTTTGAGAACATGAATAGCTGCACTCGGAACATGAAAAGGGTTTTTCCCCATTGTGAGTTCGCATGTGTACCGTCAAATATCCCTTTAGAGTACACGAATAGTTGCACTCAGAGCATTTAAAAGGTTTTTCTCCAGTGTGAGTCAGCATGTGGCTTTTCAGATGGCTCTTTTGAGTAAATGAAGCATTGCACAAAGAACATGAAAAAGGTTTTTCTCCAGTGTGAATCAGCATGTGGCTGGTCAGACTTCCCCTTTGAGTAAATGAATTGTTGCACAAAGAACACGAAAAAGGTTTTTCTCCAGTGTGAATCAGCATATGGCTGGTCAGACTTGCCTTTTGAGTAAATGATTTGTTGCACAAAGAACACGAAAAGGGTTTTTTTCTACTGTGAGACAGCATGTGGTTCGTCATATCGCTTTTATGAGAACATAAATAATTGCACTCGGAGCATTTAAAAGGATTTTCTCCATTGTGAGTTAGCATGTGTACCTTCAAATGTTCCTTTAGAGTACACGAATAGCTGCATTCAGAGCATTTAAAGGGTTTTTCTCCACTATGAGACAGCATGTGGCTTGTCAGATTGTGAGTCCGCGGTTTTACATCGGTTTTACCTGGTGTCTGGGTAATTCTTTCAAAGTGTTCTAAGCATTCCTTTTTAACATCTGGCAGGTCTATGTCGATTTCCATGTAAGGAAATCCCCCTTCATCTTCCGCTCGGGGTCCTAATTCTGCCTTGATTGAAAGAGTCTCCGCTTTAATGCTACCTATAAAAACAATAAGAATGGTGAACATCGAAAAACAACAAAAGGTTTTTTTGAACGATTGAAGATAGCATTGATTAACAATGTAGAAGCATTAATTTGGATAGGAGACTTTAAAATTAATTTAAGTAATAGGAATGACCGAAAAGTTCTGCTTCATGGACCGATGCTTCAAGAACGGAAAACTATTTGCTCTTGAGCAACTTCCGCCTAGTATATCCCACTTTTAACTTCTTAAGATACGCTCAGTATCGCCCGGGTTAACACACATAAGAAAAACAGATATAATATAACTACAAAAGTACACCAAATATTCATAGTTATATTCCTAGAAACACAATTCTCAAAATAAACGTGGCTAAAATGGCTTTGGCCGTGTTAAGTGACCATATCTAAAGCCAGTTGCTTCTCACGTTCCACTTATCTACCTCCTACTATCCCTTCTACCATCAGCCTTACAAATACTCAAATTGCTGATGTAGTTTGGCTGTTTCCGGCAAAGACACATTTTATGTGAAAATGCCAAATATATGTATGTAATGTAAGAGAGGACAATTCAAAACGTACAGAGATTTTCTGGGAACGAAAATCTTTTTTTTTTTTACATATGCAATGCAACTAACTGGCAGTCCGAGAAGTCTCCGCACTTTGCCAACATTCTATCTTTGCATCTGGGGCATCAAAATCCATTTCCGTATACGGTATTTCCCCTCCGCTGTCTTCTTGGGGCCCTGGTTCCGTCTTTATGGAAACTGTATCCGGATTTTGTAGATCCATGGCACTTGTGTAGTAGGATTTGGTAATTAGTACAAGCCCAAACAAATAAACCTGAAAAAGAACATTGTTGTAACGGAACTATTATTTGAATGTGCTCGGAATATTCTGTCAAAACAATGATATCGTATGAATAACGCATATTTGGAAATAACGAATTATCCTATTAATAACCATGACAATTTTGACCTTGAAGTCGACATTTGCAATCGGTCGAGAGAATTGTCGTCAGTCGTGTATAACTCAATATATACTATATAAAGTTAAACCAGTAAACCGTTCGTTGAGTTCGCCATTATACTGAATATTGACATTTTAAAGTTCCTCAAGCAAAACGCCAATGGATTTCCTAACTTAGGTACCGATTGGTGTAAGATAAGATAAGTTGCTTTAGACACAGCGCCGTTGTGCATTTGAGTATTATATAACACAAATTAAAGGAAATTGGTCACTCAGTTTGATTCAGAATAACGGTAGCTACCAAAATTAATAGCGATGAATATAAGCATGAGTACTTACCAATAACAATCACAAGTATGGGAATATAAATTAAGCTGCGTAGGCTTAACAGTTGAAGGACTATAACGCAGAATTAGAGATTAAAAATATAATGAAATCACTGGCACTAAGGAAAGCGTACGTCAATTAAAATTTTTGAGCATAGAAATTAAACAATTATGAGTCATAGACAATTATTCTCCTCTACCTATATATATATATATACATATATATATATTTGTATATATATTTTTTTCGTTATCATTATTTTTCAATTTTTATTTATTTTCGATTTCGTATGAAAAGTTTTGCCATTCGAGAAGAAATAATATTTTGAGACGGTACTAAATCGTCAACAAGTGGCAATTACTTGAACATAAACATATATCACGATCATGAAATCCTGTCACTCATATGCGAGCTTTGTCACGTGCTTTGTCGTCGCCCAAACGATATTTTTGTTTGCTGGTTCGTTTTTAAATCTTTGTCATAATGATTTGTATAGGTACCAATTCCTTAGCGAAATTGCATATATGATCTTTGTATCTTGATCAGTATGATATTCGATATTATTTATTCGATATATGATATTATTTTATTATATATTATTTTTATTATTATTATTATTTGTGGTAGAACTACCATAACACAGCAGCTAAAATACCGAAGCAGCATATCTCAGAACCCTCTCTCCATAAATAAACCACTCGCCCTGTTTCTATTTTATTAATTAAAAAGGATGTTTCAATATCAAGTTTACAAAAATAGGTATTATTTCATAGTGAGGGAATTTAAATATCATGTTAGCACACATAGGGCTGCCTGCAAAGATTTCTTTTGAATGTCGCACGACTGTCCGAAAAGGGCGTATTGGTGTAACCAGCGGCGGGCCGTGCCGTTGTAGAAAATATTCCTACAATTGAGATTTCACTCTACTATATACGTTAAATACACACGAGAGGTACGCGTTCTTCTGTGCTCTTCATTATAAGTGATAGATTTATTTATTTATTTATACGCCCATTGGGCTTTTACATACATAGTTCATAAAAAATAATATTCTGAAGATTGTAAGTACACAATATTGGATTATAAAAGGTCCACAGCTTAAACATTTGTTCAATTCGAGCCACATACATTATTATGTAGAGATATGAACCAGCGCATCACCTAATTATAATACGTATTTACGCATTTATCCACGATATTGTGTTTCATTGTTAAATACGTGTCGATTTATTTATGTGGGTAGGGTATATAGTTTTGTACAGTAAGATCTCGCATTATTTAATTTAATTAAACGATTTATTGTTATTATATTATTTATCGTAAAAATGACTAACGAAACGTCAAAAGTAGAAATTAAGTTATTGGAAGCTTGTCAAAATTCATTCTTTACAAGAGCTCAGAGAATATTTGATAGCATGAAAAATTTCAAGACGACATCGTCAAAAAACACTTTTTGCGCAAATGCCACATTTTTACCAGAGATTGGGAAGGAATTTTCGGAAATGGTTAGTGAAATAAACATGCTCAACCTTACAATAAATCCGGAATATATTCCAAATTTTCAAATGGAACAATCATTTGACGAACTGTACGCCATTATTCAACTAACAGCCAGGCAAATAAATAATGAAAATATGAAACAGTCGTCATCTACTACTCAACCAAAACATAATATTAATTTACCAAAATTAACGCTACCCTGCTTTAATGGGAATTTACTGAACTGGAAAATTTATTATGAAACGTTTCTAAATGTAATTCACGAAAACGCAGATCTCTCTAATGCAGAAAAAGTTCAATATTTGGTCGGTTCATTGTCTGAAAAAGCATTACATATTTGTGTTGGGATTCCAACAACAGCGGATAGTTATGAAATTATTTGGAATGCTTTAATAGAGAAATATGAAGATAATCGAACACACGCAGCGTATTATTTCGATCAAATTTTAAACATTAAACAAATAACTATTCCAACAGCATCTAATTTAGAAGCGTTTATAGATCAGTTTCATTCGTAAATTTCGGCGTTAAAACAATTGAAAATTCAGAATTTATTACAATATTTCTCCCTTTATATAGGAACTCAAAAATTAGATAAGGAAACAGCTTTGGCATTCGAATCGTCAGTAAGGAGATTTGAGACACCCTCGAAGAGTTCGTGATTTTTTTGCGTGAACACGTAAAAATATTGCAACGGACATCTGCATTACCGGAATATAAATCGCAACAGCGTATGGAGAAAAACTCACAAGAAGCAATATAGCCAAGCGTTTGTTAGTGTAACAGACAGAAAAATAAAACAATACGAGTGCACTGTGTGCAAATCTATGCAGAAATTGTCTTAGTTAAGCTTGTCTTAGTAAAATGCACTTTGCTAATAAATGTAAATCGGAAAACCGATGCAAATATTGTAATCAAAATCATCACCCTTTATTACATTTTAATACAACAGCATCCGACTCTTCTCACTCTAATGAGCAAGATTTAGCGGAAAATTCCGAGCGTGAATCTGAAAATCCATCCGATAATGTCACATTGTGCACTCTGAATAATGAAGATGCAAACGTTTTTTCTCCAAATCAAACCATACTATTAGGTACCGCATCCATTAATGTTCTTGATTTTAGGAATAATTATCAGAAAATACGTGTCCTAATCGATAGCGCATCGCAAAACGATTTCATTACAACGGAATGTTGCTAACGTCTTGGCTTACATTTATTCCCAAATCGCAATCACGCCACGATTAGAGGAATAGGGGATGTTGCTCAACGCGTTAAAGGAGTTACAATCACGCCACGATTAGAGGAATAGGGGATGTTGTTCAACGCGTTAAAGGAGTCACAATCACGCCACGATTAGAGGAATAGGGGATGTTGTTCAACGCGTTAAAGAAGTCACTAATATGAGTTTTGAGTCTCGTTACAACAATAAAGTGTCTTTCTCCATTCAACCTTTGGTCGTAGACAGCATCACAGCTCACCTTCCAGCATCATCGCTAAATCTAAACGCTTTATCTTATTTAAATTAATTACCAGTTGCCGATGACGAATTACACTTACCAGGGATCATAGATGCAATCATCGGAGCCAATTAATTTGGCCAAATAATATTACCAGGTAAGGTAAACGGCACACGGTTATTACCAAGTGCCATTGAGACCAGCTTAGGATATATAATAATAGGAAATGCACCTACCATCGATAGTTCTTATTCACTTGGTAACTCATTTTGCACAACGACAGAATCATCGATTGAAGAACTTCTGGCAATTGGAAGAGGTCACGGAGTGTGAACTGCTTTCATCGGAGGAAAAAGAATGTGATACGATTTACGATCAATCTACCAGCAGAGATACCTCCGGTAGATATATGAGCTCCATTCAAATCCTCCTCCTCCAAAAATTCTAGAAGATTCTTATCAAGTAGCCTCACGTCGTTTTCTGAGGCTAGAAAAAAGACTAAAAGCATCTCCATCCCTGAGACAAAAGTATAACAACGTAATAATGGATTATCTCGAAAAGGGTTATCTATCCCCTGTTAATCCTGACAGGCTGCTGGAAATTAGTTATTATATTCCACATCACTGCATACTACGAGATGATAAAACAACCACTAAACTACGAATAGTTTTAGACGCAAGCTGTAAGACTAGTACTTCGTATTCTTTGAACGATATATATTACATTCGGGAAAAAACTTACAATTTGATTTATTCAAGTTATTAATTAATGTTCGTTTGTACCGTATCATTGATCTCATATTTGGGATTTGTATCAATCAACCATAACAGATCACTTCTCAGTAGAAATTGGCCTGATGCACAATAGTCCTACTACCGGAACGTCACGTAATAGTATAAAAATGAAAAAAATTGAGAAACTAACTTCTAAAATTAAATTAGAAAATTGGCACTCTACTCTAAATTCCAACGATCTGGACATTGCTTTAAATACCTTTTCTTATATCCTTTTGCAATATATTGAGGATGTCACCGAAGAATCCAGTTTGAATAATTCAAAAAATTAAAAAAACTGAAACCATGGATCACTGATGTCCAAATTTTTTGTATTAAAAAAAGGGACAAACTTCACAAAAATCTACTCAATAATCTGGACACTCAAGCCACAATATTTTATAAAAAATACAGAAATGTATGCAATAATATCATCAAAACCACAAAAAAACTACTACAAAGAGAAACAGTCCAGAGCCAGTAATAATAACAAAAAAATCTGGCATATTATCAAACCACACAATGAATTACATCAACGGCCATGACATCTCTTTAAACTTAAAAACAGTTTGATAATGCCTTCAGAGGGCGAAACAGCTGTCACACGTAATAATAATTACATAGCAGAAATTGTTTATAAATAAACTGTTTTCATAAATATTTTTTTTTTGTTCCGATCATATTATTAGCGTGAAAATTTGTAAACATCACAATATCCCGTTTATCTCGCCATTTCAAAGTCAATACATTTTCCGAATTATACGCTATGACCTGTCCAGTGTCCATTTCTTATTTTCCTATCCAATTTAGGCATTTGCTTCCGATTGGTTCTTGCTGTCCCACAATAATTAGTTTTGTTTTCAAAAAGACATTCAAACAAAGCGGGTGAAGTTTACCAATTATCTACGTAGAGTCGATGCCCACAGCCAAGATAATCTTCAAGTAAAGTCATTGCTACAGATCCCGATATTCCAACGCTGGTGGCTTTCAATGTCTGTTTCATTTCCGGTGTAATAAACATTGCCTGTTTTTACGTCACAGCAAACAAAAATTTTGATGCAAAATCTGTGCCTTTTTTGAAGGTATACCTATACATTTTAAAAGAGAGCCGTCCTTTCCACAATAATAACCTCTCATCAATACTTAAATAGGGATAAAAAGTTCATTCATTTTTTTTTTAACGGTTCTAAAATGCTCCTAATCTTGAAAAGTCTGTCATTATTGTAGCATTGACTTGCACAATTCCTCAAGATAAGTAAAAAAAAGATCCTGGGAAAATAATGTTTTAGAAAACGGTGTCTCTATTGTAGGATTATTGGACCAATATTCTTTGATACAATTTTTTCCAACCAGACTCAAAAGAATTATGGTAGATGAGAAACGTACATTTCTTCCTTCGTAGTGTCGACCCATTTTTCAATTTTTGACGACGCTGATACATTATGGGATGCGGATTTTGCGTAAATGTTTGTTTCGGAAACAATGGTGTTTATAATTTCTTTTATAAAAAACAGTTGGAAAAGTTGCAGTTTAAGATAATCATCGTCCAAATAAACGTGTGTTTTTATTCTGCACTGGAAATCATTGAAGTTGTGCAGTGTTGGGGTGAAGTTTGTATCATCCCATATTCTAGCTTCCTCCCGTCTCCGATTAGCACTAGGTTGCGATTCTACTATAACCACAGACATAGGAATTAATAGACGAGAAGATAATGGCGAGGGGTAAAATCAACTGTTGAAGAACGAAGGGAGTAAGGCTGACTGTGATTCGTCAATAAATCAATCTGACAGTAAATAGGCATCTCGCATTATAATATGTATCACCATTTAGTTCTTAAAAGTAAAATCTGCTTTTGAATGAATAGACATTTCTACATGGGAGCGCAAATTACTCGCCACGTTATGAACTAATTTGCGAAGTCCAAATTCGGCAAGTAAGGCAGCTTCTATTTTCAGAGTCGTAGTTAGTTTCAGAGTATTTAGTTAAGACACTTTTACAAATGTCTCATAATTTACTTACCCCAGTAAACAACGATGAGCACACTTGAGAATCGCTACACTGTGATGTGATAGTATATGTTTCTAAAACTGATCCATATAATACGGTGTGAATAAGCTTAAAATAAAGTAAAATAATGCTTACTTATGGAATGTATTACGACAGTTGGGTTTATTCTCTTTTTCACATCTATTTTTACAAGTTTTCATATCACAAGTCAACATTTTGCCGTGTTATTTCGTAAAATGAACCGATGATGCCTCGACCATAGTTCGCACAAGAATGATGACGTCACGTTTTCAAATTTCACTTGAGGCCATATGCGAGCCCAGCCGGCTTAATGGAACCGGTATGGGGAGTGGGGATAATACGCTTTTAATCACTTAGGGCAGGTCTACTAATATTCATATGTCTATGACTATAACCGTTTCCTCATCATCAGTAGAAAAATTATCGGAGAATATTGATAGATCGTCAGTGGTTTCAATACTTTCGTCTTCATCATCATTATTTTTCATCAAAATATCGGCGATTTCATAATCTCCTAAATCCATGAGGTTTTTGATGTTTTAATAGTACACTTTGAATCACTAAAATCACCAAAAATATTGTAATTTCCGGCTAACAAACACAAAACACAAATAATAATTTTAAAAACGTATAAACATATGAATCACAATACTCAATATATCACAAAACCACGAAAAGGGTATTTTAATACGGTTTTATATACGGTTAGATCACAAGAAAAGTTTAAAAACTAAGGAATTTACAGTTTGAGATAATACTACACATTGTACTGAACATCTATGCAAGTCTGTCAATCTGTCAATCGACTGTAAAATGCCGGTTTCCTCTCTGCGGTACCTTAGGGAAGGATTTGCAATTGATACACAACTTTGCGAATGTCGTCGGACAAATGACTGATTGAGCCAGTTTTTTGCATATTTATTGAGTTAAAATTCAACAGTTTCTACACGTGTTAATATTCAGCAAGTATTTTTTATCCCGAAATAGGATGCATGAGAGCAGGAACCAAGAAAAAATAACCAAAATTTAATTACTTCGGTTAAATCCTATTTGACACATGATACGTGTCCGGTGATAAGCATCATAAAAGATTCGGCGCGGCGTCGTAAAATTTCAATGCCATTGTTTACGATTTGTTCTTTGTAGTAATTTGCAAGTACCTAAGCAGGTCGAGCTGTTTACTATTAATTAGTTAGTCTGCATTCTTCTCTTGACGCCAAATATCTAACAACACAACATTTCTTGATTTCAAAAACAGTCAGAATACACAAATGAAACTTTAAACAGCTTTATTGCAAAAATACAATACATGCACATCTGACATGGTTTTTCGGGACTGTCGATTTGTTAGGTTTGTTATTGAATATACTCACATTTAAACAAAAGGTTTTAAAAACAATGGCAATGGACGAAAAAGTTATGGGACAGTAAGGACAGTAAGGACAGGATTGGTCTCGTCGAAAGAGAATCACAAAGAAATGGCTCTCTGCAAGTGTCGATACCTGCAAATAAATACACAAACAAAATATTAACATAACAACGTCAAAAACAAATAAACAATTTACTTGCAAATATCACGAACATGTTCACATTAAAACTCCAAATTATTTAGTTGCTTTTCTGCTGAAACTCGGAACACAAATGAAAATTTAATTAAAATTTATAATAACCCTTATCAAATCAATAATTAACCAGGTAAAATAATGGAACTGTTTTGTTGAGACTTTGAGGCAGAACTAACTTTCACTCTCGTGGAATGACTCGCAAATTGTGCTGAATATGAAATGTTCTTAAAAATCATTATTCTTAGTTACGATCGTTCTTAATAATAACCGTTCTTATTAATTACCGTGATTCATTCTTGTCTATGCATAACCTATAATTATTTTTGACAAGTGCTAACAAGTGCTTTCTTCTCCGAGAGCCGTTTCTTCCTGTTAAACATACTATCCCACTCCTGTGATGGTTATTGGTAAAGTAAGTACTTATTCTTATATTCATCGCTATTCATTTGGTAGCTGCCGTTATTCCAGTTTAGTTAGGGAATCATTGGGCGTTTTGTCACAGTAGAATGTTTAAACTGTCAATTTGACGTCTACCTATTATAAGATTAGCATTTCGAAGGCATTTATTACAGTGATCACAAAAAAAACATATTGTTAACAGATATTTTGTTAAAAGCGGAATGGCGGTAAACATTGTAAACATATATATAGTTTTCCCACTATAAACAACGTTTCTCTTAACCGTTGTCATATCTTCAAGGTTTACAAATGTGTTTTGGCTACGTCTTCGTTATTTTAACAGGATATTCCAAGCGAAACCACATTTATTTATTTATTTATATTTTTTTTTCTAGATAAAAAAAAATTACATTTTCACTTATTTAACTAGAAAAAACTATTACATTTTTTTTTTACATTATTTTTGGCTTTCACCCTTCAAGGGTGTTCTTGGCCATCATTTAAAATTATTGAGAAATAAAAGGTGAAATTAAATATTAATTTTATTTAAATAGGCAAATTTAAAAATTATAATGTCAATTGGAGTCGAGTTCAGACTTAGAAGAGATGAGATGTTGAATGGAGGGGAGGCAATTTTAGATAAGGCTTGATACAAGAGAGGATATTTGTTTAGAGAGGGACAACCAAAAAATATGTGATCTAAAGTTCCCACTTCTAGACCACAAAATGTACAATCTGGGGAGTCAAGGACGTGAATTTTAAAAAGGTGGGAAGGAACGGAACAATGTTTGTCAATTTTTTTATGAACTCATTCGAATGAGTGAAGAAATTTCTTTTTTGGAAAATTGAGGGAATTGCTGAAACCACGGTTTTGATGGAATAGTCCTTTGTATTGAGGCATAGCAGGCTCCCTTGGATTGGCTAGCAATGTGCCAATACTCTGCCCAAACATTGCGGGATCTATCTTTGATGATGGAAAAAATGTCAGATAACACATTAATATATTACACAACGATTTTATTCACGATCATTGTTTTGTTGATTGATCATAAAACTGAACAACTTTTAAAAAAATTAAACTACACTTTTTTTTCATTTTTAATTTCGTCTGGGAGGCAATTATGTATGTTGCTCCCCTCGTAACCAATGGATTGCTTGCCGTAATGAGTATGTATGGTGTTTAAATGTATTTTATCTTGTTGCCGTGTGTGTGTGTTTACTTGGTACGTTTTAATGATTTCTGTATTTGGATGTATGAGTTTATTATTTATTTTTCATATAATGAGACATGTATTATATTCATAAAAAGTTTCTTAATTTTAATAGTTTTGTTTTCATACATAATTTTTCTGTTGATGTTCTAGGTTTGAAGTGAAATAGCTTTTTGATTACTTTGTTTTGTTTTACGTGTAGTTCATTTATATATGTTTCATATGCATTTAACCAGATTTCAATCAAGTAGTTTAAATGTGAATGTACGAGGCTATAATATAGACCTTTTTTTAAATTTTATCTAGTAACAGATATGATATCCGGCTAAATACGCTAATTAAAGGGGTGATTTTATCTTTAATATCTTGAATATGCTATTTAAAAGTTACGTGTTCATCAATGCACAGCCCAAGATAATTTTCCCGTATTAGAATTTACAGGTTGTTATATTCAATTTTTAAGGGTACGTAAGGAGGAATGATTTAACGATTTGAGCTAAAAATCATGTATCCTGTTTCAATTTAACTTTTAAATTTTATCATTTTATTTTATTTTAACAATGTTCTGTTTCAGATATATTGTTTGGGGTTAAACCAATAACCAATCTCTACCAAAGCAGACCATGGATCTACTGAAGCCAGATACTACATCCATCAAGACGGAACCAGGGCTCCAGGAAGAAGATGGAGGTTAAATTGCATTTTCAGATTTAGATTTCGACCACCCAGCTGTAACGAAGGAATGCTCGCAATATGCGGAGAGTACTCAGACAGTTTGTTGCATTGCATACGTGTTAAATATAGAACTTAAAATTCGGATGTCCGGAATCAATTTCTCTTTTGAAATGTCGTACAAACAGGACACACACTTGTGCACACCATCCTTTCTTATAAAACATGAGGTGTATTGGGTATTTACCTTAATATGTGTCCTTGCCGGAAAATACCAAAATACAGCACTCATTAAACTTTATTATATTATTCATAGTAAGTTGTCGGTTCCTCGATTTTCACCTTATTTTATTTGAGAAATGATGTGAATTACACGTATTATACGTTAAAAATACATTAATATTGATTGTAAAAACAATATTTCTTTGACCGAAAACAACCAATTTTTCAATTTGGTAGGCGGGAATGGGTACCGCCGCCCTGGGAACCATTTATTGGATTACCAACACCTCTGCCACAGGTCACCCCAAGTGGTTCGCTACGTTTGGTGACTTAGCAGGGGTGCCCGGGTTCATGGGTTAAGGTTTGCCGGGTCTTGGTGGCGGGTGCGTCGGCCCACCTTCTGCGTGGCGGGCCGGTTGGGAGATGCTGGTTGAGGGAGACCCTTTACAACCGGTTACCGCTGTCCGGGCCGCTCGATAGTACAGGGGCCCGACCCTCAGGCTCACGACTAAGGGTGGGCTGCCCCATCAGCGAGTGAAAAAACCCCGCCACTGCTGTTGTGCCGGTTCGTGACCGGAGGGGACCCAGCAGCAGCGTTTGGGGCGCATTGGATGCCCTCTCCAGCCGGACTCTCCCAGCCTATCGCCTAGCACCGCAGTGGGTGGGCTGGAACCAAACGCTCATCACTCCTGGATAGCCTGAACCCCAGATTCCTACCCACCCCTCATACCTTTCCTTTCCAGACCTTTCCTTTCACCTCCTACCCTTATAAAAAAAAATAAAAAAAAATAAATAATAAATAAATTCATGAACATACAACACAACAATTTTAACATCGTTACAGCGGCGAGTAGCAGGCGTCCCCGGTGCGGGCCAAAACTGTTGGTAAATTTTGCCAACATTCGCGGCCTGCACACAAATTTAAATTCCGTCCATCACCATCTTTTGTCCCAACGTCCCAACCTTCTTTTCCTATCCGAAACTCAGATAGCCGAGCCGCCAGACTCCTCCTATCTGGACTGCCCGGGCTTTACCCTCGCAAGCAAATTCCGACTGAAAGGAGGAGTCTGCCTCTATAGTCGAGCTGACGTCAACTGTGTGCGACTATTGAGTCTGGAAAACTCCAGATTCGACGTAATGTGGGTGCGCGTCAATCTTGCCAGTACGGCAAGATTCTACGCATGTCTATACCGCTCACCGAACCATAGCGAATCAGACACTTCCGAGCTCTTCAAACATTTGAGCGATACTATTGATGATCTCTTGCCCCGCTACCCTTCGGCCGAGTTTATTGTTCTGGGGGACTTCAACGTTCATAACGAGCCATGGTTGAAGTTCTCAGGCCCAACGGACTCGGCTGGCCGACAGGCGGAATCCTTTGCCATTTGCTACGGATTAGAGCAATTGGTTCAGGAGCCTACAAGGGTTCCTGATGTCCAGACTCACCGCTCCAATCTGTTAGATCTTTTCTTAACTACTGTGCCACACGGTTATAAGATTGACGTCACAGCGCCTCTGGGATCATCTGACCACTGCCTAGTGACGACATCAATCCCCGTTAGCCTCAGACCAACCAATGAGAGGCTGAGGAGAAAAGTGTGGCACTATAGGTCAGCAGATTGGTTCGGTATGCGGGCCCATTTCAACGCTTTTCCGTGGTCAGCTGTTTGTTTTCGGACTTCGGACCCTTCAAGATGTGCCCAGGAGATTGGTGAAGTCATCAAATCGGCGATGGATGGCTTCATACAGTCGACTACTAAAGAAACTGGTGTGGGCTCAAAGCCGTGGTTCAGTCGACAATGCTCCGAAGCAGTCCGACGAAAAAACGCGGCTTACCGAGCCTACAACACATCTCGAACGCCCGAAAGCAGATCAGCATACAACAAATCGGCAAAGGAATGCAAGAGAATCATCAATAGGTCGAAATTCGAACACGACCTGCAGATCAGCAAAAAGCTGGCTGCCTGCCCGCATGGCAGCAGAGCATTCTGGTCGCTTGCGGGCTCAATAGGTCGAAATTTTTGCAAACCCAGTTTGCCACCTCTTACCAGACCTGACGGCTCACTAGCAAACACCGCCACCGAAAAGGCTAACTTATTAGGGAAAATGTTTGCGGAAAACTCGACCCTCGACGACGGGGGTGCTATTCCGCCGTCGGTTCCTCACTGCGGCTTCTATATGAAAAAGCTGAGGATCCGGCATCGGGATGTACTCCACGTCATACGGGGGCTCGATGTTAACAAAGCTAGTGGACCTGATGGAATACCTGCCCTGGTATTGCAGAGGTGTGCTGCGGAAATAGTTCCAGTTTTGACAAAGCTCTTCAAAATGTCCCTGAAGTGTGGCACTGTTCCCTCTGGTTGGAAAAAAGCGGTCATTCACCCTATTCCCAAGAAAGGTGACCGCTCCAACCCGGCCAACTACCGCCCCATAGCGATCACATCAGTTCTGTCCAAAGTGATGGAACGTGTGATCAACGACAAACTGCTCACATACCTCGAGAAGAACAAAATTATCAACGACCGTCAATACGGATTCCGGCGGAACCGCTCGTGCGGTGATCTTCTCGCGTATGTGACGCATGTTTGGGGGCGGTGCCTGGAACGTCACGGTGAGACCCAAACGGTCGCACTAGACATATCCAAGGCCTTTGACCGGGTCTGGCACCGAGGACTTGTCAACAAATTGCATTCTTACGGACTTCCCGCATCCCTGTGTACGTGGATTGCTGACTTTTTAAGGGATAGGTCGATTCAGGCGGTTGCTGACGGTTTCACCTCTTCCTCGCACTCCATAAATGCTGGCGTCCCACAGGGATCGGTTCTGTCTCCGACTTTGTTTTTGTTGCACATCAATGACCTTTTGACATGTGCACCGATTCATTGTTACGCGGATGACAGTACAGTTCATGATAGCTTTTTGTTTGACAAGCCCCCAAAGGGCACACAAACTCCAACGGCTCGGAGGGCTTTGAAGCAGAGAATGGACGGTTATCTCGAGAGTATTTCCTCCTGGGGTAAAAATAATCTCGTCGAATTTAATGTTTCAAAGACCCAATCCTGTCTGATTACGTCTAAAAGGGATCCAAATGATCATCTAGTCTCCTTCAACGGAAGCAATCTTCCGAACAGGCCTTCCATTGATATGCTTGGTGTAACTATAAGTGACCAGCTCAGGTACGGGGGCTCCATCGAATCCAGAGTAAAGTTGGCCTCTCAGAAGCTGGGCGTACTGTACAGGGCCCGCAGATACTTTAATAGTACACAACTGCTCACCCTGTACAAATCGCAAGTGCGCCCTACTGTCGAATTTGGCAGCCATCTCTGGTCTGGAGCCCCAAAATACCTGAAAAAAACCCTTGACTCTGTGCAGAAACGGGCGGTCCGTTTGATAGATTCCCCAATCTTAACAAACGGACTGCAATCTTTAGAGCACAGGCGTCAAGTAGGTATGCTGTCCTTGTTCTATCGGTATTACAATGGAAGATGCTCTGAGGAACTAGCGTCATTGATCCCTTCGGCACCGGTGCGTAGTCGGGATACACGCCAAACGCGCGCCCAACTTTGTACACAGTTGACACTTGTCACATGAGAACGGGTCGCTTCTACGATTCGTTCTTAAGTTCAACAGCTCGGCTGTGGAACGAACTGCCGGCCTCTGTGTTTCCTCCCTCCTACAACATGGGACTCTTCAAGACCCATGTTCACTCCTTCCTCTCCAAAAAAAGACCCTCCACACAGCATCCCCAAAGATGACATAGGCCCCGAGGGAAATTATTTTCTTCAGGGCCTCCTGTGTGGAGTAAATGTAAAAAAAAAAAAAAAAAAACCAAACTCTCTACTACAGGTGCTCTAGAGAAAGGTTTTTCCTTCTTGAAGAATCGGTCCCTGAAGCGGATATCTGAGGTCATTTTTTATCTGACATTGACCTTGTTGATCAATGGTATTTATTCGTAAAAGAATAGTTTATTGTTTTTCAATTAAAAAAATTCTCGTCAATATCAATTTGACGAAGATACAGGGCTGGCTCTATGCGGGCGCAATTAGTGCAGTTCGTCCCGGGCGTCCCTGGGTACTTAACCTATCACATCGCCCTTTATATTATTTTTGATAAATACCGCTCTGCAAAAAAACCCAAATCATCATTTTAATTTTGGTATACTGCCTCGGCGTGTACTATTTTAGACTGTGAGGGCAGCCAAAATTAATCTTGCGCCTGGCGCCGTTTGATTCAGGGCTGGCCATGAAAAGATTCATTATATTTATTGTCCTTTTTTATTCCAGGAAACATTAATGTGAAGACAGTCACCATAAACGCGGATCTTGGACCCCAACAAGATGAAGCGGCGCTTACTTATATGAAAATTGATATAGACCTGTTGGATGTAAAAGAGGAATGCTTAGAACGCTTTGGAAGAATTTCCAAGGAAGCAGGTAAAACCAATTTTTCACTGTAAACTTGAACGATTCGGACTCTCCTATTTTTTTATCGTTTCTACGAACTTACTTCGCTTATTTACTCTAAGTTTAGAAAATAAGTTTAACTGAGTCTTTTTCATCCATGTTATTTTTCAAATTTGTCGACAGATCTTCAGACGCATTTTGTGGAAAAGGGATTCACTCCTCCCCATCACAACTACTCCTCCTCTCCTAAGTCAAATTTTGCAATAAACGTACGCACCTATGCAAGAGAAAAAACTTTTTCTTGTTCCAAGTGCAACTATTCAAATGCTCAAAATAGAAAGTTAAAGAGGCATATGCTGACCCACAGTGGAAAAAAACCTTTTTCATGTTCCGTGTGCAACTATGCGTGTTGTCGAAAGGATCATCTGAAGAGGCATATGCTGATTCACATTGGAGAAAAACCTTTTTCATGTTCGGAGTGCAACTATGCGTATTGTCGAAAGGATCATCTGAAGAGGCATATGCTGATTCACATTGGAGAAAAACGTTTTTCATGTTCGGAGTGCAACTATGCAAGTTATCAACCAGGTAACCTGAAGACACACTTGTTGACTCACAGTGGAGAAAAACCATTTTCATGTTCCGTGTGCGACTATGCATGTAATCGAAGGGTTCAACTGATTAGCCATATACTGACTCATAGTGGAGAAAAACCATTTTCTTGTTCCGTGTGCAACTATGCATGTTATCGAAAAAGCGATCTAAACGTACACATGCGGATTCACAGTAGAAAAAAACCTTTTTCATGTTCCGAGTGCAACTATACGTGTTGTCAAAAGGGTCAGCTGAAGAGGCACAAGCTGACTCACAGTAGAGAAAAACCTTTTTCATGTTCGGAGTGCAACTATGCATGTTATCAAAAAAGCGAACTAAACGGACACATGCGGATTCACCGTGGAGAAAAACCATTTTCATGTACCTTGTGCAACTATGCATGTTATCGAAAAAGCGAACTAAACGTACACATGCGGATTCACAGCAGAGAAAAACCCTTTTCATGTTCCGAGTGCAACTATACGTGTTGTCAAAAGGGTCAGCTGAAGAGGCACAAGCTGACTCACAGTGGAGAAAAACCTTTTTCATGTTCAGAGTGCGACTATGCATGTAATCGAAGGGTTCAACTGATTAGCCATATGCTGACTCATAGTGGAGAAAAACCATTTTCTTGTTCCGTGTGCAACTATGCATGTTATAGAAAAGGTCAGCTGACGAGACACGTGCTGATTCACAGTGGAGAAAAACCTTTTTCATGTTCCGTATGCAACTATGCATGTTATCAAAAGGGCCATCTGAAGAGCCATATGCTCTCTCACATCGTAGGAAAACCTCTTTAATATTCCGTGTGCAACTAAACATGTTATCTGAAGTGCAACATGCTAACTCACGGTGGAGAAAAACCTTTTTCATGTCCCGTGTGAAACATTTCATTTTATCAAAACGCCCATCTAAAGGCCCTCATTCTGTCTCACAGTGGCGAAAAACCTGTTTTATGCAAGTGCACATATTAATGTTATTATAAAAGCAATATGAAGCGCACGTTAAGTCACTACGGAGTCAACATTTTCTTTTTCCTTGTTCATCTATGGATATTCTCAAAACGCACATCTAAAAAGCCACATGCTGTTTCACAGTGGCAACAAACTTTTTTCATTTTCCAAGTGCACATATTCAGATTCTAGGAAAGGCCACCCATATAGGACATTTGTTGGAACACATGCTGACTCAGAGCGGATAAAACCACCCTTTTCTTGTTCCTAGTGCAACTATGCAAGTTATCAACAGTGTTCCTTGAAGAGAAAATACTTAATGACAGCTGAGAAAAAACTTTTTCGTTTTCTGGCTGAAGAGAGATTTGAAAAAACGTGTGCGCACTCACAGTTTTTTTTTCGTATTTAATTATGCGTTTTCTCGAAAAGAATCTTTGACTGGACACTTTTCTTGTTCCTTGCGTTAACATTCACCTTCACGAAAACTATTTACAAAATAAATTCTAGTATTAGATATGATTTGTTTCACCAGAGAGTTTCCAGTATATAAAATAAGTATAATTTTAAAATGGTCAAAATGTTTATAACCTTTTGATTTCCTTGAATTTCTTCTGAATCGCATTGCAAAATATTTGATTTTTTTTTAAACTTAAATGTACTTGTAAGTTAAATGTAAATGTATGTGTAAAAAAGATAATTATGTCATGCTTCTAACACGAATATCAAAATATATGTGAATATGTTTACAGTAATATGTTTAATTATTTTTTCAAATAATATTTTTACACTTCTACATTCACTTTCTAAACTGTAGAACTGTAGAAGCAGCTACTAGTGCATTCTAGAACATTTTCTTTTTTGTTTACTATGCGGAGATCGCACCTTGTACCTACTAGAATTATTTGGTAAACACAACCGCTAGGTACTTCAACCGCTCGAGAACGTACTACCTGGGTAGACAGAAAAAATTCCAGTGATTTGACTGATGACAATTTTCCTCTGATATTTTAAAATGTAAGTATTTTTCTCCTTACATAACTGAACCGACAAATCATAACTTAAGATTTTTTTTAAATCTTTACTAATTGAAAATTGCTGTCGAAATGGCTTCACGCAATCATACATTTCGTTACGTGCTTAAAGCAGATATAATTCCGTTAAAACGTAATCAACAAATTCGTACATTTTTGTACTTTGACAATAGTTATTAAGATTATTCTGGTAAAATACATTGCTTGTAGAGAAAATTAGGACGAACTGCGGCACGAGAATCAATTAAGTATTGATCCTGTGTAATGTAGTAAAGCAGGGAACAGAAAACAGTAAAGAGGGGTTTGTAAGGGCTGCAATGCCAATATATTCTATGATTTTATTGGAAAAAACGAAAACGCTTTCATTTAAAAACAAAGTTGAAATATTCTTGTTTTTGTAATTATTTGAAGTAAATACAGATAACTACTTATTCGCTACAATTTTTCATTTATATCTAACATTACGTTGCTTACCGTAGTTAACATTTGAACTCTCACATTACTGAAAATTAAAAAACATAATTTTTTGATATTTTTTTCAAGAACTCTTTTAGACCCAGAAACCTAATAACGCGGTTTAACTATTAAATTTTGATATCCTTGCCTAGTTAAGGGTTAACGACTAATAGGATAGTAATGTGTTTGCCCTTAGTTTTTAAAGTGATTTTAATCCTTATGTATAAAGAAACTGAAATAAAGGTAAGTGTCCAAATCGCTTGCACTAAATTTTATTTTAGAAACAATGATTTTTTTAATTTTGTGTACATATTTTACTGTGATTTGTTAGTAAGGTTCCGGATTTCCCACAGTCAACAGGTTGAAGATCTGCTGCCCCAATAATGTTTATAATGCCCAATTGTTCGAGCTTTCTTATGTATTCCATAATAGCCAAGTTATATATATTTTTTTTTTTATAGTGAATACCTCACAAGAGTCCCAACTGCTCCCGTCTGGAGCCAGTGAGACTATGGCATCCCCAATTGGGGGTTGTTGTGAGGCTGAAGGTAAGTGGGGAAGGGAAAGAGGAAGGTGGGGAAGTACCTGGCTATTCAGATCTAGTCACTAAACACGGCTTAAGCCATTTGGAGCAACGTTTCAATTCTGAATGGTGGTCTTACACCAGGGCGATACTGGTAGTATCTTCCACTCTGGAACGTGCCGCAAATATACTATATATTATTTTAATTAATTAATTGTGAAATAACACAAATTAATCAAATAAAATTTATTTGCGCTCGCCGGGTTCGAACCCGCGACCTTCGGAATGGCAGTCCAATGCGTTACCACTGGACTATGCCGGCCGTCAATATATATGGTGTTAAAGGTGGATCATCTTAGTCTAACAACTTCTTACTGGATCAACATACTATGGGAAGAGGTCAATATATATTTTTAGTTATACTAGTTTAAAAAATTACTTTGACCCAACACAAGAGGCCCTGAGGAAAATAATTTCCCTCAAACTTTACCGCCTATGTTATCTTTGGGGTGCTGTGTGGAGGGTTTTTATAAGGCGAGGAAGAAAATTTGTATGAGCGGAGGCTAGGAATCTAGGGATTAGTGTGATCAGGAGTGACGGTCGAATGAGTAATAATAGATGTTATATAAACAAAATATTCTTTTCTTTTATGTCTTATTTTAGCAATGAATATATACAATAAATGTCCAATTTTCTTCGCTGTTATATTTCCGTGGATTTGATGAAAAATATGATGCTGAACAAACCCCACTGTTTCAATATGATTGCTTTCTCTCACTATCCCACGAATCGTGGTAAAGACCCGTTCTCATGTGGTCAATCTTACCCGTGGGTGCTCGTTTGGCGTGTTTCCTGACTGCAACGGTAGAAAAAGGACCAATGATGCTAGTTCCTCGGGGCAACTTCAATTGCAATAACGGTAGAATAAAAACAGCTATCCCACCTGATACCTGTGCTCTTAAAATTTCAAATCGCTGGTTTTGTGGAATCTATTAAAACGACCGCTCATTTCTGCAGAGGATTTTTATAAAAACGACAAAGTCAGTGGAACAGAGCCACGACTAGTAGTACTTCATAGTAGTAGCCATACTCCCCTCAGGTATAGAAATTTCAGTAATACTTCACCTGGTGCGGGTGTAGAATCACTCTACGTCGTTCTTCTATGTTGTCTCATTCGCCGACAGCAAAATCATTTGTCACACGAGAAGTGCCCAATAGTTGCAGTCGTGACAAGAAAAAGGTTTTTCTTCACTGTGGGTACGCATGTGAATTTTAAGACTGCCCTTTGTAGAACATGAATATATGCAGTCGGGACACGAAAATGGTTTTTCTCCACTCTGGGTAAACATATGAGTTATAAGTTGGCTCTTTGTGGAACATGCAAATTTGTAGTCGGCACACGAAAAGAAAACAGCTGCAACTTTTACAGATATCGTAGCAGGCGCTAATGAGTCACGCTAGCATTATAGAAAGAGAAGTTAGTTATATAAACGCTGCCTTTAGAATTGTACGTCTTCAAAGATGCACCGCAACTATAAAATACGAAATCACTACAATAGATGCACCGCGTGCTAAAAACTATAAAATACGATAACACTATAACAGATGCACCGCGTGCTAAATACTATAAAATACGAAATCACTATAACAGATGCACCGCGTGCTAAATACTATAAAATACGATAACACTATAACAGATGCACCGCGTGCTAAATACTACATGTTACCACTAGATTGAACATTAAAAACTATTTTTAAAATACCAAGCTTAACAACAGTTGGAAGACCTAAAACTGATTGACATTCTATATTTGTGACAAAAAATAATATTATTTGTGACTTCTCCATTAATTTGACATACAATATCACATTGCCCAATAATCGGTATTTTATTACCTTCAAAACCAGACACATTTACATAACCCGTTTTTAAAATAGAATTTAATAAATTTAACTTTATAAGGTTTTATAATGACATGACATATTATGTCAACCTCTGTATCCAAAATAAAAAAAAACTAAAATCATTTCTTAAATTTTATTATTAATTAATAAATCTAAGAGCCATGCTTGACTTGAATTATTGTTACTATATATGTTTCTTATTGTTCCAACGTAATGAACTTCAGAGAAATAAGTACTCTCATCATTAGGTTTTGATGCTTGTAAAAATTACATGACCTGCATTTTTCATTGACGGCTGGACATTTATATCTGTGTTGCTGACCACATCTTCCACAGGGTATATTCCCACTTGACGTTGAAGGTGATGATGACTACGACGGTGACCCGTGACGATTGAATTGACCACTTGACGATGAATTGACGAATTGACGAACATAATGACTTGATCCTCTTGGACTTGACACTTTTGGACTTGACGAATGACTGTTGACATTTTGACTTTGATAAGGTGACCGTGGCTGTCTTGATGCACTTTTATGCTGACAAATCTCTCGCAATTTCGACTGTTTTTTTTGTAGCGATAGTGTTGAATCTTGCAGAAGACGTTGACGTATGTGACTTAAATTTGAGCTCATATTTGCAATGAAAATTTCTCTTACTAGAGATTTGCTGCATTTGCACTTTGGACTAATCCTTTGAGATCTAGTGATGGCATTATCATAGTGATATGACAGCCATGACAAAGTAATGGTATCCGGATTGAAGAATCTTTCTTAGAAAAAAATAATTCTTTTAATACAATCATTTCGCATAATTTAAAAATATACAATATTCGTGTTCCAACTGTGATGCAAGAATATATAATATTTATAAGTGTTCAAACTGTGAATGTATTTTCTGTTGATTGTAATCCTATTTTTACTATTTCTTTCTCATATTCTAACTTGTGCAGCAAGTCAAAGCCCCACGGGCGTGAAATGAACGCAATAATAAATTCAAATATTAATAATTGCAATCGGAATATGTGTAGAGTTTTTCTCCTGTATGGGTAAGTGTGTGATGTTTTAAATTTACTTTTTTTTTTTTTTTTTTTTTTTTATATTTACTCCACACAGGAGGCCCTGAAGAAAATAATTTCCCTCAGGGCCTATGTCATCTTTGGGGATGCTGTGTGGAGGGTCTTTTTGTGGAGAGGAAGGAGTGAACATGGGTCTTGAAGAGTCCCATGTTGTAGGAGGGAGGAAACACAGAGGCCGGCAGTTCGTTCCACAGCCGAGCTGTTGAACTTAAGAACGAATCGTAGAAGCGACCCGTTCTCATGTGACAAGTGTCAACTGTGTACAAATGTTGGGCGCGCGTTTGGCGTGTATCCCGACTACGCACCGGTGCCGAAGGGATCAATGACGCTAGTTCTTCAGAGCATCTTCCATTGTAATACCGATAGAATAAGGACAGCATACCTACCTGACGCCTGTGCTCTAAAGATTGCAGTCCGTTTGTTAAGATTGGGGAATCTATCAAACGGACCGCCCGTTTCTGCACAGAGTCAAGGGTTTTTTTCAGGTATTTTGGGGCTCCAGACCAGAGATGGCTATTATTAGAGAAAATGAATAGCTGCAATAGGAACATGTAAAAGGTTTTTCTCTGCTGTGGGTGAGCATGTGACTCTTCAAATATCGCTTTCGAGAACATGAATAATTGCAGTGGGAACATGAAAAAGGTTTTTGCCACTGTGAGTCAGCAAGTGTGTCATCAAATCTACCTTTCGATAACACGAATAATTACATTGGGAACATGAAAAAGGTTTTTCTCCACTGTGGGTGACAATGTGTTTCGTCAAATATCTCTTTTGAGAACATATAAAACTGCAGTGAGGACATGAAAAAGGTTTTTCTCCACTGTGAGTAAACATGTGTGTCGTCAAACTTTCCTTTCGAGAAAATGAATAATTGCAATGGGAACATGAAAAAGGTTTATGTCCACTGTGAGTCAGCATGTGTCTTTTCAAATATCTTTTTAGAGAACATGAATATTTGCATTGGGAACATGAAAAAAGTTTTTCTCCACTGTGGGTGACCATGTGTTTCGTCAAATATCCCTTCCGAGAACATGAAAAATTGCATTGGGAACATGAAAAAGGTTTTTCTCCACTGTGGGTGACCATGTGCATCGTCAAATCTGTCTTTCTACAACTTGGATAATTGCAATGAGAACATGAAAAAGGTTTATGTCCACTGTGAGTCAGCATGTGTCTTTTCAAATTTCTTTTTAGAGAACATGAATATGTGCAGTGGGAACATGAAAAAGATTTTTCTCCACTGTGAGAAAGTAAGTGACTCGTCAAACTTCTCTTTCGAGAACATGAATAATTGCAGTGGGAACATGAAATTTTTTTTTCTCCATTATGGATACGCAAGTGATATTCTGACTTTGACTTGTAAAAGCAGGAGTAGTTACAATAGGTACAAGATATTGGTTTTTCCACATGATGCGTTTTGAGATCTGTCGATAAGTCTGAAAAAAATAATGAATCAAACTAAATAAGTGCAACTGGTTCATAGAACTATTAAAAGATTATGAAATAAAAGAGTATGAATGTTTTAATTTATAACGGACAACATTAAATTTACCTGTTTTCTGGGTACTTCTATGAAAGCGATCTAAGCATTCCTTTTGGACATCCGGAAGGTCAATGTCAATTTCCGTATAAGAAATTATCCCCCCGTCTTCTTCTAGGGATCCTGGTTCTGCGTTGATGGGTACATTTTCCACAATAATGTTACCTGTAGAAACAGAAAAACAATATGCAAGTATTATATACGTTGATATGCTTAGACGAATGTGAGGTTCTAGTATCTGAATACTCGCAGGAAGGTTTACCACACTAAATGTAGAGCAAATGAAGATAAACGCTATGCAATTGTAGTAAAGGAGAAATTTCACCCAATACCGAAAGCAATTTTTTTTTTTTTTTTTAAGATATGGGTAGTCCCACAAAGCTGTGACAATCAGCTTGTCTGTAGGTTCTACCATTTAATGTTATAACATAATACACATTAGCTTAAGTTTAAATATTAATACCAAATATAATGTTTAGGATAGATAAACGTTTTGTTCATTTATTAACCACTTTTTTGTCAGTTTAGGGCAAGGTTCCTCATTATTTTTCAAGTTAAAGTTTTTGTTAAATTTGTTATAAATCACAGGTATCAAATAGTCAAAAATAATAATGTCTCTACTAATGTCTTCAAAAGAAGACATAGCTATCTAGGACAGTTTACTGATTTTGTTCTCAACTCTATGCATAGTGGTAAACAGATTGATTCCATTTACACAGATTTTTCAAAGGCATTTGACAAAGTAAATCACGACATAGGTACTATTAAATAAGCTCTTGAAAATCGGTGTATGTGGAAATCTTCTCAGATGGTTCTCTTCTTATGCCAAATATGCGCAAAACTATTTAATAGGAAAAATAAAACTCACAATGCCTTACGAGATGTAGACATTTTCAAGTATAACCTTAAAACATATAAAATGCATTTTATTTTTTTGGTAAACTAATGTTAAAGACAAGATTTTTTATGCATAGCACAAAGGGTTACAATTATTTTTATATGCAATAATTATAAGCCTGAAACACTCATCCACTTTGAAAAATCTCCTGATAACAATCGTCCCGTTGGCTTCATGTATCTTTTATCAGGAGATTTTTCAATGTGGATGAGTGTTTCAGGCTAATAATTATTGCTTTTAAATATAAAATGCAGCTTACTAAACTGATAACTTTATTTTGTGTAATATTCCTATCATCTTAGTTTATTTTATTGTTTTTATTATAATCATGCGAAAACTGTATTACTACTAACTGTCTTTATTTGTTTTTATATCATTTTGTCATTCCTTATAATGTTTATTCTTTATATTTCTTTTTCATTTATAAATATATTGCATAGGTGGAAATATTGAATCAACGACTAGAATTAATGGAACATTATACATTAAATTAACACTAACCATACTTATAATAAAAAATACATGAGTCAAAATTATACAAAAAAATAAAATAGGAATACGCCTTAATAATTTAGAAGAATTAGAATTAGTAAAATCAAATAAAAATAAAAGTAATTCCCCAATTTAAATAAATAGTTAAAACAAACCACGAGTCCAATTTTAAAGTTGTTCCCTTTCTCCCTATCTAACCCCCACCCTTCCCTTACCCCTCTACCTACCTGTCTCTGACGCCCCCCACCCCTTCTCTAAACGCTTTCTTTTTTGTTTACCTCAAAAGATTTCTCTGTACTATATTTAGTTTATATATTTATTGTCCTGAAGAAGGTTGGGAACAACCGAAACCGGTGGACATAAAAATTAAAATAAAGTGGTTTAAAACAAAAAATCTTTTTCATTTTGTATATTGTCAAGCCACAAAAGTGTTTGCTTTCTTCGACAGTTAAATAAAAAATAAATAATAATATAATATAAAATAAATAATAAAAGGTCATCTTTAATCCCTGAATGCATACTGTAATAATTAATTTAAGCCTTTGGTTTACAGAAAAAACATTATGAAATTCTGGAGGTAAAAAATCATAAATTACAGGATCAAACGTTTCAATGATGTAGAAGTTCTGCTCTTTGCTGATCACATCAAATTAAACAAATAAACATCCATTATTAAGGACTACCTTATTTTACAGTAAAATATCGACAAATTACCCAATTGGTGTATCGCTGACAACTTATCCCTCAACGTCGATAAATGTAAGACAATAAAATTTTGTCAAATCATGTTCTCATTATAATGTTACCACGCAATCGCTGCCTCCATCGCGGCAGTATTTACTATACTAGTTTTTGTACAGAATGTTTTATTGGTAGGCGAAGTCCTCGTTTACGTATTTTATTTAGTCATTGGGTGACGCCATGAACAAGTATGCGTCCTGTCCGCGAAACATTCTAAAACATTTGAAATTAACATTCAAATTTTTCTTGCTTTTGCAATACTACTTACTGGCTGTCGGAGTAGTCTCAGAATACTGCAAGCATTCCTTCTTTACATCCTGGTGGCCGAAATCTATAACCGTATACGGCATTTCACTTTTTTTTTATTTTTTTTTTATTGAAACATATAAACAAGGTTACAATTTTTTTAACAATATAAACACCAATATATCAATCACTCTCCTAATAAAGCAGCTGCTTGTGTTTATATTTACTTCCATCCTCTTCCTGGGTCCCTGGTTCCACTTTGATGAAAGCGCTCTCTGGGTCAGGAAGATCCATTGTTTTCTGTGATAGTGTTCTGTTTTATAACGGACATTGAACCCAGTTCAATATAAATATGTACTGAAACAACGATTGAAAACATTTAAATTCGATTTGAGAGAACCTTTTATTTGGAACATAGAGTAATTCTGGCGGATATATTTATAAAGAATATTAAGGAATACATTTGACAGGATTCGTATGAGCAACCAACAAAAAACTTGTTGAAAGCGCTATAAGGTTGCAAATTCATATCAGCCGAGCTGTAAGGGGGTGACATATTACATCATAACTCCATACAATCCCATACAGGCCTGTCACACATAAGTGACACGAGGTGATCTGCTAGCCAGGCTTTATTTTAAAATAATGCGACCCCCTCTCTTACCAACCACATGAGAAGGGGCCTGAAAAAGTAGCGAAGAGCCGTAATTACAAAGTGACAGCTCCCATACATGAAATGACATTCCGCGGCAGTCCCCCAATTGATTTGACATACTTTCCTAAGGAAGATTTTAGAGTAATGTATCAGCACAACATATAATACGTCCATGCCACGCCCAATGTATGCGCACATAATGTGTCTCAGACCTTATGAGCAGCTAAAAACGTGACGTAAGTGTAGAAATGTCAAAATAATGTCGACGTAGTTTTCGTGGGTCGAACCAGTTGTGAAAAATACAACAACCTCTTGGTGTCTTGGATTGACATTTGGTAAACTTAACAAAAATTATGCTATAATAATGGAATTAATATAATGGACGTAGGTAAGTATTTCGTTTCGTGTAATTATTCAATGAAGTGGAAATGTAAATAAAATATGTAAACCGTGTTTTTAAGGGCTTCTCAGGAAGTTGCATAGCAAAGCTCATAAAAATTCCTGGACATCTTGAGGTTGATTATAGAGTTAAATGAGTCATCATTGTATTACTCATCAGGGTATCAGTTGTTCCTGAAGTCATCTAATGAGTGAGAGATTTTTTTTTTACACTTCGGGAGAATCCGGAATTTCCAAGCGGTCCGGGAGGTTGGGCCGGACAGTTTCAGGTTCTGGATCCGAGTCCATGGGCATCAAGCATATTTTGGTGATGGGCCTCACGAAAGTTCCTTGAGAGGTTTTTAGAGTGACCACTCTAACTATACCATCAGCGCCAGGATGAGTAGCCAGGACAGGGGCGTACAACTCCCGTCTGAGTCTTGTAACCCTGATGGGAGGAGTTATTCCTAACCCAAATTCTTATAGACAAAGCTGTTGTGGCTGAAAGCACAGATCTCATTGGCTCAGAGCAAAAATTGTAGTTTGATCTCTCGCTCTCTACCATAGCGACTTATGAAACAGAAAGAGAAGCTAAGCATGGGTTATGCTGCGATAAAAAATAACGGTAATTTCCAAGACGCCATTTCGAAAGTTGAAGCATGAAGTCAGTTGAAGTTTTTAGCGTAAATATTTTGAATTTTCTTTCAACCATCTAAAAATAATGTTGCGTGCTAGAATTCTTCAAGGTGATAAATTAATGCTGTGTTGTGTTAAAGTGTGTTATCCGGTCTATCTCCACCAATTTAAAGAAGGACCCGAACCCGTTGTTAAATACATGTACTAACCTCTCTTTCTTTGATACAATGTTCCTGATTCCTGAATGTACTTCATTGGCTAAAAATTTAATTAATTTTCCTTTTCAGACCTATCCGTATTCCGACGCGATACTATACCACGTATTAGGATGCTAAAACTGCTAAACAAAGCCACGATTACATCAAACAAGGTAATTTAAACCTCTCCAGAATTGCATCAAGTAAGTACCTTATTCAGATTTTCAGCATTTTCCATAATGTTTGCTGACGACAAAGCTGTGGAAATTATATGAAACCCTTGCAGGAGAATTTGAATAACTTCTAGTGCTGTGGCAATAATAATTAACACTTAAATTTGTTACTCTTTAACTAATATTTATAAGATGTAAGTCACCGACAGTACGCTTCAACAGTGTGGAATCCTCATTTAAAGGAATATTCTGAAGGTATACACCTAATTTATATTGCAGTGAAACACGCTCAAGAAGTTTTGTTTTCGCTCCCTACAAATTCTGCAGAAACTGCATAAAACGCGATTTTTTCCCATACAAGAAAGTTCAACAGTGAATTAATCCATCACCATAAATGTCCCCCTTTTCTTAAAATATTTTTAATTAATTTTATCCATGAAATTTATTAAATATGTTTACAATACTAGAATAGTGTAATCATTGGTCTCAAATTTTGTCTTTTTCTAGGTAAGACGAAGGGCATTTTGAGCTGTGTTGGTCCGACGGCAGCCCTTTCTCCCAGGAAACAGAAGACGCACAAGAGGAGATTTTGGGGACCAGACGGCAACTGCGATATGTATAACATTTGTATATATATATATAACAGACTTTTCTGTAGGCCCTTTTAAGGTATACAATTCCGTAGTACATTATTTTGATATTCTCATAAGGTCTCGCCAGCGTTAGCAATGTAAGTGGCCAAAAATAATCTTTATATCGACTTTTCTCTGCTTTTTATCAATATGTGTCAATGTATGTGTTATTTATCTAAACCTTACGGAAAAAAATCTCTAAATGATGCTGAAAACCTTATCGAAATCAGTTGCATAGTTAAGAAGAACTAAGCGCACAAACAGACAGACGCTAATGTCACTTTATTTTATACTATTTATAGATAATGGATTCCACCACGAATTGTCAGTATCCAAAATAAAAATATTAAATACATGTTCTTAAATTCTATTTTATAATATCTTTTGTTGTTTTACAAGCTATATTTCTTTACAAGCTTTTATTGTGTACAAGATTTTTATTTCTTATATTATGGTTTATGTATTATGATTTAAATTATACCATGTAAAAGTCAAAAGGCGTTACTATTACTTGACATAATGAATATCTTTCAACACGTTGAATATGTATTTTGTTTATATAATTTATTCTTGTATTTTTGTGCAAGGTCAAATTAAATACTATTAAGTTGTTGCAGTAAGACAGAAATCCTGGGTTCGATTCCTAGTTGAGGCCGTTACTTTTTATTTTTCTGTGTCTTGTTCTGTTTCATGTTTTGTTTAGATATATGAGTATTATCTTCTACTTCAATAATAAATCAATGCTCAATACATCGGTTGTACTGACCCTGTTTTGTATTACTGTCCATTGTCTTTTTGAAAATAAAAAATATTTTGATGTGTAGGTGTGGGTTTTTTTTTTATTTTCCTTTTCCTGCATTCCAATATGTATGTATTTTTATTTTAAAAATATATAATTTTTTCGGGATAGTGAATGAACGCTGTTAGCTGGGTGTGATATGTCCCTAGGTATCTACGTGACTTGAATTCACAGCAAGACCAAAGCGAACACGTGCTCCCGCATCTGTCTCTGTAATTTTACACGCAGATGGAGGCGGCAGTTCGATTTATTAGACCTTAAGTATTTAGTGAATAGCCTGGCCGGAAATCGCAATAAAAATTTAGAAAGCCAACATAGAAATACACCCATTAGTCGGCAGATTTAGCTCTAGACCCTCATCAAGTAGTAATTCTGAAATGGGTGTATCGTTAAGCCAGCGACCCGGCAATAAAAAAACCTTCGCCCAAGGCTAGGCTTAATTGTAATTGTTTGATGGTCATATTTAAAAACGTAATTTTAAAATATTTAACACTAAGCATAAATCTAGATGTAAGAGTAATTGTCAACTTAGATTAGAAATTTAATTGCCACCAGATATTAATTAAGTGTATGCCTGCATAATGTTAAGATACTTAAATATATATTAAGATTTTTGAACCGTAAGTTAATCAGACTCAGCCAGACAGCGCAATCTAGCGGTGAGAATGGCGATGCCAGCGCCACGGACTCAAGACAACGCACCGAAGTGGTGTAAAGCGGAACCACTATAGTTCCAGCACCGCACCACAGGCGTGCCACAGTCGCCGAATCACGCGGGTGAATACAACTGATTCAGCTCTAACAGTCACGCTCTCGCCTCTCAGGAGTCACCATCTCGCGTCCGCCGAGAAACCTCTTGCCCTCCCCCTTGGAGCGGTCACCGAGGCTCTTCCCGTAACCCCGCGAACTTCCGCCCAGGAAGCCAGAGTGGTCGCCAGACTTCCGCCCAGGAAGCTGCCTTCTCAGAAATCGCTGCCTGCCGACTCCGCCCTTCGGAGCCTTGGCCCAGGCTGAACTGATTCCGCCCTTCGGAACCAGCCCAAATTGCCGCTTTTGTGTATCAGTGATAAGTGCGAACGTGGAGTACGCGGTTCCAGAATCATCGTAAAGGGAAGTGCCTGAACAATTTTTGCATATTTATCTCGTAACGTGACCCAACTTTTAAGACATTGAATGAACAATAATTTAGGATAAAGAAAAACGACAATTAATTTTAAGAATTACAATTTAAAACTATCATTAAGCTAAATTAAGACTAACCCTTCTTTATACATTTTTTTAAATAAATTTTAATCGTGTTCGAACTGAAGTAATTTTTTTTTGTACTCGTTATTCCTTATCTTTTACATGAATAATATTAATTATTAACTTCCCTTGAGTAGAGTTATAACAGGTGCAGTTATATTGTCTATGTTTACAATTCTTTTTAAATGGCTATGAGTATTCTTTATGGTCCACCATATATTTACCTATCTGGACCAAACGACCGTTTTATCTGTGGTCGTTTGTGGTTTAGGGGGTGACAAAATGGGGCCATACAAAAAGCCCGAAGATATCGATCTAGAGAGTGGTTTATTTATGTGTCTATGTTTAACTCATATATTTTTTGACACATGCTTTCTTTAACGTCCATTGTTTCATCCAGTCACCCGCGCAGTTTAATGCTAAAAGTTTAATGCTGTTTAACGCATAATCCCATACTTGTGATAGTTATTAAGTATAGTTACGATAATTGATATTAGTTAGTGATAATTTTTATTTTCATTGGTATTCATTTTGGCAGCGACCATTGTTCTTATGTCATGCTCAAATGTCTAAAACTATCTAGTTTAACTTGTGCCAATCGGTACACAAAACGGAACGGTAATTCCTATTTAAATATAAATATATCTGACCATTAACGACGACTTTTACAACCGTTTTCAAATGTTTTAACTTCAAGGTCAAGGTACACACGTAATTATATCCTAATTTCCAATAATGTGTTATGAATACTATTTCATTGTTTTTACAGAATATTACAAGCCAAATCAATTTTCACAGCAGATACAAAGTAGGGTTCCGTCACAACTATGTTCTTTTTCAGGTATATTTGTTTGGCTGGAACAAATTACCAAACGCTGCGACAGCAGTGCCATGGATCTACCAAATCAAGAGACTGTTTCCATCAAGACGGAACCAGGGCCCCAGGAAGAAGGCGGAGATGAAATACCGTATACAGATATAAATTTCGATCTTCCAGTTATAAAGAAGGAATGTTTGCAATATGCGGAAAGTACTCAGACAGACGGTTAGTTGCATTGCAACGTGTAAAATGTAGAATGTTAAATTCGGATATTCGAAATCCATGTCCGTTTCGAAATGTCGTGCAAACAGGGCGTATTTACTTTAAAATAAATCTTTGCCATAACTGCTAAACTACAAAACTCTTTAAGCTCAAGTATTGCTCACAATAAACCCACATATGTTTTTGACATAAATTCGTGTCTATCAACTAAATATTTATGTAAGAAAATATCATTCCATTGACAATAATAAAACCGTGTTCTGAAGGTAGTCGAGAGTAAATGTTTTCCTTCTTGAAACATCGGTCCTTGAAGTAACATCTGGCATCTTTATTGTTTCCTATATTAAGCTTTAAGTCTTTTCACCTTATTCTTGCTCCTGTGTGGTCCGTCAATGTTAACTTTTGTCGTAAATATTTTAATTTAATTTAAATTTTTTAATTTTTATTGAAAACAAGCTTTTTGTGTAGATTGACGGTTAAAATACTTTTTTGTTTTGTTTTTCAGGTTGTTTTAATATAGAGTCTGTTACCATCAAGGCAGAGCTTGGACCCCAAGAAAAAAATAAAGGGGTGTTTCCAAATACGAAAATTGACATTGACCTGCCGGATGTTAAAGAGGAGTGTTTAGAACGCTTTAAAAGAACTGTCGAGACAGCAGGTAAAATGTTTTTTCCCTCTTAGTAGTCCAGTTAATCTAGACAAATAACCTGACTGCTGATTTTTTCAGGTAGTAAGTACCTACCAAGGGAGTTCTAAGCCATTATGTCTCAGAAACTAGAACATGTGAAAAAATTAATTCCAAAATGGAACTCCTTAAATTAGTGAGATTGTGGTTTAAAAAAATTATTTGATATTTTTATTTTTTTTGAAACTATAATAATTTCTTTTTATTTAAAGGTAAACGAAAAAGTATCCAAACATAGCATTTGCCAATACATTTCTAAGGCAGTTAGAAAATAACTTAAATTTTCTGGAAGACAGAATTTGTGAAAAAAGATAATTTCGATATAAAGCTTATGAATATCGTAAAACATAAATACGCGAATGGAGCGCAAAAGTGAAATCTAAATGGTAGAATGTGTTTGATTTGGTTGCTGCAGAAGTAATTTCGTAGAAAATACTGACAGCTTACAATACAGAAATAATAATAAACATTTGTCGCACTGATTTCCCGTATTCACATAAATTCCTTAAAAAAAACAAACGAGCAGCATTGGAGTGTTCTGTTATATGCGGCCTCTGAAATGGTTTATCTTGCAGCAACACGTCTGAAAATACTGCTGAGATATTTGAAGATGAATGTGATGCCCGCTGAATAAATATTTTCTGTAGCTAAAAAACTATGATCTATGAAAAGTCTTTGTTAGAATAATAATTTTTAATTCTTTAGATTACATTGCTAACATTATTTTTAAATTAAATTGTTTTATAAAGTTAATCTTTTAAAAAGTCGGGGTTTCAATTCAAACTTATAAATAAGTACAAGGCACAAATTAGTCACCTGTTCCTGTGGGAACCTATTTTTTTACTTTTACGTGTGTTCTTTTCTGACACGAAAGTAATAAGTCACGTGAAGCTTAGGTACTATTAATCCTGTTTTTTTCAAAATTATCATCAGATCTGAAGACACAGTCAACTGAAACCACGGAGCGCCACATGCTGACTCACAGTGGCAAAAAACCTTTTTCATGTTCTGAGTGCAGTTATACATCTTATCTTAAGTACCTACTGACGAGGCACATGTTGACCCACATCGGCGAAAAACCCTTTTCATGTTCTGTGTGCAAGTATTCATTCGCTCGAAAGAATTATTTGACGAGCCACATGCTGACTCACAGTGGAGAAAAATGTTTTAAATGTTCCGAGTGCAACTATTCATCTTTCCATAAGAAATATTTAACGAGCCACATGCTGACTCACACTGGAAAAAAATGTTTTAAATGTCCCGAGTGCAACTATTCATCTCTCTATAAGAAACATTTGACGATCCACATGCTGACTCACACTGGAGAAAAACCTTTTTCATGTTTGGAGTGCAACTATTAATGTTCTCAAAAAGGCTCTCTAAAGATACACATGCTGAACCACATCGGTGAAAAACCTTTTAAATGTTCTGTGTGCAACTATTCATGCTATCGAAAGGATAATTTGATTAGCCACATGCTGACTCACACTGGAGAAAAACCTTTTTCATGTTTGGAGTGCAACTATTCATGTTCTCAAAAAGGCTCTCTAAAGATACACATGCTGACTCACACTCGAGAAAAACCTTTTTCGTGTTCTGTGTGCAACTATTCGTGCTCTCGAAAGGGAATTTTGACGAGCCACATGCTGACTCACACTGGAGAAAAACCTTTTTCATGTTCTGTGTGCAACTATTCATTCGCTCGAAAGTATCATTTGACGAGACACATGCTGACCCACATCGGTGAAAAACCTTTTAAATGTTCTGTGTGCAACTATTCATGCTTTCGAAATGATAATTTGATAGGCCACATTCTGTCTCACACTAAAAAAATGCTTTTGTTTGTTCTTTGTGCAATAGCTCATTTATTCAAAAGGGAAAATTGACGAGACATATGCTGACTCACAGTGGCGAAAACACTTTTTCGTGTTCCAAATAATTTTTTTAAGTGCAACTATGCATGTACTCAATAAAATTATTTGTCGTGCCAATTGCTGACTCACGCTGGAGATTTTTTTTTCATTTTCTTTGTGCAATAATTCATATTCTCTGAAGGAAATTTTTCGAGACACATACTGACTCACAGTAGAGAAAAAAATTTAATTAATCAATGTGCAACTCTTCATTTATTCGAAAGAAAGATTCACGTGCGTTTTCACTGTCCAGAAAGACGTTTTTCATGTTTCGAGCCATTGTAACGAGCCACATGCTGACTCACAGTGGAGAAAGAAGTTTTAAATGTTCCGAGGGCAACTATTCACGTTCTCGAAAGTGTTATTTGCCTGATCTTTTTTGTGCCGAACAGAACTATTCATCCCTCAAAAGGGAAGTATTACGGTATTAAAACATTATAAATGTCCTATGTTTATTTTTTTCACAATCTTTGTTTATTTTATCGAAATTTATATTAGACGAGACATATACTGACTATCCGTCGATAGTAAAAAATTCATGTTTTTTTTTTTTTTTTTTCCTGTTATTCTCTAAAAGATCATTCCAATATTACAGTAACATTTCCATAAATAAGAAACCGATCAAGATCACGTGGCAACTTAGAAATCCCATTATTTAAAAGCAGTGCTTCTCAACACCATTACACTTATCAAGGTTTAATTTGTTTAGTGCACTCCCACATAAAATTAAAATTATAAAGTTTTTAAATCACAAATAAAACAACTACTTGATCAACCCAATGATAATTATAAGATTTAATTTCATATAACGATTTTTTACGTATCTTTTGATTAAATGTTAATATTGATCAAATGCAAATTATAATATTTCATTCTTAGTTATAATAAATTATTTCATTTCATCATTAATTAACAAAAAATACATATGTATATAAATATATATTTTTTTTTTACATATCCTCTTGAAATATTATATCAGAATTCTAACTAAAGATTAGCTTATTGTCGCAATTTATTATGTTCCTACTCTTGAAATATTATCAGCTCTGTATTATTCCAACTGAATAGAATAACTTTATGTACTTACCACCTACTTATTAATCGAATATTAATAATATTACTAGCTTTTCGCCCGTTGCAGGCAACTAATGGGTAAAAATACTTTTGAATGTATGATTTGGCGTTGAATGCGGTTGGAGCGAGAGGTGTGTGCCTACTTTTATATTTATGATCTGATGTAATCCGTAAAAATGTGGTGTAAATATTAAATTAATATATATATATATTTATCCCCTCTCGTACTATGTTGATCTTGCGCGACGGTACGCCAGGTATATGTTGATCCGTTTGCATTTGTTGATCCACCCCGGATATGTTGATCCATTACCCAAGCTGGCATACATATGTAAATCCCTACAGATCAACTTGTGTCATCGAGATTTAGCTGTAAGCCACGCCCATTTTTCGGTCGCATATACATTTTACACGATTTATTTTGTTGATCTATATATTTCTGACAAACTTGATGGCTTGCATGCGTTGTAAGGGTGCGCCTGTTCTCACATTGCCGGAGGATTGGGGGCGGAGCTACGAAGTTTGCCGAGTGAACACGAAGGCTCAAAGCGGCTCGGAACTACGAAGTTTGCCGAGTGTACACGAAGGCTGGCAACAATCAACTTGATTTTGAATAATTTGTTTGAAGTCTTGAAGTTTGACTGTGGTTTGACGTTCGAAAATCTCTCAAGTATGGGGGAGATTTTTTTTTTTTTTTTTTTTTTTTTTTTTTTTTTTTTTTTTTTTTTTTTTTTATTCTAGATAAAAGAAAATTACATTTTTCACTTATTTAACTAGAAATAACATATATATTACACATAAACATATTACACACTGATATTATTCACTTTCATTGTTTTGTTGATTGAGCATAAAACTGAGCAATTTTTTTTTAAATTTACCCATACTTTTTTCATTTTTAATTTCGTCTGGGAGGCAATTGTATATGTTGCTTCCCTCGTAACCAATGGATTGCTTGCCATAATGAGTATGTATGGTGTTTAAATGTATTTTATCGTGTTGCCGTGTAAAGTGTGTGTGTACTTGGGACGTTTTAATGAGTTCTGTATTTGTATGTATGAGTTTATTATTTATTTTGTAAATAAGAAGACATGTATTATATTTGTAGCGTGTTCTATAACACTTTGAGTGAACTGTAAAAAAACGATAACTAAAGCTCATTCAATTGGTTTGTAAATAGCACGGGAATAATTGGAAGAAGGAAAACAGCTTACCTGAACTCCCATGAATCCGGGCAAAAATACGGGTTTTCGATGCACTTTGCACTGGTGAATTTTCCTCCACAAACGAGACGAACAACAAATGAATTTATTTCGGTATTTACACATATGAGACGACGACGAAATTTTAGGTGGCACCTTCTTGATGTACGACACGAGCTCGACTGCTATTTGCGACAATTAGTGCAACAATGTTCATAAGGTCCAATGTGGGTAGGACTGTTTATAGGGAAGGAGATGGATAGTAGGAAAAAATGGTAGGTAATTCAAAAAGCTGTTTCAATACTAAACATTCCGCCCGCCTTGAGGAAATGTACAAATTTTCTCAACAATCGACATAAAAAAAAGAAGATGGACAAAATATATATATATATATATATAAACTTAAGTTAATGTAACGAAAACTAAAATTAGAAACTAAATAAAACAAAATTTATTCGATAGGTAATCGATATAGTTTCACTACGGGGCGTTTAAAAACACCCTGTGGCGTACGAACTGAAACGACACGAACAATTTTATCAGCGCCAGGAAATAATTCAATAACTCGCCCAACAGGCCAACGCATGGGCGCAGAATGTGAGTCGTCAATCATTACTAGGTCGTCGACTTTCAGATTGGGTGATGATGATGACCACTTGTTCCGTTGTTGAAGAGTGTGTAAATATTCTTTTCGCCAACGATTCCAAAAATGTTGAGACATTTGTTTCAATAATTGCCAGCGCGATAGACGGTTCATTGGTACGTCCACAAAATCTTCTTCAACAACAGAAACTAGAGGAGCTCCAATCAAAAAATGCGCTGGAGTCAGGGCGTCCATTTCAGACGGATCCGTTGACATCGCGCCAATAGGACGAGAATTTAAGATTGCTTCGATACGAGTCAAAACAGTGGCTAGCTCTTCAAAAGTGAGTACTTGATTTCCCACTACCCTTTTCAAATGATGTTTAGTTGATTTAATTCCAGCCTCCGAAACTCCGTTAAAGTGTGGGGCGGAGGGAGGATTAAAGTGCCAGATAATTGAACGAATGGCAGTAGCGTCTATAAGTGTGTTATTGTTTTCAGGTAATCTTAAAAATTTAGAAAGACCTATATGATATCTATTGGCACCGACAAAGTTGGTACCACAATCGCTATAAATGTTTTGGCAAAGTCCACGACGAGAAATGAATCGATCTAATGCTGCTATAAATGCTTCAGTGGATAGATCTGACACTAATTCCAAATGAACGGCTTTGGTCGATAAACAAACGAATAGACATAAATAGGCTTTATAGGTTTTAGCGCCGCGACGCCTACTTTCGCGGACTACAAACGGACCTCCATAATCAGTTCCTACATTTAAAAATGGACGACCTTCTCGAAAACGGGAAGCGGGCAAGTTACCCATCAAGGGTAAACTACCACGCGGGTTGTTTTTAAAACAAGAGATACATTTGCTCAAACGATGTCGAATTACGTTACGAGCCGAAATTATCCAATATTTTAATGATAGTATAGATTGCAATGCACGCGGACCAGGATGAAGGTACAAACGATGGTAATAATCTATTATTAGAGTTGTTAAATGACATTGCTTTGGTAAAATAATAGGATGTCTAGAGGTTTCCGACACTACTTGTGCAAAGCGAAGACGTCCGCCCACCCTTAATATTCCAAATTCATCGATAAAGGGAGCAAGTCTTTGCAGTTGCGGTGAACACACATTATGCGAGATTATATTATCTATATCTTGTTTAAAATAAATATTTTGAACGAATTTAATGCAACAGGTCAAAGATAAATTAATTTCTTTCAACGAGAGTGTGTTGCAACTTATCTTTGATTTCAAACTTAATCTATTAATAAATCGACGACACCAAGCTATAACTCGTAATAATTTCGATAGTGATGAAAATTTCAATACAAACTCTTGGTCACGAGTCGACACATTAGTTGATAATGAAATTAGATTCTTCGATTTATACTCTGGTATTTGTTCTACCGGAATATCTTGAGGTTTAACAAAGGACCACTCCTCTACGGGTGACGATATAAAACGTGGACCATACCACCATAAGGAAGATTCGGCAATTTCACTTGGAAAAACTCCTCGTGACCCCAAATCTGCAGGATTTTCTTGCGACGAAATGTGAAACCAATGTTCATAAGGTAGACTTTGAATGATGGTTTCAATACGATTTGCAACGAAAGTTTGCAAACGAAACGTAGGTGTTTTTAACCACGCCAAAACAATAGTGGAATCGGTGAAAGCTATAATGTTTTCTATTTGAAGTCGATCTTTATATACTTCTTTACAATAGGTTAACAGCTTTGCCAACAAAACTGCTCCAAGCAGTTCAAGCCGTGGAATAGATATCACCTTAATGGGTGCAACTTTTGATTTAGATAGTAAAATGTGGCTTGAAATTTCTCGATTATTGATTGCAATCAAATAAACAACTCCACAATATCCTCGTTCAGAGGCGTCAGAAAAACCAACCAGTATACAACGACTTTTTTGAGACGTAGTAACAAAGCGATCAATTCTTAACTTTGATAGGGAAGGAAGTTCCGTTATATATTTCTTCCACTTCAAACTCATTTCCATGGGGATTACCTCATCCCAACCAAGTTGCAACTTCCACAATTCTTGCATGAAATATTTAGCGACAAAAACGACAGGGTTAATGAATCCCAATGGATCATATAATCGTGCTATGGTAGATAGCATTGTACGTTTTGTGCAGTGGTCACTAAAAGCATTATTAATTTTATATGTAAATTTATCGAGCGACGGGATCCATTGAATACCTAATATATTAATATTTTTCTTATCACCGTCAAATTCAAAACTTAATGGTACTTCCCGATAATTGAGAGGAATGTCTTCTAAAACTTCAGGATAATTGCTAGTCCATTTTCGTAATTCAAAACCACCCTTTTGAAGTAATGCATTCAACTCCATGATGTAAAATCGAGCGCTTTCCAAAGTTTGCGCACCACTGACAATGTCATCTACATATGTGTCATTAATTAATATGCTTGCAGCCTTTGAATAGTTAGTACTTTCATCAGCTGCTAATTGATGCAATGTTCGAATAGCTAAGAAAGGGGCACTTGCTGTCCCATATGTGACCGTTTGTAATTCAAATTCTTTTACGGGATGATTGCGCGACTCCCGCCATAATATATGTTGATAATTACATGAGTTTGAATCCATGAGGATTTGTCGATACATTTGACGTATGTCAGCTGTAAAAACGACTTTGTGTATACGAAAGTTACACATCAATTCGACTATGTCCTTTTGTAATTTTGAGCCCACGAAAAGTATATCATTCAATGCAATACCCGATGATGTTTTGGTACTTGCATCAAAAACGACTCTCAAACGAGTTGTAGAACTTGTCTCCTTGATTACGCCGTGATGTGGTATGAAATAGTTTCCAACTGGTGACCGTGATGGTATTTCAATCATATGTTCCAAAGTTAAATACTCTCTCATAAAAGAAATATATTGCGATTTGAGATCAGGATTTGAATCCAGCCTCTTTTCTAAATGCATAAAGCGCGACAATGCGGTGTCATATGACTTTCCCAATTTTTCTGGGCTTTCCTTAAATGGTAAAGTTACGACATACCTCCCGTCTTTGTTACGGTAGGTATTTTCAATATACAACTTTTCACACCGAATTTCATCAGGGGATCGAATTTCTTTCAACGAGGGGACATTTTCGATTTCCCAAAAACATTTAAGTTTATCCTCAATTGAGTCATCCATTGAAGTAAAAAATGAATTTATCGAATCATTTGACGATCCGACATTTCCCATTAAAACCCATCCTAATGTTGTTTCGATGGCAATAGGTTCATTTTCTTTGCCGACCAATTTACCTGGGCCTAATAATGAGGCAAAAATATTACTTCCGAGTAGAATGTCAATTGCTGATGGCAAGTAGAAGGTTGGGTCTCCTAATTTGAGTCCTCTAATATGTTGCCAGTCATGTTCAACGATATGAGACGACGGCAAGTACGATGAAATGTTATTGATAATAAGGAAATCTGTAGTAATACCAGACTCTTTCGAGGCGACAGGACGAAAATTTGTTTTTACTAATCCGTTTGATCCAATTGTGCGAATGCCACCAATACCGACGATAGAAAATGAATGTTTACTTGAACGAGAAAAGTCGAGGCGTTTTGCACACTCCTCCGAAATGAAATTAGCCTGACTCGCCGAGTCCAAAAGAATTCTTGCTTTTTGAAAAACGCCATTTTTTCCTAATATTTCCACGTAGGCTGTGGACAACAGTACCGATTTACTATTTTTATTGTAGAAAGTTGTTAACGCAAGTGGTTCAGAATTTTCTTGATTTTCAGAATTTTCCTGATTTTCAGTATTTTCAAACATTTTCTTTGGAAAATGCAACAGACTGTGATGTATAGCTTGACACTCATTACAAGAGAAACGAGACTGACAATTTTTTGCATTATGTTTATTTTGTAAACAGTTGAGACAGAGCTTGTGCTCCTTGGCGAATGAAAATCTGTCCTTTGGTGACAGACGTAAGAATTTTTCACATTTATTCAGATAATGTGACGATTTACACACAAGACATTTATTTACGACATTCGACACAAAAGAACTAACATTATTATTATTATTATTCGAACGATTTTTAATGTTATATGCTTTCGAGGGGCTTTTATTAAAGATTTCCCTTTGTGACAGACTTTCCGGAAAAACGCCCAACGCGGTCTCTTTAGCTAGACATTGTTGCTCCAAAAAATGTAATAATTGGTCAAATGTAGGCACTTTTTCCAATTTATTTTGAATTTCAAATTCAATACGTAATTCTTTTGGTAATTTACGTAAAACAATATGTAATAATAGGAAACTCCATTCATGTACTGGAAAATGTAATGCCATTAAAGCCGCTACGTTTTCCTTCAATATTGAAATAAATTTCCTCAAGTTATCATTGGCTTTGACAATTTGACATGACAATATTAACTCTATATGGGTATCTGCTATTAACCGAATGTTTTCGAATCTTGCCTTTAACAAATTGTAGGCAACAATATAATTTTCTTCCGAAATAGGAAGATGTTTAACACAAATAAATGCTTCTCCAGATAAACTACTAATTAAATAATGCATTTTTTGTACAGGATTTAACGTATTATTTGAATGTATTAACGAATCAAAAGTATTTATGTAATTTACCCATTCTGTTGAAATTCCAGAAAAATTTATCAATTTAATTTTCGGAAGTGAAATATTTGAATTCTTAGTAACATTTTTACTTTCAAAATCATTTTCGAAGTTTTCCGGAAACAATTCACTGTGATGTGACTGTATTTCGTAATAAATATCTTGAAATTCCGAATATTTAGTTTCCAAAGTGGCTATTTCAGATTCATCCTTTTTCGAAGTTTCCAAAAGCATGTGACACTGTACGAAATTATCTCTAACTGTTGTTAAATCCGAAAAATGTGCTTTAAAAATCTTCTTATCTGATAAATCCGATGTTTTTAAAGCCTTAACCGCCGACGCGCGTATACTTTCTAGATCTAAAATCGCCAATTTATATTTAATTGCGTTCGATGCCATATTTGCAGATTTAAGAAAAGTATTTTAGTAAACAAAATTCCGAAAAACAACAACAAACTATTTTGACAGCTAGATAATTTGTAAACAATGTATTCCAATATGGCCGTCCAATTGACAGCTGACTACTCAGTAGTACCAACTTAAAAACCAGCCACTTTCTGATTATTGAAACAATCTGTTTTACCGACACGAGAATATTCAAAAATAATTGCACCTACCTACTTCAAATTTGAAGGTAACAAATTTAAGATTACCCACCGAATTTGCAAACAATATTGACAATATTCTAGGTACTAAATTTATGCTTCTATTATTGAATAATGATTCTAAATTGTTGAAACAGCTTTTAGACAGGGGAATGGATGACAAGGTTGTGATATTCAAAAAAACAATTGAATGGCTAATTGAACCGATGTTCAATATCCAACCAGATCGATATCCGGCTCGAAGGACCAAACAATGTAGCGTGTTCTATAACACTTTGAGTGAACTGTAAAAAAACGATAACTAAAGCTCATTCAATTGGTTTGTAAATAGCACGGGAATAATTGGAAGAAGGAAAACAGCTTACCTGAACTCCCATGAATCCGGGCAAAAATACGGGTTTTCGATGCACTTTGCACTGGTGAATTTTCCTCCACAAACGAGACGAACAACAAATGAATTTATTTCGGTATTTACACATATGAGACGACGACGAAATTTTAGGTGGCACCTTCTTGATGTACGACACGAGCTCGACTGCTATTTGCGACAATTAGTGCAACAATGTTCATAAGGTCCAATGTGGGTAGGACTGTTTATAGGGAAGGAGATGGATAGTAGGAAAAAATGGTAGGTAATTCAAAAAGCTGTTTCAATACTAAACATTATTCATATAATTTTCTTAATTTTAATAGTTTTGTTTCCATATATAATTTTTTTGTTGATGTTCTAGATTTGAAGTGAAATAGTTTTTTGATTACTTTGTTTTGTGTTACCTGTAGTTTGTTTATATATGTTTCACATGTATTTCCCCAGATTTCAACCAAGTAGTTTAAATGTGAGTGTACGAGGCTATAATATAAACCTTTTTTAATTTTATTTGGTAACAGATATGATATCCGGCTGAATACGCTAATTAAGGGGATGATTTTATCTTTAATATCTTGAATATGCTGTTTAAAAGTTAGGTGTTTATCAATGCACAGTCCAAGATATTTCTCCTGTATCAGGATTTGCAGGTTGTTATTTTCAATTTTTAAGGGTACATGAGGAGGAATTATTTTATGAGTTGAGCTTAAAATCATGTATCCTGTTTTTTTAACATTCATTGTTAATATATTTGATTGGAGCCAACTGTTAATTTTGTCTAAGTCACTCTGTGCATTTTCTAGTAAGATGTTTAAATCTTTACCCCAGTAAAAAATTGCAGTATCATCTGCATATAAAAAAATATCACCGTTTAAATCTAATTGGGAGATATCATTTATATAAATTTGGAACAGAAGTGGTCCTAGTATGGATCCTTGCGGAACTCCGTAGTTTATTGGTAGGTGGTTGCTATTTTGATTATTGATGCTAACGAATTGCTTTCTGTTGCTAAGATATGATTTGAATAGATTAAGAGCAGGACCAACTACACCAATTTTCTCGAGTTTCTTGAGAAGTATGTCATGGCTTACTGTATCGAAGGCTTTTTGAAGGTCAATTAGAATAGATAAAATATAATTTCCACCATCAATGCTGCTTCTAAGTTTACTGATTAAGCCATTTACTGCCGCAAGTGTGTTTGATTTTTTCCTAAAGCCATATTGTTTTTTATATAAGAACGATTTTTTTGATAGAAAGTTGTTTAATCTATCGTATTTTATTCTATTTTGAGTTGAAAGAAACGAAACATGGAGAGAAACATTTTTTTTAACCTAACCTAACCTAACCTAACCTAACCTAACCTAACCTTCTACTTCCTGGTTACGAAACCATTACTAGGATAGGTTATTGTACTTTTTATTACTAACCTCCAACTTACCTAGCTCTGGTAGTTTGTATTGATATTTGAAGGTTATGTTTGTATTATTTAAGCTTTCTGCCAGAAGCCTGACCTCACAATTGTTATTTAATCTTATATATTCTAGGTTTACCGAATAAAATCACAAAGTAGAAGAAATTTGTGTTTAATCCGTGACCTATCATGATATTCCTTTACGATAGGCCTACTTCACTAGTAACTCTTAAGATCATTTAAACTTGAATGCACTACTTGTATTTTTATGACAAAGTGCCTTCTTCGATGTAATTGTTATGCAGTCTTATGGAGAAATAACAACCAACCAAGAAAGCCAAGTTCTCATTGTCACAGGTTTAAATTTGCCGGGCAGATATGAAGTGAAGTTCGGATTTCGTAGCTCCGCCCCCAATCCTCCGGCAATGTGAGAACAGGCGCACCCGTGTCACACGCCTTTGATAGCCACAGAAAATACAAGTCGATGGCGAATGAGTAAATATTGTCTATGGTTTTTATTTGACGTTATGATGACAACAATATTTTCATACTTCAAATTTAGTATTTAAAATCACGATCGATGGCTGAAGATTACACTGCCACTGTCGCAAACACTGCCAGTTTGACTTGCGTATCGCTGTTTATTTGTTTTTAACTCTTAATATGTTACAAGGTTACTTTTTCGTCACTTGATTGATATTAAATACGGAGCTGTCAATTAGTTACGCACTTAAACTTGGGTATAGTCAACATGTCATGCTCAAATGTCTAAAACTATCGAGTTTAACTTACGCCAATCGGTACCCAAAGCGGAACGGTAATTCCAATTTAAATATTAATATATCTGACCATTAACGACGACCATTTCAACGGTTTTCAAATGTTTTAACTTCAAGGTCAAGGTACACACGTAATTATATTCTAATTTCCAATAATGTGTTATGAATACTATTTAATTGTTTTAACAGAATATTACAAGCCAAACCAAGGTATATTTGTTTGGCTGGAACAAATTACTAAACGCTACAACAGCAGTGCCATGGATCTACCAAATCAAGAGACTGTTTCCATCAAGACGGAACCAGGGCCCCATGAAGAAGGCGGAGATGAAATACCGTATACAGATATAAATTTCGATTTTCTAGATATAAAGAAGGAATGTTTGCAATATGCGGAGAGTACTCAGACAGACGGTTAGTTGCTTTGCATACGTATAAAATGTAGAATGTTAAATTCGGATATTCGAAATCCACGTCCTTCAGTAAATAAATATTTGCTATAACTGCTAAACTACAAAACTCTTTTAGCTCAAGTATTGCTCACAATGAACCCTCATCTTTTTTGACACATATTCGTGTCTATTAACTAAATATTTACGAAAAAAAATATCATTCCGTTGACTTATAATAATAAAACCGTGTTCTGAAGGTACCCAGGAGTAAATGTTTTCCTTCTTGAAACATCGGTCCTTGAAGTGACATCTGGTATCTTTATTATTTCCTTAATTAAGCTTAAGGTCTGTTCACCTTATTCTTGCTCCTGTGTGGTCAATCAATGTTATCTTTTTTCGTAAATATTTTACTTTAATATAAATTTTTTAATTTTAAGTAAAAACAAGTTTTTTTGTACATTGACTGTTAATATACTTTGTTGTATTGTCTTTCAGGTTGCTTTAATTTAGAGTCTGTTACCATCAAGGCGGAGCTTGGACCCCGAGAAGATGAAGGGGGATTCCCATCTACGGAAATTGACATAGACCTGCCGGATGTTAAAAAGGAGTGCTTAGAACGCTTTGAAAGAATTGTCAAGACAGCAGGTAAAATGTTTTTTTTCATTCTTAGTAGTCCAGTTAATCTAAACAAAAACACCTGAATGCTGATGTTTTCTGGTAAAAATTATCTCAAAAGGAAGTTCTAAGACATTATGTCTCCGAAACTAATACATGTGAAAATATTAATTCCAATGTGGAACTCCTTATAAAACTACCTACAAATAATTGTGAGATTATGGTTTAAAAAAATTACTTGATTTTAAATAATTTTTTGAAGGCTCAATTTTTTCATTTATTTTATGGTCAAAGAAAAAATGCTCCAAACCTTAAATTAGCTATTATTACTACAACATTTCTAAGGCAGTTAGAAAATAAATTAAGTTTTCTGGAAGACTGCATTTGTGACAAAAGATGCTTTTTATGTTATGCTCATGAATATCGCAAAACATAAATACGCGAATGGAGCTTAAAAGTGAAATCTAAATGGTCGAGTGTGTTTGATTTGGTTGCTGCAGAAGTGATTTCGTAGTAAATACTAATAGTTTACAATTCAGAAATAAAGGGAAATAATAATAAACATTTGTCGCACTGATTTCCCGTATTCACATAAATTCCTGAAAAAAAACAACCGAGCAGTATTGGAGAGTTCTGTTATATGCGGCCTCTGAAATGGTTTATCTTGCAGCAACACGTCTGGAAATACTGATGAGATATTTGAAGATGAATGTGATGCCCGGTGAATGAATATTTTCTGTACCTAAAAACCATTATCTATGAAAAGTCTTTGTTAGAATAATAATTTTTAAATCTGAACATTACATTGCAGTCACTATTTATTAATAAAATTGTTTTATAAAGTAAATCTATTTAAAACTCGACGTTTCAATTCGAAAGTATAAATAAGTGCAAGGCACAAATTAGTCACCTGTTCCTGTGGGAACCTATTTTTTTTACTTTTACATGAGTTCTTTTCTGACACGAAAGTAATAAGTCACATGAAGCTTACTATTAATCCTTTTTTTTCAAAATTATCATCAGATCTGAAGACACAATCAACTGAAACCACGGAGTGCCACATGCTGACTCACACTGGAGAAAAACCTTTTTCATCTTTGGAGTGCAATTATTCATGTTCTCAAAAGCGATCTTTGACTAGCCACTTGCTGACTCACATTGGAGAAAAACCTTTTTCATGTTGTGTGTGCAACTACTCATGTTCTCGAAAGAATAATTTGACTAGCCACATGCTGACTCACACTGGAGAAAAACCTTTTTCATGTTGTGTGTGCAACTATTCATGTTTTCGAATGCATAATTTGACTAGCCACATGCTGACTCACACTGGAGAAAAACCTTTTTCATGTTTGGAGTGCAACTATTCCTGTTCTCAAAAAAGCTATCTAAAGAAACACATGCTGACTCACACTGAAGAAAAACCTTTTTCATGTTTGGAGTGCAACTATTCGTGTTCTCAAAAAAGCTATCTAAAGAAACACATGCTGACTCACACTGAAGAAAAATGTTTTAAATGTTTCGAGTGCAACTATTCATCTTTCTATAAGAAATGTTTGACGAGCCACATGCTGACTCACATTGAAGAAAAACCTTTTTCATGTTGTGTGTGCAACTATTCATGTTCTCGAAAGCATAATTTGACTAGCCACATGCTGACTCATACTGGAGAAAAACCTTTTTTGTGTTCCGAGTGCAATTATTCATGTTCTCGAAAGGGAGTTTTGACGAGACACATGCTGACTCACACTGGAGAAAAACCTTTTTCGTGTTTGGAGTGCAACTATTCATGTTCTCAAAAGGGATCTTTGACGAGCCACGTGCTGACTCACATTGGAGAAAAGCCTTTTTCATGTTCTGTGTGCAACTATTCATGTTCTCGAAAGGATAATTTGACTAGCCACATGCTGACTCACACTGGAGAAAAACCTTTTTCATGTTTGGAGTGCAACTATTCGTGTTCTCAAAAAAGCTATCTAAAGAAACACATGCTGACTCACACTGAAGAAAAATGTTTTAAATGTTTCGAGTGCAACTATTCATCTTTCTATAAGAAATATTTGACGAGCCACATGCTGATTCACACTGGAGAAAAACCTTTTTCATGTTTGGAATGCAACTATTCATTTTCTCACAAAGGATCTCTGACGAAACACATACTGACTCACACCGGAGAAAAACCTTTTTCATGTTCTGAGTGCAACTATTCGTTTTCTCAAAAAAGCTATCTAAAGAAACACATGCTGACTCACACTGAAGAAAAATGTTTTAAATGTTCCGAGTGCAACTATTCATCTTTCTATAAGAAATATTTGACGAGCCACATGCTGACTCACACTGGAGAAAAACTTTTTTCATGTTTGGAATGCAACTATTCATTTTCTCACAAAGGCTCTCTAACGAAACACATACTGACTCACACCGGAGAAAAACCTTTTTCATGTTTGGAGTGCAACTATTCATGTTCTCAAAAAGGCTCCCTAAAGAGACACATTCTGACTCACACTGGAGAAAAACCTTTTGCATGTTCTTTGTGCAATAACTCATTTTCGCAAAAGGGAAAATTGATAAGCCACATACTGACTCACACTAGAAAAAAAGCTTTTTCATGTTCTTTGTGCAATAGCTCATTTATTCAAAAGGGAAAATTGACGAGACATATGCTGACTCACAGTGCCGAAAACACTTTTTCGTGTTCCAAATAAGTAATTGTTTATGTAACGACGTAATTTTTTTTAGAGACCTTAAGATTATTTTACCGTTTTTTTAGATATTAACCTATATTAGGATATCTGATAGGATATTTTTAATAAGCCAGTTTTTCAATTTATAAAGATCGATTTAAAATTGTTCCAATAAAATTTATATAAGTTACACTCGTTAGAGAATAAACCGGCAAATCGTATTCTGCTGTTTTTCTCAACATACTCTAGTATCTGGTTCACCTGATAGACGCAATATAGTTGGGCGTCCCCGATTTCTTCTACCATTCACCTTCGCGATATATTTATTACGAAGATCATCCAAGTTTCGAAGTTGGCGCACCTGGTGTTTAACAGTAAGTGTGTTCGGTCCCGCATGTTTGTCGGCTATTGTTTTCAGTTACAGTAAATTCTTCTGTTAGAGATGTCATCGTGCGCTCCCGCCACCTCACGTCCGTATAAGATCCGCGTGAAATTTTGGATCATTTTGCACAGAAAGGCGAAGCTTTTCTGGACTATATATTGTCGGGAGATGAGACGTGGATGTGATGTGATAAAAGTTAAAGACGACCCATTCAACCAGAAAAGTCGACGGGTGGGAAACGTTTTTCGACTTTCTTTAAAACACCTTTACAGGGCTTCATCACATTATCAGCTTAATGTGGTTAATTGTGACCTCAGAACGGGGTACCCCGGTAAGGTCACATTTTTTTCAACCATTGTAAAAAATTAAAAAAAACGACTTTTTTAAGTGTTTAATTGAGTTATTAAAGATATCAATTTATTTATTAATGGTATGAATATTTTTTTGTAGATACCTGTGTGTGTTTTTAGTTTTGCATGCGAATATTAATAAATTAATGTTTTTCCTTTTTTATCCTAACGTCTAACAATTATTTTATTTTTGTATTATTTTTTATTTATTCATTTTGTGAAGATGCAAAATGTGGTCTAGAAAAGAATAAAATGGTTTTCTGAATAACGGTTCAAAATACTGTTACCTTTTCTCCCTAAGAATCGTTGATTTTTTTTTAAAAATGATATCAACTTATATTATATTCATTGAATATTGAATTTATTTTAGTTTAACTGATATATTGACGTTTGTTTTTATTTAGAAATAAGTCATTTATTTGTAACAACTATTTAATAGATCTAAGTTAATTTTTTAAAACAGACAGTCGTCAGCGAATAATTTGAAATGGACTCCTTCAAATAAAGAAAATGTGTATTTTAAACTTAAGCCGAACTATTTTTTAAAAAAAGTTTGTGTTTGCACCAAAAAGATGTATTTAAAATTTACTTATTTATTAGATACAAATAATTACATACATATTAAGGAAACTTTGGCTGTCCAACTAGGAAATTTTCCGTTTTAGGACAGCCAAATTGCCTTGTTTAGTTAACATTTGTACACGCTGCTGTTATGAATTATATTTCCATACTTTACATTAATAGTTAAGCTAGTAATATATAGTCTATATACAAATATATTTTTCAAAGTAATCAAAATAAAAACTTTTTCAGACATATTTGTACACCCGAATATTAGTTTTTTTTTATGAAAACACCTGATAAATGTTATCAAGGTACATGTAATAATATGCATAATAAAGGAACACTGTATCAGGGTACATGATAACATATTGGATTAGTTCAATTTATAGTTACAATATATGTTCCGTAACGCCAATTGCTTTTGACAGGCCGTGTACTAACCAATCGTATCGTAAGAATTTGAACTGTGTAGTTTAAGTTCGCACACGTCAGCTAAAACCACGGAGCCGTGAGCCGAACCAGTTGCACAAAAACCGTTCGACCTGTCAAATATCGATCGCCGGTTGTCTTTATCGAAATAATTACCTTACGTATTTTATCGCAATTTAACTTTTAATAACGAGTGCTAACAACCACGCTAAACGTTCCAGTGCTGACAGATGATGCTCACTATGCAGATTACACCATCTCCTCCCGGTAAGTTGATTGTGAATTAACGTTATGCATTGTGTTCTCGCATCGCCTGTCACAAGCTATATAATTAATTTATACTTTATCTGTGTGGAATAGCCCTGTAAAGGGCGGCTATTCCAACCCCTGTTCGTTCTTCGAACATTTTTGGTGCCGAAACTAGGGAACTTTAAGATTATTATCTATCTATGCCAAAACGGATAGTGCTGTGGAATGTTTCTTAAATTTTGAATAATAATCAATTCGAACAGTAATTAGGTAGGTACCTAGCTCTTGAGTATTTACGACCTACCGCGCATATAATTATAATAGATTATATTATTCTTATTTATTTTTGTTTCGTTTTTGGGTACGTTTCCAATCGTGTTTATTCAACATGGGCCCAGCGATTCAAATATTGCAAGGAAACGGACATTAGCGAATAATAGATTACTCAAGACACATGAAATAGCAAAAAACGCTTTGCACGATGCAACTAAGTGCAACTTACTGTTAGCGCATTATACTACTCTGGAAAAGATAGTTCTTGAATTTGAAACGTCTCACGCGGAAATATTAGCTTTAGATGACACAAACGAAATTGATGAGGATAAAATTCGCGAAACCTTTGACGAGATGTATTATCAAATTGTCGAAATTTACCAGGAGTTAACCAGTCAGCCTCTCGATTGTAAGATCGCGAATGCGTGCACAAACGTTAAATTACCAAAAATAAACATTCCAATATTTTCTGGAAATGTCAAGCAATGGCCCGAATTTTACGACATGTTTAACGCTCTGATTCATGAAAACAAATCTTTATCCAACATCGAACGCATGCAGTATTTGTTCTTATGTTTATCTGGAGAAGCTTTAGGTTTAATTCGGACATTTCCAGTACAAGGAGCTCACTACGTTGAAGCATATCAAAGATTAATCGCGCGCTATCGTAACGCGCGTGAACTCGCATTTACGTGTTGGCGGGAAATACTAAATTTAAATTTTCCGCCCAACGATCCTTTTGAATTCCGTCACGTGTTCGATGTATTTAATGAGGATTTAACAATTTTAAAAGAATTGGATCTCCCAACAGATAATTGGGACTTCGTGATTTGTTATTTAATTCTGTCGAAATTAGATTCACCTACAAGATGCGCATTCGAACAACTTCAGTCTCCTACCAAGCTGCCTTCATATTTTAAACTCAAAGAGTTTCTTTATAACAAATGCGAAGCTCTTGTACGAGACTTACATTTTTCGACTCGCGATAGCAGTAATATTGACAAACCTCTTGCACGGAACTTTAATCAGGCTGCCAAAAAACGCACTTCAGCGCTTCTTTGCGATCTTAAAAAAGGACAGCCTGAAACAAATAGTTCCTCGAACTCCACCACTTACCTGAAATGCTCCTGTTGCGGGGAAGACCACTCCATTTCCAAGTGCAAGGTATTTGCACTCAAGTCAGTTCAGGATCGCCTACAGTTTGTTCAATCACACCGTTGGTGTTTCAATTGTCTTCATTCTTCTCATTATCTTAAAGATTGTAAATCTTTGTTTACATGTCAAAAATGTCAGCAAAAACATCATACTTTGCTCCATCGAAACGAAAACGCTTCTTTGGAAGATCAGCATCAACCCTCCACGACGTCTACGGACCAGGAGACGTCTTCCGACTCTAAAATTCAGGTCCTCACCAACTTAGGAGACAAGTCCATAGTACTATTATCAACCGCCAATGTTGGCATTCGTGATTCATCCGGCCGTTTCCAAACCTTTCGCGCATTGATCGATTCGGGCAGTCAAGCTCACTTCATCACCGATCGTGCTGCAGAGCTCGTAGGCATCCCTCGTCAAGCCAGTTCTCAGAGAGTTAGCGGCTTAGGCCAATCTTCCACAACCACGTCAGGAGTCATTCAATTAGAGATCGGTGTTAAGGGACGGGTTCTCTTCAACATCAATGCACTTACGCTGCCTAGTATCTGCGGCAACATGCCAACTGTTCGTCTAGATAAGTCATCGTGGCATCAGGTGAGAGACTTGCCTCTTGCCGATCCTGACTGTCACAAACCGGGACCGATTGATCTTCTTCTGGTTGCTGAGGTTTTCTCTTCTCTTCTGAGACCTGGTAATTTGAATGGTGGTCCACGTCAGCCATCAGCTTTCAATTCTGCATTTGGTTGGCTTCTTCTAGGTTCAGTTGGTTCGGACACTGCTCACGAAACGAAATCTTTCATCGTTACTAACGAAGACCGGCTCCACGAAGAGGTCCAGCGACTGTGGGAGTTAGACACCATTCCCCAGTCTTCACACCTCACTCCTGAGGAACAACTTTGTGAACAAATGTACTACACTGACCACTCACGGGACACTTCGGGAAGATACATCGTATCTTTGCCTTTCCGAGAAAGGGGAAGGGATATCTCTTTTCCAGGGTCGCGTGAGATCGCTTTACGTAGATTCCATTCCCTCGAGCGCAAACTCATAGCAAATCCAACCTTACGTGAACAATATTCTGCTTTCATGACTGATTATTTACACAGTGGTGCCATGACTCGTGTTCCTGGAAAAAATTTGCACAAGGGAAAGTATCACATACCTCATCATTGCATTTTTCGTCCAGGCAGCGCTAGCACTAAGTTAAGAGTGGTTTTCGACGCCTCAGCGACGGATGTGAACGGATCCTCGTTAAATGATACCTTGCTTATCGGTCCAAAGCTTCAAAAGAACCTGCTGGAGCTTTTGCTAAAATTCCGTATACCATCGGTAGTGTTTACTGCTGATGTACGACAAATGTATCGCCAAATATTGGTTCAAGAACCAGATCGTGCTTTCCAAAGAATATTTTGGCGTTTTCATTCGTCGGAACCCATCCAAGAGTACCAACTAAACACTGTAACCTATGGTGTCTCCTCCGCCCCACTTTTAGCCTGTTGTACTGTCAAACAGTTGACCAAATATGAAGGTTATGATTTACCGCTGGCGCGTCGTGTGCAACTTCGGATATTTACATAGATGACATCGTCACCGGTTGTAACAGCTTGGAACAAGCTCAACAAACGAAAACCGAAGTTATCGAGCTGTTCAAACGAGGTCAATTCGAATTGCGGAAGTGGGCTAGTAACAAACCAGAATTACTCGCCGATCTGCCTCCGGAATACTGCCTCAATGACTTGGTGTCCATGGATGTTGATAACTCTCACATTCTCAAGGTATTGGGATTAAAGTGGGAGCCACGACATGATACATTTTCATTCGAAGTCCTATGCCTCGATCGCGAGTGTACTAAACGCACTATCCTCAGTGAAGTCGCTCGGGTTTTTGACCCTCTCGGTTTTCTATGCCCTTTGACGTTTTTCGCCAAATCCCTAGTACCAAAGTTGTGGGTTCTAAAGGTTGGGTGGGATGACACCCCCCTTGTTGACATTGTTCGTCAATGGGATCGTTATACTAAACAATTACCGCTCTTGAAGTCGTTCAAAATCGCTCGATGGGTGTCATTCCCTCACATGGAGTCGTGTCAACTTCATGGCTTCTCAGATAGTTCGGAACTTGGATATGGCGCGGTAGTTTACTTGCGAATCATGGATGTTGACGATAAAGTCCAAATATATTTGGTTTGCGCCAAGTCTCGAGTCGCCCCCACAAAAAAGATTTCATTGCCTCGCCTTGAACTGTGTGCGGCAGTTCTTCTAGCAGATCTATTAAAATTCGTCAAAGATTTATACGTACCATTGCTTCCGATCTCCAATACCTTTGCGTGGTCGGATTCAACCATCGTGCTCGCCTGGTTACGTTCTCTTTCGTGTCGCTGGAAGACTTTCGTGGCTAACCGTGTCAGTCACATTCAAGATGCCCTCGAAGGGACTTCCTGGCATCACGTGTCATCTGGAGATAATCCAGCGGATGTCGCTTATTGTGGTCAATCCTCAGCCGATCTGATCGATCACACGTTATGGTGGGCGGGGCCTTCGTGGCTGATCCAGTCATCCGATTATTGGCCGTCGTTCGATGGCAATTTCGACGAAATTGAACTTCACTCTGAGGAACGAGTTCGATCTTTATTTGTCCAACAGGACGAAAATCTGGTGGACCTATTACTAGTTAAATTTTCTTCGATTCGGAAGATCCAACGCATTCTCGGTTACTGTCTTAGATTCATCTACAATCTACAGAATAAAGAATCTCGTCGTTTGTATCTTCCATTAAGCCGTGCCGAAATTCACACTTCACTTTTGACAGTAGTTAAACGCACTCAACATGTACATTTTATTGATGATATCACGCGCTTGAAAGAGGGCAACCTTATGTCGAAACAAATGCGGAAGCTTAATCCCTTCATTGACGACCACGGTGTGCTCAGGGTGGGTGGCAGGTTATCTCGATCTGGGCTCGAATTCGAGTATAAACATCCTGCCCTACTTCCTCGCGAATCTAAGCTTACTTCTCTTGTGATAGACGCTATACATCGAGAACATTGTCACCCAGGCCCCGACGGCGTTGTTCGTATCGCTACGGTTCGTACATCGAATGGTTCTCTTCTCACGAGACCATTAACCAAATTATGTCCAAATATTGAAGACAATATTAGTGATTTTTAAACGAAAATCTGAAACAGAAAAATCAGAAAAGGAAACGGTCACATCTGGGACTCGAACCCAGGACCCTTGTCTTTCCGGGACAATGCTCTACCAACTGCGCTAATGGGACCCTATCCTACTCGGTCACTTTTAACTGTATCATACTTCGAATAAGAACTACCAATATTGTCTTCATTTTTTCACCGCACATTTTTATTGGCAACTATCTTTATGTATGATCGCAAGATTCAACCCGAACTAAATGCAATCCAGACAGCGTCTTTTAGATAAACCTATCTTATTTTTTATTTTTAATGTGCGACATCTGTTGACTTTTCTGCAAGTCTAGAATGAATATTAATTTTTTTGGAATAACTTTATTGAGTAAAACCTCAAATTGTAATATTTAAATATTGACCGGAAAGACAAGGGTCCTGGGTTCGAGTCCCAGATGTGACCGTTTCCTTTTGAGGTTTTACTCAATAAAGTTATTCCGAAAAAATTAAAAATCAAATTATGTCAATTGCCTAGTCAATGTGACTAATCATCTTCGCTTCCGCGGCGCATTCTCTCTTATCGATTTTCGTTAGTCTTATTTTCATTATTTTCTTTTCTTATCATTATCATTATTATTATTAATATATTTTTTTTTTCTTTTCTTCTCTCTTTTCACTGTTCTTCATTCACGCAACGTTCCACAGCATTGCCCGTTTTGGTTTCTAAATTTTCTTTAAAATACACGTTGTTGTATTTTGGTGGGCGGAATGTTCCGTAACGCCAATTGCTTTTGACAGGCCGTGTACTAACCAATCGTATCGTCAGAATTTGAACTGTGTAGTTTAAGTTCGCACACGTCAGCTAAAACCACGGAGCCGTGAGCCGAACCAGTTTCACAAAAACCGTTCGACCTGTCAAATATCGATCGCCGGTTGTCTTTATCGAAATAATTACCTTACGTATTTTATCGCAATTTAACTTTAAATGACGAGTGCTAACAACCACGCTAAACGTTCCAGTGCTGACAGATGATGCTCACTATGCAGATTTCACCATCTCCTCCCGGTAAGTTGATTGTGAATTAACGTTATGCATTGTGTTCTCGCATCGCCTGTCACAAGCTATATAATTAATTTATACTTTATCTGTGTGGAATAGCCCTGTAAAGGGCGGCTATTCCAACCCCTGTTCGTTCTTCGAACAATATAAGAAAAATATTAGGTGGGTTTCTTAATTTGTTCGCTGTTACTATGCTGTGTATTAATTTACATAATCAAGGTACATATTATAATATAATATACATAATCAAGAAAAATGTAAACAAGGTACATGAAAACATATTATATAAACATTATTGGTGGTGCGCAAATCTTTCGTTCGCAATTGTGCGGGGGTTGCGGTTGCGATAAAGACTAAGACAAACAAAAACGAATTGAATTTGCCTTAGTGTTTGCAAGAGGAAATGATTGGGAAAGGCCAAAGACTTACCCTGGTCTCGTCCTCCATAAGCCGCTGGTTCTTTACACTTATCAGCTTGCATACAATTAAGGGCAATTCCCTTTTAACATTCGCTCACTTAACACAAAACAAAACAGTGACATTTACTGCGGCGGGTAAAAACGTTTCACTGGACGATTGTGATGCTCCAAAAAAACAGTCACAGCCGAGTTCAACATATGCGGGTTTTCAAGATGACACGAACGTTCGCGGTAAGATGCTATGATAACAATACTCCTTGTCTTTGGCTCGGATCAAGGAAAGCGGACAAGGAGCAAAGGGGGGTGAAGGGTTCACATTTAAGGCTATTCAATTTTAAAACCTCACGCGCAACTAATTATCAATCACAAAAATTATCAATCGCATTGTATCAATCAGATGCATGGTAGGAATTTTTTATTTAACTGCCAATAACAATGAATAAATGTGAGTACAGAACATTTTTGTATATCTGTTCATTAACTTAAACATTAGCCAATCATTAACTAATTTACGCAGAATGCTTATGCTTTTCGATATCCAGAAATCGGGTAAGAGGTTGAATAATTTTGGACCAAGGTAATAGAATAATTGTCTTTGGGCAAAGGATGTCATAGTAGTAGGTGAAACAACTGGATTCCTCCTTGAATGTCTAGTGTCATGATAATGATCAATGGAAGGGTAGTGGTGACGTTGTTTTTGAGTGTGTAATATAATTTTTTTTTATGTATAGTTGCCTTACATTAAGAACTCGTATCTCTTCGAATAATACATCACTGGGGTACCTAAATGGTTTTTTTAGGATGACCCTTAGTAGTGATTTCTGTGCTTTTGCTAAGGGATCCAGTATTGTTTTGGTACATCCGCCCCATCCCAAAGATGCATATTCAAGTAATGAGTTACACAGAGCATAATATAAATTTCAGATCTTTTATGCAGAGAATATTTCTAATGCCCAGGAAAAGTTGAGTAAGTTTTCTGACTTTTGTGGAAATTGAGTCTATATGTAGGTCCCATCTCAGAAATTTGTCTATCATAATTCCTAGATATTTTATACTATCTACGCATTCTAGGGTGTTACAATTACAAGTAGTTGGGTTATTGCAGTGGTGTAAAATAATGTTTTGTGTTTCTTTGGTTGTCCCGCTTGAGTTGCACTGAAGCGGATGAATTTTGTTTTCTCCGTGTTGAGTGTGAGTAGATTATTATCTAGCCATTGTTTAACACTGTTTATACCAGCTTCTGCTTTACTGTGAACTTCATTCCAGTTTTTACCTTCAAATAACAAGACCGTATCGTCTGCAAAGGTAATAATGTGGTCGGCAAGGGAACTGTTACATAGCTCATTAATATATATATTAAACAAAATTGGCCCTAGAGTACTTCCCTGAGGTACACCAAATTTAATATTTGCTGAATCGCTTAGAGTATCATTAATGTTCACTCTTTGGCTTCTGTTTTCAAAATAACTAACCATCCACTTTAATAGTTGACCCTGTATTCCAACGCACTGTAGTTTTTTCAACAGAATTTTATGTGATATAGTGTCGAACGCTTTGGCTAGATCCAGGAATAGTGCAGTGCATTTAATTCCTCCATCGATATTATTAGAGATGATTTTTGTCAGGTTAGCGATAGCATTTTCTGTGCTTAAACCTGGTCGGAAGCCGTATTGTCTATTAGAAAGAATGTTATTATCTTCCAGATATGTGCTAAGGCGATTTTTTACAATTTTCTCAATAATTTTCGAGACCGAATTTAGCAAAGAAACTGGCCGGTAATTATGTACATGCAATTTGTCACCATTTTTGTGAAGCAATATAACGGGCCGTTTTCGCAAGATTTTGGTCGCTAGAGGCGCTATTGTTCTACCGGTCCAACTTTTTGTTTTTAACTGTCAGATCCCATACATTTTTTAGGCCGTTTGACGCAATTTAGTGTTTTTAAATATTACAATACATAATGCCTGTTGTAGTGTTCCTATGTGTAGACATAGGGGTGCTTTCCAAAAATAGAGACTTAAAAGGGATTCATTCCATCAGACGTCTAAAATGGGCACCAACTCCTACATCTGTAGTCTGTAAAGCTCATTTGAGATTATGTAGTCAATGATATTAACCATAACAGTAAGTACATGACTAGTTTAATCAATATCTTACTATAATTGAATACCCAATATAATATAAAGAGTACTTGTATAGTATAATGAACAAGTAAAGAAACATTTGACATAGAATGCACAAAATTTTATACATAATATTTTGCCTTCTTTCGCAGTTGACATTATTTAACAAACGTACCTAATAAGTAAATATAAGTGTAGTCAATCACAACTAACATTAATAATTATGGTAGACATAATATCTTATTTCCTTTTTTTAAATTAACCATATTTTTAATTATTGCAATAATTTTATTACACGGTTATCAATCTGTCTGGCACGAGATTTCTGGGCGGCTGATTCTTCATTGTTAGCAATCTAATTTACTTTGCATTTCTCGTCCAATGTCTGTGTATCTCGTAATTGTAATTTAATTTTCAGTAGGAGTGTTTTAGGAAAAAAAAATCAAATTATTATTATTTCTTAACGTATATCGTTTTGTATTTTATATCATGCAAGTATGGAAGTTTGAGCCTAATTTTATTTTCAGATGTACTGTACAGGCAAAAGCTACTGAAAGGTGTAGTTCCTTCAATATTTCCCTGGATAAAAGTAGAAGGAAGTAATTTAGATATAAGAAACAGACTGAAAAGGCATCTGAAACGTGAAAAAACATATATAAATTCTACAAAACCAAAACCACAAGATGAAGCGGCGTTGCTTGTGAATTTAGAAGACCCGGCGTTGTCTGTGAATCTAGAAGACGCGGCGTTGCCTGTGAATCTACAAGACGCGGCGTTGCCTGTGAATATAGTAGACGTGGCAGTGGAAGTCATATTGCCTTTTAATACTCCGTGTGATAGACCAACTCTAGATAAAGACACTCAGACAGATAATAAAAAGGAAAGGTTAACAAGAGAATTTTCAGGTCAAACCATAAAACACTCTGAGTTCAGTATAATGACATACAAGAAAGACCCTGCCTCAATTCATTTTTATACCGGTTTAGAGTCATACGAGAAAGTGCTGTTTGTTTTTCAATCTTTAGGACAAGCCTCACACTGTTTAAAATACTTTTATGGCAATCCTCCCAATAATATAAATGCATTTGAACAATTTTTTTAACATTTATGATATTGAGAACACACAAAACATTTTTTGAAATTGCAAGAATGTATCTTATATTATATTAAAGACGTTTCTAATATTTTTATTACATGGGTGAAATTCATATCACTGCAGTGGAAAGAGCTTAACCTTTGGACATCAAAATCAAACGTAAAATTTTTTTCTCCAATTGATTTTAGAGACAAATACCCTAACACGAGGTTAATGATTGACGGTACGGAATGTCCAATTAAACGGCCTACACTACCGACTGCCCAGCAAGCAACCTTTTCTACATATAAAAACAGAAATACTGTTAAAGTACTTATCGGTGCTACTCCTAGTGGCCTCATAAATTATGTGTCTCCAAGCTATGCAGGCTCTGCCAGTGATCGCCAGATCATTGAAAAAAGCAACCTTTTATCCCTGTGTGATGTTGGTGATTCTATTATGGCTGACAAAGGTTTTAATGTCCAGGACATCTTCGCACCATATGGTGTCACCATAAACATTCCTACATTTTTCAAAAAAACAAACAGAATCACTAGGAGTGTTTTAGAAAATGACAGAAAAGTTGCTAGCAAAAGGGTGCACATAGAAAGAGTAATAGGACTTTTAAAAACATATAAAATTTTGAAATCCCCTATGAACTATACCGAGACAATACTTTCATCGGATATAATATTTATATGTTGCATGTTGTGTAATTTTAGATCAAGTATAATAGATAAAGATGCTTAATAAAGTGTATATAAAAAAAAAATGAGTGTGCTTTAGACCACGCCAGGTACACGCTGTATATAATGCTAAAATACGAAATACGGTAGTACTCGTTAGCTAGCTCTAGCTCCTTCTCCCGCCTCCGATCACTGTTTGCATCGATTAAGACCCTCCTCCGATCACCGTTTCATCGATTAGCGTTGGCATGTGATGTAACGCTTTTCGTAAGGCACCAGTTTACCCCCCAAGTGTCGAGCGTGCGTAAAGAAGTTTTACTTCAGAAACTGTTAATGTAAATATTGTTCAAATTTTAGATTGTATATTTTAGATAACTTCCCGAAGAGCTTATCCATCAGCGCGCACGATTTCTAACTTAACCCTTCTTTGAAGTTCCTTTTGTTATATGTATTGAAACAAATATACAGGGTATTAAGGGACCTACTTGACTTACTTTAACCAGTAATTCCTGACATTATTTGGAATAAAAACCGTTTCTTCTAATTTAAAAAATTATTTTATTTCTCGAGGTCAATATGAAAAGAACAAGATTACAGACATAATATAAATCTGTCGTAAAACATTTACAAACATTATACACATAAAAGAACATATCAGTACAACAAATAATTAACATTATACATAAATTATTTATTGTTTTGGCATTTATTTTATTTTTTTTACATCCTAAATAACCTTGTGAACAGTCAACCTGTTAAAATAAAGAAAATAGGATTAGCAAATTAAATATGCAACTAGTGCAGAATAAAAACATAAATATTTTCAAGTAAGTTTGTCTAATCAATGCCTTCAGAAGGCGAAACAGCTGCCATGAATAGTAATAGATACACTTGGTAAAACATTTCTGTAATAAAACGCTGTTCGATCAAAGATGGAGAATAGAATAAGATTTATTTCATATAAGTTTACATATTAAATACATAGATGGCAGCACTAGTCTTATATTGTTGTTATCATTTCAACACCCCCACTATAACTAACAATATAAATACAATTAAATTAAACAATTTGCACACCTAGTTTATCCAAAAATTCATAATGTTTTGTGGAACCCAAACTTTTGGTGAACAAATCAGCAGGCATTTCAGCTGTTGGCAAATACTTAACATTTACAATATTATTTGCTACACATTCTCTACAAAAATGATATTTAATATCAATATGTTTGGTGCGCTTATGAAAAACTGGATTTGCTGTTAACTTTTGCGCACTCTGATTGTCATTGAAAATATCAATAGTATACATTTTTTGAGTTATTTCATATTGTAAATTTCTCAAATAAATTGCTACTTTGCAGGCTTCGGTGATGGCCATATATTCAGCCTCACTACTAGATAGTGCAACAGTATTCTGTTTTTTTGTTTCCCAAGATATAACACAACCTGATAAAGTAAAACAAATTCCAGTGTATGACCTCCTATCTATAATGTTTCCGCCCCAATCAGCATCTACAAACCCTTTTAATATTGAGCTTCCACTAGCGGAATACTTTAAACCATAATCTTTAGTACATTTTAGGTATCTCAATAACCTTTTTTCATAAGAACAATGTTCTTTGGAATAACAATTATTAAATTGGCTTAAAAAACCAACCGTATATGCAATGTCCGGTCTGGTTAGAACCGCTAAATACATAAGACATCCAATTATTTGTTGATATGGAAAATTACTAACACAATGTTCATTTTTTGATACATTTAACTTTGTTTCCATTGGAGTCTGTGCAGGTTTACTTTGGCTCATATTAAACTTATGCAACAGCTGATCAATATAATCTTTCTGACTTAATATTATTGTTTGCTTAGATTTGTTAACAGTTATGTTAACACCCAGACATTTCTTTATTTCTCCTAAATCTTTTATTTTGAAATGACTTGTTAAGACATCCTTTAAATGCTTAGTTTCATTAGTATCATTTGAAAAAACAAAAAAGTCATCTACAAACAATGCGACAATAGTTTTAAACTGATCTTTCATTTTTGTATACATACATGGTTCTATTTTAGATCTAATATAACCTATGCTTAACAAACATTCATCTACTTTTTTATACCAAGCTTTTGAGGATTGTTTAAGCCCGTAAATGGCCTTTTTTAATTTAAGTACTTGACCATTTTGTGTTTTTCAGAAAAACCTTTTGGTATTTGCATGTAAACAGTTTCCTCAAGTGTATCATTCAAGAAAGCCGTTGTTACATCAAGATGTGTTGTTTTCAAATTTAGTTGTACTGACAATGCAAAAAGTAATCTTAATGTAGTATGTCTCACTACAGGAGAAAATGTTTCTGTAAAGTCCACACCTTCAACTTGTGAAAAACCTTTTGCCACTAAACGTGCACGAAAGCGGACTTTATTTTCACTATCATACTTTTTACGAAGCACCCACTTGCACTGTACAACTCTTCCATCTTTTGGAGCATCACTTAACTCCCACGCATCATTGTCTTTGAAACATTGCAACTCTTCTGTTATAGCCAACTCCCACTGTTCTTTTTCTGGTCCATTTAAAGCGTCGTGCAGAGACAAACCAGCCGCATTATCATATGTTTCACTGTCAACGCACAGATTTGATAACCCATACCTCTCTGGAATCTTCCTCTCCCGGTTAGGTCGACACTGCGGGCTTTCTTTCTCACTGTCTGCATCTTCATAATCACTGGGAACATATGTTTCATCATTATCTATAAAACTGTCCATGAAACTTGAGTGTTCTTGACTAGGCACAGGTTCAATTTCACATTGTTCTGTATCATCAAGTTCCTTAATATCCCCCACTGAATCAACATTCTGACCACATTGTTCTGTATCATCAAGTTCCTTACTATCCCCCACTGAATCAATATTCTGACCTTGCACTTCCATTAAATTTTCAGATTTTGATTCCTTCTCAATGATGATCACATCTCTACTAGTCGTTACATTCCTTGTTTCTGGATTGAAGACCCTATATCCTTTTATATTATCTGGATATCCTATGAGAATACATTTGGTTGTTTTCTTATCCCACTTCTTTCGCTTTTCTTTAGCTACATGGACCATCACAGTGCTACCGAAAACTCTGATATGACTTATATCCGGTTTGGAGCCAGTCCACAACTCATATGGAGTTTTATTTTCCAATGCCGCTGCCACAATCCGATTCTGCAGGTACACTGCCGTATTGGTGGCCTCACCCCAGAACTCTTTGCCTAAGTTTGCATCAAAAAGTAGACATCTTGCTTTTTCAACTATTGTGCGATTAAATCGTTCACACAATCCATTCTGTTGTGGGGTGTAAGGGTTGCTTTTCTGATGAATCACACCGGCACTATTCAGGAAATCATCAAATTCTTTATTGCATTACTCCAGTCCGTCGTCACTCCTTAATACTTTGATTGTTTTTTTTGTTTGATTTTCCACCTGAGCTTTAAAAATCTTGAAATACTTCAAAGCCTGATTTTTGTGTTTTAAGAAATAAACAAATGTCATCCTACTATGATCATCAACAAATAACAAGAAGTATCTCGAGCCACCCATAGACACATTCTCCACAGGCCCACATATGTCTGTGTGCACAATATCTAGGAGATTACTGCTTCGTTGGCCACTGCTCTTAAAAGGTAACCGGCATTGTTTGCCTTCACAACATGTTGTGCATGAAGATTTGCTTATGTCAACTTTTTTATCAAGTGATATACCATGCACAGCTTTTTCCATCTGATTCAAATAATCTTTGTTTATGTGTCCTAACCTTCGATGCCAAGTCATTCCTGACACAACTGATGCTGCTAAACAGTCTTGTTTTAGCAAATTCACTTTATATACTCCATTGACCAACACTGCCGTAGCAACCAACTCGTTATTTTTATTATAAACTGAACAACCATTTCCAGTGAAAGATACACGGTTGCCTTTCATAATCAGTTGGCTAACAGATAATAAATTCGTTGTTAGACTTGGTACACAATATACGTTTTTCACCATGATGTCATACTCATGATTATCTGTTTTAGTCATGATTTTTACATCGCCAGAACACAATACTGACACCTTTTCACTGTTTGCGACAACAATTATTTTTTCTTGTTCATACTGCGCATTTTTAATCCAACTTTCATTTGCTGTCAGATGTACACTCGCGCCCGAGTCGATATACCAATCGTCTTTGTTAAAATTTCCACTCAGGAACACTACGCTAAACGCATTAGACTGCATTCGCTCCTTATGTATCTGATTTGACAAGTTATTTTCTGTATTTGTACACTGGTTCTTGTAATGCCCGATTTGTTTACATCTGTAGCACTTTATATGCTTATTGACGTTTGAATTTGACAAGCCAGTGCTGCCATTGCTGCCAACATAACTTTTGCTGGCCATAGACATATTCGTATTATTTTTTCCTTTGTACTTTGAAGTTGAACGAATTGCTAAAGCTCCGCTAACTTCACTCCCGTCATGACTTGCTGAATCCATATCTAACAATTTTGTTTTTATGGAGTCTGTCGTTATAGGAATTCCTGAATGTTCTAATGCCATAACCATCGGCGAGAAACGATCTGGCAAACCAGCGAGTAGCAATGATGCTGTCCATGTGTCATTAATTTCGAATCCCGTTCCTGAAAGCTTCTCTGCCGTATCGATAATCTGCGTCACATAAGACGTCATCGAACTGCAATTCTCTCGGCGAATCGAAATTAAATTTCTCAGCAAACTTATTCTCCGTGAAAATCCGTTGTCGTCGTATAATTTTTTTAATTTATCCCATAACTCTTTACTGGATGTAGCATCTTTTACGTGAACATATAAAGACGAGTCGATTGTCATAATCAATTTTGCTTTGGTTTTTGCATCATCTGCAGGTTTTATTTCAATCCCGACTTCTGGCTGCACACAATGCTTCATGCCTTCGAGGATTAAAAAATTCTGTGCCGCAAAACACCATATGTCGTAATTATCACGTCCCGTTAGCTTGGGTACGTTGACAAGATAGTTCGCCGACATTTTTAAACTGCGATATACTAAAGTTGTACACTTTTATTATAACAATCCGTCACGACAGAGTTCAATCGCGTTTTGTAATCGTGTATTTTATACTGGTCAAACAAAAAAAACAACAAAATCGCGAAGATTTATAAGCGAACGGCCCATAACCTGTAATGAAACGCTGTTTGATCAAAGATGGAGAATAGACTAACATTTATTTCATATAAGTTTACATATTAAATACATAGATGGCAGCACTAGTCTTATATTGTTGTTATCATTTCAACAATTTCAAATCCTATTTTATTTAAAATAATTATATTAAAAATATACAAGATATTATTTTTCCAATAATAATTTCGGATGACATGTATTTATATTACTACTTATTTACATTCTGTAAAGTCATTAACATAAGGTTACTCCTTCAAGTCTCTCACAATATATAAGAACGTTTAATAAAACGAAGCTAGACCTCCAATGTCCGTGCATATGGTGTTAGGTAGCAGTATGCAAGTGCTTACAAATACACAAGACAGTGATTGTTAGTAAACAAAGGCATTGGAGGTTATCCACCACATAACCGCCCTGGTATAAATAACAGATGGTTACTCCTTCAAGGCTCTGAATCTACATTTAAGTTTGAACGAATGTAGACCTCCAGTGTCGGTGTTAGGAAGCAGTGCTTACATAATATATAAAATGCGAATGATATATGATCAATAATATAAAGTATTTCAAATATAAAGTAATTAAAAACATAAACATTCAAGGCTGCTGGTATTGGCATCTTGCGTATGCTGCAAGCAATGAAACAAGAAATGATAACAAAAACAAGTATGGTGAAGAAGGCTAATATGGGGTGGGATGTGGGACTCTCTCATGTGGCAGTACCAGCCAGAATGCTGTCGGACTGACCGTGAACGAATCTCTGTCCTTTAGTCTGTTTCTCGGTTATGGATAGTGAGTGGGGGGACATACCCCAAGACCTTAAGGATGGAAGCGTCGAGTTGCCGGAGGGGGAGCGGAAGGGCGTCAAGTAAGTACGTCAAAAACTAAGAGGCAGGAAGAAGCAGCAAGGTAGTTGTCTGTATACTGTAAGCACCTGTAAATTGTGTTGGAAATACATATGGTTTAAATAAACACTTGGGCAGAATTGGTAATCCACATTACAATTGGCAGGTCCCAGGAGAATGCACAAGGGCTTCAGCCTAACCGTAAGCGAAATCAGATGCCCACGCCCTTCAGCCGGTTTCCCGATTGTGCCAATTCCTAGTGGGGCCGTTCCCTCTGTCAGCTCACCAAAGGTTGTCCCTGTAAACATGCTTCTTTAACAAAGCTGCTTTAAAGTAATCTTCATTAAAACTTATTAATTTGTGTGACATTTTCTCAATAAAATCTTGGTCCCTTTCTATTTCAATGATTTGAAAATCCTTTAAGGTAAATATTGCTAAGAATGCCTAAGACCTGTGAGTGCATAGCAGCTGTCCTTGTATTTGATAATAATAGTTATGGTTTTTGTCGAACTCTAGCTGGCCCGAGAATTCACCTAAATACAAATATGGGACAGTCTCCACAGATGATGATGATGCTGTCCTTGGCTGTATATGGACATTTGACTTCTAATAGAGCATCTTCGCCAATCAGTGCATCGGGAGAGCTGCCTAAAAACTGATGTTCAGGGTGAATGACAATTCCATAGGGAGAAGTGGAAGTATTTGTTACAAGCTCAAATGTTCTTATCGCTGCAGCCTCAAATTTTGATCCATATTCTAATGATGCAGCTTTGACAACAAAAACTTTCAAAAAAGATCCTGCCAGATTTCTATGATTAGTTTTCACCATACTTTTACATATTTTGCCGAAATTTGAACTAGTTAGGCGTAGGCATCGTTCAGTGAACCAGTTTTTAGACTTACCCTGAAGTCTAGTTGAGGATTCAATCAAATCAAGTTCTACTTGTGATTTTTTATAAATCTTAAGGAAAGAATGTTCAACAGTTTCCCTTTCATAGAAATGATCAAACGTGGCAGAATATTTGTCTGCCGGTGGAATAATTTCCATGATAGGCATGTGCCTTAAATTTGAATTATGTGCAGAAAATCCTATGGCTAAATTACGGAACATAGTTGGGTAATTTTTGTTTTTAATCGAAGTAGTAGGCCTAGGATCAAAATCAAGGAGCTGTTGTTGAGACAACTGCTGTTTTTTTAGTTGCAAATATTCCGCTTTTATAGGCGCACCATGATATTTCCTTGGTGTATGAAAATTTTGTAACATGCTTGTACAACTTTGTTGAACAACAATTTTTTTTTATTTTCACTAAAATCTACTATTCCATGTAGAACTACAAATACGTGCTTGCAATGTGCATTAGGCCCCACGCCGGCTGCAAACTCACATTGGCATTCCAATATAGTATTACAATTATAGTGTATATAGACAGCATACGAAAGATGTTTCCTGTACTCCGAAGCACACTGTCCTAAAATATAGGTTGTGCCATTTTCATGTGCACTTCGAACACTCAGCAAATATTGTTCAGAATACATAATTAACGCTTTGTCGGTGTTCTTCAAACTTTCCCAGGAAACACTGAATTTATGTAGTTCTTCCCGCGTCAGTGCTGGAATATTGGAGGTCATGTTGATGTCTTGAAAATCTTCCGGCTTCGGCGTAACCATTTCCAAGACATCTTCGTCTGCAACGCCAGCAGGATTGAAATTATGAAGTTTATCATAGTCTTCGAGTCTTAAATAAAACGCATTATGATAATAACTATTGATAAATTAGAAAAGAAATTATCGTAGGCAATATAAATAATCAATAGTGGTGTATTTACTAACCTTTAACAGTTTTGACATTACGTCCTTTCAATTGGAAAATAGTCCACTGACCGTAATTTCTGTGCATTTTATTTACAAATCGAGCAAACTAGGTTTGCTGTCGGAAAACAAATTGCAAATAGCTATCGAAATGACAGATCATTGGAAGACATCAGTCCATAGATTTGGTCGACAGAATAGGTGACAGGAGGACCGGTAAATACCGTGCTGCCATCTCTTGGATATTTTGAAATCACTCAGAAAACGGCCCATTGCTAGAAAGATCTATGGCACTGCTATGATAACATTTAAATAATGCTGCGATTCTCGCTTACATACTTTTAGTCGCCTGAAAATAACACCAGAAAAAAAAAATTAGAAAAGCTCTAAGCTCTCTTGTGAGACTGAAGGACGCCGAGAAAGGTAAAAGACAGAACATATGAGATAAGCACGTATATGGTATTTCAGATATGATAAACAAACAATATTAAACAAAAGCACAGGCAGGGACGCTCTTGTGTGGTGTCACATAATAAAAAATAAAAAAATTTCCAATCAAAGCATTGATTCAAATGATGATAAGTTTAGAAACCTCTTGTTTTTAGTAACGTTACGTAAATCTCTTAATACGGTGAAATGCGTCTACTTTGATGGATTTTGATTTTATTTTAACAACTTGGAAATCGATAAAACAAATGGTTGGAAAATGAAACTTGAAGATGACCAATTATTGCTTATCGAATAAGACCTTACCTTGACGTTTTTAGACTTGAATTTATAAAAAATAGGGCTGTTAAACGCTTTGTGCCTCTTTTGACAGCTAGGTCAAAGATGAGTGCATTACTAAACGTTTAGTTTCGACATTTGCATTATGGTAGGTACTGGAGCAACTAAAATATATTTCAGTTACTCATTTCACCACTTTCCGATGCACGCGAAACGTAAGAATTTTTTCAAAGAATTAAAATTATGTTAGTACTATTTCGTATTTTTTTTTACATTATTAGAGATAAAATATGAATATTTATACGATGTTAAAAATATTAAACAGTTATTCTCAATTTTTTTTTGAAAAGAAGTGACACTTTTATAGGTACACACACATTATATAAGTGATATAATGTCATTAGAAACGATGAAAAAAAAACCTAACCTAACCTAACCATCTTAACCCTGGTAGAACAGTTTTAGTTTCATCACTTTCCATGACTTTGTATCACTCTTAAAATGTGTGTTAAATCGTCAGTGTGTTGATTTATCCGGTCACCAATCAAAGCCAATCGCCCTGAGGCAATATTTATGTTAATAAAAACAATCCACATATGCGACTTAACTATTTTCATAATATTAACCACCCAATATCAACATAGGCGCTCACAGCTACCTATCAATTGACGCCCACTGTGGTTTCATAGCACCATATACGTTTGTCGACACAAAATCTAAAATGTGCTTATAGATATTTTATTTATTCAGGGTTTACCTTCGTATTCCTTCAGTGTTGTGACACTTTACACTACTGAAACCGCACCTTCAGGGAGGATAAAATTAACAAAGAATAGAGTATTGTTGTGGTAGACAATGGCTGGCTGTCAAATTTATCACTTGTTTCGGGTCTTCAGGTTACGTCACGAGCTCACGAGCGGCCGAATGCATTTTTAGTTTCGACAACTGCCTGTATGATAGCGTGTGTCGCTCCCCATAGAGAGAAAAAAAATTGCCTTATTTTTAAACGCCTGGGGTCTCAAAAGTTGCGTATGATCTGTAGCTATTCGAAAACGTAAAAATAAATGAAATTGGTGTTCACTATTAGCTCGCTAAAATGGCCGGAAGTTTTGAAAAAAATTTGATTTCGTGATTTGGGAAAAAAATAAAACAATGGGTCCATATTTTATATTTTGTAGCACACTTAATTTTATTTCCATAACTGCTGTACAAAGAACGAAAAATAAATATTTTTTTAAACATATGTGATGTGTTGGTTAAAAATATAAAAGGGAAAAATAACACTTTTTATGGTTAAATTCAAGATACTAAACAATAACGTACAACAACATTTTTGACCAAAATACAACGAACAAAAAATAATGGATGCTCAAAATTGAATGATAACATATTGTTAAAACAGTAATAATATTAAAATCTTGCTTTGAATTAAAATTTGGCATTATGTTTCTTGAAAGTTGCTTGGCGTGAATATAACCTTTTCTAGCATTGTAACCAGCAACAGAAGACGCCTCTGTGGTCAACTTCACACACCTTTCCACTGATTGTGTGTGGCAAGGAAATTTAGGAAAATCGAACCTTTTTACATTTCCTTCATCACACAATTTAAGTAATTCGTCCGTTTTTACGTTGGTCAGGAGTGGAGGTTCTGTCAGAATTAAATCTGTGGCCTGCCAGTCAATTTATTCTATGTAGCTATTGCAGTTTAAATTAATTTTTGGAATTATGAACTCTCTCACTCATGAAGTTTGAAGGGCCCTATATTTAATGATCCTTCTACATCCTAGCTCCCTTATACATTTATTGTCATCGGTTAACATTGATAGAATAATGTTTTCCGGGTGTGCAAAATATGCGTTCCTCTGAATCACGGGGTCGACAATAGCTTTCAATTCTCCTGAAAGATATCTGGAAATGCTAACCATTTTCCAGAGATTACGGGCTCCATCTATCTAAGACCTATCGCACTTTATGGTAAACCATGTTGGAGCATAAACTCTCACAATAAAGGTGGCCAATATCTGCAAATTTTCTGTTGAGTTTTCCGTTGCAACATATAGCCGTAATATTCTGTTTGCAGTTGTTAGCCACCTGGCATGAGACATTTTCCCTGGTTGTTTCCTTGCCAAATCTACAGTTATCATACCTTTTGACACAGCCAGACATATATTAAATAAATAATTTTGGTCCGTGCTTAATTTTTCTGTTATATTTTCCGGTATGGATGATTGAATGGGAACAAACCGAATAATTTTAACGTTCTCACAATTTTTTAAGTTTCTTCCGATTGGTCCCGAGAAAGCTACAGGTAAGGTAGCTCTAATGAAGATAGCAGATGTCGTAATGATAGTTCATTGGCGTGCAGCTGGCAGATAAGCCATTGCAATGGCTTTCCAAGTCTCTGTTCCATTCTTGAAATGATTCCATTTTTCCGGCCAGTGTTTGTATTTGTTCCGTCACAACGAACTGCAACAATTTTCTCCATTTGACGATTTTCCTCTCCCAAAAGAGAACATATGGCATTAGCAGTACCAGATGATGGCGTAGCGTGTCCGAGATACACTGATCCTGGCTCCTGCACAAGCGTTATGTGTCAACTTTTATTCGTCGATAAAATTTTTTTCCTTTCTTGATAATAAACATTGCTTTGTCCTTGCGCCCATCTAAAAATAAACCTTCGATATTTGTCAATTTACGGCTATTTAATAACATATCTCTAGTTTGCTTTCTAGCTCTTCATAATCTACTATGATCTATAACGAAAGATGGACCAGCTTCATTTACATCTTTTAAAACCGCAGAAGCAATGGCAGCTGCTGCTCTGTGTGATACGCCGTATCGATCACAAATTTGAGATAACTTCGTCAAGGGATTCTTCATCTTCGAATATTGTATATTTCGAGGAGATAATGTATCATGAGCCACTGCAGATTGATGATCATCACTTAGCGCTGGTTCCTCATCAGAATCTGAAAAACTGTTGGAAAGAAGCGGAAGAAGAGTAGATGGTTTTTCTAAAGGTCTGACTTATTCGGATTTACAATCCTTTGCGCCCTTGTATATTTTTTACGAAGTTTTTGCGTAGTGTTGAAATCGATATTTCCCATAATCAATTATCTTTGACTACGTTGATAAATCCAATAATTGAAAATTAAAGCAAACTAAATGGCAATGGAAAACGTTTTAGTGGATTTTTATAATTTTTTTTTGTTAATTTCGGTATTCTTGTAGAATTACTTGCATTAATAAAATTGTTTTTTTTATTTAATTTTTGTCAACTATACGCAGTTTTTAATAATAAACAAACGTTAAAAGGTAAAATTATTGTGAAGAAAATATTAATTACCGTTATTTAAAAATACATGTTTTAGGTTTTTTTTCTGTTTTTCAATGCATTTTAGCGAGCTAATAACCATTTTTAAAAAAATAATTTTAAATGTAGTTCTCATTTTCTTTGTAAGACGCAACTTTTGAGACATCAGGCGTTTCTGAATTCAAAAGTTGAAATAATTGACACACCCTACTGTATGAGCCAACCTTACAAAATACATTTTCTACGAAAACATGATGTTACAGTACACAAGACTAATATTATTGGAATGAATCGACGAGATCGGGTTTTTGAAATTTATTTATTTTTATTTTATTTATTTATTTATTTAACGCCCAGAGGGCTTTTACATGGTTGGTAGTATAATTTTAATTTGACAGATACTTTGAAAAATAAAAAATAAAATTACATTTGATAAAAGCTATGCAACAAGTCATACAAATACAAGAAACAAAAACAGAAAATTACAGCTACTTGTAGGTTTACATGATGTGTTTAGGAGTTTTGTTGAAATAAATGTTTTAAATGATCCACCAAACTTGCCAAGTTGATATTAAATATGTCAACATCACCCAAGTAATGATTTCCCATTGTGTGAAGTCGTTGTATCGGAGAGTGGGCAATGTAGTTACGCTTATGCGTGCTGCAGAAGAATATTGTATTTTGGAAAATTTTATTGTTAAATTATAAAAACAATTGTCTATGACTTTACTGTCTATGTTTAACTCATAATTTTTTGACACATGCTTTCTTTAACGTCCATTGTTTCATCCAGTCACCCGCGCAGTTTAACGCATAATCCCATACTTGTGATTTATTAGTAACTATACATTAAGTATAGTTACGATAGTTGATATTAGTTAGTGATAATTTTTATTTTCATTGCTATTCATTTTGGTAGCGACCACTGTTCTTATGTCATGCTCAAATGTCTAAAACTACCTAGTTTTACTTGCGCCAATCTGTACCCAAAACGGAACGGTAATTCCTATTTAAATATAAATATATCTGACCATTAACGACGACTTTTTCAACCGTTTTCAAATGTTTTAACTTCAGGGTCAAGGTACCTACACACGTAATTATATTCTAATTTCCAATAATGGGTTATGAATACTATATTTGACGGCCGGCATAGTCCAGTGGTAACGCATTGGACTGCCATTCCGAAGGTCGCGGGTTCGAACCCGGCGTGCGCAAATAAATTTTATTTGATTAATTTGTGTTATTTCACAATTAATTAATTAAAATAATATATAGTATATTTGCGGCACGTTCCAGAGTGGAAGAAACTACCAGTATCGCCCTGGTGTAAGACCACCATTCAGAATTGAAACGTTGCTCCAAATGGCTAAAGCCGTGTTTAATGACTAGATCTGAATAGCCAGGTACTTCCCCACCTTCCTCTTTCGCTTCCCCACTTACCTTCAGCCTCACAACATCCCCCTATTGGGGATGCCATAGTCTCACTGGCTCCAGACGGGAGCAGTTGGGACTCTTGTGAGGTATTCTCTATAAAAAAAAAAAAATTCTTGGTTTTTACAGAATATTACAAGCCAAACCAAATTTTCACTGCAGATACAAAGTACGGTTCCGTCACAACTATGTTATTTTTCAGGTATATTTGTTTGGCTGGAACATATTACCAAACGCTACCACAGCAGTGCCATGGATCTACCAAATCAAGAGACCTTTTCCATCAAGACGGAACCAGGTCCCCAGGAAGAAGGCGGAGATGAAATACCGTATACAGATATAAATATCGATCTTCCAGATATAAAGAAAGAATGTTTGCAATATGCGGAAAGTACTCAGACAGACGGTTAGTAGCATTACATACGTATAATTTGTAGATAGTTAAATTCGAATATTCGGAATCCATGTCCGTTTCGAAATGTCGTGTAAACAGGACGTATTTACTTTCAAATAAATCTTTGCTATAACTGCTTAGCTACAAAACTCTTTTAGCTCAAGTATTGCTCACAATAAACCCTCATCTGTTTTTGACATTTATTCGTGTCTATTAACTAAATATTTATGAAAGAAAATTTCATTCCATTGACTTATAATAATAAAACCGTGTTCTGAAGGTAGTCAAGAGTAAATGTTTTCCTTCTTGAAACATCAGTCCTTGAAGTAACATCTGGCATCTTTATGTTTTCCTATATTAAGCTTAAAGTCTTTTCACCTTATTCTTGCTCCTGTGTGGTCAATCAAGGTTATCTTTTGTCGTAAATATTTTACTTTAATTTAAACTTTTTAATTTTAATTAAATACAAGCTTTTTGTGTATGATTGACGGTTAAAATACTTTTTTGTTTTGTTTTTCAGGTTGCTTTAATACAGAGTCTGTTACCATCAAGGCGGAGCTTGGACCCCAAGAAGAAGATGAAGGGGGATCTCCATATACGGAAATTGACATAGACCTGCCGGATGTTAAAAAGGAGTGCTTAGAACGCTTTGAAAGAATTGTCAAGACAACGGGTAAAATGTTTTTTCATTCTTAGTAGTCCAGTTAATCTAGACAAAAAAACCTGATTGCTGATTTTTTCAGGTAGTAAGTACCTACCAAGGGAGTTCTAAGCCATTATGTCTCCAAAACTAGAACATGTGAAAAAATTAAATCCAAAATGGAACTCCTTATAAAACTACCTACAAATAATTGTGGAATTGTGGTTTAAAAAAATTATTTGATTTTTATATTTTTTTGAAGCTTATATTTTTCATTTTATTTTAAGGTCAACGAAAAAGTATCCAAACATAGTATTTGCCATTATTATTACCACATTTCTAAGGCAGTTAGAAAATAACTCACATTTTCTGGAAAACTGAATTTGTGAAAAAAGATGTTTTCGATGTAAAGATTATGAATATTGCAAAACATAAATACGTGAATGGAGCTTAGAAGTGAAATCTAAATGGTCGAGTGTGTTTGATTTGGTTGCTGCAGAAGTTATTTCGTAGTTAATACTGACAGTTTATAATACAGAAATAAAGGGAAATAATAATTAACATCTGTCGCACTGATTTCCCTTATTCACATAAATTCCTGAAAAAAAAAACAACCGAGCAGAATTGGAGTGTTCTGTTATATGCGGCCTCTGAAATGGTTTATCCTGCAGCAACACGTCTGAAAATACTGAGGAGATATTTGAAGATGAATGTGATGCCCGGTGAATGAATATTTTCTGTAGCTTAAAACTATGATCTATGAAAAGTCTTTGTTAGAATAATAATTTTTAATTCTTCACATTACATTGCAAACACTATTTATTGCTAAAATTGTTTTATAAAGTAAATCTATTTAAAACTCGGCGTTTCAATTCAAAAGTATAAATAAGTGCAAGGCACAAATAAGTCACCTGTTCCTGTGGGAACCTATTTTTTACTTTTACGTTAGTTCTTTTCTGAAACGAAACTAATAAGTCACATGAAGCTTACTATTAATCCTTTATTTTCAAAATTATCATCAGATCTGAAGACACAATCAACTGAAACCACGGAGTGCCACATGCTGACTCACAGTGGCAAGAAACCTTTTTCATGTTCTGAGTGCAGTTATAGATCTAATCTTAAGTACCTACTGACGAGGCACATGTTGACCCACATCGGTGAAAAACCCTTTTCGTGTTTTGTTTGCAACTATTCATTCGCTCGAAAGAATTATTTAACGAGCCACATGCTGACTCACAGTGGAGAAAAACCTTTTTCATGTTCTGTGTGCAAGTATTCATGTTTTCGAAAGGTTTATTTGACTAACCACATGCTGACTCACACTGGAGAAAAACCTTTTTCATGTTCTTTGTGCAATTACTCATTTTCGCAAAAAGGAAATTTGATAAGCCACATGCTGACTCACACTGGAGAAAAACCTTTTTCATGTTTGGATTGCAACTATTCGTTTTCTCAAAAAAGCTATCTAAAGAAACACATGCTGACTCACACTGGAGAAAAACCTTTTTCATGTTTCGATTGCAACTATGCGTGTTCTCAAAAAAGCTATCTAAAGAAACACATACTGACTCACACTGGAGAAAAACCTTTTTCATGTTTGGATTGCAACTATTCGTGTTCTCAAAAAAGCTCTCTAAAGAAACACATGCTGACTCACACTGGAGAAAAACCTTTTTCATGTTCTTGGTGCAATAACTCATTTTCGCAAAAAGGACATTTCATAAGCCACATGCTGACTCACACTGGAGAAAAACCTTTTTCATGTTTGGATTGCAACTATTCGTGTTCTCTTAAAAGCAATCTAAAGAAACACATGCTGACTCACACTGGAGAAAAACCTTTTTCATGTTCTTTGTGCAATAACTCATCTTCGCAAAAAGGACATTTGATAAGACACATGCTGACTCACACTGGAGAAAAACCTTTTTCATGTTTGGATTGCAACTATTCGTGTTTTCAAAAAAGCTATCTAAAGAGACACATGCGGACTCACACTGGAGAAAAACCATTTTCATGTTCTTTGTGCAATAACTCATATTCGCGAAAGGGAAATTTGATAAGCCACATTCAAATTCACACTAGAAAAAAAGCTTTTTAATGTTCTTTGTGCAATAGCTCATTTATTCAAAAGGAAAAATTGACGAGACATATGCTGACTCACAGTACGCTGCCTTAGTTCTTGTATGTTCAATCGACCATTTAGCAAATTTTACAGGAGACGTTTTTTTTGTTTTTACAGGCAAATTCTAAAAAATTCTCGATTTGGTCATTTCGTTTAATACATATGTGTAAGAGAAAATTATAAAACATCATTTTATGAAGATTGAAGATATAATATGCCCAAATTATGACTTTAAAGGTGGACGTTGAACATGGCTTGAAAATGATGAATGATTATTTTGGATATTGAACATATCGTCTGGAGATTGAACAATTCCGCTCCCATAAGTTTGAGGTATTTTTTGTTCAATTAGCCAATTAGTGGTTAATTGTGTATACAGGATGATTTTCAGATTTCAAATACTTTACTTTTATCTTAGTAAGTAGTTGACTTAAAGTATTACTTTAAAATATACAAACAGAGTCCTTGAGTTGATTTTCCCCAAAAACTGCTCTATATAAATCATCCAATATTTTGGATGTTTGAAAATAATGCACAAGCACAAAGGTACCTACCGCTAATATAGTACTTTAAGTTGTCAGTGCATGCGTGATGTGAAATATTTTTACATCGTACGTATACCGGCCTCCGTGGTCTAGGGGTACTCTTGACTAGAAATCCGGAGGTCGCAGATTCAAATCCCGGCGTGCGCAAGTAAATTTTATTTGATTCATTTATGTTATTTCACAAATTATTCATTAAAAATAACATAAAGTCTATTTGCGGCATGTTCCAGAGAGGAAGATATGGTGTAAATACCACCATAAGAATTGAAATGGCTTTAGCCGTGTTTGGTGATCAGATATGAATAGATACTCACATACCATCTCTCTTCTCCTTCATCCTCCTTCCTCTCTTTCTCATCTCCATCTCCTTCCCCTCCACACTACCTTTAGCCTCACAATATACTAATACACACCAATTGGGGATTCCATAGTCTCACTGGCTCCAGATGGTTGGGAGCAGTTGAGACTGTGTTCGGTATTCCATAAAAAAAATCCCGAGTGATGCGTAAAATTATTGAACTTCAATTTTCAGTTGAAAATTTTTTTTTTATTGTTTCGTTACCTACATTTGATAAATGTAATTTTTAAAGTTTACTTACTTTAGAAAGATTTTTTTTTCTTTCGGAAGGTCTTATTTGCCATGAGCTTATTATTTATGTTGATTATCATGAGTAAAATATTACTTTTTTAAATATTTTAAGCTCTTAAAATCCTAAAATTATTATATCCTGCGATTTGGGTTATGTTAACATTACATTTATTGTTGTTATTCGCTTGCCTAGTTAGTTTTATTGTAGTTCCTACATAGGAATATGTTTATTGTTTTTTATGTGACTAAAAAAAACAAAAAATTAAAAACTTTTAATTGAATTAATTGAAAATTGAAATATTTGGACTTCGTTTTCATCAGCGATCTCAGCAGTGATAACGAACTAAATATGTGTCGTAGATGTCTTTCAATCAGACTATGAGGACAGTCGACTTTTTGCATATTTCCATTTCCTGGCTCTTTTGTTGTATTTCTTGAATAAAAATAAGTTTTAATGCACTAATATAATTAATTTATACTCATTTTGGGTAAAAGTCCTAAGTTTGTAAATAAATAATTGAATAAATAAATAATAAATGAAGCATCCTGTATATTTGCCTAGCAAATTCAAGAAGTACATGTAAAATATGGTGAAAAAGCTTATAAATGACATAATTTTAAGACTTACCTTTCTATTTGAGCTACTGTTCTAAGGTATATTGATTCTGGAGTCGGTGAAGTCATTTTTTAGTTCAATAACAGTATATATTCGCAATTAAACGAATTTTTAGTGGAACAATTTCGTTGTTAGAAAACAATAAAAAATCAACATGGCCGCACATTTTCACAAACGTCAATACTTCCTACTCCTAAATGTAAAAAAAAAAACAATAGGACAGTTCAACCATGAATATCTCGGAGTTAAATTTTTTAACTCATTACCAGAAAAAATTAGAAATATGAACGCAAATATAAACGAATTCAAAAGCCACCTTAAAAAGTATTCCGAACAGTAGAATTGAATCATATCAAATATAAACCAACATAACAACACCCCCCATACACACAAGCTCTGCTTATTTATGGGGGTACATCAAATACGTATTTTATGTTATTAATAACTGTACTATATTGTGTAATGTAATTCGTGTATCCTTTTTTACTAAAAAAAAAAAGATATTTAATTTATTTGGGGTTTACCTTCGTATTCCTTCAGTGTTGTGACACTTTACAACACTGAAACCGCACCTTCAGGGAAGATATAATAAGGAAGTTGAGTAAAAAATATTTTGACTTATAAAAAATATGTTCATGTAGATCAAAAAATATCGATTCTAAATATATAAATATATTTCTATATTATTATTCTTAGAATTAGTTAAACGTTCTTGAAAAAGCATTCAATAGCAATAGACTGTATACGCTCCACGATTGGTCGAAAGAATTCTGACGTCACATGTGTCGTGATTGTACGTACAACAGATCACCTATGGTGCATCTCTTTCTATTACATGAGAGATGGTCGGTTTAGATGAGAGAGGTGTATAGGCCAAAGGTTTATTTGGGTTTGTCAAATATATGTACGTATTTGTTGTTATTATTATATGAAATGGATTTCTAAAGATACATATTCGTATAGTGCTTTATAATAATATGTTGTTTATTGCATAACTTAGAAGTTTTTATTATTATACATGTCACATAGCATGTGATACACTTCAGGCCGCCGGCCGCCCAGAAAAGTCAAACAGTGAACTGGGCTGTAAACCGTTATTTTACTATTGGTCTTTACTTTTCTGCGCGGTGGTCCTGAATTCGCGCGGGGAACGTCAACAAGTAGCGACGGCAATACGGTACAAGTACCGTACCGGGCGAGAAAAGCAAATATTCTAACTTAAAATATTAATTTAACTATGAAATCTTAATCAATTTTCTTTTTTTTTTTAATAACATCAATTCTAATAGACGGTTAACATTGGTAAAAAAATTACTGGAATTCCTTGTTGAAGAATTACAAATTTTTCGATACAAAATGCTTATGCGACGTGGTTTTCACAGTTCTAATGACGTCACACCACACCCCGCCTCTTACCGCTCGGATTCCGCTCGTTTTGGCGGGCTTAATAAAATTTAAACTTTGAGAATTAATTTAATTATGAAAACAAACTTAAAAAAAAAAAAAAATACCAGTATTTAAGTTTGAATGCGAACGTTGATAAAAAAAATAAAAAAAATGGACTCAACTTCCTTATTAACAAAGAATAGAGTATTGTTGTGGTAGACAATGGCTGGCTGTCAAATTTATCACTTGTTTCGGGTCTTCAGGTTACGTCACGAGCTCACGAGCGGCCGAATGCATTTTTATTATCGAAAACTTCCTGTATGAGCCAACCTTATAAAATACGTTTTCTACAAACCTTGAAGAATAACAACATGATGTTATAGTACACTTGACTAATATTATTGGAATGAATCGACGAGATCGGGTTTTTGAAATTTATTTATTTTTATTTTATTTATTTATTACGCCCAGAGGGCTTATACATGGTTGGTAGTATAATTTTAAGTTGACATATACTTTAAAACATAAAAAGTAAGAATAAAATTACATTTTATAAAAGCTATGCAACAATTCATACAAATACAAGAAACAAAAACAGAAAATTACAGCTATTTGTAGGTTTACATGATGTGTTTAGGAGTATTGTTGAAATAAATGTTTTAAATCATTCACCAAACTTGCCAAAATGATATTAAATCATGGTGTGAAGTCGTTGTATCGGAGAGTGGGCCATGTAGTTACGCTTATGTGTGCTGCTGTAGAATATTGTATTTTGTCAAATTTTATTGTTAAATTATAAATATAATTGTCTATGACTTTAATGTCTATGTTTAACTCATAATTTTTTGACACATGCTTTCTTTAACGTCCATTGTTTCATCCAGTCACCCATGCAGCTTAACGCATAATCCCATACTTGTGATAGTTATTAAGTATAGTTACGATAGTTGATATTAGTAAGTGATAATTTTTATTTTCATTGCTCTTCATTTTGGTAGCGACCACTGTTCTTATGTCATGCTCAAATGTCTAAAACTATCTAGTTTAACTTACGCCAATCGGTACCCAAAGCGGAACGGTAATTCCTATTTAAATATTAATATATCTGACCATTAACGTCGACTTTTTCAACCGTTTTCAATTGTTTTAACTTCAAGGTCAAAGTACACACGTAATTATATTCTAATTTCCTACTATGTGTTATGAATACTATTTCTTGGTTTTTACAGAATATTACAAGCCCAACCAAATTTTCACAGCAGATACAAAGTAGGGTTCCGTCACAACTATGTTCTTTTTCAGGTATATTTGTTTGGCCGGAACAAATTAACAAACGCTACGACAGCAGTGCCATGGATCTACCAAATCAAGAGACGGTTTCTATCAAAACGGAACCAGGGCCCCAGGAGGAAGGCGGAGATGAAATACCGTATACAGATATAAATTTCGATCTTCCAGATATAAAGAAGGAATGTTTGCAATATGAGGAGAGTACTCAGACAGACGGTTAGTTTTCATTGCATTCGTATAAAATGTAGAATATTAAATTCGGATATTCGGAATCCATGTCCGTTTCGAAATGTCGTGCAAACAGGACGTATTTACTTTAAAATAAATCTTTGCTATAACTGCTTAACTACAAAACTCTAAGCTCAAGTATTGCTCACAATAAACCCTCATCTGTTTTTGACATAAATTCGTGTCTATTAACTAAATATTTATGAAAGAAAATGTCATTCCATTGACTTAAAATAATAAAACCGTGTTCTGAAGGTAGTCAAGAGTAAATGTTTTCCTTCTTGAAACATCGGTCTTTGAAGTAACATCTGGCATCTTTATTATTTCCTATATAAAGCTTTAAGTCTTTTCACCTTATTCTTGCTCCTGTGTGGTCAATCAATGTTAACTTTTGTCGTAAATATTTGACTTTAATTTAATTTTTTTTTAATTTTAATTGAAAATAAGCTTTTTGTTTAGATTGACGGTTAAAATACTTTGTTGTATTGTCTTTCAGGTTGCTTTAATATAGAGTCTGTTACCATCAAGGCGGAGCTTGGACCCCGAGAAGAAAATAAAGGGGTGTTTCCAAATACGAAAATTGACATAGACCTGCCGGATGTTAAAGAGGAGTGTTTAGAACGCTTTAAAAGAACTGTCAAGACAGCAGGTAAAATGTTTTTTTCCCTCTTAGTAGTCCAGTTAATCTAGACAAAAAACCTGAATGCTGATTTTTTCAGGTAGTAATTACCTACCGAGGAAGTTCTAAGCCATTATGTCTCCGAACCTAGAACATGTGAAAAAATTAATTCCAAAATGGAACTCCATATAAAACTACCTACAAATAATTGTTAGATTGTGGTTTAAAAAAATTATTTGATGTTTATATTTTTTTTGAAACTATAATAATTTCTTTTACTTTAAGGTAAACGACAAAGTATCCAAACATGGTATTTGCCATTATTATTGCTACATTTCTAAGGCAGTTAGAAAATAACTTAAATTTTCTGGAAGACTGAATTTGTGAAAAAAGATGTTTTCGTTATAAAGCTTATGAATATCGCAAAACATAAATACGCGAATGGAGCGCAAAAGTGAAATCTAAATGGTAGAATGTGTTTGATTTGGTTGCTGCAGAAGTAATTTCGTAGAAAATACTAACAGCTTATAATACAGAAATAATAATAAACATTTGTCGCACTGATTTCCCGTATTCACATAAATTCCTAAAAAAAAACAACCGAGCAGTATTGGAGTGTTCTGTTATATGCGGCCTCTGAAAAGTTTCATCCTGCAGCAACACGTCTGAAAATACTGCTGAGATATTTGAATATGAATAAGATGCCCGCTTAATGAATATTTTCTGAAGCTAAAAATATAATTCATGTAAAGTCTTAGTTAGAATAATAATTTTTAATTCTTCACATTACATTGCTAACACTATTTATAAATAAAATTGTTTTATAAAGTAAATCTTTTAAAAAGTCGGGGTTTCAATTCAAAAGTATAAATAAGTGCAAGGCACAAATAAGTCACCTGTTCCTGTGGGAACCTATTTTTTACTTTTACGTTAGTTCTTTTCTGAAACGAAACTAATAAGTCACATGAAGCTTACTATTAATCCTTTATTTTCAAAATTATCATCAGATCTGAAGACACAATCAACTGAAACCACGGAGTGCCACATGCTGACTCACAGTGGCAAGAAACCTTTTTCATGTTCTGAGTGCAGTTATACATCTAATCTTAAGTACCTACTGACCAGGCACATGTTGATCCACATCGGTGAAAAACCCTTTTCATGTTCTGTGTGCAACCATTCATTCGCTCGAAAGAATTATTTGACGAGCCACATGCTGACTCACAGTGGAGAAAAATGTTTTAAATGTTCCGAGTGCAACTATTCATCTTTTCAAAAGAAATATTTAACGAGCCACATGCTGACTCACACTGGAAAAAAATGTTTTAAATGTCCCGAGTGCAACTATTCATCTTTCTATAAGAAAAAATTGACGATTCACATTCTGACTCACACTGGAGAAAAACCTTTTTCATGTTTGGAGTGCAATAACTCATTTTCTCAAAAAGGCTCTCTAAAGATACACATGCTGATTCACACTGGAAAAAAATGTTTTAAATGTTCTGAGTGCAACTATTCATCTTTCTATAATAAATATTTGGCGAGCCACATGCTGACTCACAGTGGCATAAAACCTTTTTCATGTTCTGAGTGCGTTTATACATCTAATCGAAAAAACCTACTGACGAGGCACATGTTGACCCACATCGGTGAAAAACCCTTTTCATGTTCTATGTGCAACTATTCATGCTCTCGAAAGGATCATTTGACTAGCCACATGCTGACTCACACTGGAGAAAAACCTTTTTCATGTTCTTTGTGCAATAACTCATTTTCACAAAAGGGACATTTGATAAGCCACATGCCGACTCACACTGGAGAAAAACCTTTTTCATGTTTGGATTGCAACTATTCATGTTCTCAAAAAGGCTCTCTAAATATACACATGCGGATTCACACTGGAAAAAAACCTTTTTCATGTTCTTTGTGCAATAACTCATATTCGCAAAAGGGAAATTTGATAAGCCACATGCTGACTCACTCTGGAAAAAAAGCTTTTTCATGTTCTTTGTGCAAAATCTCATTTATTCAAGAGGGAAAATTGACGAAACATATGCTGACTCACAGTGGCGAAAACACTTTTTCGTCTTCCAAATAATTCTTTTAAGTGCAATTATACATTTACTAAAAGAAATATTTGACGTGCCACGTGCTGAATCACGCGGGAGAAAAACTTTTTTCATATTTTTTGTGCAATAATTCATATTCTCAAAACGGAAATTTGTCGAGACACAAACTTATTCACAGTAGAGAAAAAAGTTTTAATTTGTCGAAGTAAATCACGCGCATTTTCACTGTCCAGAAAAACCTTTTTTATGTTTCAAGCCATATCTGAAGTGGCACATTTTGACTCATACTGGAGAAAAAACTTTATATGTTCCGAGTGCAACTCTTTACGTTCTCGAAAGTGTTATTGGCCTGATCTGTTTTGTGCCGAACAGAACTATTCATCTCCTCAAAAGAGAAGTATTACGGTATAAAAACTTTATAAATGTCCTATGTTTAGTTTTTTTCATAATCTTTGTTCATTTTATCGAAATATATATTATACGAGACATTTGATGACTCACCGCCGATAATAAACAATACATGTTTTTTTTTCTTATTATTCTCTCAAAGATCATTCCAATACTACAGTAACATTTCCAAAAATTACAAACCGATCAAGATCACGTGGCGTTTTGTTAATTAACAAAAAAATACCAAAATATAAATATATATTTCTTTTTTTAACATATCCTCTTCAAATATCATATCAGAATTCTAACTAACCAATAGCTTATTGTCGCAATTTATTATGTACCTACCCTTGCAATATCATCATCTCTGCTTTATTCCAACTGAATAGAATAACTTTATGTACTTACCACCTACCACCTGCTTATTAATCGAAATTTAATAATATTATTTTTTATTTTACAACATCCATATTCTTAAATTTATTTACATTTATTATGTATCTAATTTAGTAACTGCTATATTGGTCTATTTCATTATATACACTTTTGTTTTCATATTATATTAACTTGTTGTTTTCTTACTTTATAAATAAAAACTTTCATTCTTTTCTTTACCTTATGTATACTGTAATGGCACTACTCCCCGACTCAAATACGAGAAACTTTTTTCTCTATTGAATTGGGTAGTAACGTTAAAAAGAAAACATTTTATTGTGATTATTTTTTAAAACAATATTCTTTTCTTCTGTAAATCTGTAATATGTATATATTTCAAATAAAAAATGTTTTAGAAACCACAACCTGATAAAACACGTGCTGAATCATAGTGAAGAATTTTTTTATGATTGTTTACTATTGTGTTACTAATTATTCATGTTCTTATAGGGATGTTAATATTAAAACACTCATGACCTATGCTTCTCTTACCACTTTCAGTCATAACTGTATTTGTGTACAACTTACTATATTGTCTAATATAGTTTTCGTGTTCTTGTGACGTTTTCATAAATATTGTGTTCGTGTGTACTGGTACATTTTGTATATTATAGTTTAAAAGTGTTATGTTTCTCGTTTATTCATAGAATTTCTAATTCTTAATTAGTTTCTTTGAATAGTATTTTCGTGGGGACATGTGTTTTATAGTTGATGAGTTTTATTAATAATTTTACTATGTATTATTTGCTAATCGGTAAAGTTAGTAATGTGTGTTTTTCTTCATATTTATATCAGTTAATTTGGGTGGGACTGTATTAAGCTAAAGTATAAGCCCATCTTTACATCTGTTGGTAGAAGGTTAGCGATTCTACCAAATACATCAATTAGTTGAATGATTTTTTTTATTTCAGCCTTTCTATGTGCTGTTTAAAGGTCAAGTGTTTGTCACTTTGTAGGCCCAGTTATATTTCACATTTGGAATATGAGTGGCCCCAGTAAGGATCCTTGAGGAACTCCGTAGTTTTTGCTCTCGAATTATCTCCCATGCTAACATATTATTTTTTGTTATTTAAAAACAATTTATAAAAATAAAAACTCTTTATACACATGTTGTAAGTATGTCTCATGCCCAGCTTTCGGGTAGGTATATAGTTAAGGGAAAGATAATCTCTATCACGTATTCTGCTGTTTTTCTTAACATACTCAAGTATCTGGTTCACCTGGTCGACGCAATATAGTTGTTCGTCCCCGATTTATTCTACCATTTACCTTCGCGTTATATTTTATTTTATTACGAAGATCATACAAGTTTCGAAGTTGGCGCACCTGGTGTTTAACAGTAAGTGTGTTCGGTCCCACATGTTTGTCGGCCAATCTTTTTCAGTCATAGTAAATTCTTCCGATTGAGATGTCATCGTGCGCTCCCGCCACCTCATGTCCGTTTAAGATCCGCGTGAAATTCTGGATTATTTTGTACAGTAGGGCAAAGCTTTTCTGGACTATATCTTGACGGGGGATGAGACGTGGATGTGCTACAACACTCCAGAATCTAAAATACAATCACTTCAGTGATGACATCCATCTTCCCCAGCCATCAAAAAGTTCAAGACGACCCATTCAGCCAGAAAAGTCGACGGTTGGGAAACGTTTTACGATTGTCTTTAAAAAACTTTTATAGGGCTTCATCACATTATCAGCTTAATGTGATTAATTGTGACCTCAGAACGGGGTACTCCGGTAAGGTCACATTTTTTTCAGGCATTGTAAAAATCAATAAAAAAAGGTTCGACTTTTTTAAGTGTTTAATTGGGTTATTAAAGATATCAATTTTATTATTAATGCCATGAATATTTTTTTTGTAGATACCTGTGTGCGTTTCTAGAGTTAATGTTTTTACTTTTTTATCCTAACGTCTAACAATTATTTTATTTTTGTATTATTTTTTATTTATTCATTTATTAAAATTAAATGTGTGAAGATGCAAAATGTGGTCTAGAAAATAATAAAGTGGTTTTCTGAATAACGGTTTAAAATACTGTTACCTTTTCTGTCTAAGAATCGTTGATTCTTTTTTTAAATTATATCAACTTATATTATATTTATTTTAGACTGATATATTGACGATTATTTATATTTAGAAATAAGTCATTTATTTGTAACATCTATTTAATAGATCTACGTTAATTTGTAAAACAGACAGTCGTCAGCTAATAATTCTTAATGTACTCCATCAAATAAAGAATCTGTCATCCACAAGCATTTTTCGCTATAATTTGTATTTCTTTCCCACAAACTTAATTCTCTTTTACCTATGTTTTCCACTACACGATCTCTCTACAGATCTTCCTTACCAGCATTGTTATTTCATGGAAGTATCACCTCTTATGCAGACGATAGATTTGGTAGGTACTGATTTTAAACAGATAATGATTGGGATGCAGCATAAAACCAATGTTACACCATTAGCAACACAATCAAATAAATGACAATCCACCAAATTTGCACATAATTATAATAGACGAACACCTTAACTTGAAATACCGTATCAGCCATAACCTTAACACAATTATAAATAATCTATTACATTTTTTTTAGTCCAAAACTCTCTCATTCGAAAAATTACCCTCAGTCTATCATGCTTTCAAACAAATCTATTTCCATATTGAAGACAATATTAGTGATTTCTAAACGAAAATCTGAAACAGAAAAATCAGAAAAGGAAACGGTCACATCTGGGACTCGAACCCAGGACCCTTGTCTTTCCGGGACAGTGCTCTACCGACTGAGCTAATGGGACCCTATTCCCCTCGGTCACTTTTAACTGTATCATACTTCGAATAAGAACCACTAACATTGTCTTCATTTTTTCACCGCACATTTTTATTGGCAACTATCTTTATGTATGATCGCAAGATTCAACCCGAACTAAATGCAATCCAGACAGCGTCTTTTTAGATAAACCTATCTTATTATTTTTATTTTTTAATGTGCGACATCTGTTGACTTTTCTGCAAGTCTAGAATGAATATTTATTTTTCGGAATAACTTTATTGAGTAAAACCTCAAATTGTAATATTTAAATATTGAAGACAATATTAGTGATTTCTAAACGAAAATCTGAAACAGAAAAATCAGAAAAGGAAACGGTCACATCTGGGACTCGAACCCAGGACCCTTGTCTTTCCGGGACAGTGCTCTACCGACTGAGCTAATGGGACCCTATTCCCCTCGGTCACAAAGTGACCGAGGGGAATAGGGTCCCCCTCGTTTAAAATATATATAAAGATGCAAAAGTCGGTCATTTTGAATACATGTAGGATAACAAAAGATTTTTTAAATATTTATGTTGAGGGATCAGTAGGATTTATAGGCCCTGTTAGAAGATCTACCGAGCCGAACCCTCTGATATGAAAATATCTGGAGTCGGTGAATTATTTTCCCATTTGATCTCTGGTGAGTTGACGTGTTGTTATTGTATTGTTTGGTATTTATTTTGCTTATATAATGCACTTACATAATGTTGATTGACTAGATAATCATTTGCGGAAAAGTGTGTGGAGGGGTTTAGTTTTGCCTATGGGGAAGATTTAACCCGGACAACAAAATCGGAAGCATAAAAAAAAAAGAAATAATAATGCAATCGTAGTTTAACTGAAAGTCGCCCACGACAAAACATGTATTCCCAACACATCATTTGCGTGACATTAGCACAATATCTAGGGATAAAAAAACTTCACAAAAACTTCAAAAAATGACTTGAATTGGATGCCTGAATTTATTTTGAAGATTAAACCTAAGGTATTTCGAATATCGAATTTAAATATTATTTCTGTTCTTGACATAATATCAGTTCCAATATTGAAAATGACACTTAGATTCAAAACAAATCCGAATTCATATAACCAGAGCTACTGTCGCCCACAGAAAAACCTCAAGCAAAAAAAAATTATTGTTTTTTTTTGTATTATCCTTAATCGATTAATCTGATGCAAATTAAAGATAAAACCAAAACTTGTCACTTGTAAAACCATCACTTTTTTGTCACACATGTAGATAATCCTATTCATATATATGATGTTTTTTATTCAACATTGTTTTAAGCATGTTATTTGCAACATGTTGTATTTAGTACACACCACAGTATTACAAGATTGCGTCAACGATGTTCTTCTCATTTTTTTATTCTTCAATAGAGATTTTTGTCAGATTTACTAGAGCACAACGATATATTTTTTATTAACGATGAATCAACATGTGATTTGTCAAATATGACTTTCTTGAATAAGAATAGTAGCACTCGGAACACGCGAAAGCTTTTTTCCACTGTGATCCACCATGTGTCTGGTTTCGTTGGAAAAATCCAGGTACTCTTTCTTAATATTCCGGAGGCTTATGTCCTGATCTGTATCCGGCATTTCACATCCGTCTAAACACGCCTGAAAGATTATTTTTCCTAGTTTTTGTTTTTGCAAAAAGATGCACATTGAGTAGGTAATGTAAATGTTCTCATGTATAACATACGGTAAAAAATGGGAATTTTGCGCGGGAAGGTGCGTTGGCACAAGAGTACATATTTAATATTATCATCATATTATAACGGGTTGGATTATCTCTATCGCAGGTATGTCATGAAAACAGTCCCCCTAGCTCTGATAATGAGAGTCTCGTCTCTGCCTGGAATAGTGGCAAACCCTTACTTCAAATCAGCGTTTGGAGCTCTAATAATCAAAACGGTTCCATGATAATCAACATACTGACGATTTAGCACACAAGTGATATAATGTCATTAGAAACGATGAAAAAAAAACCTTACCTAACCTAACCTAACCTTCTTAACCCTGTTAATAAAGTTTTAGTTTCATCACTTTCCATGACTTTATATCACTTTTAAAATGTGTGTTAAATCGTAGGAGGGTTGATTTATCCGGTCACCAATCAAAGCCACTCGCCATGAGGCAATATTTATGTTAAAAAAACCAATCCACATATGCGACTTATCTATTTTCACAAAATTATTCACCCAATATAAACATGGGCGTTCACAGCTACCTATCAATTGACGCCCATTGTGGTTTCATAGCACCATATACGTTTGTTGACTCAAAATCTAAAATTTACTTATAGATATTTTATTTATTCAGGGTTATTCCTTCGTATTCCTTCAGTGTCGTGACACTTTACAACACTGAAACCGCACCTTCAGGGAAGATATAATTAACAAAGAATAGAGTATTTTTGTGGTAGACAATGGCTGGCTGTCAAATTTATCACTTGTTTCAGGTTACGTCACGAGCTCACGAGCGGCCGAATGCATTTTTATGTTTGACAACTGCCTGTATGATCAGTTCAGTTTCAGCCTTCTATGGTTAAACTGCGTTACTTTTGCTCCGCAATTTTTCTACGAAAAACCACGGAACAACGTTTTTTTTTTCATGACGTAACATATCATAACTCTTAATCAATAAATAGCGACCTGGGAACAACGTGCAACCGTTATCCAGGTGAGTATACACCCCCATCTGGGGTTTTAACCCACTTTAAAATTACAATTGCATTACATTTCAAATTTTGACAGCTTGAAAGCATGAAAAAGTCATAGACAAATTTTCAAATTTTTAAGGTAAGGTCATAGACAATTTTTCAAATTTCTATTGTTTCCAAACCATAAAAAAACCTATCCCGTAGGGCGTAGACGACTGACTACATCATTGTTCGCGACCCCCACACCGACTCTCGGTACTGGTGAAATATCTAATTCGCCTTTTAGTAGCATTCACGGAAGTCGCTTATCCGAGCAAATACCATCAACTTCGGCTCCCCTAACGGAAACAACGGCTCCTGAAAATACAACTGATAAGGAACCTCTTGCTCACCCAACAGTCTCGCCTAACCAGGCAAACAGGAAGAGATACAGGGGTGCAGAATCCATCATTGTTGACCCGACTAGCGTAGATACCCAAGATTCAATAACAACAATCTGGTCTTAAATGGAGAATATCTCCATCACGGTGAACGCGGGTAAAAACAAAATGAAACGCGAGGAAAAGGCTATCATAACCAATGCAATGGATGAAATTAAAAAAAGTAGTCACAAGCATGGCAATATCGCACGCGTCCGCGGTAGCTCGAGCATCGTCACTGAGTGAAATCCTCGAACCCCAAAAGGGACTATCAGACAAGGTAGAATTACTCATAAAAAAAGCTTCCCTTCCCATCCAGTCAATCCCTCTCCTCACTTAATCTTACGCGAGTGTTACTTCCTCTATTCCCCTATCCGAATCGATCAAGATTGACGGAATCCCAAGACAGATCCCACCCACCCAGCACACGGTCCTGTTCTATCCTATCATTCCCGAGGGTAAAACCTCAGAAGAAACGCAGAAGAAGTTGACAACGCTGCTAAACCCGAACAAAGACGGTTTTAAAGTGGTAAGAACACGGAAGATTAAAGGTGCTGGATTCGCCCTTCAGACAAACAGTTAGGAGGGTCTTAATGACATAAAAAAAGCGGAAGCTAAACTGGTCGAACAAGGAATCAAACTGGTCAGCCCACAAGGTCGCTTACCTAAAATAGTAATTTACGACGTTCCGAAGGGAGAAATTTCAGACGATCCGGCACTGTTTGAGGAAATCTTTATTAATAATATTACAGGAAAATGCGGTCTGCTAAAGGAGGACTTCCTGCGCACAATGCGCCGCGTTGCTCTCTTCGGCAAAAGAGAGGGTTCTTCTATGAACATGATTATTACCTGCCATCCTGAGGCTAGGAGGATTCTCATCGACAGCGGCTTGTGCTTTTTAGGGTGGAATGCATGCAGGGTGAGGGACTACCTTGGTGCAACTAGGTGCTTCAAGTGCCACCTTTGCAGGCACATTAGCAAGGCGTGCACACAGTCTGTGACCACTCTTCGCCATTGCTCGGCCACCGGGCATGATTTTGAGGATTGCCCCAAAAAGGACCAACGAGCAGTGTGTGCAACCTGTACAAAATTTAATAAAAAAGCGGACCACGCCACTGGTGACAGGACCTGCCCGGCGCACAGAGCTGCCATAGGGCGCAAGTACGTATGACTGACTATGGCCATTAATTCCTTCCTTTCAATAGGTCAGATCAAACCTGCAGAGATCCAGGGCTGCCACAACTGAGCTGCTGCAGGTCATGTCTGACCTTAAAATTGACATTATGCTTATTCAGGAGCAGTATACACGGTTAGGAAGAACGCCCATTAGTTATCCAGGGGAGAAGTCGGCAGTGCACCCATGGCGGGTGTCCTGGTCAACGTTTCGATGGTCAGTCCCCTCCTTCTGGTTGGGCTGTCAAACGAGTACCAAACCTGCGTGGTTATTAATTTCGGTAAAATTGAGATTGTTCTGATCTCAATTTACTTTAAATATGGGAATCTTGTTGGGCCACACATATTTAGCTTGACGCGCGCTCCTAAATGCGCTTAATGGACGTAACATAGTTATTAGAGGAGACTTTAATGCTCGCTCGCCAATGTGGTTCGATTATTACGAAATAAGAACGGGACGTGCAGACGCCGTTGTTGACCTCATTGCGGCGCAAGGTCTAGTAATTCTCAATAAACCCAACCATAGCTTCACATTTTCAAATATACATGGCGAGAGTAACATCGATCTAACTCTATGCTCTGGATCTGTTGCAGGCTTAATATCGAAGTGGCAAGTTCACGAATCCGCGATAAATTCTGATCATAGGCTCATAACCTATACAGTGGGTGTCAAGAAGACCGAAGCTCCGAAATCTTCCTGGAACTTCAAAACCACTTAGTTGAATTGGGATAACTTTGGGGACGCACTACGCGATACTTTAAGGTGCTTTTATGATGTAGCGTGCAGAGATCCGAACAATTTGGGGAACTTTTTCAACGCAGCCGTGGTATCAGCTGCCGAATCCTCTTTGGGAAGATCGAACCCGAAGAGGACCATCAGGACGCCGTGGTGTTCGAGTGAGCTGACTTTGCGTAAGAGCGCCTTTAAGAAGGCTACCAGAACCGTAGGTTGTGCCAGAAGGGACGGGCGGTTTCCCGATCAGCGAAAAACTGCTGAGTTAAACCTTAGGCATGCTCGTGGAGCCTTCAGATCGGCAATCTTAATAGCAAAACGAGCTGCTTGGCATAACTGGGTTAAAGAAGTGGATAACGCCGACCCGTGGACTCTCCACAGCGCCATTGATAAAACCGGGAAAGGCTCTGAACGGTATCTAAGTAGCATCATTTTTGAAAAAGAGGGAATGGACACTGAGAGTGTTGATGTGGCCACCACTCCTAGCATACTGCTGAGCAAGCTTGTCCCATTTCAGTAATTGGGAAAAACGACCACCACAAACAGATTAGAAATCTCTCACGGCTCCCACCCAGCCTCGCTCAGGAGGACATAATGCGAATATCAATATCTGAGGTCGATACAATAATTAAGGGCTTGGGAGCGAAGAAGGCACCAGGCTTTGACAGGCTTAACGGTATAATAGTGAAGAAAGTTTGGGTCTACGCCAAGAATGAACTATTCCAGGTGCTAGAAACGTGTATGAGGAGGGGAATTTTCCCCTCTGAATGGAAGAAGGGCGTGCTTCGGGTCATCCCTTAGGGTTGAGATAAGCCTAAAACAGACGTCAAAGCGTATCGCCCGATTACTCTGCTACCAGTATTTAGTAGAATTCTAGAAAAACTAATACGCCAACGTTTGCATCAAACCCTGTCCCCGGCCTACGAAAGGCAATTTGGCTTTGTCCCTGGGATGTCAACGGAGCACGCCATTACAAATGCGCTTGATTGGGTGAAGGTCTGTAAGAAGTATGTCATCGGGATCTTCTTAGATATCACTGGTGCCTTCAATCATGCGTGGTGTCCGATGATACTGTCTAAACTAAAAGCGCGAAATCGTCCCAAGAGGCTCTTTAACATTCTGGTGGACTATCTATCCAACAGATTCATCATTATCACATATGGCTGAATCACTATTGTTAGGCACGTCGACAAGGGTTGTCCGCAGGGTTCGGTCCTCGCACCGGAACTCTGGAACATCCTTTTCGACGATTCCTCAAGGCTGCCCTTGCCTGAGGGATGTATCTCGGTAGACTATGCTGATGATAAGTTGTACTTGGTCTCGGGGAACAGTAGAAGAGAACTGGAATCTTAGGCTGAAGAAGGTTTGAAAATGATTTTAGAATGGGGAAAGAATAACAAACTGAACTTCAATCCCCATAAGACCGTGGGTTTGCTCATGAAGGGTTTCCTCGACAGATGAAGGAACCCTACTATAATAATGGGCAGCTCAAATATCCAATTTGCAGAAAATACTAAATATCTTGGCGTCACATTAGATCGATCGTCCTCTTTTCTGGCACATGTGAATAATGTGTCCAGTAGGGCCCAGGGTCTTTTTATGAAACTGTGAAGACTCAACTGCGGAGTGGGGATTGCGATCTTCGGCACTGCGTATTCTGTACAGAGGGGTTTATGTTTCTCAAATAACATATGCCGCCTCTGTTTGGCAGCACCGCCTGGATAACGTACTGATCCACGCCGCACTTAAAAAGGGCCAGCGAATCCCTCTACTGGCACTATCAGGAGCCTATCGCACTGTTGCCTCGGACGCTTTGCCAATATTGGCTGGCATTCTGCTAATCGATCTTGAAATTAGGGAAGTGATCACAAAAAAGAAGCTTACCAGAGTCAGACCTGCTCCTCACCTACGAGTGGTACTCACTCCTGGTGGAGCTGTGTCTCTCCAAGGACTTCTAAGAGAGATGCGAGAAAGAACATTGAGCGAATGGCAAATAAGATGGAATAGGTCGAACACGGGAAGATGGACCTACTCTTTCTTCCCGTCAGTTAAAGCCAGAATGGAAGGGGCGCATATAATACTGGATCACTACATCACCCAACTCCTGTCCGGACACGGCGAATTCAGGGGGAGACTTCACAGCCTCGCCCTGTCCCCTCATCCAAACTGCGCGTGTGGGGATAGCGATCAGTCAGCCGAGCACATTCTGTGGCATTGCGAGATAATGACGGATGCCAGAGAGGAAATGCTAAATGGTTTGAATGTTATAACGAGACCGATTTCTAATGTAGATCTCGTACCGAATAGAGAGAATTTCGAATGTCTGAGAAAATTTGTAAGGACTTGGGTTGAACGATGGCCTGAATTGAGAGTTGGAGAATAGCATAAAATCACATTTAAAAGTTATGTACCATGTAAACTGCTTTTGTTCTCCTCGGACAACGATATGCCCTTATTTCCATGAACTTTTTTTTTTCCATGAACTTATTTCCATGCTATTTATTTCTTTTGTTTTTATTTCCTTTTTGCCTATCTGTTTACCATTTCGTAGTTTTTAATGTAGATTCTTACAGGTTACAAGCAATCACGGTCGACGCAGTTTTTAGATTGTTGAAACTGAACCTTTTATGTAATGTTTTGTCCCAGCCCTTCGAGGGCGTGGATCACAGACCGTCGTCCCTGCATAAAAACTGGCTTCTCCTTTATCCTCTGTATATGGTGTATGGATTACGAGTCGCGCCTCCCCCTTACGAGGTGCTCTTGGTTGTCGTGAGGTCTGCAAGAGCTAGACCACCTTCCTTGCGATCCTCTCCCGTCTGACGCTCGATTTCTTCTTTAGGGTCTTCGGCTGCTCACAGCCTATATATCAGCTTATCTCTTTCTTTGGGTAAAATCAGACGGTCACTGCGAGCGTGAGCGGTTGTCGAACCTCACCTGTTGACCAACCGACGTCTGATTGCACCTGTGAGGGACTGCCGACTCAGAGAATCTGATTCCACTTGTACATACTTGTTTTGCATTTATCTGATATGTAAAAACTAACAATGTCCCATATACACTATTAACATTTATACTAATCTGAGCATCTTGCATAGTGCTAACTAACCCCTCATGCAGGGAAATTTGAGGTCTAGAATCGTTGTATACCTAAAGTCTTATATCAATTTAAAAAAATTAGAGTCCTGCTGTGTACCCTGAAGGAGTAACCATCTGTTACTTATACCGGGGTGGGAAAGTGGTGGGAGCCTCAAATGCCTGTATGAGCCAACCTTATAAAAAACGTTTTCTACGAACCTTGAAGAACAACAACATGATGTTATAGTACAAAAGACTAATATTATTGGAATGAACCGACGAGATCGTGTTTTTGGAAATTATAACAATAATTTTCTAGGACTTTACTGTTTATGTTTAGCTCATATATTTTTCGACACATGCTTTTTTTAACGTCCATTGTTTCATCCAGTCACCCGCGCAGTTTAATGCATAATCCCATACTATAGTTACGATAGTTGATATTAGCTAATGATAATTTTAAGACTAAGTTATTGGAATGAACCGACGAGATCGGGTTTTTGGAAATTACTACAATAATTATCTATGACTTAACTGATATATTTTTGACACATGCTTTCTTTAACGTCCATTGTTTAATCCAGTCACCCGCGCTGTTTAACGCATAATCCCATACTTGTGATAGTTATTAAGTATAGTTACTATAGTTGATATTAGTTAGTGATAATTTTTATTTTCATTGCTCTTCATTTTGGTAGCGACCACTGTTCTTATGTCATGATCAAATGTCTAAAACTATCTATTCTCGGTCCAACATTAGAACAACCCGTGAACGCGCATGTCTCCGCCCCTTCTCCCTACTCCTACAAGGACGAGCGTTAACACATTCAGACCCACTATTTTAATAAATTAATTATTTAATATATTTTCCTACCGACTAATAAAATAAAAAATTAAAACATTTTCAAATAATGATGACGATAGTATTACAATACATATTGTACTTTATTAGGCATCAGATTTATCAAATCGGCTAAGAAATAAATCCAAAGTTGAAAATATCATCATTGCCGTTAAAAAAAAAATAATTTTCCTCAGATGATTCATTTGAAATTTCAAAAGCTAACGAATTATCATTATTGTCCTCGAGTTCATCAACAATGTGATCGATATTCAAAAAGTTCAGTCGCTCTCTCTTTTTATTTGGCGATTTGACTTCACCGGTTCTTGTACACCGCAATAACGTATATTTGATGATGTGTAGCCCAATACCCGTTTGCTCAGAAATTAAGTGAATGGCACATGTTTGTGAGATATCAGGGTCTCCAGATAAAATATTTTTATACATATTTATTATCATTGTCCGTTGAGGTTTGTGCACCACCTATAAACATAAAAAAAACCGATCAACACCAACATTCACAAATTTTATACATTTATTACCTATCTATATCCTTGAATTATAAAAATGCATTGTTGTAAATCGAATAGTCATACAAATAACACATAAATAATGTTTACCTGTCCTTTTTTGTTTTTCGTAATTGGTGATAATGAATTCGGACATATCGGCTGAACATCCAGTTTATCGCAGGGTCAGAATGGGTTAATTTCTCTTAGCGCGGGCACTAAGAACGAAAGCCAAGGACATACTGAATTGTGAGCGGAGATAGGAATTGCGGCCGAGCGATGGCGAAGGAACGGAGCGGAGGGGGGGGGGGTGGTATGCGCAGAACAAACCAAATTTGGTACTCCAGCAGGTCGTTCTTAACTTGGACAGAGAATAGTTTAACGTACGCCAATCGGTACACAAAGCGGAACGGCAATTCCTATTTAAATATGAATATATCTGACCATAAACGACAACTTTTTCAACCGTTTTCAATTATTTTAACTTCAAGGTCAAGGTACACATGTAATTATATCTTAATTTCCAATAAAGTGTTATAAATACTATTTCTTTGTTTTTACAGAATATTACAAGCCAAACCAAATTTTCACAGCAGATACAAAGTAGGGTTCCGTCACAACTATGTTCTTTTTCAGGTATATTTGTTTGGCTGGAACAAATTACCAAACGCTACAACAGCAGTGCCATGGATCTACCGAATCAAGAGACTGTTTCCATCAAGACGGAACCAGGGCCCCAGGAAGAAGGCGGAGATGAAATACCGTATACAGATATAAATTTCGATCTTCCAGATATAAAGAAGGAATGTTTGCAAAATTCTGAAAGTACTCAGACAGACGGTTAGTTGCATTGCATACGTGTAAAATTTAGAATGTTAAATTCGGATATTCGGAATCCACGTCCGTTCCGAAATGTCGTGCAAACAGGACGTATTTACTTTAAAATAAATCTTTGCTATAACTACTAAACTACAAAACTCTTTTAGCTCAAGTATTGCTCACAATAAACGCTCATCTGTTTTTAACATATCTTCGTGTCTATTAACTAAATATTTACTAAAGAAAATATCATTCCATTGATTTTAACAACAAAACCGTGTTCTGAAGGTAGTCAAGAGTAAATCTTTTCCTTCTTGAAACATCGGTCCTTGAAGTGACATCTTTATAATTTCCTTAATTAAGCTTAAACTCTTTTCACCTTATTCTTGCTCCTGTGTGGTCAATCAATGTTATCTTTTGTCGTAGATATTTTACTTTAATTTAAAATTTTTTAATTAAAAACAAGTTTTTTTGTACATTGACGGTTAATATACTTTGTTGTATTGTCTTTCAGGTTGCTTTAATATAGAGTCTGTTACCATCAAGGCGGAGCTTGGACCCCGAGAAGAAAATGAAGGGGGATCCCCATATACGGAAATTTACATAGACCCGCCGGATGTTAAAAAGGCGTGCTTAGAACGCTTTGAAAGAATTGTCAAGACAACAGGTAAAATGTTTTTTCATTCTTAGTAGTCCAGTTAATCTAGACAAAAAACCTGAATGCTGAGGTTTTCTGTAAAAAGTACCTCCAAAGGAAGTTCTAAGCCATTATGTCTCCGAAAATAAAACATGTGAAAATATTAATTCCAATGAGAAACTCCTTATAAAACTACTTACTAATAAATGTGAGAATATGGTTTAAAAAAAATACTTGATTCTAAATAATTTTTTGAAGCTTCAATTTTCTCATTTATTTTATGGTCAAAGAAAAAATGCTCCAAACGTAAAATTAGCTATTATTACTATAACATTTCTAAGGCAGTTAGAAAATAAATTAAGTTTTCTGGAAGACTGCCTTTGTGACAAAAGATGCTTTCAATGTTATGCTCATGAATATCGCAAAACATAATTACGCGAATGGAGCTTAAAAGTGAAATCTAAATGGTCGAGTGTGTTTGATTTGGTTGCTGCAGAAGTGATTTCGTAATAAAACAGTTTACAATTCAGAAATAAAGGGAAATAATAATAAACATTTGTCGCACTGATTTCCCGTGTTCACATAAATTCCTGAAAAAAAACAACCGAGCTGTATTGGAGAGTTCTGTTATATGCGGCCTCTGAAATGGTTTATCTTGCAGAAACACGTCTGAAAATACTGATGAGATATTTGAAGATGAATGTGATGCCCGGTGAATGAATATTTTCTGTAGCTAAAAACTATTATCTATGAAAAGTCTTTGTTAGAATAATAATTTTGAATTCTTCAAATTACATTGCAAACACTATTTATTAATAAAAATTGTTTTATAAAGTAAATCTATTTAAAACTCGGCGTTTCCATTCAAAAGTATAAATAAGTGCAAGGCACAAATAAGTCACCTGTTCCTGTGGGAACCTATTTTTTTACTTTTAAGTTCTTTTGAGTTCTTTTCTGACACGAAAGTAATAAGTCACATGAAGCTTACTAATTATCCTTTTTTTTCAAAATTTCGTCAGATCTGAAGACACAATCAACTGAAACCACGGAGTGCCACATGCTGACTCACAGTGGCAAAAAACTTTTTTCATGTTCTGAGTGCAATTATACGTCTAATCTTAAGAACCTTCTGACGAGGCACATGTTGACCCACATCGGTGAAAAACCTTTTTCATGTTCTGTATGCAACTATTCATTCGCTCGAAAGAATTATTTGACGGTCCACATGCGGACTCACATTTCAGAAAAATGTTTTAAATGTTCCGAGTGCAACTATTCATCTTTCTATAAGAGTCGTTTGACGAGCCACGTGCTGACTCACACTGGAGAAAAACCATTTTCATGTTTGGAGTGCAATTATTCATGTTCTCATAAAAGCTCTCTAAAGAAACACATGCTGACTCACACTGGAGTAAAATCTTTTTCATGTTCTTTATGCAACTATTCATTCGCTCGAAAGAACTATTTGCCGAAACACATGATGACTCACAGTGGAGAAAAATGTTTTAAATGTTTCGAATGCAACTATTCATTCGCTCAAAAGGGAAATTTGACGAGCCACATGCCGACTCATACTGGAGAAAAACCTTTTTTGTGTGTGGAGTGCAACTATTCATGTTCTAAAAAAGGCTCTCTAAAGATACACATGCGGACTCACACTGGAGAAAAACCTTTTTCATGCTCTGTGTGCAACTATTCATGCTCTCGAAAGGGAAATTTGAAGAGCCACATGCGGACTCATACTGGAGAAAAACCCTTTTTTGTGTGTGGAGTGCAACTATTCATGTTCTAAAAAAGGCTCTCTAAAGATACACATGCGGACTCACACTGGAGAAAAACCTTTTTCATATTCTTTGAGCAATAACTCATATTCGCAATAGGGAAATTTGATAAGCCACATTCTAACTCACACTAGAAAAAAAGCTTTTTCATGTTCTTTGTGCAATAGCTCATTTATTCAAAAGGGAAAATTGACGAGATATATGCTGAATCACTGTTTCGAAAACACTTTTTCGTCTTCCAAATAATTCTTAACTGTGTGTGCAACTATACATGTACTCAATAGAAATATTTGACGTGCCACGTGCTGACTCACGCTGGAGAAAAACTTTTTTCATGTTCTTTGTGCAATTATTCATATTCCCAAAAGTGAAATTCGTCGAGACATACTGACTCACAGTATATACAAAAGTTTTAATTTATCAAAGTGCAACTCTTCATTTTTTAAAAAGAAAGAATCACGTGCGTTTTCAATGTCCAGAAAGACCTTTTTCATGTTTCAAGTCATATCTGAAGTGGCACATGCTGACTCATACCGGAGAAAAAACTTTATATGTTCCGAGTGAAACTATTTACGTTCTCGAAAGTTTTATTGGCCTGATGTGTTTTGTGCCGATATAAAAATTTTATTTATGTCCTTTGTTTAGTTTTTTCATGATCTTTGTTCATTTTATTGAAATATATATTATACCAGACATTTGCTGACTCACCGTCGATAGTAAACAATTCATGTTTTTTTATTTTCTTATTATTCTCACAAAGATCATTCCAATACTACAGTAACATTTCCAAAAATAAGAAACCGATCAAGATCACGTGGCAACTTAGAAATCCCATAATTTTAAATGAGTGATTACATTTATTATGTATCTCATTTAGTAACTGCTATATTGGTCTATTTCATCATCTACACTTTTGTTTTCATACTAAATGAACTTTTTTTTCTTATTTTTGTTGTTTGTTTTTGGGGTGTTATGCCGTGTTGCGCTAACTCCTTCTTTACCCGACGTTTCGGACAGCGTTGCAGTGTCCATCATCAGGGCAGATCCGGTAGATCCGAAGATGTGTAAAAAAAACCAAAAACCCCAAAAACAAACAACAAAAATGCTTTTGGCCGTGAGAATCTAAAAACTTACCTTTTTTTTCTTACTTTATAAATAAAATCTTTCTTTCTTTTCTTTACCTTATGTATACTGTAATGGCACTACTCCCCAACTCAAACACGAGAAACTTTTTTCTCTATTGAATTGGGTAGTAACGTTAAAAAGAAAACATTTTACTGTGATTAGTTTGTAGAACAATATGCTTTTCTTCTGTAAATCTGTAATATGTATATATTTCAAATAAAAAATGTTTTAGAAACCGTAACCTCATGAAACTTGTGCTGAATCATAGAGAAGATTTTTTTTATGATTGGTAACTTTTGTTTTACTAATTATTCATGTTCTTATAGGGATGTTAATATTAAAACCCTCATGACCCATGCTTCTCTTACCACGTTCAGTCATTACTGTATTTGTGTACAATTTACTATATTGTCTTATATAGTGTTCGTGTTACGTGTTTTATAAATATTGTGTTCGTGTGTACTGATTTATTTTGTATTTTGTAGTTTAAAAGTCATATGTTTCTCGTATATTCATACAATTTTCTAATTTTTAATTAGTTTATTTCTTTGGATAGTATTTTCGTGGAGCATCTAGATTATAGTTGATAAGTTTTATTAATAATTTCATTCTGTAATATTTGCTAATCATTTAAGTTTGTAATGTGTGTGTTTCTTAATATGTATTTCTCAGATAATTTGGGTGGGACTGTATTAAGTTAAAGTATAAGCCCATCTTTACTTCTGTTGGTAGAAGGTTAGAGATTCTACCAAATACATCAAATTTTTAATTAGTAAATTTCAAATTTTTAATTAGTTAATTTATTCGCATAGTATTTTCGTGGTGGGCATGTTTGTTATAGTTGATGAGTTGTATTAATAATTTTATTATGTATTATTTGCTAATCGTTTAGGTTAGTGATGTGTGTGTTTTTTCATATTTATATCAGATAATTTGGGTGGGACTGTATTAAGCTAAAGTATAAGCCCATCTTTACTTCTGTTGGTAGAAGGTTAGAGATTCTACCAAATACATCAATTAGTTGAATGATATTTTCTTTCAGCTTTTCTATGTGCCGTTAGGTCAAGTGTTTGTCACTATGTAGGCCCAGTTATATTTCACCTCTGGAATATGTAGGTTTCTTTCTTCTGTTTGTAATTGTTTATGTAACGACTTCATTATTTTTGGTGAACTTAAGATCATTTTACCGTTTTTTTTTTAGATATTAACCGTTAGGATATTTTTAATCAGCCAGTTATTCAAATATTAAGATCGATTTAAGATTGTTCTAATAAAATATCACAATTTTTGCTTTCGTAAAATATCGCAGCGTCATCTGCGTATAAGAAGATTTCGTCATTTAGTCAATTGACAGATATCATTTTTGTACATTCGGAATATGAGTGGCCCCAGTAAGGATCCTTGAGGAAGTCCATAGTTCTTTCTCTCGAGTTATCTCCCATTCTAACATATTATTTTACGTCTTACAATTATTTTGTTTTTGTATTATTTTTTATTTATTGTTTACCAGCGACTCTTTATTTAAATTAAATGTGTGAAGATGCAAAATGTGGTCTAGAAATGAATAAAATGGTTTACAGAATAATGGTTTAAAATACTGATACCTTTTCTGTCTAAGGATAGTTGTTTCTTTTTTAAAATTATATCACCTTATCTTATATTCAGTGAATATTGGATTTATTTTAGTTAAACTGATATATTGACGTTTGTTTATATTTAGAAATAAGTCATTTATTTGTCAAAAATATTTAATACATCTAAGTTAATTTGTAAAACAGACAGTCGTTAGCGAATAATTTGAAATGGACTCCTTCAAATATAGAAACTGTCATCCACAAGCATTTTTTGCTTTAATTTTTATTTCTTTCCCACAAACTTAAATCTCTTTTACCTATGTTTCTTTTACCACGATGCTACAACGTCAAAGTTACGTTTATACTGTCGCAGTACTTACTTTATAAGCCTAATGGACTTAAATAAGTGCACACATATATATGACAGTGACAATGTACCAGAGTATGTAGCTGACATTGAAACAATTGTTCCGGTAGATATCTTTCGAAATCGTGTGCAGTAATTACGAAAGGAATCCCTCGTTTTCCGAGTGCTTATTGTTGTAAAGATCATTTCCAATTTAAGTATTTGTTTTATCAACCTTAGATATGCAGACATATTTTCAGCTTCACCACGCTATTAGTCCATTTCAAAATATTTTTAATTTCAGTACATTTACGAAATGTGATATGGTCTCATAAAAATCATTAAATCTCACTTACCAGCATAGTTAGTTATATGAAATGAACGGGGTTAGAAAGAAAAAAAAAACAAGCTTTATATTCGAATATGGAAGTTTAAAGAATATAGCGCTGAACGCACTAGCACCGTCATACTTAACTGATATCGGTGTGAGGGACAATCGTACCGCTAAGGTCGGCCAAGTCTGGCCTTCGAACAGACTGGTTAAACCCTCACGTATGAATGTTGCATAGTTTGGGACACATTAGCACAAACCTTTTACAGGCATTAAATTTTTGAGAAGACAGTTAAAAACAAGTACTTTTATCATTTATAATTTTTTTTTTAATGTTTCTTTATTCAATGAAATTATTAGTTACATGCATTGAGGAATTTTTCGACCACCATGCTAGGCACATGCCCGTGTTATGGTGTATATTATTATTATTTATTGGATAATTTTTATAGCGCCGCTTTTGAGAGATCAAAGCGCTTTACAGTTGATGCAGGTGTTCCAAAAAATATAAATATTACAAAAATAAAGTGAATTTAAGTTAAGTTAAATGAAGTATAGGAACAGGTGACACGAAGATAGAAGATGGATACTCTGCAGGAAGTATCCTAGGTGGTAAAGAAACTGGACCAGCTGCTGCAGCGAAAGAGTCCACCGCGTCCACCAACAGAACCAGCATGAGGTTCGTCATCCGTCTAGGTATGTTTCTGGTGCTAATAAAGCGCTGACACACACAGGTGAAGAAACTAGACCAGCTGCTGCAGCGGGGGAGTCCACCGCGTCCACCAAAAGCGTCCAGGTATGCGTCTGCTGCTAATAAAGCGCTGACACCTCACATAGATAAAAGAACCTGGCAGCATTGCTGTGACGTTCGGCAAGTCCATCATTCATCTTCATGTAATTCTGTTCCTGGTGATTGTTGAAGTGGTGCATTCAAAAAGCGACGGTCGGAATAATAAATTACACTGGGCTTAGCAAAACAATTTTCCAGGGCCTTCAAAGTTTCCGAGAATTCCGTTGAAAACATCTGGGGTGCATTTACCGATCGACGTTCGTTTCGAATGTCAAATATTTTTGAGAAAAATTTCCGAATATTCACTTTTAAAACGCTGCACTCAAATCACATATTATAAAGTTCTAATAACTGGTTATTTTATTTTTATTTAAATTAAAAATGTTGATTGATTGATTTTAAAAATAATTTCAAAGGGATGATGCGTCATTTCCCTTGAAAATACTAAAAAAAAAACACAAAGCGGTTGGAGGACGCGTTAGGGTGCATCCTGCTGCCATGCAGGGCGCTATACAAATTATGTGTTGTGAAGCAATCTCAAAGCTTTGCTACTTACTTACTTCTTAATTATTATTATACGAAATAAGAATATTACCTACTAGTCATGGCTGTATAAAATTTATAAATACATAATATTGATAATTAAATGGGGGCCGCAGCACGGGTTGAGCACGCAGTGAGGCTCACATAACAAAATCATAATTTATAAAAAAGTAATTTTAATGTATCAATAAAAAAAAATAATAATATTTAAAAAATTGAAACACAACCAGGTAGAAATGCTAAAAACTTTTTTCATAGGAAAGCTCATTGCTCAGAAAATCACAAAATAATTTGCAAGGCAGATAGAAACATTACATTTATACGACGATTATACATTTATACGATACATTTAAATTTATACGACGAGAATGACAACATTTTTATAAATCCCAACCAGGAATCATTAAATTCCCGTTCAAATAAAATGATTCACGGAAAACACTTTAATTATCTCAACCAAACGTATGTTGACAAATTTTCGTCACACAAATAGTTGACTTTTGGAGCGCAGAAATAGAAGGATTTATTCTTGCCATTCAGGATAGAGTCATTAATACTTAAAAATATAGGAAACATATTATCAAAGATTCAAATCAAATTGATGATTTATATACAAAAAGTTTGGCTTTTCCGGAAACTATAGAACATATTATTTCGGTATGTTCTATATTAGCACCAACCGAGTATACATTTATGCACAATCAAGTTCTAAAAATAATTCACCAATGTTTGGTAAGTAAGCATAACTTGATTGGCTGCCGTAGTATAATACCATAATACATAAGAACCAAATTCAATTTTAGAAAATGAATTGTATAAAATATATTGTGATAAAACTATACTAACCGACCGTACGATTACTCATAATAGACCCAATATAGTTTTACATGACAAAATAAATAAAAAACGTTATATCATTGATGTCGCTATTCCAAATTCCTGTAATATTCAAAAATCTCTTTCTGGAAAATAAGAAAATACACAGATTTAGGAAATGACGTTGAAAGAATTTGGCATTCTCAGACTATTCAAATATTGCCATTTGTTATTTCGGCAACTGGCATTATACCTCAATCCCTCATTTAAAATGTAGGTGTATTAGATCTGTCAAAGAATTAATATATAAAATTGCAAAAATCAGTCATTTAAATACATATAGGATTACGAAGATTTATAAAATATTTATATAAAGGGATCGCTAGGATTTATAGGTCCAGTTAGGAGTTCTACCGAGCCGAATACTCAGCTATGAATCAATTTATAGGTGAATATGTGCATATGTTTATCAATTTTATAACAAAAAAAATAATGTAAACACAAAATTATTTTTAAGTACTAATCCGTTCAACAGTATATCTGTTCCCACGAATACAACTCTTATCAATAACAATATAATCTATGAAATATTAATCCATTCTGTTATTTTTAATTGCGACTTTTTTACAAGAGCTTTCGAAAGATTGTATTGTTTTAAAAGCCACCGACTAGAACATGAATAGCTGCAGTCGGAAGACGAAAGTGGTTTTACAGTTTAGAATGTCTTCTTAAATTTCACATTCTGGAACAAGATTGGTCTTTCATTGGTGTGAAACATTAAGTGATTTTTTTTAATTGATATTTCCGTAAGCATAAATAATCGCAGAAAGTACACGATAGTCGCTCTTTCCCGCTGTGCAGCAGCCTTTGTATCTATATAAAAAATAATTATAATTTATTAATCTGATCTACTTGAACATGAATAGCGCAGACGTCTCACGAAAGAGATTTTTCTCTACTGTGAGTCAAAATGTGAGCTCTTAAAATATGTTTCCCAGAACATGAAAAGTTGCAATCAAGACACGAAAATGGTTTTAAACCAATGTGAGTCAGAACATGCCTATTCAAATGTGACTTTAATGAAAACGAATAGTAACAGTTAGAACACGAGAATGACTTTTTTCTAGTGTGAGTCAGCATAATGTGATGTTTTAAATCGGATTTAAGCGAACAAGAATAGTTACAGTCGGAACACGCAAATGGTATCCTCGTGTTGTGGAGCAACACGTGTCTTCTTATATATGCCTTGTTTGAACATGAATACGTGCAGTCAGAACACGCAAACGGTTTTTCTTCACTGTGAGTCAGCATGTGATCTTTTAAATTTGAGTTTCTAGCACATACATAACTGCATTTAGAACATGAGAATGGTTTTTCTTTAGTGTGAGTCAGCCTGTGTCTTTTTAAAGATGAATTTTTTGATCATGCAAAGTTACACTCGGAACACGAGAAGGGTTTTTCTCCGCTGTGATTGAAAATGTGTCTTCTCAAATCTGCGATTCTTGAAGAAGTATACCAGCACTTTGAACACGAGAATGGTTTTTCCCTACTCTTGGTCAGGACGTGACTTTTTATCTGTGACTCTTGAGAACTTGAAGCATTGCAGTGGGAAAATAAATTATCATTTTTATTCTCGCTGGAATGACGTAGTTGCTCGCAATACTCTTCATCACCGCTTGCTCCTGGAATAATAAATAAAAACGTGTGTCTGAAATAAAAACGTTAATTCGAAGTAGAATTAATGTGATTCAAAACCAGTTGATTTAGGCAAAAAGTTGATTTAGGCAAACATCCAGAATAACTGGACACGGTTAATACGTATAAATAAAATTCATTGTTGCAATTTGCAAGGGCAAAATCACAGAATCAACTTCAAGTGCCAAAAATTAATTCAACCTTTGCCAAAAAGCACGAATCCTTCCTAGCACCTCACATCTTCAACACCTTCCTAAAAGAAACCACTTACTGCAACACTCATAAACACCTAAACAGTTTACTTAAACATTTCAACACATGGTTACTACATAAAAAAAGAGCATGCATCAGCAAATTACTAGCAATCCCTTCTTAGTTCTAATTCTCATTCCTTATTTACAAACATGTGTTATGTACATTTATAGTGATTTACTCTTTCTTATTAAAACTGCTTATGTTTTACGCATGCCTAATATCTAATACTGTTGTTTAAAACTTTTCTTTGATATGTTATTAATATGAGGTTAAGATTTAGATTTTGTAAATTTAGAGTTCTTTCGAAACTCCTGTTTTCTTTTTTTTTTCTTAACTACATATGAATGTAACTATTTATGGAATGCTCCATGTATATATTGATATATGTCTATATTTATATAAAAAATGTATGTGTATGTGTAAACAAATATATGTACCCGCCTCAGAACAGAAACCTTCTAGTGAGGCGGGTTACTTTCACATTTGTTATATTAAACATGTAATTGCAATACACGCCGGCAATTTAAAAAAAAAAAAAAATTATATAACAATGAAAACCTACTAATCAGTCACCGGAAAAAGAAAATAATGCATTCATTAAAAATACTGAAAATTTGACATCTTTTCTTGACGCCACATTTTGACAGAGTAATATTAAAATAAATCTGGCTAGTTTACTTTGGTAACTACAGAAAAAAGGGACACACCGCGGCTTATATGCACTTTAAACACAAAAACCACCGAGAATTAGTTAGATAACAATGAGAAGTAGGTATTCAGTGTCCTAAAATGGAAAATAATGCATTTTATTAGCAAATTTAGAAAGAAATATGGACAGTATGACGTTTTTTTTACACGCCATGTTTTGAAATAATAAATGTTAAAAAAAATCAATGAAAACTTTGACATCAACAACGGCAGATAGGATGGGTTTTAATTTTAATAGAATAACTATAAAAATGCATTATTTTCCATTTCCGGAAACTGTAATACTTACTTCTCACTATTATCTAACTACAACAAAGTATTTTCAGAACAAAATGTACGTATTAAGCATGTCCCCATTTTCTGTATATTTACTTATCTTGTTGTTATTTTTTAACCAAAAATAGTTTTTTAGTTTGGATTAAATAATAAAAAATCAAAGCTAACGGAAAAACTTGTCGAATTCCGCACTAACAACTAACTTTAAACTGTCACATCAATAATAAAGGCCGCCAAGTGAACAAACAAATTTAAAGTTGAACGAAATCAATACATCATATTCCAATCTGGTGACTGAAATAGTTGTTTCTCATTGTTAGTTGACAGATAGAAAACATTAAAAAAAATTGTGCGTATTAACCGTGTTCAGTGATCCTTGAATTATCGACATTTTTTACAACATTAACGTCCTGAATGCACAGATGTGTAAAGTTATTTTTGTTACCGGCTAGTTGGTCCATTCTCTTGGATTGCTCCGAGCATTTCTTATTAACATCTTGGACGTCTTTTGTATCCGTCGTTTCACCTCCGTCTGCTTTTTCAGTGCCTGGCTCTATCTTGATGTTTCCATCAGGACTAGCGATATCCATGGCGCACGACACTTCAATGACAACGGGCGTATTCGTAGTATTTAATACGCACTTTCCCAGATATATAGAAAAATCTATTTTTCTGGTCCCCAATATTCAATAAATTATTTCATAAGCCTTTATATTACGACAAATAGAAAGATGCCAACGCAGTCAAGACAAACATAACCTACAAATATGTGACGTAGGCAATAAATGGTGATAATGGTGTTTAACCATAGATAAAACAGATTGAAGAAAAATGTTTTATTTATGATTGCAGTATTTTGCCAATGATGGTTCGATGCTATTTTTCATGTCCTTATAATGTACAACTTGTGTATGCTTAACGTTCCATGCAGACAATAATTGGTTAACCAATCGGGATACTTGGTTATATGGTGATCGAAATTGTAGATCAGTTTTTTAAGTGCCACAGCAACAAAATTAAATATTTTAAGATGCTTATTTTTACTACCCAACCCTGAATAGACCTCGCTGTTTACATACAATGGAGAGTTTGTAAGTTATTTACCAAAGGGCAGGTACAAAAAATGACGTGATTAAAAATAATAATTTCAGGAACCATGATATTTTGCGCGCTGGAAACACCGGCCAAATTTTTACCATCATGCATATCCATAATAGGGCTGTCAATTCGTTCCTAATTCCCCAAATTGCGGGGAATTTCGATGATATTTCAAGAATTGGGTATTTTTCAGGAAGAACCTTTTTTGTGTGGAAAATGCATGGATTCTGGTCATTTCTTAATATCCAACCATATTTTCAAAAATATTTACAATTACTGTTACAATGAACTATAATTTCTTTTTATTTGCAGCAATTTTTCAATTTTTTTTTTAAACCCTGAACAAAAGGGAAAACTCAAAAATGACCAGATAATACAATATAAATGCTAATTTCAATGGAATTTTTGACATTTTGGGGGTAAATGAACTTGTGAGGATTTTGTGGTGAATTTTGACGTCTACTGTGGGTATTATAGAACATGTGAATTGGCAACCCTGATCTATAATGATATATCTATGCATCTATCGATCTATTTATATCTATGTATCACAGGATTTATAACTTAAAAAATCACACGTCTCTGAAGTGCGTACATATATTTTTTATTAAAACTATCAATTATTTTAGCATAAATTAAAATAAATTATCAACTTTCGTGGCATATTTTGATTTCTCCAAAACATACTGTGTAACAGTTTGTTTCAAACACATATTCCGGTGGTACCAACGCATTTGAAACACAGCTGTAAGTACCAACTATATTCATCCATAAATATTTATGATGTTGCATTAATATTACTTGTTTTTCGTAAGTAATTACTTTTGTAGAGAATATTTTTTTTCTCCTAATCCAACAATACTTTTAACTTATACGTCAGTGGTTAAAATACACGATTCGCCCAAAATAAAGAATAGCAAAAAGTATCTACTACTTGTATTGATTGGAACCTTGTGTCAAAATTTCAAAGCAATGGGTGAAGAACTTTCGCAGATTTTTAACAAATGAACTTAACATTTTTATTTATATAGATAGATACATGACATAATAAAAACCAATATAAATAATATATTATTCCCAGTGAGTTTAAAAAATACATTTCGTGAAATACAATATTAATAAAATAAAATGAACTTATTTTTATACAAGAAAAATAATTTAAAAGAGAGTTTAATAAACAGTGTAGATAGATTTTTAATAAGACTACACAGATATCACAGTTCAATGGAAAATATTTGATAAATACATTAAAAGAAATAAACACAGAAGTTCCAAAGAATGATTGTGTCATTGATTAATAAAACTGCTGAAGAAATAGCTTTTAAGAGCTTTTGCCAATGTTTTTTTGTTCGGTAATGGAAGTTTTAGGTTTTTTTTATTTTTTTATATTAACTCCACACAGGAGGCCATGAAGAAAATAATTTCCCTCAGGGCCTATATCATCTTTGGGGATGCTGTGTGGAGGGTCTTTTTGTGGAGAGGAAGGAGTGAACATGGGTCTTGAAGAGTCCCATGTTGTAGGAGGGAGGAAACACAGAGGCCGGCAGTTCGTTCCACAGCCGAGCTGTTGAACTCAAGAACGAATCGTAGAAGCGACCCGTTCTCATGTGACAAATGTCAACCGTGTACAAATGTTGGGCGCGCGTTTGGCGTGTATCCCGACTATGCACCGGTGCCGAAAGGATCAATGACGCTAGTTCCACAGAGCATCTTCCATTGTAATACCGATAGAACAAGGACAGCATACCTACCTGACGCCTGTGCTCTAAAGATTGCAGTCCGCTTGTTAATATTGGGGAATCTATCAAACGGACCGCCCGTTTTTGCACAGAGTCAAGTGTTTTTTTTCAGGTATTTAGGGGCTCCGGACCAGAGATGGCTACCAAATTCGAGAGTAGGGCGCACTTGCGATTTGTACAGGGTCAGCAGTTGTGTACTATTAAAGTATCTGCCGGCCCTGTACAGTACGCCCAGCTTCTGAGAGGCCAACTTTACTCTGGCTTCAATAGAGCCCCCGTACCTGAGCTGGTCACTTATAGTTACACCAAGCATATCAATGGAAGGCCTGTTCGGAAGATTGCTTCCGTTGAAGGAGACTAGATTGTCATTTGGATCCCTTTTAGACGTAATCTTAGGTTTTTTTTTTTTTTTTTTTGTAAGAGTATGAGGTGAAAGGAAGGTCTGGAAAGGAAAGGTATGAGGGGTGGGTAGGAATCTGGGGTTCAGGCTGTCCAAGAGTGATGAGCGTTTGGTTCCAGCCCACCCACTGCGGTGCTAGGCGATAGGCTGAGAGAGTCCGGCTGCAGAGGGCATCCAATGCGCCCCAAACGCTGCTGCTGGGTCCCCTCCGGTTACGAACCGGCACAACAGCAGTGGCGGGGTTTTTTCACTCGCTGATGGGGCAGCCCACCCTTAGTCGTGAGCCTGAGGGTCGGGCCCCTGTACTATCGAGCGGCCCGGACAGCGGTAACCGGTTGTAAAGGGTCTCCCTCAACCTACTAGGGTTTCTAGGTAATGCGTTGTATTCCTTATAAGCGATGTATTGTAAGGAATTTATTCCAAATTTAGTCGTGCAAGTAGATAACGATAAGTGTATTTGATTTTGTGCTGGTGTATGTCGGTATTAAATTCTGGTTTGGTGTTGGTGTGTGGGGAGTGTTGAATTAGTATGAGAAGGTCCACCTAGGACAGTAGGTTGTCTCATAAAGCATTACGTATTCGTTTTAGTGTAAGCTAATAAGCATATCTTGTCATCTCAGTCACACCCGTGGTGTAGTATATAGTACTCGACATGTGAAAATGCTACCCGGTCCTATCGTTTATTTTCTTCAAATGTCTATCTTTGTCATGCATGGACAGTGTTTAAATTAAGAATTTACTGGAAACGTTGGTTGCTTGTCACATTTTATTTTAATTTAGTGAGACAATAACAAGACTACACATATTGTAACGCCATTGTTTCAAATATTCTCTCGATTTCCAGATAACCAAGGCAAGAAGAAATGGAGAATTCTATTCCAGAGAGAGTTACCATTAAAACAGAACCAGGAATCCTAGAAGAGGACGTAAACGGAATTTCATTTGGAGAAATCGATATCGATTTCAATGATGTTAAAAAGGAATGCTTGGAGCACACTGAAAAAACTCACGTTAACTCGGGTAAAACGACATTTTTTTTAAATCATGAACTTGCGTAACCTTCTTGACTTTCATTACAGTAATCATGTACAAGCTATTGGAAGAAAACAAAAATATATTTTTCACGGTTTCTAAATTTTGAAATGAGTAGGTATCTCAGCAAATTTTTTCAACTATCACGCTCAGTTAAATGATCTGAATATGCTAATTTATTGAACTATGATACTCAGTTAAACGATCTGAATATTAAAATTTGTTGAACTATGATACTCAGTTAAAAAATCTGAATATTGAATTTCTTTGAATTATGACACTCAATTAAATTATCTGAATACGTCAGAAAGATTTTCACTCACTTGGTTTTCTGTATACAATTTTAAATTGTGCATAATTTGATTTCCTTGCATTGATACGCTTTCGGACACCATTACCTAATAACAGAAGTCGGATTTTAATTAAGTGCAGATATTCTTGGACTAACTACCGTACTCATCATCTCCCAGATACTTATGGAGGGTGATAATTATGCCGAGTGAGTGAACATCTTACATAATATTTATTTCAGATACATAAAATTGTGGCTGGAATAGTTCAGTTATGCATAAAAAATGGTATTTATTACGTTCCCGTTTAGTGATATAAAAAGACGTTCATAACTAAATAACCCGTTTTCATTGCAAACATTATTGTAGTTGTCAAATGGTAGCGTAGTTTGTTTGCGCTTTCACAACAGGCATGCATTGTCGCTATTTATTTCATTATTTATTTAAATTTATATTGTAAGACATAATATTGTTTAACATAACTCATGCAGATAAGTTTTTTTGCAGTAGCTTAACGAAAACCAATTTCCAGTGTGTATTTTTTTTCTAGATGCTGCGATGAGTCTTAATACCATAAATTCAGATAAACAAAAATGCAGCGGAAAAGGATCAAAGAATTCAAAATCTTTCTCATGCACCAAATGCGACCGAAAACTTACTTCGAAGTCAGGCTTAATAAAACACATGCACGCTCATAATAATGACAAACCAGTCTCATGTCCTCACTGTAAATATTCATGTTTACGGAAATCAATCTTAATAACACATATTCGTTCTCATTCTAAAGAAAAGTATTTATCATGCTCTTATTGTAACTATTCAACTTCACATTCATCGAATTTCTTTAGACACATTCGTACTCATACTTATGAAAAACCATTCTCATGCTCTTACTGTAATTATTCATGTTCACGGAAATCAAGTTTGGTAATACACATTCGTATGCACACGAAAGAAAAGCCATTCTCATGCTCCTACTGTAATTATTCAAATTCAGATAAATCAAACTTTAACAGACACATTCGTACTCATACCAATGACAAGCCATCATCATGTTCTCACATTCATAATTCATGTTCATGTAAGTCACACTTAGCTAAAGAAAAACCGTTCTCATGTTCGTTCTGTTATTATATGTGTTCCCGGAAATCAACCTTAATAACACACGTTCGTACTCATACTAGAGAAAAACTATTTACTTGTTTTTACTGTGGCTATTCATATTCACGGAAGTCAAGCTTAATAAGACACATTCGTACTCATACTAAGAAAAAACCATTCTCATGTTCTTACTGTAGCTATTCATGTTTGCGGAAGTCGAGCCTAATAACACACATTCGTATTCATACTGAAGGAAAACCATTCACATGTTCTTATTGTGGCTATTCATGTTCGCGGAAACCAAGCTTAATAGTGCACATTCGCACTCACATCGAATAAAAATCATTGTAATGATCTTACTGCAATTATTCATGTTCACACAAATCAAACTGTAAAACACACATTCGCACTCATACCAATGAAAAACCATTATAATGTACGTACTGTAACTATTCAAATTCAGATAAGTTGACATTCTTACTCATACCTAGGTGATATCATTCTCATAAACACAAAATATAACCTTTTTAAACAATTTATTTAATTAATTAATTAATCGTACTTCAATTGTCTTGTTGTCATAATTCAACATTTGTAAATAATTCCTGTGGATAATAAATAAAAATAATTCACCTCGTTACCTGTATGTCTCTTTTTCATGTTTTCCTTCACATCTCAGGAACATGCATCTGTAAGCTGTAGTTATTTTCTTCGCCCTAATTTTTTTTAACTCTTTGTAGTTTATAGTCAATAAATATTGCATTGAAATGTTTAGAGTTAGTATATCAGACCGGCTAGAGCAAAGCTAACCAACCGCAGGCCCGCGGGCCACATTGTGGCCCGCGAACGAATTATAAGTGGCCCGCGTGAACCATTTTCAAAAAACCCGCCAATTTGAAAAAGTGTCGCGGGCCCGCGGTAAAACAAACAATGCAGCTTGCGCGCGGTCACCAGTGTTGCTAACGAAGGCGATTTATCGCTATTTAGGCTACTCAGAACGAGAATCAGCGACGAAAAAATCTAACCTCTTGAACTTACTTTTTAAACAAAAATACACTGGTTTTTGATATAATATTTTTCGGTTCCGGAATCTTGTAGCCACCCCCGCCCCCATGGAATTCGAAAAATTGAGCACTCATTTTGATTTTTTTTTGTGGGGAATTATGTTTTATAGAAATTCTCTAACAACCCCCCCCCCCCATGGAAATAGGAACTGTAAGTATTCAGTGGCCCGCCAGTGATTTTTAAATCGTCAATTTGGCCCAACTGTTAAAAAAGTTGGGCAGCCTTGGACTAGAGTATCGGGGCTCTATAGACGCCCGAATAAATCTGGCTCCCAAGAATCTGGGCATCTTGTGTAGCACTAGTGACCAGCTGTGGACCCTGTACAAATCTCAAGTATGCCCAACAGTTGAATTTGGAAGCCACCTCTACGCGGGAGCCCCAAAATACATGAAATTATAAAATATTAATATAAAATATTAATATCCGTTGTTAACAGAACTATTGCCATGAATCCACAGACACAATATAGGCATGCTGAGTTTATTATGCGGGTATTTTAATGAAGCCTGCTCTAAGGAGCTAGTAGAATAGATCCCAGTTGAACGGTTTGTTTCTTCGACTCGTTTTTGTGTAAATCGGCTTGTATGTGGAACGAGCTAACGGCATCTGTTTTTCCTCCTTCACATAATCTGGGCCTATTCAAGACCCGCATTAATAAATCCCTTCCTTAACCCGCTTCACAATGCTGCTCAACTGGGTGGCGACACAGTACCTACTTCTGACTTTACACTACACAGACAGGGAGGCTCCTGTGTGTCAAGTATACATGTTGGTGGTAAGTATACTTGCCGATTATCTTTTCCATCATTTAGAATAGAAGAAATGATATTTGTTTAGAGAGGGACAACCAAAAAATATGTGATCTATAGTTCCCACTTCTAGACCACAGAAAGTACAATCTGAGGAGTCAAACCCGTGAATTTTTAAAAGGTAAGGAGTAATAGAACAATGTCCATATTCTAAAATTTCAATGACCACCGTGAATCTGATCAATTATTTTTGTGTTTTCTTTTTCATACCTAAAAAACGTACGGTAGTATGGGTCTTAGGTCCACCGTAGGATAATTTGAATTGGACTGTTTTTTGGGAAAAATTTCCCCAAGGAAGCTGTTGAAATATTACTTGCTAGGATTTATCTGAATGCAACACGTCTAGATATCAGGTCACTTCAGATAAACGCGGATCTATTTAAACAATTCAAGCTTAGAGAAGCCACAGTTTTGCACACATAGTACACTATATTTTTTTTAATCTCTGCAAATTGTATGTTGTGTATAATACGATTTACTTCTTACAAATAAGTTGTATTTTACCTGCTTATATCGTTCACACTCAGTTTATTATGTTATGTACACCTATTATTATACTTCTGAACAACTTACCAATAACAGTGTATACATACAAAAGCCTTCAAGGCATGTTTAATAAATAAATGAATAAGTTTATTATTTCAAAATAGTTCCGAACCAGTTTGAATTTCTATCAAACGTGTTCTTTTTTTGCCTGTACCTTTATTTGAAAAAAAAAGATTTTAGATGCGGCTTGTCGCGCCGTTTTATTAAACTTTTTTGTGTCCCTTTAACTGAAAAGTTTTGCAAAATTACAAAAAAGTAACGATTCAACATTTTTAAGTTCTTCTCATCACTAACGATACCATAGAAATATTACGTAAACTCACGAACTGTCATTAAGTTACTGCAAGTTAGCTTTGTTAAAACATCTAATTATTTTGTCATGTAAAGTGTTTATTGCTAATTATAACTAACCGTTTGAAATAAAAATTAGATGGCATCAACGCTGAACGTTTTTAACGAAAATTTGCGTCAATGGTTGATAATAGAATATTTGTAACTGCATACGAATATTAACTATGATTGTTTTACAAAAAGGTGCAACAGTTTCTTCGTGAATGAAATTATTCGCATAATTTCGAATATTCGTTTCGGTTTTATACCATATATCTTTCTAATATTGTCAACAGTTCTGTAAATCTACGTATTTGATGCGATTGACAATTGCTACTTCACTGTAATCTGTGGCAATTGAAGCCGACTTGGGAATGATGTGTATTTTTTTGTGTGCATAGACGCTGAATGAGACTGCGATTGACAATCGCTGGTTCAATTGTTCTATCGACTCAGTTGCCGAATTAAATATAAACTATTAACCATTAAAAAATAACTCTTGGTTTCAACTTAATTACTACAAAAAACGGCAAATTTTGGATAGGGCCTGACACGCTTATTACGAATATTTTTTAGAAAAAAACTTTATATTCGCCTTAATTACTATAAAAGAAAACTTTTTGCATTTCGGGCGGCGGAAAATTATGCATTTTGATTTTCAATTGCGTAAAACCAAAATTCACTACGCGAATCGATGTGGCGACAATGCGCCGCCATTAGGAACGCACTGTTATGTTGGTATCACTGATGCATTAACAAGAGCTAAATGCGACCGTTGCTATCTTTGTGCGATTATTATGTGGCTATACGAAAAGATGCTAGAGCAAAGCGTAGAAAGCAAAATAAAGTGTCCACTTTATACCGCCTGCTCGCGTCAAGGCAAGAAAAACATCCCAGTTTTCAAGTAATTTAGCGGCTACGCGAGGTTTGTGTAACATGGTTTGTGATACAAAAGAAAGTGCCCGTTTATAACGCCTGCTCGCGTCAAGGCAAGAAAAACATCCCAGTTTTCAAGTAGTTTAACGGCTACGCTAGGTTTGTGTAACATGGTTTGTGATACAAAAGAAAGTGCCCGTTTATAACGCCTGCTCGCGTCAAGGCAAGAAAAACATCCCAGTTTTCAAGTAGTTTAACGGCTACGCTAGGTTTGTGTAACATGGTTTGTGATACAAAAGAAAGTGCCCGTTTATAACGCCTGCTCGCGTCAAGGCAAGAAAAACATCCCAGTTTTTAAGTAGTTTACCGGATACGCTAGTTTTGTGTAACATGGTTTGTGATACAAAAAAAAGGGCTGTATCTCCCTCAATTTTAGAAAAATTAAAGTTTGTTAACATTATAATTCTGTTGTGTTTTCATAAATTCGCGCCAATCCATTTGTTTTCCACGAAGTTAGCCATAGTCGTATCTACGCAATGTATCAGGGATACCAACATAACAGTGACGTACCTAATGGCAGCTGATTGCCGCCGCATCGATTCGCGAAGTGAATTTTGGTTAACGCAATTGAAAATTTAAATTCATAATTTTCCGCCGCCCGAAATGCAAAAAGTTTTCTTTTATAGTAATTAAGGCGAATATAAAGTTTTTTTGTAAAAAATATTCGTAATAAGCGTGTCAGGCCCTATCCAAAAATTACCCAAAAAACAACTATTTATGTTTGAGGAGATGGTAAAAGATGCATTAAAGTTTCATTTTTTTTTCAATCATTGTGAAAAATTTCACAGGTTTTGACAGTTATCCGGTCATTTGTTCTTGTGTGTTTGATCAGAGTTATATTTGACGGTTAGGAAATACGCATAAATAATTATAACCTATACTAAGAAACTAACGACATATTTGGTGCAGTTTTTCCATCTCCCCCTATTCAAATCGTTGTTTCCAGAAGTAATAATTAAGTTGAAAGAAAGTGTTATTTTATTGAAAATGTGTGGGCAGCAGAATTCGGCATCGTTACCAAAATCAGTTTTGCTATTGTTAGCGTCAATATCAGCGTTATATCCAACGGTTATTTTCAACGGACAATCACTAACGATAGTGGAGTTAGCAGTGTTTTTCGAACTGTCAACGCCAACATACAATACTAAATACATAACGCCGAACCGTGCACTAGTGTTAATCTTGCTGCAGTACCATGGATCTCAACACAGGTGTTCCCACCATCAAGACAGAACCAGGGCCACATGAAGAAGACGGAGGTAAAATGCTTCAAACGAAGATCGTTATGGATCCCTCGAATATCAAGGTAGAATTTCGGAGTCCAACGAAGACAACCCCAAGAGAGGTAAAATAATATAATGATTTAAAAAACTTTTTGATGTTACTTTTTTGCAGAATGTGATGGTCGATTAAAATGATATACGGGCGCCGATATTAACATTTTATCTGTCTTTTTTAACACATTCTTTGCGCTAAACGAGAAAACTCGTCATACGCCTTTTTACAGTAAGACGCGGGAGACGAGTTTACTCGTTTTGTTGCGCAAAGCGGTAAGGAGCGGGAAACTTGTAAACGAGGAGTTCTAAATGGGTGCGGGGTCATGTGTTTTCTATTGTCGGCGGTACCCGATCTATCTACCTGTCAATACAAAGAGTTTGAAACACAACAAAAAAATAAAAATAATAAAATCGTTGTCGCGAATGTTCCGCTCACAAACTAAGCATTGAAACGCGGTACATGTGCAAGTTTTGCAATGTGCCCATGCATAAAGGAAATTGTTTTGAACGCTGTGACCCATTGAAGCACTATTAGGTTATATTTTTTTTTTATATGTATTGAAAATTTCTTAATAATCTTGTTATTTTGTATGTATAAATTTCGATATGTTATTTTGATTGTGAAATACTGTTGTTTTCTATGATTCCCAAGAACGTAGAAAGTTTTTGTTCATAAAAAGGGAATTACACATACATTGCAAAGTAAATAAATAGAGACATCTTTTAAAAGTAAAACACTGAAAGTTTCATCCAAAAATATCAAATAGATCATAAGATATGAATATTTTTCGGAAAGTCTAATATTGGCGCTAAAATTTAAAAAAAACCCCTCGCTTCGCCCCCAATTTGGCGGTAAAATGCCCGACTATATAGTGTTAATTATCGACGCCCTGATGTGGATTTACATGATTGTTTTCGTTGAACGTGATTTAGGACACGATACATAGAACAATTTTTTTTGTTGCTTAGTTTTTTTTATTATTTATTTATTACACCCTTTTTAGTTTTTTTTTTCAGAATAGGAGTAGTAAAAATTATACACTTATTACTGACCTACTCCTGTGACAATCTTTTGTCTCATTTCTTTTAATCTCAATGATAAATATTTTCCTCCGTCAGCATTCTGGGAAATGCTGAATATATATGGTAGCTAGTCCCAGAATTTCTGCCCTGGAAAAGTCTCAATTTTTAGGTGCGTATAAGTGCGTGTTAGATAAAAAGAAAAATATAAAAAAAATTTTGATAATAGAAATAAGGTAATGAAATAAATATTTGTTATAAATTCTAAGTGATGCTGGTAGATAGTAAAATGCTACATAAAAAATATTTCAAGTATGAATCTCGTAACTTACATTTAATGTCTATTTATTACACGCTCTAGTGTGCATCTTTAAATATTATAAAATAAAGTCGCTATCCGCGTCTGTTTGTGCGCTTAGTTCTTTTAAACTAAGCAATGAATTTCGATAGGGTTTTTACTATCATTTAGAGAATTTTTTCCGGAAGGTTTATATATATATATAATACATGCATATTACACTTATATAAAGTGGCGAAAAGAAAAGTAAAAAATATATTTTCGGGCTCTTACATTGCTAACGCTGGCTACACCTGAGATACATCAAAATAATGTATGACGGAATTATAAAAAAATCCTAATAAGGCGTACAGAAATATCAAAAATGGTATATGTCTAATAATAATAATAATATCTTTATTTAGGAAAGTTTACACATTACTACTATACGTACATATTATGGTGTACATTGATTTGTAATTTTTAAATTTAAGGTTATAAAATTTACAGAAAAATACAAACATAATATTGTGAATGTAAAAAGAAAATAAAAGTACAGTTTAGGTTTCTCAAATACCGCCTCACTAGGCTAGCCTGTGTTGGGGCAGAATTTTTCGTGTTAGTTCCTAATACCTTTGAACATACCTATACTTATATTAAGAAGTATTCGCTCAATAATGTGGTGACTTTAATAACTGCGAATTTGGGTGAATGCACCGGTGAAGGCCCTATTCTTATTTTTGATCCAAATTTTTACATTATCTTTGAATTTTTTTTGTGAATCACATTGTTTTATGCTGTCTGGAAGAATGTTGTAGAGTCTTGTCGCCAAGTATTTAAAGTTTCGTTGACCAAACGTAGTATGTGTTATCGGTATTTGTAGTAAGTTTTTGTTGTATTTATATATATTTGAGTATAGATGAGTTAGGATAGTTTTTGCATATAGCTGCCGAACATCAAACACATTCATAATATTAAAAATTAGATTCGAGTCTGTAATTATAGGTAGCCTTAGAATTATTTTAAAAATTGTTTTCTGAGCCTTTATGATTGGGTCTAGTGCAGATGAAGTGCCGCCTCCCCATGCTATGATACCATACTCAATAATAGATCAGCAGACTGCAAATCTAGTCTATCTCCTAAGTATAACCCCCAGCATCGCCGGGTACACGTCAGCTAGTTTACGTTGTAATTTTACAAGTCTTTTGTACCACTAACCGATTGTAAATACTTCTTCAAAAAAATGATTTAAGAAAATATAAAGATAAATGAAAAAAGTAAGCAACAAAACAAACAAAATGTCAACAAGAACTAAGAATATCAATAAAAACTCTCACATAAACTACAACAAATTTGATTAACTCTCTCATCTCTGATATTCAATATAACAAAAAATACTCGAGGTGAATTTGTTTCTAGGTGCATGTATTAGGTAGTTAGTTCTGTAATGAATATATCCAAATATCGAAAATTTTAAATGACAGGTTGAAACATTCAGCCACCTCATGTTATTACCATCTTCCATATAGTGTATCTTATTAAACGGTCAGTGGCTGAGTTGGCATTTGTTTGGGTCCCACCCTAGCGACGTCAGTTCAATTTCTCGGCTGGATAAGTCCACCATCATTACATAAGCAACATTATCCTCTCACTGTAGTGGTAGTAGAAAATTTTCAAATATTGCCAGATTATTCGTAACCCGGAAATTTTTGTCTTTCTTTAAAAATAAAATTATTATTTAGTTTTATTTTATATATATAAATTACAAACTATACATAACAAAATGAACCTTTGTCTGTCCAACTGGGAAGGATTCCCGTTTCAGGACAGTCAAATTGTGTATTTAGTACATAATATTCTTACAATGGAATGGCGATGCTGTCAAAACAAATTTTGGGAACATTGTTGATTGCATTCGAAGTGACAGGATGGTTTCTTTATCCTTGAAAGAATCGCAAAGATGTAATTTAATACCAGGGTCAATTTGGATAACATTAGTAATTGCATTCAGAACAGATGAATGGTTTCTCTCGGGACATCACAAGTCTGAGATTCTTTCCAGGGCATTTTGGAGAACACTTACAATTGTATAGTTAGAATTTCCACATTTATAAGACATATGAATCCTATAGTACTTTTTTTTAGAATTTCTTTGGTGATAGAAATTACCCATTACTAGACCAGAATATATGCCGTATGACATATGAATTTCCAATTTTAAAATATCGAATCTTTATTTATTAAATGGCTAGTCATTATTATACAGTAATCGTAGTATACAGATTCGTAAATTTAAATAATAACAACAATGAAGATCAAGTATTAGGAAAAAATAACCATTTTTAAACTTAAAATAAAAAGTGACTTTAGATCCTATATCCTAATTATAATAATAATCTCTAGAAATCTTATTTTTGTTCATCTTTCAACTTACCTTGTTTCTTCTTTTCTTGTACTTTACTTTAACTAAGGCTGTGTTAGCTAAAGCTAAGATATTGAAAATAATTTTGATAACTTGATATTTTTCTCATTACAGAGGTAAAACGTAACAAAATGGAGGAGACCAACAAGGGTAAAGAACGTGTTCACGACAATAATCAGCATAAAGTCAGCACACAAATTTGTACACCTGATTCTCCCACTACTGAGAAGAAAGAAAATTCCACGGTGACCAAGACTAGAAAAAGACCCTTTTCATGTAACGAATGCAAATTCTCTTGCACACTTAAGACAGCCTTAAAACAACATATTCTAACACATACTGGCGAAAAACCATTCTCATGTTCCGAATGCAGCTATTCAAGTTCAAGAAATACAACTTTAAAAAGGCACATGTTTACGCACACATTGGAAAAACCATTCTCGTGTTCAAACTGCTCTTATACATCTTCTCTAAGATCAACTTATAACGCGCACCTTCTAACTCATACAAAGCAAAAGCCATTCTCGTGTCCCAACTGTACATATTCAAGTTCCATGAAGTCCACTTTGAAAGCCCACATTCTCACGCATACTAAGGAAAAGCCTTTCTCGTGTTCCCAGTGCAGTTATGTGAGTTCGCAAAAGCAAACATTAAAACGGCATATGCTCACGCATTCTGGAGAAAAACCATTCTCATGTCCGGACTGCAGCTATACATGTTCGCAGAAGTCCAATTTAAAGGCGCATATTTTGACACACATAGGTGGTGTTCGTAAATCTAAATAATACCATTGATGTATGACGGCCTCCGTGATCGAGGTGTTAGGCTCTCGACCAGCAGGCTGGAGGTCACGGGTTCAAATCCCAGCGTGGTCAAGTAAAATTTATTAGATTAATTTGTGTTATATCACAAATTACAAATAATATATAGTGTATTTGCGGCACGTTTCAGAGTGGAAGATACTCTCAGTAACGCTCTGGTGTAAGACCACCATTCAGAATTGAAACATTGCTTGAAATGGCTTTGGCCGTTTTTGGTGATCAGATCTGAATAGCTAGGAACTTCCTGCATCTTCCTCTTTCCCATCTCATTCCCATCCTCACTACCTTCAACCTCCCAACGTATTCCAAATGGGCATGACATAGTCTCACTTAAAAAAAAAACATAAAGTTGGCCACAGACATAACCTAACATAACAACTCTTCACGATACACTAACGCCATTAGCAGAAAACCGTCCAGGTGCGCCAATAAACAAAAATAACATTCGTGACTCTCGACTTGGACGGACCACAACTCTTCACCTTGTTCGCTTGAGCTGGTATTTCAGTTGCTTTTTAATTTTAGAATGATGTTTACGTTTTTCAAGTTGCAATCGTGAGGTTTCCTGATAAACCAATCTGACTTATAATAGGTGTACTGAAATACCGGCACTACTCAACTATTTTTCATCCAATATTTTGATTTTAATTGTTAAATATACATGTAATTTAATACCTTCTGAATTAGGATATGTGTTATTAACTATTGCAAGCAGTCTTCAGAATCCTAATATAAGTTCTTTTGTGGCGTCTCTCTGTAAACTCATTTGAAATACAATTATAGATTGGCATAATGTCGGTGGTCCGAGAAAAAAAGTCCATACTGATAGGTACTTTAAATATCGCCTTGGTAAACAGCCAGGTACTTGCCACCTTCCTATTTCTTATCTCCTTCCCTTCCATAATTTCTTTAGTCTCACAACATACCAAAATTGGGGATACCATAGTTCCACTGGCAACAGATGATTGATCATTTAGTTGGAGTCTTATGCGGTTCCACGGTGCGGTGTTGACACTCTCTTGAGGAAAAAAATTTCCCTCAGGACAATTTTTTGTAATCTCATAAAATATGTAAATTTTTGTGTACATAAAACTTCACAAAATCGTCCAAAACTGACTTTAACTTTAGTTTATGGAGTTCCATAACAAGGTAGGCTTTAATTCCAGACAGCACTCATTAATTTCAATTCATTAATATTTTTTTATTATTATTTAATATTTGAAAAAAATATATTTTTACATAGATAAGTATACAGGATATAAACAAGATATAAAACAATAGAAATTAATGTAGCCTTTCCTCACCATAAAGAGACAATGCTCTTGTGTTTGGTGAGGGAATTCTAGTTCAATTATGTATGTAATATTTTTAATTAGCAGTTTAAAATATTCTAAACCAGATCAAAGTGGTCAAAAAGAATTCTATAGAAACCCCCCACATATTCAACAGAAACGCTATTCGCAGATTTCAGGGTCCAGAATTCAGGTTTCAGGCCCCGAGTGAAGGATATCTTCAAGAAAAATGCAATTATCCAAATTTCCAAAGATAATATCATCAAAAACTTTAAAACCCCGCTATCAAGAAGATATCAACATCAAAATACCAAACTAATGCAAAACAATTATATCTATTTAGGAATAATGTATTTCAAAAACCTTCTGATTGAAATAAAGAAATTAAAAGATATCAACAAACTGAAGTTATACTTGTCAGGAATAATAAACTAAATACTTGCCTGTTTTTCTCTTTCTTAATATTTATTATCAGTCTATATTCAACTCTACTCTATTAAGATGTTTTTAATTACTCTCTTAATTTATCATTATTTAGTATGTAACTGTTGTGCAGCATTCGCTGGTGGGTAGTAAGATCGGGTTAGTTGCTCAGTGATTGTATCTACAATCGTTATCAAGTTCCACTGTTCAGTAGAACCTAACATGTATTATTGGAAAATACCCATTTTCCAGAAGCATCTTAGACTCGAGATAAGGGCCCAGTCTAAGAGAAAAATATTGACAGTATATCTGGAGAGATACCGTTCGAGTACCCACTGCGGTATATTACAGTAACAAAATCATATACTCATATATGTACACCTACACATATAGATAATAATAGTCGTACACGACATACAGTGCTATTCCACACGCTAAATTATAAAACAAATGCAGCATCTAATTTGACAATTAACCGAGCTCTTCATACTCTAAATAATATTTGTCTTAACTCTAACATTGACATTTTTGCGGATTCACTGCCCAAATTCAAACGTGGCATCATGTCAATAATTTAAAGTATTCAATGCGCATACATATAGACACACACACACACAAACACTCACACATACATTACACACACACATATAAACTACACTAGTCACCTGGTAATTAAGGCGAAATAGGTAGACATGACCTGAAATTTGGCATTTTTGAGGCCACTTTTAGGCGTATGGACACTTTTCTTGAAAAAAACACAAATTGATTTCGAAAGATCGTTATTTTATCTTGTAAAGTAAGATGTAAAATTTTGAAAAATAATATTATTTTCATATCATAATAAAGTGTTACCGTTGGACGATGCGCAGATTTGTTGCATTTTCAGAGGTGAAGTTGTATTATACAACAAATATTTCAAATCATATAATAATACAGTATAAACAATCAATAAATTATCTATCATATGTATGTATAAGCATTTTGTTTTTATTTCAAATAAAATTACTAATAAATAAATCCGAGCACGCGTTTTGTGACGAAAATCCCTCAATTGGACTATTTATTTATGGTCTCACAAATTGGTATAGTTCAGATTTTTTTGGAAAAATAATTTACCAAGACATTATTGAAACATTAGAAATAATTTATGACCAAAAAATATATTCTTAAAGTATATAATAGTAATTAATTTCGATTCGCGTTTGTTGATTGTGATTACCCCGGCGCAAGCCGAAATTTTATCATTCCCCGCTGCGACAGGGCGGCGAGTGGACGTCTATTCCACGCCAGTCTACTTGATAACATTTTAAAGAAATTCCTCGCTTAAAAATGAGGAGGAAAATACCCTCGAAAAAAAGTTTTATTAGATAGCACAAATTACGACATCAAAAACGTACGTGGGAGATATATTTTCAGAAAAAATAAAGGTTAGTGATATTTAATTATCCGTGTACATTGTACGTACTTAAATGGTACAGAGTCGTTCGAAAGAATCAGTCAGAATAAGCACATATTTTTTATAACATTTGGCGATAATTTTGTGTTGTTTAATTTCCAGGGAAAAGAATCAACTATGGACAGGAGTTTATGTCTGCCATCGTTTTTTCATGTATAAATGTTAAAACTTATGCCAAAGTACGTGAAACTGTTTGTGATGGGTAGTCAAAAAGTGACGCGAACCAAATGAATTTCGATTCGTGATGTGCGATTAAAATCATTTTTTTGTTCATAATTTCTCTTTTATTGTCCAATTCACTATTACATTGGTATAATTCAACATATTTAATATTTTTTGTGTTACTTTTTGTCAGTTTCATAATGTTATATTGTGAATTGAGCTTCTTGTTTTAGGAAAAAAAGGTTATTTTTGACATACTTACCTATAATTTTTCAATCGAAATTTACTCGTGAATTTAATTACATTTCGAAAATTAGACGAGTCAGGTCGCTCCGTTAATCATGAAAACAAATACATGAAAGCGATACAATTTTATGCAATCACATAACTACATATGCAGGTAGGTACCGTAGAATATAGTTGGAAATAAAACCTAGTTTTAATATATATATTGCTTCAGTTGTAAGGAATAAACCCTCTTTTCAATGTCATACATATCAAATCAAGTAATACTTTAAAGTATTAGAAATAAAACATACCGGTAATACCTTTCGGACAAACGAATAAATAAGTAAAACAAAAGATTTTTACTCACCTTTGGAAAACTCGTGTAAAATATTAAAAAAAAAACAAATTAAACAAATATTTGAAATTTTTTTAAATGTATATTCATATACCTACATATTTTATATCTACCATGTCAACAAACTGTATTTGTATTTATTTATGTTTACGCACTCCGACGTATAATTTACAAATATGTAACTACTTATTAGGAAGAAAGCTACAACCAAGAATTTAACAACAATAATTGTTATTTCATCGGAACCATGCTGTAGTTTTCACAGCCGCGCGAGTATACGGCTCGCAGCGGAATGAATTCGGTATTTCTGTCTCGGTCTAAAAAAACGTCCGATCGCGAGTCTTTTAACGAAATTTGAATTCTCGTCCGCTGGTTAACCCACCTTAAGGAATAAACATACCACTTAGCAGACATTACAAGGAAACATATCTTAGGTACACAACATGAAGTATCTTTTTTTTTTTATATGTTTATTCAGTTTTTTTTATTTGTACATTATTTTCTCTTACTTAGATCCTACAAAACTGATCAATCAGTTTAATTGTAAGAAATCTTATTAAATCTTATTCCTGTATATTGTTTCATCTCTGTAAATCATGTACTGTTTGTTTCTATAATATAAAATAAAATAAAAAATAAATAATCCAGAAGCTTCAATTGTTTTTATTATATATATATACTTACTTATTGCATAATGTTATTCTATTTTCCTTATAACTAGTGTAACTCGCTCACCAAACACAAGAACCAGTTTTTTCTTTGGTGAGATTGCGATTATAAATATATTTTGTACCCATATGTAATTTAACAAGACTGTAGATTTAGAGCGCCGGGTCCAAACCGAGTCTTCAGCCGATAGTGATGCTCCTTTACGTTCGATAGTGATGAAAATAGTAGAAGAATGTTATTGCAGTCTGCGTCCCGCACCCGGTGCTCGGTGAATGTTGGGCACTGGGTGTGCTGTTGTCTCTGCACGCTTCTGGCGTTTGGCGGTTGCCTAACGGGGCTGGCTGATCTTGAAGAGGTAAACACCAACAGGATTTGGAGAGGAGACTGGGCGAGGTGAGGCAGGTGATGGTCAGGAGTCACTTTGTAGAAGGTAGTAAAACACTTGTTTGTTTGTAAAGATGAACTGATTTAAGTACCTACTTATAATAATAATAATAATAATTGGATGACTTGTATAGCGCCGTTTTTGTGCAAAATCACCTCAAGGGCGCTGTACAAACTTATAATACATTTCTACAGTGATCTATGTTATTACTAACTATTTATGGAGATAATATACAGTTCAAAACTTATCTGGTAGGTCACTTGAGATTAACACTTAATTAACATAATTGTTTGTTAGCGAAATTTAGATACTGGATTTAGGACTTAATGGGAAAATTGAATATAACTGGACTTTTTCTTATGAATGGTATATTTAATTTAAGGGTACTGTAATCGACCAGCTAGGTCTTTTACACATACTGTAAGATAGGGGGCCGGTCAGTCCGTAGTAGCCGCTAGGTCCAGGTAGAAATCTGCTTTATCCTTGCTCGGATCGGTAAAGGAATCTACTTTTATCCTTGCTCCGGTCGGTACAATAATCTGCTTTTATCCTTGCTCCGGTCGGTACAGGAATCTTCTTTATCCTCGGTGCGGGAGGAAACAGGAAGGGGCAGAAATCCAGGGGGAGCCAAGTCAAAGAAGTATCCAAGTTGAGATCCGGAGAGAAGCAGTCAGGAAGAGCGAGAGTAGAGTAACTGGTGGCGGTCCAAGGCAGAGAGAGAGAGCTGAAGGCTGGCGCGCCGTATTTATTGTGCAATCCCCCTCTCCCGACTTTGGGGAGGGCGGGGTCGACGCGCTGCCTTCATTCGCGGGTTGTTGATGATCCGCGGGCTGTGACGTCCGCTAAGATTTAATTAGCGGAGGTCACAACCTTTAGAACTACTCTATTCTTTATGCTCTTTTAATCGATCCTAACCACTCCTCCCTAGCATTTTTATTTATTAATCAGTTGTACATAATTCATTCAGTGTGGGGGGGTCCCCGGCCCAACATTTTCAGGGGAAATCGCAATTAATTTTCTTATATTTAATTTTACACAAATTCTTATTATCTAGTTATGCTAAGGAGAGTCCGGCCGTTTTATGAATGTCTTTTATTTTGTAATATCTACGGCCAAACTCTCTCAAATTTAGTCTAAACATTTCAATAAATCATCAATTCAAAATATTGCCCCGTACAACGTTGCTTAGGAACACGTTGATTGGTCCCGGGCGGACGCCTGGGCCGGCCGGGCGCTTGCGGTGAGGGGAAGCGATGCGGGGGCGAGCGGGACTCGAGGTATCGAAGCCCCACGTAAGTTCTAAAACCGCGCTCACGCTCGGCGCTTCGACCATTACGAAATGACGGCCGCCGACAGCTTAAAAAGGTAATTTTTTAGTTTAGACCTGAATTCTGTTATGGATCTTAGTTCCGGAGGGAGTTTATTATTATTATTTATTTAAGTTTTAATCCAGCAGGACTAGGAGGATAGTGCACTCCCAGTCTGCCATATTACATGAAATAAAACAAGGAAACAATAAAATTAAGGTAAAAAAACAAATTATAAAAATGGAAATATGATAAAACAAAGAGAAATAAAAAAATAATATTAGGCAGGTACCTAAATATAAAATTAAAATATAAATCAAAAATAAAATAGGTAATACAATGAGATTAAATTTAATTAAACCGTCCATCAGAGAGGTCGCCGCATCATCTGCATCCATCGCTCATTGAGTGGGGAACTGAGCCACTCGGATGCAGCCACAACGATGATGTTGGTTGACTTCCGAGTCCTACCCCAGAAGCTGGCTAGTCGGTGGCGAAGTAAGGCGGTGAATGAGTGCACCCTCCCTTCAGTAAACATTGTGGAGGCACTGCAGAACCTCGGTAGTTGCATGAGTTGCCTGTATGCATTATTGTAGCACACCCTCAGCTTGTCCCATTGCGCTGCTGGGTATTGTGTCCACAGCTCAGATGTGTGCAGTGCAGAATGCCTTGAAAAGTAATTTTCTGACATCATCGCTACAGTGGTAGAACCGCCTTGAGAGCATTCCGGCCCGTATATTGATTGCTCTTCTTTGTCGTTCCATGTCTTCTATATCCTTCATATCTTCGGTTAGGATATGTCCCAGATATTTAACCTGCGAGGCTACAAGTAGTTCTTTTCCGTCTAACCAGATTGGAGGAATATTTATTGGCTCCTTGTTGTATTTAAAAACCACGATTACTGAATTTTTTGTATTGTACAGCAGGTTATGTGAGATTGCATACTCTTCGCATATTTGAACAAGTTGTCTCATCGCTTTAATCGAAGGCGCCAACAGCACCATGTCATCCGCGTAATTAATGTTGTTACTGCCTTGACCGCAGATATGACAACCAATTCGTATATCATTCAGTTCTTGTAAGAGGTCATTAATGTACACATTAAATAGAATAGGAGACATATTACCCCCTTGCCTGACTCCGCTTTTTAGGAATAAGGGTCTTGAAGAAGCTCCTGCCCATTGAACGTAATTTTTCTGCTGTCCGTACCAAATAGCCAACATATCAACCACTGCTGCTGGCACATCTCGTTTTATGAGTTTTTCCCATAATAATTTATGAGAAACACGGTCAAAGGCCTTGCTTAGGTCGAGAAAGCATCCATAAACGGTGTTTTTTCTTTTTTTGTAGTATTCTATTATTTGTTTAACTCCATAGATGGCCATATCGGTTGATGAGGCGCTTTTGAAGCCGAATTGGTTATCTAGGGTAAATAGCTTGTTATTATTGTAAAAAGCAATTACTTTGTGGTTTGACATATTTAATAAAATAAAATACTTTTTTGTTTTAAAACCACGATATTTATTAATTTAAGAACCGACCGGTTAACCCATTAGTCTACATAATTATCTAGCAGTTTTTTCCATTACTTGTGCACTTATGTTAATGTATTTTATGACCGTCTTTGTGTTGCTTATTTTTGTATCATGTTGTCTCCCTCTATATTTTGTTATATATATACACACATTATGTTTGTACTTCTTGTTTAGTATTAATTTGTACCCTGATGATGCTTAAGTAAAGCGAAACCGGTCGGTTCTTAAATTAATAAATATCGTGGTTTTAAAACAAAAAAGTATTTTATTTTATTAAATAGCTTGTCTTTTACTAGCGTGAATAGAATTTTTTCAAATAGTCTTGAGATCATTGTCGCTAGGGAAATAGGTCGGTAGTTTCCTAGTATCGATGCATCCAGTTGGTTGGATTTTAAGATTGGTATGATATCAGCTCGACTCATGTCCATAGGCATATGTGTGTGTCATGAGGCTTAAGTACAGGGCGGCTAGAATAGTATGGAGATGATTTCCTGCGTACCTTATGTGCTCGATACCAATACCGTCGTATCCTGGACTTTTACCGAGGGCGGTTTGCTTAATCGCGCATTCGATCATTTCAGGAGTAATGTTCATGATCAGGTCATCATTTGCCGCAGGCAAACATGTCATCATATATATGGTTTCATGCTATCTCCTTGATCCGCGCTTAAAGAAAAAAAGTCTCTAAATTCGTTAGCAATGTTTTCATCCCCCGTGATGTTGTTGACACTTAGTGGAGCTTTGCTCTTGGCTTTCAGCACAGTTGAAGTTTTTTGCCAAAACTTTTTGAAGTCTTTGTTGTGCATAGCCGTAGCTATGCTATCCATTCTTGTCCATTTTATTCCAAGCCTTCGGCCCAGATACTCCGAAAGCGCGATCACCAAACTTTGTATTTGGCTTGCGCTTAGGTTCTATCAGTCTGCCTACAGCTGATGATGTTGCTGATCTAAGCGTTGTGTACCGGACGGTGCGTACCGTTCCCGCCACCAGCTACTCTACTCTCGCTCTTCCTGACTGCTTCTCTCCGGATCTCAACTTGGATACTTCTTTGACTTGCCCCCCCCCCCTGGATTTCTGCCCCTTCCTGTTTCCTCCCGCACCGAGGATAAAGAAGATTCTGGCCCCGAACTGAGCAAGGATAAAGAAGATTCCTGTACCGACCGGAGCAAGGATAAAAGTAGATTCCTTTTCCGATCCGAGCAAGGGTAAAGCAGATTTCTACCCGAACCTAGCGGCTACTACGGACTGACCGGCCCCCTATCTTACAGTCTGTGTAAAAGACCTAGCTGGTCGATTACAAGTTGACTGCCTCAGACCAGTGTTTTCCGGGATGCATAGTTCAGAGATGTAGAGTGGGGCCATTTCATTGATGGATTTAAACACCATCCAGCACAGTTTGTACTGGATTCTTTAAGGGCACTTGAGCCAGTGAAGGTTACGAAGGTGTTCTGAAATGTGCGAATATTTTGAAACCCCGGTTATGAGCCGTGCTGCTGCATTAACCAATTGAAATTTGTCAATTTGATATTTTGGAAGGCTGGCATAAATGCCGTTGCAGTAATCGAGATGTGAGACTCCGTAAGATTTGATAAGAAGTTTGGTTGCTTCTGTAGGAAGGTTTCTTCGGACAGACTTGGGTTGTCTTAGGTGAAAAAAACCGGTGCTTACAGTCCTATTTATTTGACTTTTAAACGAAAAGTCTGAATCTAAATTGACACCGAGAAGTTTGACTGTTGTTTTTTTGATATATCTATATTAAATACAAAAAAATTAAAGCCATTTTCGCAAACATATTTTCTCTTTTAATATATACATTATCTTAAAAATAAGGTATCAAGAGGGTGATGAAATACTCCCTTAAGGCGATGCACTACGTCGTGTAATATTTTGAATCGAGCCGCTATCAATAACACACCTTACGTTGCTGGCAATAAGGCTTAAATTCCCGCTTCACACCATCCACCTGTTTTGATTTATGCAAGAAAAAAACATGGCCAAAAAGTGCCTTTTATTTTATTTTGTGGATATTCAGGCACAAATATTTAAATGTTTTTCGATCATTTTATAAATAATTAATTTGCCACATTATACAATAAAACCATAACCGAAAATGGGTTCGTAAGTAGGAGATTTTAAACTTTAAAACAGTTTTCATAGGCCTATACATTATTTTTTTCTGGGCTTATAAAAAGACTTCTAAAAAATACTCGATTATTTCAAAGGCCAAGATGTATTCTACTCGCAGTATTTAATTAAAGCATCTGAAACATAGAAAGGCGACCAAATTTTCAAACCAAAACACATGATTTTAAATTACTACGTAGTGCATCGCCTTAATCAATAAATATATTCAGCTCAGTATGGAGTAGCGATGAGTCGTTCATAAAGTAGTTCTTTTTGATGAGCCCTGTTTGTACGACTTTCGGTAAATCGTACGTAAATTGAACGGTTACTCAAAAGAGTAAAAACATCAGCAAGTATTCTAGAAAAATAGCGCCATTAAAATTATCGAAGTATTAATTATTATTTCATACTCGGAGACGTGAACAGCGTCGGACAGCCCGACCATCTGGACTAGCACATATGTACCTACGCCTACTAACTAACTATCATCCTATCATTCATACGCTTTCGCTTGGAGCTGTATCAAGCGAGCACAGTATTCGCATCGTTCTTGTGCTCTGAGCGCCCGACTCCCGTTCAATTGAGTTAACTCTTTGAACCGTACGAAAATATTGAGCTGGTACAGTATCGACGGTTTACATGTAGTTCCCATGAGCACTTAGGCCATAGGCCCATTGTGCTATGTCCCATTTTACCTCAATCCTTTAACAACAACCCAGTCCCTTTAATAAAGTTCACCAGGGTTGTCATTGGGTATGTGGCTATGTCTTCTGGTTCTACTGTATGTCTCCCCAGGTATCTGAGCCTAGTTCCCACCAGGGCAGGACATTGGCACCATAGGTGAATCGCAGTCTCTTCATCCTTTTCACATTTCCTGCATCTATTGGTGTTTTCCACTCTCAATATCTGCATGTGTCTCCTGAGATGGCAGTGTCCCGTTAGTAGTCCTACCAGTTCCCTCAGTAAGTTTCTGTCCATATCGAGTAGTTTCTTGGTTCGTCTAGGGCAGCGATTCTTAACCTCGGGTCGCGACCCAAATTTGGGTCGCGAGAGGTTTTGGGTTGGGTCGCGGAAATCGCGTATTGATATCCCGATCGATGTCACTAAACTAGTATAGTCACAATTATTACTACTCTCAGAACAAGGACATCTATTGTTCACAATCGCGACATGTTAGTTCTGTTTTAATGGGCGGAAGGGCGTCAATGCTCAATGTCAATTGGCAGCGTTTCCAACATTAAACTTGTTTTTGGAAGATCTTAATCTTAATGGCAACCGTATTTTCGTGGAGACCATGCCTATTTTTTTAGAACATTTGAGAAGACTTGAAAATGAAATGGAAAGATATATTCCACAAAATGTCCATATCGTGAAATACAGTTGGGTAAGAAATCCATTTGAAGTAGATGTAATGGGCGTTGAAAACGATTCAGCTGGATTACAAGAAGAATTGCTCGAAATGCAAGGTGATGCACTTTTAAAAGAGAGATTTGCCAGAACGAGTCTCACAAAATTTTGGGCACAATTATCTGGGAAGCCTGTTCTGAGCAATGAAGCTGAAAAAGCCCTGCTACCTTTCCCAACTACTTATTTATGTGAAGCAGGATTTTCATTCCTTGCTGTTATGAAGAATAAGTACAGGAATAGGTTGGATCCTCAGCATGACATGCGGTGTGCACTTTCTATAAACATAACTCCACGTATACATGATCTTTGTTCAAAAATACAACACCAGGGTAGTCACTGATTATTTTGCTGTAAATTTTTTAACTGTTTTAATGCTGGTCTGATTTTAATACAGAACATTTAAATAAATTTGTTTATTTCTAATTTTACCAATACATCGTATAAATTTTATAGTATAAAATTACATAACCTGTCAATGGAAAAAAAATAAAAAATTAGATTAGGGTCGCGTACTTCAAATATATTCGTACCTTGGGTCGCCAGCCAAAAAGGTTAAGAACCACTGGTCTAGGGTCTGGTCCTTTTATGAGTACTTTGGATTGTCTCATTCCGGGTGCCCTCTCCCATTCTTTGCGGTGCTGGGATTTGACCCACCTATCAATATGTAATTTTGTGTGGCAAGCTGCTACTCCTACGGTCGGCTCGGATCCTACAAGTGGTGCTTTCACCTCTTTCCTTGCTAGTTCGTCAGCCCGCTCGTTACCCTCAATATCTTTATGTCCAGGTACCCAGATTAGGGTTATTTTATTGATGGTAGCGAGTTCTGTAAGAACAGTCCTGCATTCCATCACCAGTCTGGAGTCGCATCGGTTACTTCCCAATGTCATTACGGCTGCCTGGCTATCGGAACATATACTTATGATTTTATTCCTGTACCCAATACGTAGGTATATTATTCTGTGCGCAGGCCAAACTGGCTTTCATCTCAGCTTGAAACACGGTACAGTGTGTTCCTAGAGGTATACTGAGTTCCTTCTTGGATCCCTGCAGACAGACTTCGGCCCCTGTTACCTCCTCCATCTTGTACCCGTCTGTGAACCAGATTAGTTCCTGTTTGGAGGTAGGACCTGGAACCGTGTCCCATTCCTCCCTTGTGGGGTAGGTCACCCCAAACTGCCGTCTGAAGAGGTATTCCGCTTGTTTGCCGTCCTGCTTCATTCCAGCTGTCGTGCTAATTGCCCTCAGTCTTGTTCCAATCTCTGTATGACTGTTTTTGGGCAGCTCACTTCTCCATTGACCTGGTACAGTAACTCGCGCTTTTAATAAAATGAATCGTGACCCATCGCTTGGATTTATGCGACCAATCGTCTTACTCCTACAGTTTTGAGCAGTTGGAACAGTTGGCAGATTGAACTATCAAATAAAAAAACAGCTTGAAATGAATGTTTTTAATGATTGCATATATGTTTTTTTTTATCTTTGAAAAAGTTTACTGCAAAAATCAAATGTTGTAATATTACTGTATTTATTCACAGGAAAACCTCTATGACTTATTTCTACTGTAACAAATCTTATCTTCTAGACATTATATTTTTAATAACATTACAGACAAAAAAAAACATTTCTCTGAATGTATGTTGCTATCCTAGGAGGGAATTGGGGTACAACGTTTTTTTTTTTTTTTTACTTATTTTAATAAATTTCGGTGTCGATAGATTAAATAGATTTTTTTTTCCATGAAAAAAAATAGAGCAGTGACAAAAAACAATGATAAAATAGAACAATGACAAAAAAGACCAATCAAACCAAATGTAACCTAAACTAACTTTTAACTATTAAAAAAAAAAAAATAATAATTAAAAATAAATTTTATTAATTTCTTACACAATTACAAATAAGGATTTAATGCATATAAGAAATAGGGTTATATAAATTTTACAAAAGATTGTTTTAAGTATTTATACATAGAAAAAGAAATTTCAAGAAATGTGGAATTTCCAAAAAAAATTCAGGCAGCGGTGAAAGATCTCGTCTATATGGAGAGATTCTTTCAAGAATCAGAAGAATTTCCCTTCTGAATCTCTCCTCACTGACGCCAAATATATCAATCTCGGAGGAGATTTGGTTCAGGAGCAATATACTCCTCCCTACCGGGAGAACCATTGGCAGGTTAGTTCTGCAGGCAGGAAGATAGAATAATCTATGATGACGTTGTCTAAGATAGTCATCTGGAACATAGAGACTCACGCGCTCCAAAATGGCTGAGTTCTCAATATAGCCTCGCAGCAGTCTGAATAAGTGGGTAGCGGCATACCCCTCCCTTCTGAGCTGCAGGGAGTGAAGTCCCAGCATGCCCAGAAGAAAGTTCGTCGGGTAGAGCCATGGATAGTGGCCGTACTCCCTCATGTAGAGAAATCTTAGAAACTTTTTTTGAACCCTCTCCAACATGAGGGAGCACCCCACCTCATGAAGATTCCAGACTTACATCAGGACACATTCCCATGTTCAACAGCCGGTTTCTGCGTTTCCTCCCTCCTTCAACATGGGTCTCTTTAAGACCCGTGTTCACTCCTTCCTTTGCCCAAAAAGACCCTCCACACAGCATCCTCAAAGATTACACAGGGGCGAAATTATTTCCACCAAGACCTACTGTGTTTTTTATTTACATTAACAATAATAATTTCCCTCGTGGCCATCTTTGGGGATGCTGTGAGGATGGTACTTTGATATGTTTTGAGAATGAAAAAGGTATGAGGGGTGGGTAGGAATATGGTGGTCAACGTTTGAGCCCGGGCACCCCTGCTAACTCACCAAACGTAGCTAACTACTGGTGTAGAGCTAATATGAACATTAAAAAAGGTCACGCAATAAGAGCAGATATGAACAAAACATACGATTGTGTGTATTGCTACATATAAACTTCCAGAAGTGATGTCTTTACATCGAATTTAAAGATTTTAGATGTTGGGGAACATGTTGTATGCAAGAAATGCATCTGATTTCTACAATACCGTTGCTTTTTTTGCCTGAAAACGTGTTTCATTTGTAACCGGGCATAATTTATTTATTTATTTTAATATCAACGGTATAAAATATACCATATACAGTAAATTATAAACAGTGACATCAGAAAATATACAATTGACAGAAACTATAGATGGATATAAAAAGTTAGAGATACAAGTGCACGCAAAACTTATAGGTAGACTAGGTTAGATTAGTATTTATTGAAATATATGATAGTATAGATATATGATATAATATATTACAATAGCTAAAATGTATGCATTTGTATTCGGGTTTTGGTTGAAAGTAGTTAAGTGCCAATCAAGCTGTTGGTTCACCTTATTGACTATTTTTATTGACCCAAGTTTCCTCAGTTGCCCCAGGCAGTTCATTTTATATACATATTTATTTGACTTTTTACGTAAGTATGAGGAGACTTACATTTTATGGGCCATGATTTAAAAGATATGATTTTAAAGATTTTTTGTACCTAGCTTCTGTGCAGTTAAAAAGATCCGCTACATCTGCGTACCTATTACTAATTTCATGTAATCTAGGTACAAGCGAGTGTTTGAAATGTTTTCTTAGAATTTCTCAGTCTTAGAATTGTTACAATTAAAGAAGGTTTTAGAGCGAGTAGCTCTTATGGGTACATAAAATTCAATGAGGTTAATTAAATCAAGGCTGTCTACACAACCATTTACAATTTTGAACATAAATATTAAATCGGATATAATTCTTCGATCTCAGAGTTTTAATAAATTGAATTTTTTCATTAAGTAATTATAGTTTATACTTTCAATGGGAATACCGAGTTTAAAGTTAATGTGTCTTAGGAATTTGTGTTGAATTTTTTCTATTGAATCTGAATGTATTTTATAATGTGGGGACCAGATCGAGGAGTTATATTCGACTTGACTTCGAACTAAAGATGTATATAAAATTAATATATTAATATCTAAACATACAATATCTAAATATCTTACATGTATATATATATATATAAACACATGAACCAGGTTCCACCGTAAGAACGGCAGTGAATTTTTAGTCGTCCGTTTGTAGAAAATGAATAGTTGAAGTTGGAACATGAGACAGGTTTTTCCTGAGTAAATCAATGCGTGGCACTCGTAACATGAAAAAGGTTATTTTCTACTGTTCATTTTATTTATAAAACACATAATAAAACATTATAAAATTGAATTATATATAAAACATTAAATCACCATACTAGGCGACTGCCTGTTTCATGGTGAGTCCTCATATGACCCTTCAAACTGCTTTTTTTAGAATTTGAATAGTTGAAAATGGAACATGAAAATGGTTTTTCTACACTGTGAGTCAGCATATGTCAAATTTCCGTTTCGAGAAAAGTCGCACTCGGAACATGAAAAAAGTTAATCCATTTTGTGAGTTAGCATATGTTTTATCAAACTACTATTTCGAGAACATGAATAGCTAGACTCGGAATATGAAAAAAGTTTTTCTCCATTATAAGTCAGCATATGGTGCGTCAGATATCTCTTTCGAGAAAATGAAAAGTTGCATATGAAACATGAAAAAGGTTTTTCTCCACTGTTGGTCAGAATATGTTTCCTTAGATTGCTCTTTCGAGGATATTAATGGTCACACTCGGTACATGAAAAAGGTTTTTCTCCACTGTGCGTGAGCATATGGCTCCTTTGATGGCTTTTTCGAGAACATGAAAAGTTGCATATGGAACATGAAAAAGGTTTATTTTAAATATGGGTCAGCATATGTCTCATCAATTTTTTGTTTGAAGAACAAGAATAGTTGCACTCGAAACATGAAGAATGTTTTTCTCCACTGTGGGTCAGCATATGTATCTTCAAATGGCTCGTATGAGAACTTGAATAGTTGCACTCGGACCATGAAAAAGGTTTTTCTCCAATGTGAATTAGTATGTGGCGCGTCAGATAGCTCTTTTGTGAACTTGAATAGTTGCACTCGGAACAAGAAAAAGTTTGTTCTCTACTGTGAGTTAGCATGTGGCGGGTCAGATATCTCTTTTGTGAACATGAATAGTTGCACTCGGGACATGAAAAGGGTTTTTCTCAACTGTGAGTAAGCATGTGGAGCGTCAGATATCTCTTTAGAAAACATGAATAGTTGCACTCGGAACATAAAAATGGTTTATCCTTACTGTGAGTCAATATATGGTCCTTCAAATGGCTCTTACGAGAAAATGAATAGTTGCATATGGAACATGAAAAAAGTTTTTCTCCATTGTGGGTCAGCATATGCCTCCTTAGATCGCTCTTTCGTAAACATGAATAGTTGCACTCGGGACATGAGACAGGTTTTTCTCCACTGTGTGTCAGCATATGGCTCCTTAGATTGCTCTTTTCAGAAAATGATAAGTTGCATATGGAACATGAAAAAGGTTTTTCTTTACTGTGAGTTAGCATGTGGCGGGTCAGATATTTCTTTTGTGAACATGAATAGTTGCACTCGGGACATGAAAAAGGTTTTTCTCCACTGTGAGTAAGCATGTGGAGCGTCAGATATCTCTTTAGAATACATGAATAGTTGCACTCAGAACATAAAAATGCTTTATCCTTACTGTGAGTCAATATATGGTCCTTCAAATGGCTCTTACGAGAACATGAATAGTTGCACTCGGGACATGAAAAAGGTTTTTCTCCACTGTGGGTCAGCATATGGATCCTTAGATAGCTCTTTCGTGAACATGAATAGTTGCACTCGGGACATGAGAAAAGTTTTTCTCCACTGTGGGTCAGCATATGGCTCCTTAGATTTCTCTTTCGAGAACATGAATAGTTGCACTCGGAACATGAAAAAGGTTTTTCTCCACTGTGAGTTAGCATGTGGGGCGTCAGAAATCTCTTTAGAATACATGAATAGTTGCACTCAGAACATAAAAATGGTTTATCATTACTGTGAGTCAATATATGGTCCTTCAAATGGCTCTTACGAGAACATGAATAGTTGCACTCGGAACATGAAAAAGGTTTTTCTCCATTGTGGGTCATCATATGCCTCCTGAGATCGCTCTTTCGTAAATATGAATGGTTGCACTCCGGACATGAGAAAGGTTTTTCTCCACAGTGGGTCAGCATATGTCTCTTCAAATTATTGTTTGAAGAACATGTAAAGTTGCACTCGGAACATGAAAAAGGTTTATCTCCACTGTGAGTTAGCATGTGGAGCGTCAGATATCTCTTTAGAGAACATGAATAGTTGCACTCGGAACATAAAAAAGGTTTTTCTCCACTGTGAGTCGGCGTGTGGCTCGTCAGATGGCTCTTTTGAGAATAGAAAAATAAAGGTTTTTCCACAGGATGAGTCTTTAGATCTGTCGACAAATGAATAAAAAAAATACGTATATAGGCAGCTAACAAGTCTTATAACCTACGTACAACGTAAATAGGCTTAGTAAATTCGTTTAAAATATGTAAATACAAATGGTGACCGGATAAATCAACACAGTGACAATTTAATGAAAACTTACATAGAAACGTGGTTTGATCTGCAGTCTGGGAAATGCTTTCAAAGCGTTCTAAGTAGTTTTTTTTAACATCGCGAAGGCCACGGAAATTTATCCCCCTTCATCTTCTCGGGGTACAAGATCCGCCTTGATGGTTAACGCCTTTTTTACAGGTGACACATTTATGCAACCTGTAAACTATACTTACATAGCGAAACCATACCGGAGAGAACAGAGTGATACCAGATAACATAAGCACTTTGAATTCATAAAAACGTAAAACATTGGAGAGCACGAATTGTTTGACGTGTTCTCAATAATCGGTTTTACCTGCTGTGTGGGTAATTCTTTCGAAACGTTCTAAGCATTCCTTTTTAATATCCGGCAGGTCAATGTCGATCTCCTCGTAAGGATATCCCCCTTCATCTTTTCGGGGTCCAAGATCCGCCTTGATGGTAACTGCCTCCAAATTAATGCTACCTGGATAAACAAAACAACAATACTTATATCGATAATTGATGTACATCAAAACGTATTTGTGTTAGTAGAAAGATTTAAATAAAATTAAAACATGAAACAGAACAAGATCGAGACAAATACAAATATAAATGTCACTGAATTCAGGATTAAGAACACGATTTGAAGACTTGATTATACTAAAGACGTATCCCCCAGGACGACAGTAGATCCTGGGTTCCTAGTTGTGACCTTTATCCTTTTATTTATACGTCTTATTCTGCCCACTGATATATAGGGTTTTCCAATAAGAGGTGTTATTTTGAATATTAATTAAGGAATTAATGAGTTTTTTGGCCGGAATTGGATGGTATTGATCTGGACAACGTTTACTTTCAACAAGACGGCGCTACATGCCACACAAGCAACGAAAACCATTGATCTTTTACGGGAAAAGGTTCCGGACCGGTTTTATCTCTCGAAGAGGTGATCACAATTGGCCACCGAGATCTTGTGATTTCACACCTCGCGACTTCTTCCTTTGAGGCCACGTGAAAGAGAAGGGCTACGCCAACAGCCCAGCGTCGATTCAAGACCTCAAAGATGGAATTCGTGAGGCTATCGAGGACATAAGGCAGCCACTTTGCGATTTGGTTGTGGAAAATTTCATGAAAAGGATAGGGTCCTGTAGGCGTAGTTGTGGTGGTCATTTGACTGAAGTTATTTTTCACTATTAACGGCATATCTTCCTCTTTATAATGAAATAAACATTTGATTATTTATATTTAAAAAATGGCATTTTTCTTTGAATATCAAAATAACTTATTGGAAAACCCTGTTTCATATTGATAAGTATAACCTCCAAAATAGGTGAATATAAAAATAGGTTCCTGAAAATATTTACCATTGAAGATGTTATTAAATATATCTACTTAGAAGCGGGCATTAGCATTACACACTTAAGAAGTTATTTAAAAAATAAGAAATACGAAGATGTCCGCTTCAGGGACTGATTCTTCAAGAAATAAAAATCATTTGTTCTTAAACATCTTCAGTTCAATGGAATGATGTGTTCTTCCATGAATATATGTGTATTTTTTAATATATGTATAATAAAGCATGTTACTTAAACCATGTCATAAATTGAGGTGAAACTTGAGGAACAAGCCTAGTCCAGTCGGCACGACATTTCATAACGTCGTAAATTTAGAACATCCGAATTATATGTGCTACATTCTTAGCATATGAAATGAGACTTACTGGCAGACGGAATACTCTTCGCAAATTGCATACATTCCTTCTTTACATTTGGGAGGTCGACATCTATATCCGTATACGGTATTTCACCGTCTTCTTCCTGGGGCTCTGGTTCCGTCTTGATGGAAACATTTTCTGGATTTAGTAGATCCATGGCGCTGCTGTGGTAGCGATAGCTTCAAGCTCAAAAAAATATATCTGAAACAAAACTGTGATAATGGAAAATCTTTAAATAAATAGGGGAAACAGTTTTTTTTGTTACTGATATCTCAAACATATTTCTTGACAGTGTTCAATATTAGAATTTGTTACCGTTGGATTAAGTGGCAACAAATAAAAGTCAGGATGGGTATTTTTTATCTAGAAATAAAAATAAAAATTTAAGAATACTAAAATGTATTACCACAAAAAAGACATAATAAAAAATAAATTAATTAGCATCCTAGTTTTAAAAATTTAAAAATAAAAAAATTTAGGAGAATTAGATCTATCAAATGCAATAAAGATGCAAAAGTCGGTCATTTTGAATACATGTAGGATAACAAAAGATTTTTTAAATATTTATGTTGAGGGATCAGTGGGACTTATAGGCCCTGTTAGAAGTTCTACCGAGCCGAACCCTCTGATATGAAAATATCTGGAGTCGGTGAATTATTTTCCCATTTGATCTCTGGTGAGTTGACGTGTTGTTCTTGTATTTATTTTGCTTATATAATGCACTTACATAATGTTGCGTGACTAGATGATCATTTGTGGAAAAGTGTGTGGAAGGGTATAGTTTTTACTGTGGGGAAGATTTAACCCGGACAATAAAATCGGAAGTTAAACAAAAAAAATCTGTCTGGCAAAGGGCTTGCATAGGTAAAATGAAGGTGTGATACCAGTTCGTTCTTGATGCGAAGTAGTAGATTCCGGCTCTTCACAGCAACTGTCCCAGTTTATAATTTATCCAAAAAATAATGTCGTAGTCCAATGCAAAACAGCCTCACGCTGCTGGTCTCCAAAAGGGTCACTCTTAACCAATCAGGATCGGCAGATGCCATCCGATTCCATCAATCAAATGGTCAATGCTCCATATGCAAAGCTGATGCTCACGAAAATTGGCGAATGTGTTCGTAGAACCTCAGCCAAGAGGAATGGCCGCTAATCTTGGCAGGTGATCAAAGAATGGCCACTGCTTCCAATGCAAATCACAGATTCTACCTCCCTCAGGTTTGGCAACTCTCCAAGTCAAAATTCCAGGGCTGTCAATTTGACCAATAGCAAAATGACAATGTGTAGGTACTTAAAGGTCCCACAATGCAAGACCATAGATGCGATGTAAGTAAAGTGATGCACACACCTTGTTACAAATCTTACGTATAACAAATTTTATCATTAATCCTTCTGCTGGTGATTTACCAATTTTCCTTGGTGGTTATATTGGTGTTCGGCAACTGAAGTGTTTAGTTTAGGAAATGCAAATATATATTTAAGTATAGTACGATTTTTAGTTTTGAATGAGTAATTAATTATCTTTTTTTCTATAAATAATTTGAATACTTATTTGAATTTTTCACAAATAACTGAATATTGAGAGAATCGCCATAAATCGTAGGATAACTCAATAAATAACACATAATAATATCTTTCTCAAAATCTCCGTTTTCAAAATAATATTGGAAATACATACATTTTGTAAATAATTATTTAAATTAAATGCAAATTTATGTAATTATTCTGAATCTCTGACTTCGGATAGTACGAAATATTAAAAAAAACCTTTTGATTTACCGTATTTACTATAAAGGGAAATTGACTGCATTTGGGAAAATTAAAATTTTTAATTACGTGAAATGATCATTCGCTTTCGTTGTATGGGACACAGCAGGAATAATTTCTATTGATGACATTTTCTTTCGTTGGTATTCCTGAAACCAGTTGCTAGAATTTTTACCATTAACTCTATGCAAATACTAAAAAAGGTTAGGATAGGTTATGTTGGGTTATTAAAGGTTATGTTTGATAGGTATAGTTAGATTAGGTTAGGTTTAGTTGGGTTGGGTTAGGTTAGATAAGTATAGGTTAGGTAAGTATAGGTTAGGTAAGGTTAGGTTGAGTTATTATTTATTTTATAAGAAACAAACAGCTTTTACATAATATACAATGATAGATATAAATATACAAGTTAACTAAAGTCAAGCCACAGAAGTTTCTTATGCAAAAGTTCATTGGAAATGAAGTTTTAATATCTTAAAATTAATTTGGTGTTAAAGGAAGGGGAGAGGAAAATGAAAATAGGAAGAGGATAGGAGATGCTCCCGATATATTCCATACTCTCATATTAATAATCGGTCGTACGCATTACTTTATATCGATATTTCTTTACGTTATTAAAAAAATGTCAATGCTGTTATTTTTTTAATTATATTGTGCACATATACGAGGAATTGGGGAATTTTTTCGAATGTTTGTTCTTCATGAGGGTAGATAAAATAAATCAGATTGTCGGGTTGATCTAGACGGAATATGAAGATTTTTTAAATTGGTAAGTTCTGGCGAGTCCAGACCATTATTTAGGATTTTAAACAATAAGATTTGAATAAAAATTAGACGTCGTGTTTGGATGGAGATAGAATTATGAAATTTAATGGATTCGGTATAATTTGAAAAGTGTAAGTTTAATTTATAATTTATGTGTTGTAAACATTTTTTTTGAATTCTTTCTATTCTTTCAATATGGGCTTGGTAAAGGAGTCCAGATCGGTGTACAGTGTTCCAGGTGCGCGCGAATGTATGAGGTGTAAAGGGAATATACAGTGTTCATGTTGTGGAAGGATTTTGATATGCGAATTATAAATCCCAGCATTTTATTGGCTTTGTTAATGATGTCATCAGTGTGTCGGATAAAGTTTAATTTAACATCCAGTGTTACCCCAAGGTCCCTGATATATTTTACTTCATTGATGTGTTTGCCGTTTAGTGTGTATACAAAGGATATTTTATTTTTATTATGTGTAAATGTTAATTTATTGCATTTTGCGATGTTAATAACAAGTTTGTTTAATTCGCAATAGACAAAACGACGATTGAGGTCCGCTTGAAGTTTAATGCAGTCGTTGATTGATTAAATAACTAAGTATATTTTTTATCATCTGCATATTGAATATTTTTCAACACGTTGAATATGTATTTTGTTTATAAATTCTTATATTTTTGTGCAAGGTCAAATTAAATCCTATTAAGTTGTTGCAGTAAGACTGGGTTCGATTCCTAGTTGAGACCGTTACTTTTTATTTTTCTGTGTCTTTTTTTTTTTTTTTTTTTTTTTTTATTATTGTACGACAGACAGGTAAGTCCAATTATGGTACAATTTTATAAAAACTAACAATACATGTACATATATTTTTTAAAACATGGTATAGTGATATTAAACACATCTATATCCGCTGGTAGGGCATTTAGTAAGGTCATACCTCTTGTCATGCTATGTCGGGCAATGACATCTGTCCGACCCTGCGGTATACAGAATAGGTCGTGGCTACGATTTCGACAGTATTTATCAGGAACGAATAATCCACAGCATGACAGGAGATATGGGCAATCGATAAGGTTTTTTAGTAACTTTAATTCAAATACCATGAGTCCGGCATTACGCCTAGTCTCCAGGCTTTGGTAATTTGTCTCCTTTAGCAGTTCCACGTGATGCATGAATTTCGGATATATTCCGTATGATCGCATGTAAACATACCTTAGGAATTTTTTTTGAATTTGTTCAATCATATTTATGTATTTAAGTTGATAAGGTATCCAGACAGTACTGGCGTACTCCAGCTTGCTTCTGACCACTCCGTTGAACATGGAGGTCATTGCTTCTTTGTTATTGAATTGTTTGCAAGTTCTAATTACAAAACCAAGAGTTTTGGAGCAAGCCGAGGTAAGCTGGACTATGTGGTTTGAAAATGTCAGCTTAGGATCAAAGATCACCCCAAGGTCCTTGATGATGTTTACGCGTGTAAGTACTTCACCATTCATTCTATACTGGCAGAATACCGGATTTTGTGAACGACTATAAGTCATAACAACGCATTTTTTAATATTGAAGTTAAGTTTATTTTCTACCGACCATATCATGATTGAATCGAGGTCGGCCTGCAGTTTCGAATAATCATAATCTGATTCGATTTCCTTCATCAGTTTCATGTCATCTGCGAATAGTAGACATGAGCTGTGACGTATGCAATCCTGAATGTCATCAATCAGAATGAGGAATAACATGGGACCGAGATTCGATCCTTGAGGAATTCCTGACAGAGCTGCGAACTTATGGGAGTCGTATCCATTTATATTTACATACTGACTTCTATCTTTTAAATATGACGCAAAAAATGTCAGTAAGGGTTGATTAAAACCTATTTTATGCATCTTTTTTATTAGAATATCGTGATCTACTCGGTCAAATGCCTTTGCGAAGTCCGTGTAAATTACGTCCGTCTGATGCCTACAGTCTAGGCTTTGTGCTACCCGTCGAGAGAAAGAGAGTAAGTTGGTTACCGTTGATTTCTTCGGTAAGAAGCCATGTTGATTACCTCTTAAGAAAGGCGTGATTTGTGGACTGATTTTATCACAGATAATCATTTCAAAAATTTTTGGAATTGTTGACAGTACTGCAACTGGTCTATAATTTCTGACGTCAGTCTTTTCATCAGCTTTGTGAATGGGGCTGACCCTCGTTAGTTTCCAACACTGTGGAAATGTGGAAGACATGATGCAGAGATTAAATATGTACGCAAGGGGAACACAGATATTTGGAGAGATTTTTATAATTATTGAAGGAGGAATACCGTCCGGACCAGTAGCCTTATCAGGTCGGAGATTCCGGATACAAGTTTCTATTTCCTGGATGTTGGTCAATCCGAGTGAGATATCTCCAACGTTCCAGGGTGATGCTGTTGGGAAATTGGTTTCAAGTTTAGGGGTTACTTGACTATAGACGGAATGAAAATAGTCAGCAAACTTATTTACAATTGTGTTAGGGTTAGTAAAAGTTACGCCTTCCTCAATCAAGCATGTTGGTGAGGTTGGGTTAACTTTTTGTGACCTAATATAGTTCCAGAAAAATTTTATGTCGTCTTTGATCCCATTCTGAACATTTTCCATGTATTGTTTTTTAGCAAATTTTATTTCAGATTTTAGCTCGGATCTACTCGCTGAAAATATCAGATAATCGGATTGCTTTTTGTGCAATAGATATCTTTTTCTGAGCGATTCCTTTCTTTTCAGTTTATCTATAATGCTCTTATTGAACCATATCGGATATACATCGTTTGTGATGTTGGGTTTGTTATTTGGTATACATAATTCAAAAATACTAAACAGTACATTGTTTAAATATTTCACTGCTTCGTCTACAGATTTTATGGTGTACAAAAATGTCCAATCAAAATGCGAAAGAATATTATTGCACAGTTCTATGTTTGCTCGCTTATAATTAAATTGGTGGAAATTATAATTGTGGAGCGAAGGCGGGGGCCCGCGGGGGGCGCGGCGATCGTTTTGGCGGGGTCTTCGTCTGCACCGAACCGCTCTTGATAGGCGCGCGGAAATGTCCAGCGTCGGGTGATGCTGGTCTTCATTCACCAGTGGTTCCTCGCTTCTCATCACGTCACACACATTTATATTACTAAGGATAAGATCGAGAATGTTATCGCTACTGTTCTTCACTTTATTGTACTGCGTCAGTCCATTCGAGTTTGTGAAATACGAAAAATCAGTTAAGACGTCTTCGGGTTTATTATTTAAGTTAAAATCACCCAAAATTATTATGTTCTTATTTAATAATATATTGGCTTTATTGTCTAAATGTTCATAGAAAATACGTCTATTTTCGCTGTCATCTGTGCAGTAGAAGTACACTACACATATAAACACAGTGAAGTTATCTTTACAGACTTTTACCCAGAGGTGTTCGCCATCTGTTTCTAGCTCCCTTACTCTTATTGAATTTAACGGTTTACGTACTGCGAGCAGTACCCCTCCCCCTCGTTGCCCCTCTCGGTCCCGGCGATGTACTGTGTACTGGCTGGTGGACAACAGTTCTGCGTCGAATACAGAGGTTTGCAACCATGTTTCAGTTAGAGCAATAACTTCAGAATTTTGTGAAATAACGTTGTTCGAAAATTCACCTATTTTCGTATTTAGACCACGCACATTTTGGTATTTCAACGCTAGTTTTGCCATTTTTAGGTAGGTAAAGATTTACCTGATTGTGTGCCACCTTCTTTATTTGATGGTGATAAGAATTTAAATTTAGACACAGCGATACCTGCCGGCCAGTTGGCGGCATCTAGGAATGTATCTTTCTTTTCTTCCGGGACACCTATTTTGAAGGAGGTGTAGTTCCCTTTTGCCTTCAATGAGACAATATCAAATTCGGAGTCCGGTTCAAAATGGTTTTGAGAAATGCGTGCACGTGTGTGCTATCGGTATCTAGGCTAAAGCGCCAAGCGTGGATATAATGCTTTCGCTCTATTGCTCGCAACGCCGTTTCTTTTTTAGTGCCCGTTATTATGAGGGATGTACGATGTCGCGGCTTTCGTGCTTGCACCTGCCACTCACTCTGATAATCAACGTGTTTAGAATTGATTGGTTCATTCAGTGGCTTAGCTTTATTTTTTTTGTTTGTCTTGTTCTGTTTCATGTTTTGTTTAGATATATTAGTATTATCTTCTACTTCAATGATAAATAAATGCTCAATTCATCGGTTGTACTGACCCTGTTTTGTATTACTGTCCATTTTCTTTTTGAAATTAATTTTTTTTTGATGTGTGCATAGCTGTGGGTATTTTTATTTTCCTTTTCCTGCATTCCAACATTTTTATTTTTAAAATATAATTTTTTGGGCTAGTGAATGAACGATGTTAGCTGGGTGCAGTTATATTATATATGTTTGCACTTTTTTAAATGGCCTTGAGATTTCTTTATGGTCAATGATATATTTACCTGTCTGGACCAAACGACCGTTTTATCTGTGGTCGTCTGTGGTTAAGGGGGTGACAAAATGGGGCCATACAAAAAGCCCGAAGATATCGATCTAGAGAGTGGTTTATTTATGTTTATGTGGTAGACAATGACTGGCTGTCAAATTTATCACTTGTTTTGGGTCTTCAGCATAGACATATGAATATTAGTAGACCTGCCCTAAGTGATTAAAAGCGTATTATCCCCACTCCCCATACCGGTTCCATTGAGCCGGCTGGGCTCGCATATGGCCTCAAGTGAAATTTGAAAACGTGACGTCATCATTCTTGTGCGAACTATGGTCGAGGCATCATCGGTTCATTTTACGAAATAACGCGGCAAAATGTTGACTTGTGATATGAAAACTTGTAAAAATCGATGTGAAAAAGAGAATAAACCCAATTGTCGTATTACATTCCATAAGTAAGCATTATTTTACTTTATTTTAAGCTTATTCACACCGTATTATATGGATCAGTTTTAGAAACATATACTATCACATCACAATGTAGCGATTCTCAAGTGTGCTCATCGTTGTTTACTGGGGTAAGTAAATTATGAGACATTTGTAAAAGTGTCTTAACTAAATACTCTGAAACTAACTACGACTCTGAACATAGAAGCTGCCTTACTTTGCCGAATTTGGACTTCGCAAATTAGTTCATAACGTGGCGAGTAATTTGCGCTCCCATGTAAAAATGTCTATTCATTCAAAGGCAGATTTTACTTTTAAGAACTAAATGGTCATATTATAATGCGAGATGCCTATTTACTGTCAGATTGATTTATTGACGAATCACAGTCAGCCTTACTCCCTTCGTTCTTCAACAGTTGATTTTACCCCTCGCCTTTATCTTCTCGTCTATTAATTCCTATGTCTGTGGTCTTCAGGTAACGTCACGAGCTCACGAGCGGCCGAATGCATTTTTATTTACGACACCTGCCTGTATGAGCCAACCTTATAAAATAAGTTTTCTACGAACCTTGAAGAACAACAACATGATGTTATAGTACACAAGACTAAAATTATTGGAATGAACCGACGAGATCGGGTTTTTGGAAATTATAACAATAATTTTCTATGACTTTACTGTCTATGTTTAGCTCATATATTTGTTGACACATGCTTTCTTTAACGTCCATTGTTGCTATTCATTTTGGTATCGACCACTGTTCTTATGTCATGCTCAAATGTCTAAAATTATCTGGTTATATAAAATTATATCCTAATTTCCAATAATGTGTTATGAATACTATTTCATTGTTTTTACAGAATATTACAAGCCAAACCAAATTTTCACAGCAGATACAAAGTAGGGTTTCGTCACAATTATGTTCTTTTTCAGGAATATTTGTTTGGCCGGAACCAATTACTAAACGCTACAACAGCAGTGCCATGGATCTACCAAATCAAGAGACTGTTTCCATCAAGCCGGAACAAGGGCCCCATGAAGAAGGCGGAGATGAAATACCGTATACAGATATAAATTTCGATCTTCCAGATATAAAGAAGGAATGTTTGCAATATGCTGAAAGTACTCAGACAGACGGTTAGTTGCATTGCATACGTATAAAATGTAGAATGCTTAATTCGGATATTCGGAATCCATGTCCGTTTCGAAATGTCGTGCAAACAGGACGTATTTACCTTACAATAAATCTTTGCTATCTTTCTAATCTTTGCTAAACTACAAAACCCTTTATCTCAAGTATTGCGCACAATAAACCCTCATCTGTTTTTGACATATATTCCTGTCTATCAACCAAATCATTCCATTGACTTATAATTATAAAACCGTGTTCTGAAGGTGGTCAAGAGTAAATGTTTTCCTTCTTGAAACATCGGTACTTGAAGTGAAATCTGGCATCTTTATTATTTCCTATATTCAGATTTAAGTCTTTGCACTTTATTATTGCTCCTGTGTGGTCAACCAGTGTTATCTTTTGCCGTAAATATTTAACTTTAATTTAATTTTTTTAATTTTAATTAAAAACAAGTTTTTTTGAACATTGACGGTTAATATACTTTGTTGTAATGTCTTTCAGGTTGCTTTAATATAGAGTCTGTTACCATCAAGGCGGAGCTTGGACCCCGAGAAGAAGATGAAGGGGGATTTCCATTCATGGAAATTGACATAGACCTGCCGGATGTTAAAAAGGAGTTCTTAGAACGCTTTGAAAGAATTGTCCCGACAGCAGGTAAAATGTTTTTTCATTCTTAGTAGTTAGTTAATCTAGACAAAAAAACCGTAATGCTGATTTTTTCAGATAGTAAGTACCTACCAAGGGAGTTCTAAGCCATTATGTCTCCGAAACTAGAACATGTGAAAAAATTAAATCCAAAATGGAACTCCTTATAAAACTACCTACGAATAATTGTGAGATGGTGGTTTAAAAAAATAATTTGACTTTTATATTTTTTTGAAGCTATAATTTTTCTTTTCATTTTACGGTCAACGAAAAAGTATCCAAACATAGTATTTGCCATTATTATTACTACATTTCTAATGCAGTTAGAAAATAACTTAAATTTTCTGTAAGACTGAATTTGTGAAAAAAGATGTTTTCGATGTAAAGCTTATGAATATCGCAAAACATAAATATGCGAATGGAGCGCAAAAGCGAAATCTAAATGGTCGAGTGTGTTTGATTTGGTTGCTGCAGAAGTGATTTCGTATTAAATACTGACAGTTTATTATACAGAAATAAAGGGAAATAATAATAAATATTAGTCGCACTGATTTCCCGTATTCACATAAATTCCTGAAAAAAAACAACCGAGCAGCATTGGGAGTGTCCTTTTGTATGCGGCCTCTGAAATGGTTTATCCTGCAGCAACACGTCTGAACATACTGATGAGATATTTGAAGATGAATGTGATGCCCGGTGACTGAATATTTTCTGCAGCTAAAAACTATGATCTATGAAAAGTCTTTGTTAGAATAATAATTTTTAATTCTTAACATTACATTGCAAACACTATTTAGTAAAATGTAGTAAAATTGTTTTATAAAGTAAATCTATATAAAATTCGGCGTTTCAATTCAAAAGTATAAATAAGTGCATGGCACAACTTAGTCACCTGCAGAGATGTGCATAATGGGTACCCAAAACCATTTGAAATGCAAAATGGAAATGGGTTTTAGAAAAGCATTTCAAATGCAAAATGCAAAATACCTATTTTCAAAATGCATTGAAAATGCAAAATGGTTTCTCAGGTCAAACAATTAAAATAATTATAGAATTTTTAAACAATTTTGTCATTTAATAATGGATATCAATGTAGAACAAATATATTATATGATGGTAAATCCAAAAACACCACGACTACAGATTATGAAACCACAAAAAAATTGCGCGGGACTAATGTTGCCAACGTAAAAACATAGAAACTGCTATCTAAAATTTAATATTACAGCATCATGGCCCCATGTTCAGTACCTTTTTGAATCAGTATTTTTTGTAATGGTATCACTAAATTGCCAGGGCTCCTACCAGGGAGCAACTTGACAAATGTAAATTATCTCTCATAGCGAGGTCGAGGACCGACTGATATTTGGTGCTTATGAAAAAAAGATGAGTGGAGATAGTAGGAAGAATGTTGCAAAAAAGCATTTAAAATGGAAAATGCATTGAGAAAAGTATTTAAATTGCAAAATGCAAAATGGTTTTTAGAAAAGCATTTAAAATGAAAAATGGAAAATACCCATTTTGCATTTTGCATTTCCATTTGAAATGGATTTATTTGAAATAAAGCACATCTCTGGTCACCTGTTCCTGTGGGAACCTATTTTTTTTACTTTTACGTGAGTTCTTTTCTGACACGAAAGTAATAAGTCACATGAAGCTTACTAATTATCCTTTTTTTTCAAAATTATCGTCAGATCTGAAGACCCAATCAACTGAAACCACGGAGTGCTACTATTCACATTATCAAAAGGGAAATTTGACGAGCCACATGCTGACTCACAGTGGCAAAAAACCTTTTTCATGTTCTGAGTGCAAATATACGTCGAATCTTAAGAACCTTCTGACGAGGCACATTTTGACCCACTTCGGTGAAAAAACTTTTTCATGCTCTGTGTGCAACTATTCATGCTCTCGAAAAGATTCTTTGATTAGCCACATGCTGACTCACACTGGAGAAAAACCTTTTTCATGTTTGGAGTGCAACTATTCATTTTCTCAAAAAAGCAATCTAAAGAAACACATGCTGACTCACATGAGAGAAAAACCTTTTTCATGTTTGGAGTGCAACTATTCATGTTCTCGAAAAGGCTCTCTAAAGATACACATGCGGACTCACACTGGAGTAAAACCTTTTTCATGTTTGGAGTGCAACTATTCATGTTCTCAAAAAGGCTCTCTAAAGATACACATGCGGACTCACACTGGTGTAAAACCTTTTTCATGTTTGTAGTGCAACTATTCATGTTCTCTAAAAAGCTATCTAAAGATACATATGCTGACTCACACTGGAGAAAAACCTTTTTCATGTTTGGAGTGCAACTATTCATGTTCTCAAAAAGGCTATCTAAAGAAACACATGCTGACTCACACTGGAGAAAAACTTTTTTGTTCTTTGTGCAATAGCTCATTTTTTCGAAAGGGAAGTTTGACGAGACATATGCTAACTCATATTAGAGAAAAACCTTTTTCATGTTCTTTGTGCAATTACTCATTTTCGCAAAAGAGACATTTGATATGCCACATGCTGACTCACACTGGAAAAAAAGCTTTTTTATGTTCTTTGTGCAATAGCTCATTTTTTCAAAAGGGAAATTTGACGAGACATATTCTGACTCACAATGGCGAAAACACTTTTACGTCTTCCAAATAATTCTTTTAAGCGCAATTATACATGTACACAAAAGAAATACTTGACGTGCCACGTGCTGACTCACGCGGGATTATTCCAATACTACAGTAACATTTCCACAAATAAGAAACCGATCAAGATCACGTGGCAACTTAGAAATCCCATCATTTTAAATTAGTGCTTCTCAACACCATTACACTTATCAAGGTTTAATTTTTTTTAGTGCACTCCCACATAAAATCAAAATAACAAAGTCTTTAAATCAAAAATAAAACAATTACTTGATCAACCTAAAGTTAATTGTAATATTTAATTTCATATAACGATTTTTTACGTATCTTTTTTATTAAATGTTCATATTGATCAAATGCAAATTTAAATATTTCATACTTAGTAATAATAAATTATTTCAATTCATCATTAATTAACAAAAAAATACAAATATATAAATATATTTTTCTTTTTTTAACATATCCTCTTGAAATATCATATCAGAATTGTAACTAACCAATAGCTTATTGTCGCATTTTATTATGTACCTACTCTTGCAATATTATCAGCTCTGCTTTATTCCAACTGAATAGAATAACTCCATGTACTTACCACCTACCACCTACTTATTAATCGAAATTTTATAATATTATATTTATTTTACAACATCCATATTCTTAAATTTATTTACATTTCCTATGTATCTAATTTGGTAACTGCTATATTGGTCTATTTCATTATCTACACTTTTGTTTTCATACTATATAAACTTTTTTTTTCTTATTTTATAAATAAAATCTTTCTTTCTTTTCTTTGCCTTATGTATACTGTGATGGCACTACTCCCCAACTCAAATACGAGAAACTTTTTTTCTGTATTGAATTGGGTAGTAACGTGAAAAAAAAAACATTTTATTGTGATTGAGTTTTTAGAACCATATTCTTTTCTTCTGTAAATCTGTAATATGTATATATTTCAAATGAAAAAAAAGTTTTAGAAACCACAACCTGATGAAACACGTGCTGAATCATAGTGAAGAAATTTTTTTATGATTGGTAACTATTGTGTTAATAATTATTCATGTTCTTATAGGGATGTTAATATTAAAACCCTCATGACCTATGCTTCTCTTACCACTTTCAGTCATTACTGTATTTGTGTACAACTTACTATATTGTCTAATATAGTGTTAGTGTTCTTGTGACGTTTTTATAAATATTGTATTCGTGTGTACTGGTACATTTTGTATTTAATAGTTTAAAAGTCATATGTTTCTCGTTTATTCATACAATTTTCTAATTTTTAATTAGTTAATTTCTTTGTATAGTATTTTCGTGGGGGCATGTGTGTTATAGTTGATGAGTTTTATTAATAATTTTATTATGTATTATTTGCTAATCGGTATGGTTAGTAATGTGTGTGTTTCTTCATATTCATATCAGTTAATTTGGGTGGGACTGTATTAAGCTAAAGTATGAGCCCATATTTACTTCTGTTGGTAGAAGGTTAGAGATTCTACCAAATACATCAATTAGTTGAATGTTTTTTATTTCAGCTTTTCTATGTGCTGTTTAAAGGTCAAGTGTTTGTCACTTTGTAGGCCCAGTTATATTTCACATCTGGAATATGTAGGTTTCTTCCTTCTGTTTGTAATTGTTTATGTAACGACGTCATTCTTTTAGGTGACCTTAAGATAATTTAACCGTTTTTATTAGATATTAACCTATATATTAGGATATCTGATAGGATATTTTTAACAAGCCAGTTTTTCAATATATTAAGATCGATTTAAGATTGTCCTAATAAAATTTCACAGATTTTGCCTTCGTAAAATATCGCAGTGTCATCTGCTTATAAGAAGATATCGCCATTTAGTCAATTGACAAATATCATTTTTGTACATTTGGAATTTGAGTGGCCCCAGTAAAGATCCTTGAGGAACTCCAAAGTTTTTGCTCTCGAATTATCTCCCATTCAAACATATTATTTCCTGTTATTTAAAAACAATTTATAAAAATAAAAACTCTTTATACACATGTTGTAAGTATGTCTCATGCCCAGGTTTCGGGTAGGTATATAGTAAGGGAAAAGATAATCTCAAACACGTATTCTGCTGTCTCAACACACTCAAGTATCTAGTTCACCTGATCGACGCAATATAGTTGGGTGTCCCCGATTTCTTTCTATATTTTACCTTATTTCCGATACCTTCGCGTTATATTTTATATTATTACGAAGATCATCCAAGTTTAGAAATTGGCGCACCTGGTGTTTAACAGTAAGTGTGTTCAGTCCCGCATGTTTGTCGGCCATTGTTTTCAGTTACAGTAAATTCTTCCCATAGAGATGTCATCGTGCGCTCCCGCCACCTCATGTCCGTATAAGATCCGCGTGAAATTCTGGATCATTTTGCACAGAAGAGCGAAGTTTTTCTGTACTATATCTTGACGGGGGATGAGACGTGGATGTGCTACTAAACTCCAGAATCTAAAATACAATCACTTCAGTGACGTCATGCATCTTCCCCAGCCATCAAAAAGTTCAAGACGACCCATTCAGCCAGAAAAGTCAACGGGTGGGAAACGTTTTTCGATTGTCTTTAATAAACTTTTACAGGGCTTCATCACATTATCAGCTTTATGTGATAATTGTGACCTCAGAACGGGGTACCCCGGTAAGGTCACATTTTTTTCAAGCATTGTAAAAAATCAATAAAAAAGGTTCGACTTTTTTAAGTGTTTAGTTGGGTTATTAAAGATATCAATTTAATTATTAATGACATGAATATTTTTTTTGTAGATACCTGTGTGTGTTTCTAGTGTTGCATACGAATATTAATAAATTAATGCTTTTAATTTTTTATCCTAACGTCTAACAATTATTTTATTTTTGTATTAATTTTTATTCATTCAATTATTAAAATTAAATTTGTGAAGATGCAAAATGTGGACTAGAAAAGAATTAAATGATTTTCCGAATAACGGTTCAAAATACTGTTACCTTTTCTGTCTAAGAATCGTTGATTCTTTTTTAAAATTATATCAACTTCTATTATATTCAGTGAATATTGGATTTATTTTAGTTAAACTGATGTATTGACGATATTTAGAAATAAGTCATTTTTTTGTAACAAATATTTAATATATCTCAGTTAATTTGTAAAACAGACAGTCGTTAGCGAATAATTTGAATTGAACTCCTTCAAATAAAGAAACTGTCACCCACAAGCATTTTTCGCTTTAATTTTTATTTCTTTCCCACAAACTTAATTCTCTTTTACCTATGTTTTCCACTACACGATCTCTCTACAGATCTCCCTTACCAGCATTGTTAGTAATAAACGGGATTAGATAGAAGAAAAAAACGGGCTTTATTGTTGACGCAAGTATTAATCTTCCAGTAACATTGTCCTTGCAATTGTTCTCATCCTATTTTACCTACCTGTCATTATCTGACTGTACCCACGTGTTTGCGTGAAATTCTACAACAATAAAACGAACCGTAAAATCAGTTTATTGATGAAGCCTGTTTGATTTACATCTCTTTGTGATCAGTGCTTTGTATTGATATCAACTTGGGGTAAAAGGCTGTGCAGTAAACATATTCGGTTCCCTCAGTGTGTTTCTTATCCAACCTGGATGTTATGGACGCTTGTGTGTAAAAATCTCCGATCTCCTGTGAGTGAAACGAACCATCAACATCGTTGAATAACATCAAAGGGGTAAGTCGGATTCCTTCCTTACTCCATGTTCACCATCTCAAACTATAGTTGTGTCCACTCTAAAGTTCACAATTATTGTTTACAGTCCACTCTTGATTCCCTATTGCAATAACATTTATATTGAATTATTATTTTTTGGTAAACTAATGTTAAAGACAAGATTTTTTATGCATAGCACAAAGAGTAAAAAATATTTTACAAGCAATAATTATTCGCCTGAAACACTCATCCACATTGAAAAATCTCCTGATAAAAGATACATGACGCCAACGGGACTCGAACCCGTGTCCCTTCGATTTCTGGTCGACAGCTCTGACCACTGAGCTATGGCGGCTTATCTCGTATCCGCGAAATAATTCAATATATACTAGTGTTTCATTCAACAATTACTGCTTGTTACATTTTTTCACCTGAAAACAACCAACTTTATTTTATATGAGAATGGCATTGTAAGTGCTAACTCTCTCACTAGATGGCGTTGAGACAAATTGTCTACATTTTAGGTGAAATACTAGAACTTGTCAAATATGAATTATTATTTTTTGGTAAACTAATGTTAAGACAAGATATTTTATGCATAGCACAAAGGGTAAAAATTATTTTACAAGCAATAATTATTCGCCTGAAACACTCATCCACATTGAAAAATCTCCTGATAAAAGATACATGACGCCAACGGGACTCAGTCAATGATGGGGATACATTATAAAACCGATGTTACACCATTAGCAACACAATGAAATAAATGACATTCCACCAAATTCGCAAATTATTCTAGTATACGAACATCTTTACTTGAAATACCTTATCAGCCATTACCTCAACACAATTATAAATAATCTATTACATTTTTTTAATCTAAAACTCTCTCATTCGAAAAATTAACCTCAGTCTATCATTCTTTCAAACAAATCTATTTCCGATAAAACAAGTCTAATCCATGTTGAAATTAAAAAATCTAATTATTTAATCAATATTAAAAATGCCGAAGGATCATCTAACAAACCTAACTTTTGAAAATTAAGTATTAAAATTTTATGATCTAGTCCGGAAGAACATCAACATCAAAAATCTGTTAAATAATGAAAAAATAAGAAAATACACAGATTTAGGAAATGAAATAAAAAGAATTTGGCATTCTCAGATTATAAAAATATTACCATTCGTTATTTCGGCTACTGGCATTATACCTAGCTCTCTCATTAAAAATTTAGGCGTATTAGATCAATCAAAAATTTATATATAAAGATGCAAAAGTCGGTCATTTTGAATACATGTAAGATAACAAAAGATTTTTTTAAATATTTAAGTTGAGGGATCAGTAGGATTTATAGGCCCTGTTAGAAGTTCTACCGAGCCGAACCCTCTGATATGAAAATATCTGGAGTCGGTGAATTATTTTCCCATTTGATCTCTGGTGAGTTGACGTGTTGTTCTTGTATTGTTTTGTATGTATTTTGCTTATATAATGCACTTACATAATGTTGATTGACTAGATAATCATTTGCGGAAAAGTGTGTGGAAGGGCTTAGTTTTTCCTATGGGGAAGATTTAACCCGGACAACAAAATCGGAAGCATAAAAAAAAGAAATAATAATGCAATCGTAGTTTAACTGAAAGTCGCACACGACAAAACATGTATTCCAAACACATCATTTGCGTGACATTAGCACAATATCTAGGGATAAAAAACTTCACAAAAACTTCAAAAAATGACTGGAATTGGATGCCTGAATTTATTTTGAAGATTAAACCTAAGGTATTTCGAATATCGAATTTAAATATTATTTCTGCTAGATATAGTTCTTGACATAATATCAGTTCCAATATTGAAAATGACACTTAGATTCAAAACAAATCCGAGTTCATTGAACCAGAGCTACTGTCGCCCACAGAAAAACCTTCAGCAAAAAAAAATATGTTTTTTTTTTTGTATTATCCTTAATCGATTAATCTGATGCAAATTAAAGATAAAACCAAAACTTATCACTTGTAAAACCATCACTTTTTTGTCACACATGTAGATAATCCTATTCATATGATGTTTTTTATTCAACATTGTTTTAAGCATGTTATTTGCAACATGTTGTATTTAGTACACACCACAGTATTACAAGATTGCGTCAACGATGTTCTTTTCAGTTTTTTATTCATTAATAGAGATTTTTGTCAGATTTACTAGAGCACAACGATATATTTTTTATTAGCGATGAATCAACATGTGATTTGTTAAATATGACTTTCTTGAATAAGAATAGTAGCACTCGGAACACGCGAAAGCTTTTTTTCCACTGTGATCCACCATGTGTCTGGTTTCGTTGGAAAAATCCAGGTAGTCTTTCTTAACCCTAGAAAGATAACCTACGCCTCAGAGGCGCCCGCGACGGTAAGAAAACGCTGTCTCTTTCTAATGAGCTCGCGCATCTAGCTGTCCTTTTTCATTAGCTCAGTCGTCGGTGCACAGCGTCGCGGGACGGTCGTTTTTACGCGGTAAGTACCATATTTTTCAAGTTATGACCAGGTAATGCGCTCCAAAGGCCGTATGGTTATCTTTTGCGTGACTTTTAGTAAAAGTATAAATTTGTTTATACTTACATAACATGTTTATTATAGGTATTTTATTGTTTGTTTTGGCATGGTTTTTTTAACCTTCATAATGACGAGCCGAAGAATTATATCTGATGATCAAATATTGAGATTTTTAACTGAAGAAGAAGAGAACGAGCATGATGGACATCAGGAGAGTGGCAGTGAAACAGAAGATCATGTGAGTGAAGATGAAATGCAGAGTGACTATGAAGATGAGTTCATCGATGATGAGGTGCCAGAAGAATTGAATGATACACAAAATGAAGACATTATAACTCCACCAGTATCTTCGAAGCCTGGAAGTTTGGAAACATCACGTCGTGACCGCCGTATAATTGTTCCTGATCGCCGTGTGCTAAGGGGTAAAAACCAACATTGCTGGTCAACAATAAAAGGACAAAGTCGTGGTAGGATATCTGCCATAAATATAATTCGCACAAACAGAGGTCCAACGCGTATGTGTCGCAATGTGTATGACCCAGTATTATTTTTTACTTTGTTTGTTACCGACGAAATAGTGGGTGAGATCGTCCGTTGGACGAATATTGAGATCTCTGTAAAACGTCGAGAAAACATGACCAAAGCCACTTTCAAAGATACGTCTATGACAGAAGTCCGAGCTTTGTTTGGGATACTGACCTTGAGTGCGGCGATGAAAGACAATCACTTGTCTACCGATGAGCTGTTCAATAGTAGTTTTTCAGGAACACGTTACGTGGCAGTGATGAGTAGAGATCGTTTCGATTTCTTGATTAGATGTCTGAGATTTGATGACAAATCTATACGGCCCTCCTTACGTCATGAAGATCCACTTGTTCCCATTAGAAAACTGTGGGAATTATTTATAACTCAGTGTAAACTGAATTATACACCGGGTGAGCACGTCACAATTGATGAGCAATTATTGGGGTTTCGAGGACGGTGCCCATTCCGCATGTACATCCCCAATAAACCCAGCAAATACGGGATAAAAATCCCTATGATGTGTGATAGCGGAACAAAGTACATGCTAAATGCAATGCCGTATATTGGAAGAGCCACAAACACTAATGGTTTGCCACAAGGTGAATATTATGTAAAGGAGTTGTCTCGGCCCTTGCATGGCACAAACCGGAATATTACGTGTGACAATTGGTTCACTTCGGTTCCTCTCGCGAAATCCCTTCTTCACGAGCCGTACAAACTAACCCTCGTTGGAACCATACGATCCAATAAACGGGAGATCCCCGAAGACTTGAGAAATACACGGTCTCGATCCGTAGGCACGTCAATGTTCTGCTATGATGGATGTTTGACCCTAGTCTCGTACAAGCCGAAGCCCTCTAAGATGGTTTACCTGATATTTATTTATTTATTTATTTATTTAGACGCCGTAAAAGGCTTTTACAATATACATGAGTTATGTTTACAGTGGTTCACAGGAGCGAAACAGTATTATGTTAAACAGAATAATTACTGAGAAATTATGTTGAAAATTAAACAAGAATAACATCTGGTATACATAGGTACAATAGCATTTTTATTTTCAATCCGTACAGTAGTTTAGTATTGAGGTTATTGTTACCTTCAATATTGGATTTGGTTGAATTTGCTGAGAACTAAGAGTTAGCTCTATTGAAACAGGGCTGTCAGTAAGACATCTCATAACAATTTTGGGAAAAATTATAGTTTTGATTAAGTATATAAAATTATTAGATAACACTCTTCTGTCTGATATCTGATGTAAGTGCATAGTTTAGGTTCTGTGATAACTTATGAATAGAATGGTATTATGCCTAATAACTTTGATAATTACGACAGAGGTATGTTATTATAGCCTTCTTATAACTATATTCCGTGCAGTTGAACACATCTACTACTTCTGAGAAAGCATTGCCAACTGCATGCAATCTAGGTATAAGCGAGTTTCTAAATGACTCAGTCCTGATATTGTTATTGAAATTAAAAAGAATTTTGGATCGAGTGGTTCTAGTGGGTATATGGAAGGTAATTAGGCTTAATATATCAGGGCTGTCTATAATACCATTGACAATTTTAAAAATAAAAGTCAAATCGGAAATAAGTCTTCTATCTGAGAGTTTAAGTAAGTTTAATTCTTTCATCAAGTGATTGTAATTTATTGATTCTATAGGTAGACCGAGTTTATAATTAATGTATCTTAGGAATTTATGCTGAATTTTTTCAATAGAGTCGGAGTGGATTTTAAAGTAAGGACACCAAATAGGAGAATTATATTCGATTTGACTTCGAACAAGTGAGGAATATAAGATTTTTAGTGTTGAAATATTTTTAAAGTCTCTGCCATTTCGGAGAATGAAGCCGAGCATTTTTAGTCCTTTGTTGGTGACTGTTTCTACATGTGAAAGAAAGTTAAATTTTGAATCGAAAATAATGCCGAGATCGTTAATTTCACTTACAGAGGCGAGAGAAATATTATTAATTTTGTATTGATAGTTAAGGGGTTGTGTTGTTCTAAAAAATCTTATAATGTGGCATTTACTAATATTGAGATAAAGTTTGTTAGTTTTGCACCAATCTTGAAGTTTATTTAAATTTAATTGAATTTGAATACAGTCATTTATTGTTTTTATAATTTTAAATAGTTTAAGGTCATCGGCAAAAAGTAGCACTTCAACATTTTTATCAAATACAGTAACAATATCGTTTATGAAAAGGAGAAACAGTATTGGGCCTAAATGTGACCCTTGGGGTACACCGCTAGTAGCTATGAATTTGTGTGAAAGGTTAGAATTATTTTTTACTTGTAGATTTCTATTTGTTAAGTAGCTTTTTATCCATTCCAATAGTTTACCCTCAATTCCGATTTGACTAAGTTTATTAAGAAGAATTTTATGGTTAACTTTGTCAAACGCTTTTACAAAGTCTGTATATATTGAGTCGACTTGGGTTTTGTTTTCGAGTGAACATGCTATAAAATTTTCATATAAGGAGAGATTTGTTAGTGTGGATCTGCCTGGCATAAATCCATGTTGATTAGTTACAATGATGTTGTTAATATGTATGGAGATTTTATCGAGGATAAGTTTTTCAAACAGTTTGGGGATAGTTGAGAGCATGCAGATGGGTCGGTAATTAGTGACATCATGAATATCGCCTTTTTTAAATACAGGTGTTAGATAGCAATTTTTCCATAGGTCGGGGAAGCATCCAGAATTTAATGATTGGTTAAATATATGACATAGTGGATTGGCTATTATTGATGCACAGTTAATTAGAAAGGCAGGACTAATTTTGTCAGGACCCGCTTTTTTCTTTAAGTCGAGTGTTTTTATTTTGCGTATAACATCAGGAACATTTATATGTAAAGCGGGAATGTGGACCGATTCCTTTGGATGAAAGGGTGGAAGTTGAACATTTGGGATATCATTATCGTAAACATTTTTGAAGAAGTCGGCAAACAAATTAACGATGTCATTAGTATCACTACTACTTTTCCCTTCGAAATACATGTATGTTGGTAGGCTAGGTTTGTTTTTTCTTAGTGAGTTTACATGTGTAAAAAAGTTTTTGGTATTTGAAGGAATAGACTTTTCTGTGTTGAGTATGTATGTTTGATATAATTTTTTGGAGAGCTTTTTACAGTCAGTTCTATATTTATGAAATATTTTGTAGTCTGAGATAGAGTTGCTCTCTTTGAAATTTTTGTGCCAGATTTTTTTGTTAATTATTAAGTGTTTTAAGTCATTATTAAACCATTTGGGGAACTTTGATGGTTTGAATTGAATTAAGGGAACATATTTTTCAATAGCCGTGTTGATGATGGAGTAAAAAGATTCAAGATTTTGGTTAACATTTGTGTTTTTGTCTAAAAAGGACCAGTCTGTACTTTCTAAGTATTTTGTTATGAGTGGATAATCTGCCCTTGCAAAATTGTATGAATATTTAGGAACACTATTAGAGTAAATGTTTAGGAAGTTGTTAGTAATGGTGATGTTTAAGGGAGGATGGTGGGAATCTTCGGGAAGAAGGGGGTCTATGGATTTACATAATTTTACTGAAGGATCGCTACTAAATGCAAGATCTAGTAAATGGTGATTAGAGTTGTATACGTTATTAATTTGTTTAAGACCTAGGAAATTTGACATATTTATAATTTCACGAGCATTAGCAGATGTATTAAAATGAGTTGTTGAGTTATCGCTATGGGTAATCCAGTCTGTATTGGGAGTATTGTAGTCGCCGATTAGCAGCATTCTAGCTTCCGGATATTTGAGCTTGAGGGCCTCTACATCTTCAATGTGGTTTACGTAAATTTGTGTAATTGATCCGGGAGGAATATAAACACATCCAAGAATGATTTTTCCTAGGTTCGTCTTGAGTAGTAGGAAAATTTGTTCTATATTTTTGTGTTTGCATTTTAGCCTGGATGAAGTTATAGATTTGGTGACTGATATTAATACACCTCCTCCTCTTGATTTGGTGCTGGTGGCGGTACTTCTATCTAAGCGGTAGGTGTTGTGTGAAATGAAGCCTAGTTCTTCTGTGTTAAAGGACGGATCCAACCAAGTTTCAGTCAGGAAATATATATGAAAGGGATGGATTGGAATCGATGATCTTAGCTCATTAAGTTTTGTGCGGCAACCTCTGATATTCTGATATCATCGTGTGATGAAGAAGGTGTCATCAACGCCACAACCGGTAAGCCTGATATTATAATGTATTATAATCAGACTAAAGGCGGGGTGGACACGTTCGATCAAATGTGTTCCTCAATGTCATGTTCAAGAAAAACCAATAGGTGGCCAATGGCTATGCTTTATGGCATACTGAACATGGCATTCGTCAATTCTTATGTCATATACTGTCACAACGTTCTAGCGAAACACGAAAAGCCTCTAAATAGAAGGGAATATATGAAAAAGTTAAGCACTCAGTTATTTGAACCGTGGATGACGGAAAGACTCGAAGCTCCTACTTTGCTCAAGCGTGTGCGAGAAAATATCACCAATATTCTTCCGAATCCAGATGTGCAGAGCTCTAGTGATAATGAAGAAGAACCTCCAGCCAAGAAAAGACGGTATTGCAGCTTTTGCTGAGGTAAAAAAAAAAGAATGTCAATGATGACTTGCGCCAAATGCAAAAAAACAGTTTGCGGCGAACACAAAAAAGATGTTTGCTTTGAATGCCTCTAAACCAAATTTTTAGCAAAATAATTATAGTTTTGACTGATTATTTTATAGTTTATTAGTAAATTGAAATAATTTAATTAGTTTTATATAAAAAAAATATAAATTTGTGATAATATTTTCCTGTAAACAGAATACGGTTAATTTTATTGTTTTTTTCTAGAGGTTTTTTAATTTAAGTTTAATGTTTAAAATAAATAAATAATTTCAGTAAAAAAGTTTTTTATTATTAGTTCATTAACCACACATTAAAATAATTCCGCTAAAGAAATACATTACCTAGGTATTTAATTTAAAAAAATGATAAATATATTATGCGCCTCTGCAGCGTATGGTTATCTTTTATGTACTACAAAATATGGTTATTTTTTTTTTTTTTTTTTTGGAATTATTTTTTATTTTTAATAATAAGTTTACATGGTACATAATTCATTTTACATCTTGGGTTTTTTTACTACTCTTCCATTGAAAGCATTTGCTTGTGTATGGAAGGGGAGTGTACATAAATGTTGTTGTTAGTTAGTACTTAGATAATTCATTGTACTTAAATGTATGTTTGCTGTAGTATTTTTTTTTGATAGTTGTGAAGGATAATATATTAATATAATAAATTTTAATAAAGAAAGAAAGTTATGGAAAACTAAGGATATTTGTGAGATTAATTAAGTGACAGTAGTTTTTTTTTTCAGAATATTTTTAAAGTGTCTCTTGACAGAGAGCAGTATTTGTCTTTCTAGGGTTAATATTCCGGAGGTCTATGTCCTGATCTGTATCCGGCATTTCACATCCGCCTTAACACGTCTGAAAGATTATTTTTCCTAGTTTTTGTTTTTGCAAAAAGATGCACATTGAGTAATGTAAGTGTTCTCATGTATAACATACGGGAAAAATTCGGAATTTTGCGCGGGAAGGTACGTTTACACAAGAGTACATATTTAATATTATCATCATGTAACGGGTTGGAATATCTCTATCGCAGGTATGTCATGAAAACAGTCCCCCTAGCTCTAATGATGAGAGTCTCGTCTCTGCCTGGAATAGTGGCAAGCACTTACTTTAAGTCAGCATTTGGGGCTCTAATAATCAAAGCGGTTCCATGATAAATCAACACACTGACGATTTAACACACATTTCAAAAGTGATATAAAGTCATTAGAAACGATGAAAAGAAAAAACCTTACCTAACCTAACCTTCTTAACCCTGTTAATAATGTTTTAGTTTCATCATTTTCCATGACTTTATATAATTTTTAAAATGTGTGTTAAATCGTCAGTGTGTTGATTTATCCGGTCACCAATCCACATATGCGACTTATCTATTTTCACAATATTAACCAACCAATATCAACATAGGCGCTCACAGATACCTATCAATTGACGCCCACTGTGGTTTCATAGTACCATATACCTTTTTCGACTCAAAATCTAAAGTCTACTTATAGTCTACTTATCATTCCCACGGTTTTGGGACCATTATTATTTATTATATATGTCAATGATATATTCAATATTTCCAAATATGGAGACACTGTCTCTTACGCTGACGATACAGTCCTACTACTAAAAGCAAACACCTGGTCAGAATTAAATAACATGGCAAATACAGATATCAATGAACTAAATTTATGGTTTGATGAAAACCTTACATTAAAAAACAAGAAACACTTAAAGAAATAAACATAATTATCCACTCTGTGAAAAATACATAAAACCACAAATGCAATATGTTATGCACAAACATAGAAAGCAAGACCGATATTAAGTACCTAGGCATAACAATAGACCAGCGTTTAAAATGGTCCCCACATATACATAAATATTCTGAACAACAGAATAAGGAAACTAACAATAATTATTAATTACTAATATTTAGATGTTTAAGAGATATTTTAAACGAAAAATTACTTAGAACCACATACAAATTCGCTTTCTGTCAATCAATTATACAATACGGCATTATAGGCTGGGGCGGTACATATAAAAATCAAACACAAACAATTTACATATCACAAAAACTAATAATAAAAACCATATAAAAAAAAACCCTATACATATTCATCCGAACTTTTATTCAAAGAATTTAAGGTCAGAAAATGAAGTGCACTATACTTTTACCATGCAACATTACAAATTTATAATAACTATTTTCAAAATAAAATTGCACCCTTTAAAAATAACAGAAATCTTAGACAAACGTCAATACTTCCTACTCCTAAATGTAAAAAAAACAATAGGACAGTTCAACCATGAATATCTCGGAGTTAATATTTTGACTCATTACCAGAAAAAATTAGAAACATGAACGCAAATATAAACGAATTCAAAAGCCACCTTAAAAAGTATTCCGAAGAGTTGAACTGAATCATATCAAATATAAACCAACATAACAACACCCCCCATACACACAAGCTCTGCTTATTTATGGGGGTACATCAAATACTTATATTATGTAATTAATAACTGTACTATATTGTGTAATGTTATTCGTGTATCCTTTTTTAATAAAAAAAAAAGATATTTAATTTATTCAGGGTTTACCTTCGTATTCCTTTAGTGTTGTGACACTTTACAACACTGAAACCGCACCTTCAGGGAAGATATAATTAACAAAGAATAGAGTATTGTTGTGGTAGACAATGGCTGGCTGTCAAATTTATCACTTGTTTCGGGTCTTCAGGTTACGTCACGAGCTCACGAGCGGCTGAATGCATTTTTATTTTCGAAAACTTCCTGTATGAGCCAACCTTATAAAATATGTTTTCTACGAACCTTGAAGAACAACAACATGATGTTATAGTACACAAGACGAATATTATTGGAATGAACCCACGAGATCGGGTTTTTGGAAATTACGTCAATAATTGTCTATGACTTCACTGTCTATGCTTAACTGATATATTTTTTGACACATGCTTTCTTTAACGTCCATTGTTTCATCCAGTCACCCGCGCAGTTTAACGCAAAATCCCATACTTGTGATAGTTATTAAGTATAGTTACGATAGTTGATATTAGTTAGTGATAATTTTTATATTCATTGCTATTCATTTTGGTAGCGACCACTGTTCTTATGTCATGCTCAAATGTCTAAAACTATCTAGTTTAACTTGCGCCAATCGGTACCCAAAGCGGATCGGTAATTCCTATTTATTTATAAATATAGAGTTATCTGACCATTAACGACGACTTTTTCAACCGTTTTCAAATGTTTTAACTTCAGGGTCAAGGTACCTACACAGGTAATTATATTCTAATTTCCAATAATGGGTTATGAATACTATTTCTTGGTTTTTACAGAATATTACAAGCCAAACCAAATTTTCACTGCAGATACAGAGTAGGGTTCCGTCACAACTATGTTCTTTTTCAGGTATATTTGTTTGGCTGGAACAAATTACTACACGCTACCACAGCAGTGCCATGGATCTACCAAATCAAGAGACTGTTTCCATCAAGACGGAACCAGGGCCCCAGGAAGAAGGCAGAGATGAAATACCGTATACAGATATACATATCGATCTTCCAGATATAAAGACGGAATTTTTGCAATATGCGGAAAGTACTCAGACAGACGGTTAGTTGCATTACATACGTATAATTTGTAGAATGTTAAATTCGGATATTCGGAATCCATGTCCGTTTCGAAATGTCGTGTAAACAGGACGTATTTACTTTAAAATAAATCTTTGCTATAACTGCTAAACTACAAAACTCTTTTAGCTCAAGTATTGCTCACAATAAACCCTCATCTGTTTTTGACATTTTTTCGTGTCTATTAACTAAATATTTATGAAAGAAAATATCATTCCATTGACTTATAATAATAAAACCGTGTTCTGAAGATAGTCGAGAGTAAATGTTTTCCTTCTTGAAACATCAGTCCTTGAAGTAACATCTGGCATCTTTACGTTTTCCTATATTAAGCTTAAAGTCTTTTCACCTTATTCTTGCTCCTGTGTGGTCAATCAAGGTTATCTTTTGTCGTTAATATTTTACTTTAATTTAATTTTTTTAATTTTAATTAAATACAAGCTTTTTGTGTATGATTGACGGTTAAAATACTGTTTTGTTTTGTTTTTCAGGTTGTTTTAATACAGAGTCTGTTACCATCAAGGCGGAGCTTGGACCCCGAGAAGAAGATGAAGGGGGATTTCCATATACGGAAATTGACATAGACTTGCCGGATGTTAAAAAGGAGTGCTTAAAACGCTTTGAAAGAATTGTCAAGACAACAGGTAAAATGTTTTTTCATTCTTAGTAGTCCAGTTAATCTAGACAAAAAAAACCTGATTGCTGATTTTTTCAGGTAGTAAGTACCTACCAAGGGAGTTCTAAGCCATTATGTCTCCGAAACTAGAACATGTGAAAAAATTAAATAAAGGTCAACGAAAAAGTATCCAAACATAGTATTTGCCATTATTATTACCACATTTCTAAGGCATTTAGAAAATAACTTACATTTTCTGGAAAACTGAATTTGTGAAAAAAAATGTTTTCGATGTAAAGATTATGAATATTGCAAAACATAAATACGTAAATGGAGCTTAAAAGTGAAATCTAAATGGTCGAGTGTGTTTGATTTGGTTGCTGCAGAAGTTATTTCGTAGTAAATACTGACAGTTTATAATACAGAAATAAAGGGAAATAATAATAAACATCTGTCGCACTGATTTCCCGTATTCACATAAATTCCTGAATAATAAAACAACCGAGCAGAATTGGAGTGTTCTGTTATATGCGGCCTCTGAAGTGGTTTATCCTGCAGCAACACGTCTGAAACTACTGATCAGATATTTGAAGATGAATGTGTGGGGGCAAGAACTGTCTGCCAGCCTAAAATAATATTTTAATACGGAAACACTGTTTCACGGATGGCAACCCGACGTGAAACAGAGCTCGCTGCCAATCCATTACCGACGAGCATTCCTGTTTCTCTGATCTGACCTGGCGGTCGACATTTCTTGATTCCTACTAAATCCTTCTGATATTCAAATCGTGTAATAGTGTAACGTGTTTGCAATAAACTTAAATTATCAATTACATCTGTTTCACTTTATCACAACCTACACTATACACATTTATTGGCTGTTATACAGGTAAGTATAACACACAACACGCATCACACGCTAGCCAAATTGGTGACCCATCGACTCAGAACAATATACCGACTTTAGTATTTTAAAATCATTTTGCAACATTCCGTCACGGCCAAGGATCAGAAAAGAGAAACAGCAATCCCGGGCAAGATCAGTAAGTAAAATCCAATTCATATATCTCTTACAAATCAATTTTTTAATATAAATGCTAGTAAATGTCCCGGTAATTTAAGGAAATATACACGTGGTATAGTTCCCATCAATACCCTATTTTGTCAATCAATCCCTAGCTTGAAATGTTTTACTATTTTTATGAAAATTAAGTGCGTGTTAAAATTAATTTCAGTGAGAACGATCCTGAAATCAGGCTGTCAACAACGTGGCTAACCATGGCATCATAATCTTGCGATGAATTACAACCTACCCACTACAACCTACAACGGCAGCATCTACTCCCCGGACAAGGAAGATGACGCAACAATCCACGTGGACAACCTGCAGTTGAACAAGCCAACCTACCCACATATCTCAATCAAGTAACCTATATCACGATTTCTTATTGCCATTTCGCAAAACAATGAATTGTTCAGCATACCTACATAATCATGTTTTAGATATACATTATTGTAGTGATATTAAGGTTATTGTCCAATAATTGCCAAACCTTACTTTGAGGTAATTTAACATCATACTATTTTGTAATAACAAATTTAAATTATTATTGCACTATATAATAATAGCGCCATATTTGCATATCGGTATTTCACAATAACTTACGTGACGCGGTTTGCGTCTTCACTAAAATACAATACAAACGCGAACTCGCTAATAACTTGCTAAGATATCCGGTAGATGGAATAGATTCTTACACAGTATTCTCTAGTTTTTTTTTTGTATTTTTTATGTCTTGCATAACGTATTACGTAACATATTATTGGAAATGATCTCATCGGAAGAAACAAACATACCCGTAACATATTATTGGAAATGACCTCATCGGAAGAAACAAACATACCCGTAACATATTATTGGAAATGACCTCATCGGAAGAAACAAACATACCTTCATCGTTTCAAGAACCTGCAACAATTTCACAAGAAAAGTCGAACAATATGGAAGACCAACGCGCAGGACATTCGGAAGCAAACATACATCATGTATTTTACCTACAAATACTAAAGCTTCCCCTTCAGATGAAACAAATCAAACCAGTCATCAATCAGCCGTCATCAATTAGAGAGAAACACAAGTAATAATCCGCGCATCTTCATCGCGCGAAGGACAATATTCCCGGCTCTGCTCATGGACTCCATCGGGACATCATTGTAGCGCCCAGGTCCCGGGAATCATCCCTGGCCAGCCTACATCGGATCTGAACGCCCTGGTTCCAGCAATCTGACCAGCGCTTCATCCATACATCGCGACCACAACGAGGACACGCAAAATCCTCACTGGTCCAAACAACTCCCGCTCAATCGCCTGCAAGGTCCACTGTACCTTCGGCCTTTCCGTCAGCACTGGCGTACTTGAAGAACCACGTTCTTCCCCAGTGCCTGATCATCATCGAGTCCGGTCACCAGCGCCCGGCGTCGACACACTGACCCGCGCTTGACCAACAAACCGCAAAGCAAACCATCGCCCGCACCCGGAGAATTCTATATATGTCACATCATCTCTCAGCACGACTACCGCGTATTACCCACAAGCAATAACCAGTTTAAAAGCATCTTTCATGGCAAGTGGTGAGCAAAACTGGATGGAAACCCTCCCACTTATATTACCAGCCTGAGATCTACTGTTCGCGAGGAATTGAAATGTTCGCCAGCCGAACTAACTAATGGAAGACTTCCTTGCGATAATCACACATCTGTTCCAGACCAACCTGAACCAAAGACAACAACAAGATCAGGTCGTCAAGTCCATTTTCCAATAAGTTACGGTACATACTAATGCACAAAAGACACAACTTTTTTAACATATAAATTTTCTGTAACTCATGATAGAAACAATGATTAAGAATCTACTCTTGCTATCGATTTAAAGATTGAATTCCATATACCAACAATTATATTCTCTAAATTAATGTTACATACATAATATTTAAGCGTTCAAGTTCTTGATGAAAACCTGACCTTTATATTATAATTATTTTGCAAATTACTACGTTTTTTATCATTTTATAAAAAACCTTATTACGATGAATACTTTCATCCCTTAAAACCATGAAGTAATTCCATGTAATCGCACAAAGTTACCTAGCTAACTTTTAACTTACCATATTATAGTGCAAACTCATATACATATATTTTCTAGGAGAAATTATCCATTCCGCTATATGCGACAACTTCTGTATAAATCTTGTTCAGAAATAACTTACCACTATATGTGATGACTCTGTTATAAATATAAATGCTTTTAACCATGTTAGATCAAATGTACTGATCACGCATTCTGATGTAACATGTCGTTGAGACCTATATGTATTATTATTAATTTTTTTACAGAATTGAACCATTGTCATTTGTTCGTAAGAAAACATAGCCTTTTAATAATATTATCTATACAAACACATTCTACGAACATATGACAGTTGTTTTTTGTTATATTTTTAGTTATCTTGTAACCTCCAAAGTAAAGATTTAGATTTATGTACTCACAGCCATGCTATTGCTAAATGTACTTTTACAAAAACATTTAAATATGTATTTTTTTCCTTTTTTTACACTTTTCTCATTTACAAAAACATTTAAATATGTATTTTTTTCCTTTTTTACACCTTTTTTCCATAACACGGATATAAATAATTTTATAATATAGTGACATTAATCGTCGTTTCCTTTTGTTCAAAGATTGAAGAAACACTTATGTTCATACTTTATACATTGATATCATGTTCCTATATTATAAGACAAATTTGTAGTTATTTAAATATGTAATAAATAATATTTAGAATAATCAACTTTAAAATAACTCAATAATTGACAACTCATGCTCCGAACACTGTTTGTAGACGCATTATTAAAAATATATACAAATGGAAATAGATTCCTATTTTTTATTTTATAATTAACTTATGCTTAATTTCATAATATGCTCCGACAACACTGTTCGTAGATGCATTACCATATAAAAAGGTTTAGATAAGTTAAATAATAACCACTTGTGTCAAATGTTGTAATACCATTTATTGTTTTCAAACATTAAAGTATTAAATGCACTCTGTTTGCAACTTTTGGTTTTGAAAATAAATACAAAACATACAATTGTCGATGCAGTAAATGCTCCAATTATAAATATAAAATTTTGTCGATGCAGTAAATGCTCCAATTATAAATATAAAATTTTGTCGATGCAGTAAATGCTCCAATTATAAATATAAAATTTTGTCGATGCAGTAAATGCTCCAATTATAAATGTAAAATTTTGTCGATGCAGTAAATGCTCCAAGAAAAACATACAGTTCGTAGATGCAGTACATGCTCCGAACATGTAATTATATCAACACATTTTTAAAAAAGGATTTAACTTTCAAATAATGTTATTATTAGGAATTTGTTCATGACTATGCGTTCACAAACATATAAATGTATTGTTCATAAAGTAACTTCACCATTTAAGAGATATCTTTCTGAACGCATAGGCTTATGTTATTTTGCGATGACGTCACACACCGAATTTGTTTATATTATGTAACCGACGTCATGCAAATTTTGTGATATGTATATATTTTTTCTAGAACCCCTAATTTTTTCTTTTATGTATCGTTGACACTGGGGGGAAGGTATGTGGGGGCAAGAACTGTCTGCCAGCCTAAAATAATATTTTAATACGGAAACACTGTTTCACGGATGGCAACCCGACGTGAAACAGAGCTCGCTGCCAATCCATTACCGACGAGCATTCCTGTTTCTCTGATCTGACCTGGCGGTCGACATTTCTTGATTCCTACTAAATCCTTCTGATATTCAAATCGTGTAATAGTGTAACGTGTTTGCAATAAACTTAAATTATCAATTACATCTGTTTCACTTTATCACAACCTACACTATACACATTTATTGGCAGTTACAAGGTAAATATAACGCATCACATGTTAGCCAAAAATGTGATGCCCGGTGAATGAATATTTTCTGAAGCTAAAAAATACGATCTATGAAAAGTCTTGGTTAGGCTAGCTTTAGACTTGTACGTTTTTTCGTAAATTTACGACTTCTAGCCAATGGGCATATTGTATTTTGAAAATCCAATTCGCCCATTGGCTAGAAGTCGTAAATTTACGAAAAAACTTACAAGTCTAAAGCTAGCCTTAGAATAATAATTTTTAATTCTAAACATTGCATTGCAAACACTATTTATTAAAAAAAATGTTTTATAACTAACTAACTAACTAACTAACCATCACGCCGTTTCCCCGCAAGGGTAGGCAGAGAGGACGGACCGCCAAACAACTCGGTCTTGGCACACACTCCTTGCCTCATTCACATTCATACATCGTCTCATACATACTCTTCTATTGTTCTGACTCTTGACATGGCCCGACTCAAGTATCTGATTCACTTGATCATGCCATGTCTTCCTCGGGCGTCGCCGACTTCTGCTACCATTCTCATTTGCATCGTATATTCTCCTTACACTCCTTTCTTCGCTCATTCGCTCTACATGCCCAAACCATCTAAGCGTCCCTTTCTTGATCTAACTCATTACGCTAACATCAACCTTGCACTCTTTGCGGATATCCACATTCCTCACACGATCATACATGGTTTTACCACACATACGCCTCAGGGATCTCATTTCAAAAGCGTTCAATCTACTTTCATCCTTTCTCTGCCAGTTCCATGCCTCACTTCCATACATCAGGGTAGGTACCAGCACTCCATTGTGGACTGCTAACTTCGCTTCTTTGGACATTTTTTTGTTAGCGCCAACTGCGTTCAGTCCTCCATTAATGGAGTTACCTGCATTTACTCTTCTTTAAATATCTTTGTCAGCCTTCCCATCTCTCGTAAACATGCTTCCTTAATACACAAATTCATCCACCTGCTCCAAGTATTCCTCATTCACAGCTATATTGCACACTGTTTTCGTACTTTCTCTTTCAAACACCATTACTTTAGACTTACTCACATTCATCATTAACTCATTCTTCACGCATACTTCGTTCATCCTAGACACGAGAGACTGCAGATCATCCATACTATTAGTAATCAGCACCGCATCATTAGCATACAACAGGCAACATACTTTCAGATTACTCAAATTCGCGCCCAATCCCACCTCTTTCAATTCTTGCATACAATTATCCATGTATAGATTGAATAACCACGGTGACATTACGCAGCCTTTTGTGATATCAAACCACCCCGTAAAACCACCGTTCACCCTAACACATGCAACGCTTCCCTCATATAGAGACGCAATTGCCTGAGTCAGATTCGAATTCACTCCATACTTGGAAAACACCTTCCATAGCTTTTTCCTGTCGACTCGGTCGTATGCTTTTTGTAAATCTACAAAGGCACAGAAAAGTTTCTGGTTTTTTGCTAGAAACTTCTCGGTGAGCATACGCAATGAGAAGATCTGGTCCATGCACCCCCTTCCACTCATAAAGGCACCTTGCTCATCCCATATTTTATCCTTTGTTTCCTTTCTTACCCTTTCAATCAAAATTCTGCCATACAGCTTGCCAACTGAACTTAGCAAGCTAATAGCCCTATGATTCCCACATTCCATACGTGACCCTTTACCTTTGTATAATGGCATGATCACTGCCCTTCTCCAATCTAAAGGCGTGTAACCCTCCTTTAAACATTGGTTAAAAAGATTGCACAACCATGTGAGAATTATACGGCTACCTCCTTTAAAATATTCAGCAGCAATATTGTCGAAACCGACAGCCTTACCATTCTTCATACACTTAATTGATCTTTCTATCGCATCTATGATAATTTCGGTAACATTCAGTCCACCATCATTCATATCTGATTCGCCGCTAGAATCACTGTCACTCACTTCGCTTTCAAAGACTTCCGCGAAATACTTCATCCATCTCTATTTTATTTTTTCCTCATTCGTCAACATTTTTCCATCTTTCGATTTTATCACTTTCATGCTTCCGGTTTCATGTTTTATAAAGTAAATCTATTTAAAACTTGGCGTTTCAATTCAAAAGTATAAATAAGTGCAATGCACAAATTAGTCACCTGTTCCTGTGGGAACCTATTTTTTTACTTTTACGTGAGTTCTTTTCTGACACGAAAGTAATAAGTCACATGAAGCTTACTAATTATCCTTTTTTTCAAAATTTCGTCAGATCTGAAGACACAATCAACTGAAACCACGGAGTGCCAGATGCTGACTAACAGTGGAAAAAAACCTTTTTCATGTTCTAAGTGCAATTATACGTCTTCTCGTAGGAGCCTTCTGACGAGGCACATGTTGACCCACATCGGTGAAAAACCTTTTTCGTGTTCTGTGTGCAACTATTCATACTCACGAAAGGATACTTTGATTAGACACTTGCTGACTCACACTGGAGAAAAACCTTTTTCATGTTCTGTGTGCAACAATTCATTCGCTCGAAAGAAATATTTGACGAGCCACATGCTGACTCACAGTGGAAAAAAATTTTTTAAATGTTCCGAGTGCAACTATTCATCTTTCTATAAGAAACATTTGACGAACCACGTGCTGACTCACACTGGGGAAAAACCATTTTCATGTTTGGAGTGCAACTATTCATGTACTCAAAACAGCTATCTAAAGAAACACATGCTGACTCACTCTGGAGAAAAACCTTTTTCATGTTCTGCTTGCAACTATTCATGTTCTCGAAAGTATTATTTGACGATACACATGCTTACTCACACTGGAGAAAAACCTTTTTCATGTTTGGAGTGCAACTATTCATGTTCTCAAAAGGGATCTTTGACGAGCCACATGCTGACTCACACTGGAGAAAAACCTTTTTCATGTTATGAGTGCAACTATTCATGTTCTCAAAAGGGATCTTTGACGAGCCACATGCTGACTCATACTGGAGAAAAACCTTTTTCATGTTTGGAGTGCAACTATTTATGTTCTCATAAGGGAACTTTGACGAGCCACATGCTGACTCACACTGGAGAAAAACCCTTTTCATGTTTGGAGTGCAACTATTCATGTTCTCAAAAAAGCTCTCTAAAGATACACATGCGGACTCACACTGGAGAAAAACCTTTTTCATGTTCTTTGTGCAATAACTCATATTCGCAAAAGGGAAATTTGATTAGTCACATACTGACTCACGCTAGAAAAAAGGCTTTTTCATGTTCTTTGTGCAATAGCTCATTTTTTCAAAAGGGAAAGTTGACGAGACATATGCTGACTCACAGTGGCAAAAACACTTTTTCGTGTTCCAAATAATTTTAAGTGCAATTATACATGTACTCAATAGAAATGTGGCGTCGAGAAAAATCTAGATTAACTTATTAATAATAAACCGCTCGACCTACTTAGTACCTTCTCCCGAATTATGTACCTGCAGTCGAAATCGCATCGTAAACAAAGCAACCTACGTACTGCAAGCACCTACTTGTCTTTTGACGACAATAATATCGCAAGTCCGTCTTTCACATTACGAGAACTCGCCAGAAGGTTCGAGTCTGCCGCCTATGCATAATTGCCGCGCTGTCGAAGGTTCCCGAAACACACAGATCAAACTGCAACTCTTCATTTATTCGAAAGAAAGAATCACGCGCGTTTTCACTGTCCAGAAAGACCTTCTTCATGTTTCAAGTCATATCTGAAGTGGCACATGCTGACTCACAATGGAGAAAAAACTTTATATGTTCCGAGTGCAACTATTTACGTTCTCGAAAGTGTTATTGGCCTGATCTGTTTTGTGCCGAACAGAACTATTCATCTCCTCAAAAGGGAAGTATTACGGTATAAAAACTTTATAAATTATTTTTTTTTTTTTTTTTTTATGTGACACCTCACAAGAGTGTCCCTGCCTGTCCCTGCCTGCCAGTGCACAGACAGGGGAACTATGTCACCACCCGGTTGGGCGGCGTTGTGAGGCGGAGTAAGGTAGGGGCTGTAGGAAGGGATTTGTTAATGCGGGCCTTGAAGAGGCTCGGATTATAGGAGGGAGGAAAAACAGATGCCGGTAGCTCGTTCCACATACGAGCCGACTTACACAAAAACGAGTCGTAAAAACGGCCCGTAAATGTCCTATGTTTAGTTTTTTCATGATCTTTGTTCATTTTATCGAAATATATATTATACGAGACATTTGCTGACTCACCGTCGATAATAAACAATTCATGTTTTTTTTATTTTCCTAATATTCTCACAAAGATCATCCCAATACTACAGTAACATTTCCAAAAATAAGAAACCGATCAAGATCACGTGGCAACTTAGAAATCCCATAATATAAAATGAGTGCTTCTCAACACCATTACACTTATCAAGGTTTAATTTTTTTAGTGCACTTCCACATAAAATCAAAATTATAAAGTTTTTAAATCACAAATAAAACAACTCATTGATTAACACAATGATAATTTTATGTTTTAATTTCATATAACGACTTTTACGTATCTTTTGATTAAATGTTCATATTGACCAAATGCAAATTTTAATATTTCATACTTAGTTATAATAAATTGTTTTATTTCATCATTTATTTACAAAAAAATACATATATATAAATATATTTTTCTTTTTTTAACATATCCTCTTGAAATATCATATCAGAATTCTAACTAACCAATAGCTTATTGTTGCAATTTATTATGTACCTACTCTTGCAATATTATCAGCTCTGCTTTATTCCAACTGAATAGAATAACTCCATGTACTTACCACCTACTTATTAATCGAAATTTAATAATATTATTTTTATTTTACTACATCCATATTCTTAAACTTATTTTGTATCTAATTTAGTAACTGCTATATTGGTCTATATCATTATGTACACTTTTGTTTTATACTATATTAACTTGTTTTTTTTCTTACTTTATAAATAAAATCTTTCTTTCTTTTCTTTACCTTATGTATACTGTAATGGCACTACTCCCCAACTCAAATACGAGAAACTTTTTTCTATATTGAATTGGGTAGGAACGTTTAAAAGAAAACATTTTATTGTGATTAGTTTTTAGAACAACACGCTTTTCTTCTGTAAATCTGTAATATGTATACATTTCAAATAAAAAATGTTTTAGAAACCGCAACCTGATGAAACACGTGCTTATGCACATGATTATAGTGAAGAAATTTTTTTATGATTGGTAACTATTGTGTTACCAATTATTCATGTTCTTATAGGGATGTTAATATTAAAACACTCGAGACCTGTGCTTCTCTTACCACTTTCAGTCATGACGGTATTTGTGTATTTTGTATTTGTGTACAAGTTACTATATTGTCTAATATAGTTTTCGTGTTCTTGTGAAATTTTTATAAATATTGTATTCGTGTGTACTGGTACATTTTGTATTTAATAGTTTAAAGTGAATTGGGTAGCTATGTTAAAAAGAAAACGTTTTATTGTGATTAGTTTTTAAAACAACATGCTTTTCTTCTGTAAATCTGTAATATTTTTGTATTTCAAATAAAAAAAAGTTTAAGCAACTACAACCTGATGAAACACATGCTGAATCAAAGTGAAGAAAATTTTCAATTTTTTTTTTATGTTTGGTAACTATTATGTTACTAATTATTCATGTTCTGATAGGCATGTTAATATTTAAACACTCATGACCTATGCTTCTCTTACCTTTTTCAGTCATTACTGTATTGGTGTACAATTTACTATATTGTCTAATATAGTGTTCGTGTGACGTGTTTATAAATATTGTGTTCGTGTGTACTGGTAAATTTTGTATTTTGTAGTTTAAAAGTCATATGTTTCTCGTATATTCATACAATTTTCTAATTTTAAATTAGTTAATTTCTTTGGATAGAGTTTTCGTGTTGGCATCTAAGTTATAGTTAATGAGTTTTATTAATAATTTTATTCTGAATTATTTGCTAATCGTTTAGGTTAGTAATGTGTGTGTTTCTTCATATTCATAAGCCTATCTTTACTTTTTTTAGTAGAAGATTAGAGATTCTACCAAATACATCAATTAGTTGAATGATTTTTTTCTTTCAACTTTTCTATGTGCTGTTTAAAGGTCAAGTGTTTGTCAGTTTGTAGCCCAAATTATATTTCACATCTGGAATATGTAGGTTTCTTTCTTTTGTTTTTAATTGTTTATGTAACGTCGTCAATCTTTTTGGTGACCTTAAGGTCATTTTATCGTTTTTTTTTATAAATTAACCGTTAGGATATTTTTAATAAGCCAGTTTTTCAATATATTAAGATCGATTTAAGATTGTTCTAATAAAATTTCACAGTTTTTGCTTTCCTGATATATCGTAGTGTCATCTGCGTATAAGAAGATTTTGCCATTTAGTAAATTGACTAATATCATTTTTGTTCGTTTGTAATATGAGTGGCCCCAGTAAGGATCCTTGAGGAACTCCATAGTTTTTGCTCTCGAATTATCTCCCATGCTAACATATTATTTTCTGTTATTTTAAAACAATTTATAAAAATAAAAACTCTTTATACACATATTGTAAGTAAGTCTCATGCCCAGGTTTCGGGTAGGTATATAGTAAAGGGAAAGATAATCTCAATCACCTATTTTGCTGTTTTTCTCAACATACTCAAGTATCTGGTTCACCTGATCAACGCAATATAGTCGGGCGTCCGCGATGTCGTCTACCATTCACCTTCGCGTTATATTTTTTTTTATTACGAAGATCATCCAAGTTTCGAAGTTGGCGCACCTGGTGTTTAACAGTAAGTGTGTTTGGTCCCGCATGTTTGTCGGCCATTGTTTTCAGTCACAGTAAACTCTTCAGTTAGAGATGTCATCGTGCGCTCCCACCACCTCACATCCGCGTGAAATTCTGGATCACTTTGCGCAGAAGGGCGAAGCTTTTTTGTACTATATCTTGACGGAGGATGAGACGTGGATGTGCTACAACACTCCAGAATCTAAAATACAATCACTTCAGTGACGTCATGCATCTTCCCCAGCCATCAAAAAGTTCAAGACGACCCATTCAGCCAGAAAAGTCGATGGGTGGGAAACGTTTTTCGATTGTCTTTAAAAATCTTTTATAGGGCTTCATCACATTATCAGCTTAATGTGATTTATTGTGACCTCAGAACGGGGTACCCCAGTAAGGTCACATTTTTTTCAAGCATTGTAAAAAATCAATAAAAAAACGTTCGACCTTTTTAAGTGTTTAATTGGGTTATTAAAGATATCAATTTAATTATTAATGGCATGAATATTTTTTTTGTAGATACCTGTGTATGTTTCTAGTGTTGCATAAGAATATTAATAAATTAATGTTTTTACTTTTTTATCCTAACGTCTAACAAATATTATTATTATTATTTTATTTTTTTTAATATGAAGCGGTTACTTTGTGATGTGACATTATAATTAAAAATTAAACAGTAACTTTGTAAACATCACTTATAGGTAAATACTTGATGCCGACCGGGTTTCGCTACAACCGTAGCTTCATCAGGGCTGTATACTACTAAACATCTAAAAATTAAATTAACATTGATATCAACTCGGGGTAAGAGGCTGTGCAGTAAACATATTCGGTTCCCTCAGTGTGTTTCTTATCCAACCTGGATGTTATGGACGCTTGTGTGTAAAAATCTCCGATCTCCTGTGAGTGAAACGAACCATCAACATCGTTGAAGAACATAAAAGGGGTGAGTCGGATTCCTTCCTTACTCCATGTTCACCATCTCAAACTATAGTTGTATCAACTCGAAAGTTCACAATTATTGTTTACAGTCCACTCTTGATTCCCTATTGCAATAACATAATTATTAAGCATTCCAATTACACACATTATAAATATTAGTTTAAATAGTGGAATATTCCCCTCCGTTTATAAAAAATCTATTGTAACACCCGTTTTTAAATCTGGCAGCCCTGAAGAAATATCAAATTATCGACCCATATCTGTTGTCTCAAACATTGCAAAAATTTTCGAAAAGATCGTGAAAAAGCAACTTTTATACTATATTGAAAATAATAAAATAATTAGTCCTGGCCAATTTGGATTTAGAGAGAAACTAGGCACTCATGATGCCATTGCAGAACTAACTTCAACTATATACCGTGCATTAGATAAAAAAAATAAATGCCTTGGCATTTTCATTGATTTACGTAAGGCTTTTGATGGTATCTCCCATACAAAACTAATTAATAAATTAAATGATATCGGTATTATTGGTAAGGTAAGGTATTGGCTGCAAAGCTATCTAACTCAAAGAAACCAAAAAGTAAAATTAAATAACTCACTTAGCGTAGATGAAACTTTAGAATTTGGAATTCCCCAAGGGACTGTTATTGGACCAATTTTATTTATAATTTACGTTAACCATATGTTTAAATTATCACTTAATGGTAAACTTATATCATTTGCTGACGACACTGCAATAATTATCGAAAAAAAGACATGGATCGAAATTACCAATGCAGCGAATCAGGATATGAAGGTTATAAAAAATTGGTTCGATGGCAATTTATTATCACTTAACACAGAAAAAACATATTGTATTCCTTTCACTCTACAAGAAGATGTGCCAAATAACCTAATTAACATAACAATTCATTCTAAAAATTGTGTAAATGACGGTACATGTAATACGGACTGCGCGAAACTAAATCATAAATCCAATATAAAATATCTTGGTATCTTAATAGATAAAAAAAAAGTGGGTGTGTCAAGCCTACGCAAGACAGAAGTGAAACTTCTAGTTTCAGCTGATGCTTGGCGTGGCGCAGTTCGCTGGTGTCTGAGAGAGAGGAAAGAAGAGAAGAGAGAGAACGTTCGTGAGCGGCTCCCCCACCTCAACAAGGTTTCACTTCAAAAATGCCACAGCCGAGAATCGAACCTCGCTTAACTGATTGAAAGCCAACCACGCTGAGCACCAACTGTAAGCAAAGCCGCATAAATTGATTATATTATGTAGGTTCTGAAAATATGAGAGCTTGTTATGTTTTATAATGTTACCTACATCACACCCAAAATATAATATATTTTTAAAAATAATGTACAATGTACAGAAATAGAATCCCACACAAGATCGCGTAGTGCGCTCTAGCGAACGGATATTTTATCAGAGGGAGATAGTTTTAATTTTTTTTTCTGTAAATTATTACATATTATCAAAATAAATAAATTAATTAAATAAATGTAATACAATTATCATAATATACGGATTAGATAATAATTTTAATCCAACACAATAACGCAAAGCGCGCTCTAGCGGAGTAATGTTTTATCACAGTGAGATAAGTGTTTTTATTATTTTGCAATATTATTTTCTTTTAAAAAATGTTCTGACCTACTAAAAAATAAGATATTGAATGAAAAAGGCGTTAAAAACAAAAAAATAATGTGCGATGGCCGAGAATCGAACTCGGATCAACTGCTTGGAAGGCAACTATGCTGACCATTACACCACCAACGCCAGTTGTCGGGATGAGCTAAGAAGCATTTATATGTTACTTCAAAACTTTGACTAGATCAAATGAACTTTAATCGGTGGTGGGGGTACCCGCATTTTCGTTTCGGTCATGAGTCGGTTTTACTCCGGTCCTCGAAATTGCATGACGCGCGTAAAGAAGTTTCACTTCAAAATGTTAAATGGAAAGACCATATTAATCTCACTGTTGAAAGAATAAGAAAACTTATCTATATTTTCTATAATATACGAAATATTTTAAATAAGAAAACTATCAAAATTGTCTATTATGCATTAATTCAGTCCTTATTGCAGTACGGGATTATTGGGTGGGGAGGGGCTTTTAAGTCTTCTTTACAGCCAATAATTACAATTCAAAGAATAATTATAAAAATCATCCTTAGAAAACCATATGACTCCCCTACTTTAGAGATATTTCAGGAATTCAATGTACCATCTATAACAGAATTGTATAAGAGAATCGCTTTATATCAAATTTATAAAGAATATTTTATTTATAAAATGCACCCCTCAGATAGCATAAGCAATAGATTCAAAACTAATGGCTTAATAGCCATTCCTATGCTTAGAACGACCACGGCTCAGCACCACTATTCATATTTAGGTGTGAGATGGTACAATATATTATTGTCCAAAAATAAAATTAGTGTAACCGAAACTGTGAATTATGAACAATTCAAAAAGTTAATTAAGTCCCTTAAATTGGATAATGATATATTGTACCCCTAATTTTCTTACACTTACTCAATCTGTAAAAAATATATATTAATTTGATTGTCTTTGAAAAAAAACTATTTTTCAAAATTTTTCTTGATATATTGTACCCTTAATTTCCTCACGCTTACTTAATCTGTAAAAAGATGTATTATTTTAATTATCTTTAAAAAAATAATTTTCTAATTTGTGTATCCATGTTAATATTATGTTTGTATTTATTTAAAAAGTTTTTGATTATTGTTTACAAAATCATTAGAACTAAATGTAAAGACTCCTCCCATAAACACGAGCTCCTGGAGCTCAACTTATGGAGAAATAGAATAATAACGAAAAAATTATTTATAAGTCTGCATATTGTAATCATTTATAATGTTAAATAATAAATAAAAAAAAATAAAAAACATTTCTATAGAATTATTATTTTTTGGTAAACTAATGTTTAAGACAAGAGTTTTTATGCTTAGCACAAAGGGTAAAAATTATTTTACAAGCAATAATTATTCGCCTAAAACAGTCATCCACATTGAAAAATCTCCTGATTAAAGATACATGACGCCAACGGGACTCGAACCCGTGTCCCTTCGATTTCGGTCGACAGCTCTGACCACTGAGCCATGGCGGTTTTTCTCGTATCCGCGAAATAATTCAATATATACTAGTGTTTCATTCAACAATTACTGCTTGTTACATTTTTTCACCTGAAAACAACCAACTTTATTTAATATGAGAAAGGCATTGTAAGTGCTAACTCTCTCACTAGATCGCGTCGAGACAAATTGTCTACATTTTTAGGTGAAATACTAGAACTTGTCAAATTTTAATTAATATTTTTTGGTAAACTAATGTTTAAGACAAGATTTTTTATGCATAGCACAAAGGGTAACAATTATTTTACAAGCAATAATTATTCGCCTGAAACTCTCATCCACATTGAAAAATCTCCTGATATAAGATACATGACGCCAACGGGACTCAGTCAATGATGGGGATACATTATAAAACCGATGTTACACCATTAGCAACACAATGAATTAAATGACATTCCACCAAATTCGCAAATTATTCTAGTACACGAACATCTTTACTTGAAAGACCGTATCAGCCATTACCTCAACACAATTATAAATAATCTATTACATTTTTTTTAATCTAAAACTCTCTCATTCGAAAAATTAACCTCAGTCTATCATTCCTTCAAACAAATCTATTTCCGATAAAACAAGTCTAATCCATGTTGAAATTAATAAATCTAATTATTAAATCAATATTAAAAATGCCGAAGGATCATCTAACAAACCTAAATTTTGAAAATTTAAAGTATTAAAATTTTATGATCTAGTCCGGAAGAACATCAACATCAAAAATCTGTTAAAAAAATAAGAAAATACACAGATTTAGGAAATGAAATAAAAAGAATTTGGCGTATTCAGACAATAAAAATATTACCATTCATTATTTCGGCTACTGGCATTATACCTAACTCTCTCATTAAAAATTTAGGCGTATTAGATCTATCAAAAAATTTATATATAAAGATGCAAAAGTCGGTCATTTTGAATACATGTAGGATTACAAAAGATTTTTTAAATATTTAAGTTGAAGGATCAGTAGGATTTATAGGCCCTGTTAGAAGTTCTACCGAGCCAAACCCTCTGATATGAAAATATCTGGAGTCGGTGAAATATTTTCCCATTTGATCTCCGGTGAGTTGACGTGTTGTTCTTGTAATGTTTTGTATTTATTTTGCTTATATAATGCACTTACATAATGTTGATTGACTAGATAATCATTTGCGGAAAAGTGTGTGGAAGGGTTTAGTTTTTCCTATGGGGAAGATTTAACCCGGACAACAAAATCGGAAGCATAAAAAAAAAAGAAATAATAATGCAATCGTAGTTTAACTGAAAGTCGCACACGACAAAACATGTATTCCAAACACATCATTTGAGTGACATTAGCACAATATCTAGGGAAAAAAAATCTTCACAAAAACTTCAAAAAATGACTCGAAATGGATGCCTGAATTTATTTTGAAGATTAAACCTAAGGTATTTCGAATATCGAATTTAAATATTATTTCTGCTAGGTATATTTCTTGACATAATATCAGTTCTAATATTGAAAATAACACTTAGATTCAAAACAAATCCGAGTTCATTGAACCAGAGCTACTGTCGCCCACAGAAAAACCTTCAACAAAAAAAAAATATTGTTTTTTTTTGTATTATCATTAATCGATTAATCTGATGCAAATTAAAGATAAAACCAAAACTTATCACTTGTAAAACCATCACTTTTTTGTCACACATGTAGATAATCCTATTCATATGATGTTTTTTATTCAACATTGTTTTAAGCATGTTATTATTTTGCAACATGTTGTATTTAGTACACACCACAGTATTACAAGATTGCGTCAACGATGTTCTTCTCAGTTTTTTATTCTTTAATAGAGATTTTTGTCAGATTTACTAACGCACAACGATATATTTTTTATAAGCGATCAATCAACAGGTGATTTGTCAAATATGACTTTCTTGAATAAGAATAGTAGCACTCGGAACACGCGAAAGCTTTTTTTCCACTGTGATCCACCATGTGTCTGGTTTCGTTGGAAAAATCCAGGTACTCTTTCTTAATATTCCGGAGGTCTATGTCCTGATCTGTATCCGGCATTTCACATCCGTCTAAACACGTCTGAAAGATTATTTTTCCTAGTTTTTGTTTTTGCAAAAAGATGCACATTGAGTAATGTAAGTGTTCTCATGTATAACATACGGGAAAAATTCGGAATTTTGCGCGGGAGGGTACGTTTGCACAAGAGTACATATTTAATATTATCATCATGTAACGGGTTGGATTATCTCTATCGCAGGTATGTCATGAAAACAGTCCCCCTAGCTCTGATGATGAGAGTCTCGTCTCTGCCTGGAATAGTGGCAAACCCTTACTTTAAGTCAGCGTTTGGGGCTCTAATAATCAAAGCGGTTCCATGATAAATCAACACACTGACGATTTAAAACACATTTCAAAAGTGATATAAAGTCATTAGAAACGATGAAAAGAAAAACCTTACCTAACCTAACCTTCTTAACCCTGTTAATAAAGTTTTAGTTTCATCATTTTCCATGACTTTATATCATTTTTTCATTTTTAAAATGTGTGTTAAATCCTCAGTGTGTTGATTTATCCGGTCACCAATCCACATATGCGACTTATCTATTTTCACAATATTTACCACCCAATATCAACATAGGCGCTCACAGATACCTATCAATTGACGCCCACTGTGGTTTCATAGCACCATATACCTTTTTCGACTCAAAATCTAAAGTCTACTTATAGTCTACTTATTATTCCCACGGTTTTGGGACCATTATTATTTTTTATATATGTCAATGATATATTCAATATTTCCAAATATGGAGACACTGTCTCTTACGCTGACGATACAGTCCTACTACTAAAAGCAAACACCTGGTCAGAATTAAATAACATGGCAAATACAGATATCAATGAACTAAAATTATGGTTTGATGAAAACCTGTTGACTTTAAATTCTAAAAAAACTTATTATTTACCATTTTTTATTAAAAAACAAGAAACACCTAAAGAAATAAACATAATTATCACTCTGTGAAAAATACAGAAAACCACAAATGCAATATGTTATGCACAAACATAAAAAGCAAGACCGATATTAAGTACCTAGGCATAACAATAGACCAGCGTTTAAAATGGTCCCCACATATAAATATTCCGAACAACAGAATAAGGAAACTAACATATATATTTAGATGTTTAAGAGATATTTTAATCGAAAAATTACTTAGAACCACATACCTACTTCGCTTTCTGTCAATCAATTATACAAAACGGCATTATAGGCTGGGGCGGTACATATAAAAATCAAACACAAACAATTTACATATCACAAAAACTAACAATAAAAACCATATTAAAAAAACCCTATACATATTCGTCCGAACTTTTATTCAAAGAATTTAAGGTCAGAAAATTAAGTGCATTATACTTCTACCATGCAACATAACAAATTTATAAAAACTATATTCAAAATAATATTGCACCCTTTAAAAATAACAGAAATCTTAGACAAACGTCAATACTTCCTACTCCTTAATATAAAAAAACAATAGGACAGTTTAACCATGAATATCTCGGAGTTAAATTTTTTAACTCATTACCAGAAAAAATTAGAAACATGAACGCAAATATAAACGAATTCAAAAGCCACCTTAAAAAGTGTTCCGAACAGTTGAACTGAATCATATCAAATATAAACCAACATAACAACACCCCCCATACACACAAGCTCTGCCTATTTATGGGGGTACATCAAATACTTATATTATGTAATTAATAACTGTACTATATTGTGTAATGTAATTCGTCTATCCTTTTTCACTAAAAAAAAAAAAAAGATATTTAATTTATTCAGGGTTTACCTTCGTATTCCTTTAGTGTTGTGACACTTTACACCACTGAAACCGCACCTTCAGGGAAGATATAATTAACAAAGAATAGAGTATTAATGTGGTAGACAATGGCTGGCTGTCAATCACTTGTTTCGGGTCTTCAGATTACGTCAGGAGCTCACGAGCGGCCGAATGCATTTTTATTTTCGAAAACTGCCTGTATGAGCCAACCTTATAAAATACCTTTTTTACGAACCATGAAGAACAACAACATGATGTTATAGTACACTAGACTAATATTATTGGAATGAATCGCCGAGATCAGGTTTTTGAAATTTATTTATTTTTATTTATTTATTATTTAACACCCAGAGGGCCTTTACATGGTTGATAGTATAATTTTAAGTTGACATATACTTCGAAACATAAAAAATAAGAATAAAATTACATTTTATAAAAGCTATGCAACAATTCATACAAATACAAAAAACAAAAACAGAAAATTACAGCTATTTGTAGGTTTACATGATGTGTTTAGGAGTATTGTTGAAATAAATGTTTTAAATGATCCACCAAACTTGCCAAGTTGATATTAAATATGTCAACATCACCCAAGTAATGATTTCTCATGGTGTGAAGTCGTTGTATCGGAGAGTGGGCAATGTAGTTACGCCTATGTGTGAGGCTGTAGAATATTGGATTTTGTCAAATTTTATTGTTAAATTATAAAAATAATTGTCTATGACTTCACTGTCTATGCTTAACTGTTATATTTTTTGACACATGCTTTCTTTAACGTCCATTGTTTCATCCAGTCACCCGCGCAGTTTAACGCAAAATCCCATACTTGTGATAGTTATTAAGTATAGTTACGATAGTTGATATAAGCTGACTATGTTAAAATTTCAAATTTCCTTAAACAGACTGACTGGTCATTCTTTGATAGCGACGATGATATTAATGTACACCTTAAAAAATTTTACTTCATCGTTAATTCTGCAATTGAACAATTTGTTCCTTTAACGACTTACAGAGAAACTCTATACCCAAAATGGTTCTCAAAAGACCTGATAGACTTAATTTACCTCAAAAAATTATCTCATAAGAGATTCAAACAAAGTCGCCTGGCCATCGATTATACTGCGTTTCAAAAATTGAGGGCAGAGTGCAATAAGCTCTCCGCAAAATGTTACAAAAATTACATTAGTGATGTCGAAGGCTCTATCATGGACGACTCAAATTTCTTTTGGAAATATGTTAAATCCCAAAAAGAAAATGGTACTTACATACCTAGTAGTGTGTCATTCGATTCTAAATTATCCCAAAATCTTCAGGAAACTGTTAATCTTTTTGCTGATTTTTTTAGCGGCGTTTACATTAATGCAAGTGAAGACAGCAATATTTCGTGCTTTGATTTGGTTGAAACTCTTGATATATCTGACTGTAATGTAACCATAGACGATATTATATCTAAGCTGAAGAGTCTTGATTCCCGAAAATCCGCAGGACCTGATAATGTTTCGCCCAGGTTTTTAGTAAATTGTATGCATACATTGTCATATCCTATTCATAAGTTATTTACAAAGTCACTCTCATCAGGTGTATTCCCGGACCTTTGGAAGTTTAGTCTTTTAACGCCCATTTTCAAAAAAGGTAATAAGAGCGAAGTAACAAATTATAGGCCAATATGTATAATGTCTACTTTACCCAAACTTTTTGAAAGCCTAGTACTAGATAAGTTGATATCCCGAATCAATCGAACCATCTCTCCCCTTCAACATGGATTCATTAAAGGTAGATCTACTCTTACCAATTTGATATTGTACACGAATGATATTGTTAATGCCCTTAATGCATCACATCAAACTGATTCCATATATACTGACTTCAGTAAGGCATTTGATAAAGTAAACCACAAAATATTATTACGTAAACTAAAATTGTTGGGAATAAGAGGGAGCATGTTGGAATGGTTTAAGAGTTATCTATTAGGAAGGTACTTAGCAGTCAAGATAGATTCGTTTACTTCTTATACATTTGCTGCCTCGAGCGGAGTACCACAGGGATCTCACTTGGGCCCAATATTATTTTGTTTGTTTATCAATGATATTGTTAATATTTTTACTAATGTTAAAGTCCTGTTATTTGCCGACGATCTGAAGATATACAGAATAATCAAAGACGATGACGATCGCGCAATTTTGCAGTTGAACCTTAATAAACTATGTGCGTGGTGTTCTGTCAATGATTTGCAACTAAATTTAGGTAAATGCCAGATTATCAGTTTTTACAAAGGCAAAAATCCACTTAATTTTTCCTATTTTATGAATGGTGCTAATCTTCTTCGTGTATCACAGATTCGTGATCTTGGTGTTATATTCCACGAGAGTCTACAGTTTAACGAACACATCGATGAAATAACAAGCGATGCGATGAGAATACTAGGTTTTATTTTGAGAATGGGAGCAAATTTTAAAAGTATGTCAACATTAAAACATCTGTATTGCTCGTTAGTACGAAGCAAATTAGAATACAATTCCACCGTATGGTCACCGTACTACAAGGTCCATTCTCAATCATTAGAAAAAGTACAAAATAAATTCCTTCGGTACATTAATTTTAAAATGAAAATTCCAATCGAATTTATAAATTACAATAACTTGCTTGCTGAAACTAAACTTCTTAAATTATCTGATAGAAGAGTGTTAATTGATTTGCTATTTTTATTCAAAATTATTAAATCTTTAATTGACAGCCCTAATTTGTTGGAACTTATTTGCATTAATGTTCCTGCTAGGCAAACTCGCAGTAAAGATACTTTTAAATTTAACAAGAACCTCAACACTAATTATTCTATTTTTTCACCAATTCCTAGAATTCACAACCTTGCGAATAAATACTGTGAACTTATAGATATGTTTGGTTTTGACAATTTTGTGAGCTTTAAAAGGCAACTTATTTCGATTCTATCGGCTAATAATTAACTTTTATAGCTTTAATAATTTTATTACATCTTCTCCCATTCGAAACCTTTCTAGTAAATTATATCCATATTTGTTTGTTTTTTATTTGCTCTACTATACACTTATAATTGTATGCATATACCTACTAACTACTTTTTATACATAACACTATGTTCCATCTCAGATCTTATTATTTCTTATTCATGTCGATATTGCTAAATTCTATTAGTTTTTGCTTTTTACAGGTGCAACTCTTATTTTGTTATTTTTTTTTTTTTAAATCTCTGTTATAATGTTCTTTACCTCACGAGTAAGTTACACTCTAATTTATATTGGTTTATCGATTTGTTAAACTCACAATTAATACTGGGTTTAAACACACCCACTTACTTACTTTTTATGTTGAACTTTCTTTTACTTACTATTTCATGCTTGGGTATATTTTATATTGAATCCATCTTATTAGTGTTTTGCTAATTTGCACAAAATTTTATTATATGTGTTGCTTTCTTACAATTAACTCCATTTATCTTCTTATGTTCAATTATTGTAATCAATGTAAATGTATATTTTCATGTAAAAGCCCATTAGGGCGTAAATAAAATAATAAATAAATAAATAAATAAGTTAGTGATAATTTTTATTTTCATTGCTATTCATTTTGGTAGCGACCACTGTTCTTATGTCATGCTCAAATGTCTAAAACTATCTAGTTTAACTTACGCCAATCGGTACCCAAAACGGAACGGTAATTCCTATTTAAATATAAATATATCTGACCATTAACGACGACTTTTTCAACCGTTTTCAAATATATTAACTTCAGGGTCAAGGTACACACGTAATTATATTCTAATTTCCAATAATGCGTTATGAATACTATTTCTTGGTTTTTACAGAATATTACAAGCCAAACCAAATTTTCACGGCAGATACAAAGTAGGGTTCCGTCACAATTATGTTCTTTTTCAGGAATATTTGTTTGGCCGGAACCAATTACTAAACGCTACCACAGCAGTGCCATGGATCTACCAAATCAAGAGACTGTTTCCATCAAGACGGAACCAGCGGCCCAGGAAGAAAGCGGAGATGAAATACCGTATACAGATATAAATATCGATCTTCCAGATATAAAGAAGGAATGTTTGCAATATGCGGAGAGTACTCAGACAGACGGTAGGTTGCATTGCATACGCATAAAATGTAGTATGTTTAATTCGGATATTCGGAATCCATGTCCGTTTCGAAATGTCGTGCAAACAGGACGTATTTACTTTAAAATAAATCTTTGCTATTACTGCTAAACTACAAAACTCTTATAGTTCAAGTATTGCTCACAATAAACCCTCATCTGTTTTTGACATATATTCGTGTCTAATAACTAAATATTTATAAAAGAAAATATCATTCCATTAATAAAACCGTGTTATGAAGGTAGACAGGATTAAATGTTTTCCTTCTTGAAACATCGGTCCTTGAAGTGACATCTAGCATCTTTATTATTTCCGTAATTAAGCTTAAAGTCTGTTCACCTCATTCTTGCTCCTGTGTGGTCAATCAATGTTATCTTTTGTCGTTGTCGTATTTATGTATGTCGTATTTTGCTTTAATTTTAATTTTTTAATTTTAATTAAAAACTAGTTTTTTGTACAATAATACAATACTTTGTTGTACTGTTTTTCAGGTTGCTTTAATATTGAGTCTGTTACCATCAAGGCGGAGCTGGGACCCCGAGAAGAAGATGAAGGGGAATTTCCATATACGGAAATTTACATAGACCTGCCGGATGTTAAAAAGGAGTGCTTAGAACGCTTTGATAGAATATTCCAGACAGCAGGTAAAATGTTTTTTCGTTCTTAGTAGTCCAGTTAATCTAGACAAAAAAACCTGAATGCTGAGGTTTTCTGGTAAAAAGTCCCTCCAAAGGAAGTTCTAAGCCATTATGTCTCCGAAACTCAAATATGTGAAAAAATTAATTCCGAAATGGAACTCCTTATAAAACTACCTACAAATAATTGTGAGGTTGTTGTTTAAAAAAAATACTTGATTTTTATTTTTTTTTTAAAGCTATTTTTTGTCTTTTTATTTCAAGGTAAACGAAAATGTATCCGAACATAGAATTTGCTTTATTATTATAACTGTGATTATTTCAATAAAAAGGGTTCAGTTTATTTCAGTAATGACTTTATTCTTCTTCAACAAGTGTACACTTTGACAGTTCTCTTCTCAGTAATAGACCATAGAGCAAGGTTAAACAGTATTGCATTTATATTGCCATATTCTAACACCCCTTCTCAATGTAAATACAGTTGTTAAACATAAACAAACTAATAATAATTCCTATATTAACACTGATAATGTTATACAGTTTTGCCCATAACACCACACTTATTTAAATGTTTTACAATCAGCTCTCTGCTTAAAGCTTTTGTTAATATGTCAGCTGGTTGCAAATTTGTGTTAACATATCTCACACAAATCTTATTTTCTCTGACCAATTCCTTAACAAAATTATAGCGAATATCTACATGTTTTAATCGCTTTATAGCATCTGTATTTGCATTTATCAATGCCGACTGATTGTCACAAAATATATTAACAGTGCAAATATTTTTAAAATCAAGTTCAGTTAGCAGATTTATAAGCCATGACACATCACTAGCAGCCATGCTCATAGATACATATTCTGATTCAGTGGATGACAAAGAAACAGAGGCCTGCTTCTTTGAACTCCATGCGACAAGACAATTATAAATCAAAAGTATATAACCAGAGGTGGATTTTCTATCCTTGATATCACCACCCCAATCAGCATCGCAATATCCTTCCAAAATGATATCATTACATTTATAAATTAACTTATAATTTAGACTATACATTATATATCTTAACACTCTCTTTAATGCACTTAATAGCTCATTGTTGGCGCAGGTTTGATACCTACTTAACATAGAAACCGGAAAACACAAATCAGGCCTGGTACCTGATGCAGCATACATTAGACATCCTATCATTTGTCTGCACAAATTCGGAATACTGTTGTCTACAGCAATACTGTCTTTTACAAATATTTTAGTGTTAAAATTAGGGTCCATAGGGGTTGACATAGGCTTACAATTTTGCATATTAAATCTTTTTAAAATATTCTCCAAATATTCTCTCTGATCTAACTCTGTAATACCAGTTTTCAAATTTTGCTTTACATTTATACCTAGGAAATTTGATATTAGCCCTAAGTCTTTCATTTTAAACTCTTTACATAATATACTCTTAAATTTAGAAATATCTTCCCCATTTGTACCAAAAATTAGAATGTCATCGACATAAAGTAAAATGTACATTTTCTCATTGTCATAATACTTTAAATATAAACATGAGTCACAGTTAGATTTAACAAAACCCTCCTTATTTACTATAGAATTGAATTTTATGTTCCAACACTTTGGTGAACTCTTTAAACCGTGCAGTGACTTATTTAGCTTTACAATATTATTTCCCTCAGAATAAGCCCCTTCTGGCAATTTAATATAGACTTCCTTGTCTATATCGCCATACAAAAACGCCCCTATTACATCCATTTGATATATAGGTAAATTTAATTTAGTCGTTATCGCTGCAAAAATTCTAAATGTTGATAATTTAGCCACAGGAGCGTAAATGTCACTTAAATCAAAACAACCATTTTGTTCAAACCCCCTTGCAACTAGCCTAGCCTTATACTGCTTCACATTACCATTTCTTTTAATCTTAAAAACCCACTTGCTACTTACTACCTTTTCATGTACTGGTGCATTACAAAAATTCCAAGTATTATTCTCTTCTAAAGTTTGCAATTCTCTACTTATTGCCTCTTTCCACCTATTTGCATCGCTTCTTTCCATAGCTTCTTTGTATGTCACTGGCTCATTTTCTTCACTTACAACATTTTGACATTGATAGAATGTTGTCGGTTTCCTCACCCGCTTGCTTCTTTCATTTTGAGGTAACAATGTTTCATCTAGGTCTGATAGTTCATCATCACATGGCTCATATTCACTTTCACTTTCACATAAAGAACTGTTTTCAGTGAGATTTGTATGACTGTCATTTTGAGTAACTTGAGTTTCCTCACATTCAGCAACCTTTTGTTCTTCCACTGTTTCTTCTGATGTCAGCAAAGTTTGAGTATTCTGATCCGACACATCCTCAATTTCTTCTGTTTCCTCTTGACTTAAGAAAATTACATCTCTCTTTACATTTACGCTGTTTTTCTTAGGGAAGTAAATTCTATAGCCTTTGACGTTTTCAGCATAACCTACCATCAAACCCTTCTCAATTTTCTTATCCCATTTTCTTCTTTTCTCTTTTGGGATGTGTGCATACACTGGTGAACCAAATGCCTTCAGTTGATGAACATCAAAACTACTATTTGTCCATATTTCATATGGAGAATTTCCTTCTTTACCTTTCCCAGTTCTATTCAAGACAAAAGCAGCAGTATTTACCGCTTCTGCCCACAATTTCTTAGGTAAATTCTTCGCGTGTAGCAGTGTTCGTGCTGCTTCAACTAGGGTTCTATTTTCCCTTTCAGCTTTCCCATTTTGTTCGGGAGTATAGGGAACAGTAGTCTGGTGGGTTATTCCACGCTTGGAAAATATTTCCTTTACATCTCTATTTATGAATTCTAGCCCATTGTCACTCCGAAATATCTTGACTTTGTTTCCAGTAGTATTTTCGGCTTTATTTATAAAATCCTCCAAACAGCGCTTAATCTCGTGTTTTGCTTCAACGAAATACACACTTCTAAAGTTAGAATAGTCATCCTTTAGAACGACAAAATATCTCGACCCGCCAATTGATTTTTCTTCCATGGGTCCACAAGTATCCCCATGTATGATTTCACATGTTTTTGTGCTCACATGCTCACTCCTCTTAAATGGTAGCCGATGTATTTTTCCTTTCAAGCAACTTTCACATTGGGGTACGTCAGTTTGTTTTACTTCAATGTTATTTTTCTGCAATGCTTTCTTTACGTAATCAAAGTTTTGATGTGCGAATTTCTCATGCCACTCGTATAGGTCATTTTTAATAATATTAGCAACACTTGCGACCTCGCATTTGAAACGAAAATCCATATTGTATGAACTGTCTAATCGACTTGCTATCGCACAAACAACGCCATTTTTATAAAATAAACACGAACTGTCACTTGTGACCATAGTGTATCCGCGGTCAGCTGCGCATTTCACAGAAAATAAATTTGACTTCAGATCCGGAACGAACAAAACGTTGTTTATGGTTGAATTTATCCATTCAGTCCCATTATATACTTGTACCGCCATCTGTCCACAGCCTAACACACTAATGATAGCTCCATTTCCAACAATAACTGACTTTTGCGGAACATTTGAATATGATGTAAATAAAGAGCGATCGTTGCACATGTGTTCGCTCGCTCCAGAGTCAACTAACCACTTTGAATGTTCATAATTTGTATGCGAGGAATTCAACACTACAAAGGCATTACTTGTTTTCTTATTTTCCTTTGACTTTCTAAACCGACACTGTGCCTTATAATGCCCGAATTTTCCACAGTAAAAACATTTACGTTCGTTTAACTTTTTCTCACTGTCTCGATTACTTCTACACTCAGCTTGTAAATGTCCGACTTTACCACACATGTAACACTTAATATTTCTCTTAGCTACGAACGCAGATGAGGACGAAGTATCTTGTATTTCATCACTTTTAACTTTCACCCTTTCCTCTTCAATTAATAACCTGGCTACTAAATTATCGAACGTTTGTTTGTCGTCTGGCGCCGATTCCCACGCCGATATAAAATGTTTATATTCATCTGGCAAGCTCATTAAGACTTTAGTTATTATAAATTTATCAGACATATCCTCGCCCATTTGTTTTAACTGATTTTGCATCTCTTGAATTTTAGAGAGAAAAACTGACATTTCGGTGCCTTTCTCATATCTGTATTGAAAGAATCTTTGTTGGATAATATGGATACTGGTTTCCGACTTCTGTTCATATACACTTAAAAGCTTACTCCACATTGCAGCCGAAGTTGTGCACGATATGATATGTAGCATAACGTTTTCCGACATTCTCGTAACCAGTAGCGTCTGAGCTTTAGCATCTTTTGTCTCCCAAGTGGTTCGCGCGGTAACATCTTCAGGTTTCATAGTGCGCCCTTCAACAATGTCCAGCCATCCCTGTCCTCTGAGAAGTACTGTCGTTTGAAATTTCCAAATATTCCAATTCCTTGCCCCTTCCAACTTCAATACATTGGTAGTCATCACGTTTGCTTCCATTTTGCTATCCTGCCTTGCCTGATCAGATATATCAGTGGTATTTCATCCTTCTCAACGAAAATTTTCTGCACGCGTTCCGGCAACCTAACCTCACTTTTCGCTGATATTCACTCCCGTTGATTTATTTTGCGCACTTTTAACTTCATCAACAGATTAGCGACTCTGGGCCCATAACCTGTGATTATTTCAATAAAAGGGTTCAGTTTATTTCAGTAATGACTTTATTCTTCTTCAACAAGTGTACACTTTGACAGGTCTCTTCTCAGTAATAGACAATAGAACAAGGTTAAACAGTATTGCCAACAAAACAATGTTTACAGATACCTTATAGCCAACCTAAGATAATTGCATTTATATTGCCATATTCTAACAATAATACATAGTAAAATTATTAATAAAACTCATCAACTATAACACACATGCCCCCACGAAAATACAATACTAAGAAATTAACTATTTAAAATAAGAAAATTGTATGAATAAACGAGAAACATATGACTTTTAAACTATAAAATACAAAATGTACCAGTACACACGAACACAATATTTATAAAAACGTCACAAGAAATGAACACTATATAAGACAATACAGTAAGTTGTACACAAATACAGTAATGACTGAAAGTGGTAAGAGAAGCACAGGTCATGAGTGTTTTAATATAAACATCCCTATAAGAACATGAATAATTAGTAACACAATAGTTACCAATCATAAAAAAATTTCTTCACTATGATTCAGCACGTGTTTCATAAGGTTGTGGTTTCTAAAACATTTTTTATTTGAAATACATACATATTACAGATTTACAGAAGAAAAGCATATTGTTCTAAAAACTAATCACAATAAAATGTTTTCTTTTTAACGTTACTACCCAATTCAATAGAGGAAAAGTTTCTCGTATTTGAGTTGGGGAGTAGTGCCATTACAGTATACATAAGGTAAAGAAAAGAGAGAAAGATTTTATTTATAAAGTAAGAAAAAAAAACAAGTTAATATAGTATGAAAACAAAAGTGAAGATAATGAAATAGACTAAAATAGCAGTTACTAAATTAGATACAAAATAAATGTAAATAAATTTAAGAATATGGATGTAGTAAAATAAAAATAATATTATTAAATTTCGATTAATAAGTAGGTGGTAAGTACATGGAGTTATTCTATTCAGTTGGAATAAAGCAGAGCTGATAATATTGCAAGAGTAGGTACATAATAAATTGCGACAATAAGCTAATGGTTAGTCAGAATTCTGATATGATATTTCAAGAGGATATGTTAAAAAATGAAAAATATAATTATATATTGGTATTTTTTTGTGAATTAATGATGAATTTAAATATTTTTTTTATAACAAAGTATGAAATATTAAAATTTGCATTTGGTCAATATGAACATTTAATCAAAAGATACGTTAAAAATCGTTATATGAAATTAATACGTAAAAATATCATTGGGTTGATCAAGGAGTTGTTTTATTTGTGATTTAAAGACATTATAATTTTGATTTTATGTGGGAGTGCACTAAAAAAAATTAAACCTTGATAAGTGTAATGGTGTTGGTGGTGAAGAACTCATTTTAAATTATGGGATTTCTAAGTTGCCACGTGATCTTGATCGGTTTGTTATTTTCGGAAATGTTACTGTTGTATTGGGATGATCTCTGTGAGAATAATAAGAAATTAAAAAAAACATGAATTGTTTATTATCGACGGTGAGTCATCAAATGTCTCGTATAATTTATTTTTACATAAAATGAACAAAGATCATGAAAAAACTATACATAGGACATTTATAAAGTTTATATACCGTAATACTTCCCTTTTGAGGAGAGGAATAGTTCTGTTCGGCACAAAACAGATCAGGCCAATAACACTTTCGAGAACGTAAATAGTTGCACTCGGAACATATAAAGTTTTTTCTCCAGTATGAGTCAGCATCTGCCAATTCAGATATGACTTGAAACATGAAGAAGGTCTTTCTGGACAGTAAAATCGCACGTGATTCTTTCTTTCGAATAAATGAAGAGTTGCACTTTAATAAATTAAAACTTTTTTCTCTATTGTGAGTCAGTATGTGTCTCGACAAATTTCCCTTTTGAGAATATGAATAGTTGCAGAAAGAACATGACAAAAGTTTTTCTCCAGCGTGAGTCAGCACGTGGCACGTCAAATATTTCTATTGAGTACATGTAGAGTTGCACTTAAAAAAATTATTTGAAACACAAAAAAGAGTTTTTGCCACTGTGAGTAAGCATATGTCTCGTCAATTTTCCGGTATGAAAAAATGAGCTATTGCACAAAGCACATGAAAAAGCTTTTTTTCTAGTGTGAGTCAGTATGTGACTTATCAAATTTCCCTTTTGCAAAAATGAGTTATTGCACAATGAACATGAAAAAGGTTTTTCTCCAGTGTGAGTCAGCATATGTCTTGTCAAATTTCCCTTTAGAAAAAATGAGCTATTGCACAAAGAACATGAAAAAGCTTTTTTCGAGTGTGAGTCAGAATGTGGCTTATCAAATGTCCCTTTTGCGAAAATGATTTATTTCACAAAGAACATGAAAAAGGTTTTTCTTCAGCGTGAGTATGCAGTTTTTTCTTTAGATACCTTCTTTGAAAACATTAATATTTGCACTCCAAACATGAAAAAGGTTTTTCTTTCGTATGAGTCAGAATGTGTTGCTTTAGATGGCTTTTTTGAGAACATGAATAGTTGCACTCCAAACATGAAAAAGGTTTTTATTTATTGTTTTTGTGTTTAATTCGTAGAACTCCATTTAATTTTTTTATAAATTTAATTTAGATTAAATTTGATAATATTATTATTAAGTTCTGCAAGTGTTTTAGTTTTTTATTATTGTGACAGCTGTTTCGGCTTACAAGGCCATTTTCAAACTGTGGTTAGTCCACATTGAGACGACGTTTTTATACTATTTCAAATGTAAATTTTGAAGGTGCATACATTGATTTATTACTGGTTACACCGATGACATGATCTATTGTTGGTTAAACCAATCTATGTTTTCCCCTCAGTAAATGGTAATGGGTTCTTAATTATTTACTAATGACTTTATTGCTATGAATTATTTGGGTGCATTATACTGCTTGGGTTTTGTGAAAATACTAAGAAGTGGTGAGTAAATTATTTTCCGTACTTTATTAATTAGTGTTAAATTTGGGTCATTCGTTCGTTTATTGATTTCTAATTGTTCAAGTAAATTTAATCTAATGCCCTTTTTTTCTATATGCAATGGTTTAGGACCCTTGTTGTTAAGTGGGGTATGATTATTCACCAAGAGATGTTCTGCGAATTTTGAGGATGTGTTTTTATTATTATAACATCGTATATGTTCTTGGAATCTAGTTGAGAATGCCCTCCCCGTTTGTCCGATGTAAGTGGCGTTACAATCGGCGTGGTCACATTTTAATTCATATATGCCACTGTTATTGAGCATAGGGATTTTACTTTTAGAGTTTTTAAGGCTTGTTCCTAAATTATTGTTTGTTCGAAAAGCTATATTTAAACCACATTTTTTAATTTCTTTTGCAATTTTTTCAGATATTGGGCCGAGGAATTCGAGACATGCAAATTTTTTTATATTTTTGTTATTTACCGGATATATTAAATTGATTTTATTTTTATATTTCTTATTTTTTATTATTTTTTCAATGTTATTTGCCTCATAGCCGTTATTAATCGCGATCGTTTTTATCGTTTCCTTTTCTTTTACATAAGCTTTATTGTCTAAGGGAATGTTAATGAGTCTATGTACCATTGAATGGTACGCTGATAATTTATGAGACCAAGGATGATTTGAATTTGAATTTATTGTTGTATCTGTAAAAGTTGGTTTTCTAAATATTTCAAAGGTATGTTTATTATTACTTTTACCAATTGTCAGATCTAAAAAGTTTATTTTACCTTCAATCTCATGTTCAAATGTGAAGCAGATTTTATTATTAACGGTGTTGGCCCAATTAGTAAAGATATCTAACTGTCGGTTGGTACCATTCCAACATATATATATAGTATATTATGTCCGATACGTAGACGACATCCTTATATGTTGGAATGGTACCAACCGACAGTTAGATATCTTTACTAATTGGGCCAACACCGTTAATAATAAAATCTGCTTCACAGTTGAACATGAGATTGAAGGTAAAATAAACTTTTTAGATCTGACAATTGGTAAAAGTAATAATAAACATACCTTTGAAATATTTAGAAAACCAACTTTTACAGATACAACAATAAATTCAAATTCAAATCATCCTTGGTCTCATAAATTATCAGCGTACCATTCAATGGTACATAGACTCATTAACATTCCCTTAGACAATAAAGCTTATGTAAAAGAAAAGGAAACGATAAAAACGATCGCGATTAATAACGGCTATGAGGCAAATAACATTGAAAAAATAATAAAAAATAAGAAATATAAAAATAAAATCAATTTAATATATCCGGTAAATAACAAAAATATAGAAAAATTTGCATGTCTCGAATTCCTCGGCCCAATATCTGAAAAAATTGCAAAAGAAATTAAAAAATGTGGTTTAAATATAGCTTTTCGAACAAACAATAATTTAGGAACAAGCCTTAAAAACTCTAAAAGTAAAATCCCTATACTCAATAACAGTGGCATATATGAATTAAAATGTGACCACGCCGATTGTAACGCCACTTACATCGGACAAACGGGGAGGGCATTCTCAACTAGATTCCAAGAACATATACGATGTTATAATAATAAAAACACATCCTCAAAATTCGCAGAACATCTCTTGGTGAATAATCATACCCCACTTAACAACAAGGGTCCTAAACCATTGCATATAGAAAAAAAGGGCATTAGATTAAATTTACTTGAACAATTAGAAATCAATAAACGAACGAATGACCCAAATTTAACACTAATTAATAAAGTACGGAAAATAATTTACTCACCACTTCTTAGTATTTTCACAAAACCCAAG